>NC_086444.1:408114022-408714022 GCF_028390025.1 Pseudophryne corroboree | reverse complement strand
TACCTTCTATGAGTCCATAAAGAAAGTATAGTGTCTCCGATGTAGAAACTGGATCTCTTTGGTTTTTGTTTTTGTTATAGAAATTAACAAATGTTTTTAAAAAATACAGTTATCATGCCTTCTAGTTATTGTTTTGCTGCTGTGCTTGAATGCTGCAGTTCCCAAAATCTCTTGATTGCTCATGAAAATGACACCTGTTTTCTGTTTGCTGTCTTGGTCAACTGCATAAAAATAATTACTGCAGCTACATATATAACCCTTTAATTTAGGTTGAGTTTGCATGTCTTTTTTAATAATACTGTCATACTGTATTAAACCCCGCATATTTCTGAGGCCTGCTGTGCTTCTTGACCCGCACAAGGACTGTTTTCTGTTTCACAGTTAGGGGACACAGGATTCGCCTCTTCCACATTTCCACCACGTTGCTCCTCAGTTGTTAGAACATCTGCTTCAGCAGGAACCTCCTGAGAATCGCCTGCAGGTTTACATTCCCCTGGTGGCTCACTGGGAGTCTCCTCCACTTTTTCACAGGGAGATTTCTCTTGGATTTTAATACTCTCTTGGGTTTTATCAGTGGTAGCCTCTTCCGTATTTTCTTTCTCAGATGGTTCACTGGTCTCTTTTGGTTCCTCTGGGATCTTTTGGTCTTCTTTGAAGCTAGCCCCTTTGGTAGGTGATTTAAGGTTTTGTGCAGCATTGAGGATATCAGCTTGAAGCTGCTTAGTCGAGTCCACAACCTCTTCTGCCTTTACATCTTGTGCTTTTTCTGGAATCTCATTAAAGGACCTTGGCCCTCCACATTTGTCATCATGGTTCACATACTCTTTCTGTGAGAAGGAGGAAGGGTAGTAGGCAGATGCTTTGTGTCTGTGACTCATAATCACTGCTGTACATACTATAAATATCAGCAGAATGACCAGTGAACCCACCACAATTATAAGTAACATATACTCTTTTAAAAACTGAGTTATACTCTCCAAAAGGTTAAACGAGGTGGCTGTGCCATTCACTTTTACAGTGTTCTCTGTTGTAAGCCCAACAAGCTCATGGCCCTGAGTAGGGGACGTTAAACTTGTGCCTTCTTCATCTCCGCTTCCATTCTCAAACTCAGGAGTGGTGTATCGAGCTAGGCACATGGGGCAAGTGAAGAATAGCAGAATACATAAGGTCACGAGGTATCCCATTCTTCTTCTCTAGTTTGCTTCTGTTAAAAAAAAAGAAGATCATTGATTGTTATAAACATCAATTATAGAAGATGCAACAAGATTTCCATTGAAAACATCATATAACTACTTTGCAAATACATACAATCTATTTCCCTTGTAAATATAAACAAAATGTATGCTTTTTTTCATTATTAAAATGTAAGGGAGTCACACTCCTCCATCCCCCTGCCGCATGCCTTGAACATCTCTGCTTTGCTTGCATACTGCCATCAGGCTTCCTCTGCACCTCATGTCATCTGTCTGTCGCCCCTCCCCACTAGATTGTTAGCTCTTCAGAGCAGGGCCCTCTTTCCTCTTGTTGTCAAAGCCCTCTTCTCGACACATTTCACTCACCGCTCTCTCCTACTCATCGACCATCTTTACCTGCTTTCTCTCCTACTGGTAAAGGCTCATCTCTATCTATGGCCGCCAGCCCCAAGTAGTACAATGATTACTCCCTCACTACTTACATCTAAGCTGTATTATGTTTTGAGAATTGTGGTGCTCTTTGTTACCTGTACTCTATTTTTGTAATTTATTTACTGTAATGCTAAGTTTTGTCTCCCTGTACTGTCCTTTGTACGGCGCTGCGAAACACTTGTGGCGCCCTATAAAAAAAATGTAATAATAATAATAATAATAATAATAATAATTAAGTGTTGCATTTATTTGCAAAACCAGTTCTCTAAAATATGTCTACAATGTGTTCAAAACAGATTAAAAGTAATCATGTTCAGTAGAAATTTTCTATTAAAATGTGTTCTTCTAAGAGTAGTGTCGCCTTGACACGTATCTATATCTACAGTTTTGATGTACGCATTAAGGAGAAACAGATTAATAGACTGTAAAATAAGAATGCGTCATATCATCCAGCATCTGAACTGTTCAGGTGCTAAAGGGTTAATTTAATTTTGTAAGTATGCCAAATGTAGAAATGACTTCTTAAAGTTTCCATATGTATTGAATATACTCAACTTAAAAAGGAGCACAGCTATTTACTACATAACAGCCCATAGGAATGGATGGTAGTCTATGCACCCCTGGAATGAAAGGGTTCAAGCAGGATTATTGTGAAATTCTATACTGCAGACTGGACTGAGCAATGAAGACTAGCAGAATGAATTTGTCTTAGATAAAATAATACAATTTTAACTATTGATAATACAGCATTAAAAAAAACGATACAGTAAAAAGGAGGACTGGTACATAACTACATAATTTACTGTTATGAATGAATGTACATTGAGTGGTATTTTGCAATAATTTATGTATGGTCCAAAGAATTTACAATAGTGAGGAAAAATAGTCCGGATGAGGAATGAAGTGCATTTAAGTAGCGAATCCCAGCTCCTGCCGTTGCAAACTTGAAGCAGAGAATGTAGCCCTGCCCCCTGCAGAAATGTTCTGTGCCTACCACATCTGGGCTCTGTCTGCCTCTTTGTTATATAGAGTCCCTAGAGAATCCAGATCCTAGGCTCACAGGTTAGGAAGGAGAAACTGTCCCACATCTGGAGGAAACAGTAATATAGGGGAGGTGGGACTAACTTTTTATTTATTTTTTGTGTAGGTTCACTGTTCTAGTCTGAAATTCAGCTTTCTGTAACTATCACTAAATAATATACAATAATTAGTTTAGTAATCTCTTGAATTTTTGTAGAATCAATCGCTTTTTCTAGGGTTTTTTAGAAATCATTATAGAACTTCTTATAACACCTACAAATAAATGCATACATTAAGAAAACAATGAATATATATGAGGTGTCTGTAATTTTCTCCCGCTCTTAACAGTTCCTCACAAAGTACAAATTTCACTGATAAACATCAGATATAATAAAATTAAGATCTATTTATGTATATGTAACTAAACGTAAAAAGTTTGATATGTTTTTCTAACACAGACAAAAATAAAGATTGAGATAAATATCACATAAATACCTATACATATGCACATGGGTATAGGAGATTTTTTATTTTTGCATCTAAGGATATAAAAGTTGCTTTAGTTGCACAGCAGAATAATAGTTTACTTACCAAATGCTTTTGAATTCCAGATCATAAGAAAAAAAAAATGCCTGGAAGCTACAAGCCAGCTGTGTCTTAAGACGCATACATAAAACACACTTAGTTAAATGTATACATACATATCCCTTCCCCTATATCCGTGTGATTTGTTATAGTCTTGGAGTCAGAGCAGAGAGTTTGATAACTTACTGTATGTCCCAGCCTTGCAATTTCCTGCAGTCTCTGCTGCTAAGATAGTCAGTCTCCCAACTCTGCCTAATGCACACTGTTTTCATTAAGAGAAAGAAAGAGGGGGGGCAAGCTCAGCCCTTATAAAAATCCCTCCTGCCTTTTCTACGCATCATTCTGTATCCTGAGGTGGGGAAGTTTAACCCCATCACTATCATGAAGGAGGGGGAACACACAAAACATTTATGTCTTCATTTTGTACAGAGTTCTAGTAGAGTCTCTTTGTATCCACTACTGACCTCCATTAACCATACCCTATATCAACGGTCCTATATACTGCTATATATATATATATATATATACAGTATATATATATATATATATATATATATATATATAGTATTAGATGTACGATAAATGTAAAAACACAATAAGGCCTTTTTGTGCATTGTGCAGATGAAAACATCTTTAATACATAGCCATTCCTTTTGTCTTAACTTAGCAATTGGATAAATTACTAGCTTAGAGCAAAATTATATAGGATGCATACACTAAGAGCAGGGAAGACAAACAGGAGATTATATTGGTATAATTGAAATCATTTTATATAGAATACAATTTACAGCACATGTACACAGTTTTACCAACTATGTAATGGCACATTTAAAAGGAAATAAGTCAGCTGTACGAAAGCATTTGAAAAACCTTTTGAAGATACTTAATACTTTATAGAAAGAGTACTTACCATCTGTGCGTCACATGTGGCATTTTCAAATGGTTTACTGCTCAAAACTTCATTGCTAAACTTTGGACTTGTGAGCTGGTATAATGGCTGAAATTCATAGTCACCATTTGCCACCATGTGTGTATCCAGCCAATCTGTACAATGCTAGCAACAGGTTGCTAAATATAAATAAAGTGGCCTAGTCAGCGATTATAGATCTGTTTCTGCACACCCTACCATGTCATTTCATAGCCCTTTCTCTACAAGCTGAAAGCAGGTTTTCCATGGAAAATATTTGGCTGGCTCTCTCTTCTAAGCCTGGGGAAAGTGCACATACAGCATTTCTCTTGAACCAAGACAAGCTGTTCTAGAGTTTATCTTTGTGTAAGTTGCAGTACAGTACCTTAAAAACCCATAGCTTTTTAGAAGATAAATAAAATTATTTAGTGTGTGGAGAATTTGGACCTTATTCAGTATGCATTGCTACTGCGATGCGATTGCATTGTCCCGACTTAATGGCCACTACACAAGAGCAGTGCTGGTTTTGCACGTGCGTGTTCCGTCAAATGC
Organism: Pseudophryne corroboree; assembly: GCF_028390025.1. Classification (NCBI taxonomy): domain Eukaryota; kingdom Metazoa; phylum Chordata; class Amphibia; order Anura; family Myobatrachidae; genus Pseudophryne; species Pseudophryne corroboree. Next base: position 408,709,333 of record NC_086444.1, on the reverse strand, counting down.
AATTGCATCACAGTGATGCAAATGCCTCTGCCTGATTGACTGGCAGAGGCTTTCATGGGACGGTTGGCGGCGGCAAAGCAGCATTGCAGGGATGTGGTGATGAAAATGTGGGTGGGTCCAGACCATTTTCTGGGCAGCCACATGACATCACAGCTGGGCAACAGGAAATATGGTGGCGGTGCACCTGCCTTTGCAGCCAAGGCTGTGCAGGCAGGGGTCAAACCTAGTTTCTGTGATTTAATTGCCATGTGATCGCAATTAGATTGTGATCGCGGTGCTGGGTAGCACTTAGCATGCTGGGCGGCATTACCCTGTGTTGGGCGGCCCCCAGCATGCAATCGTATGCAATTGCAGTTTTGCTAAAATGGCAAAACTGCAACTGAAGCTGAATAAGATCCTTTGGGCCAGATCCAGTATCAGTTGCAGTTTTGCTAAATTAGCAAAACTGCAACTGCTTGCGATCGCATGCTGGGGGCCGCCTAACACAGGGCATGGCCGCCCAGCATGTTTAATGCCGTCCAACGATGGAATTATGATCGCTTTGCCAAAAATCGCAGGTTTGTGGAAGCCCACCTGCATACGCAACCAGGCTACGTATGCAGGCACTCTGCTGGCATCTTTTGCTTCGCAGCAGCTGCATGTGACGTCAGGCAGCCGCCCTGAAAACGGTCTGTACACAAAAAGCTGTCAACACCCCCCCCCCCCTTTGATGGCCGTTGCTTTGAATCCTAGAGCGATCGCGTCCTTTTGCATGGATCCCTTACTGACTTAGGTCCTTTGTTCCAAATATCTCCTCTATAAAAGCCCAGATCTGTCACTCTGTGACTGTGTGGCTTACGCTGGGTGTAGCTAGGAGCTCTCACTGGGTAAGCAGCAGGTCTATCACACCCAGTCCACAGCTGATGGGGTGAGAAACGCCCTCCCACACAGGTTAAATCAAATGGGAGCAGAGCTTAAAGTGGTCCTGAAGAGGTGGTGGAACTCATTTTCCATGCCATCTACCCATCCCCCCCTCTCACACACACTCCCCTCACATTAAGTGAAGCCAGGGCCAGTGCTAGTGTTTTCAGCACCTCCCGGCAAACTATTAATTAGTGTAGTAATTCTTATAATATATAAAGGACATCGATCTCTCAAAGAAGCAGCATGATCACATTATAGTACCCCCAGTTCAAATTACACCGCATGTAGTGCCCCTGATTTATAGTACACCACATAGTAATGCCCCTTATTCAGGTTATGTCACTCAGTAGTGCCCTTTATCCATATTGAACTGCACACTCAGTAGTGCCCTTTATCCATATGCACGTTATGCCACACAGTAGTGCGCCTTATATGCAATGCCCACAGTAATGCCCCTTATACACAATTCCCACAGTAGTAGTGCCCCTTACACATAATGCTCTCAATAGTAGTGTCCTTTACACATAATGCCCACAGTAATGCCCCTTATGCATAGCTATAGTTCTGTCACTCCAGCAGCTCACTGCCTGTGTCACTCCAGCAGCTCCATGCCCTGTATCCCTTCAGCAGCTTCCCCACCACTCTTGTCCCTCCAGCCACCTCTCATCTTGTCTTCAAGATGTACAGAGCCTGTTCCTCTTCACTTCAGCAGTGGTGACAGCACAATATCACACACACCTTGCCGGATAAGAAAGCCACTGGGACCTGAGGAGGGGATGAATGCTGTCCAACAGACACCACATGTGAGAGTACTAGGAGGGGTGGGCTGTAGATGGAGGAGGACCATGGAGCCACCAGGACCAGAGGAAGGAGGAGGTGGCTGCAGCTCATCAGTAACACTAGCGCCACCTGCATAATCTACTGATGTAGGTGATGGGGCAGGTTTTTCAGTTGGAATTACTGTGCAGGGCAATGGTGGTGGTGGAACTAATTCCCCCTACCATTACAGGTGATGGAACTCAGTTCCACCTTGTTCCCCCTCACTTTAACCCCTGAATGGGAGGCTATGCCCTTTGGCTGATGTGTGTTCCCAGAGCAGGAGTCACAATGGGGCTGATGGAGCTGCAGCTCCAGGTCCACACCCCAAAATAGGCCCACTGCATCTGCAGCAACATACCCTCCAGCAGTTTACAACCAAAAATCGGTACAAATTCTAAAAGGAGGCGGGGCCACGGGTAATGTGGCTTGGCCACGCCCCTTTTCCTATACTTTCAATGGAAGTTTGGAGAGCCAAAAATCAGTACAGACCATAAAAAAAAGGTACTGTACCTGCCAAAAAAGTACAGCTGGCGGGTATGGCACTGCATCTGCAGCAAGTCTCTGCGCTGTAGATAGGGGGGAGAATCCTTTTACTGCAGCGTCCTATGTCCTGCTGCCAGTCCGGCATCAACAATCTCCACTCCCTAGCCGCGGTGCAGGTGGAACAATAGCTGCTGTGGCCACCGGCATAGATGTGTATGTAAGCGGCGCAGTGGAAGGCTTTCATAGCCCTCCCTGTGCCGCATACTCTCTGAGCCCCGCAGCCTCCTCTGCATGTGAAGTCACAGAAGTGCCTCCCCACCACAGCCGTGCCCAGATCCCAAGAGGCCCTGACTCCGTAACACAGCACCTGGCCTGCTGGTCTGGAAGCCCCGAGATGGCTAATGTAACAGAGTGGGTGATATTGCAGAGGGTAATGTCTGGACGATGAATCAATGTAAAAGGTGACAGTGCTGTGCAGTGGATGTGCAGCAAAGCACTCTCACCTTTTACATTGATTCAGCGAGTCAGTTCAACCAGCCAGTCAATATTGTTAGCGCTGGTGTCCCAACACGTCACATTACAGGGAAGTAGACGCATTAAATAAACTACAGCTCCCAGCAGCCATTAGCGCCGGAGCATTCCGGCGCTAAGGCTTGCTGGGAGCTGTAGTTTATTGAGTGCATCTTCTTCCCTGTAATGCGACACGTTGGGACACCGACACTAACAATAGTGACTGGCTGGTAGAACTGACTCGCTGAATCAATGTAAAAGGTGAGAGTGCTATGCTGCACATCCACTGCACTGCAAAGCACTGTCACAGCTGCTGTGCGAGTCTCTGGGAGAGCCACTGCCAAAGGGAGGACAACAGCTTAGCTTCTTCCAGGAGGAGAAGCATTACCCACCCCTCCCCCACTTGCAGTACGTCCGGGCCCCATCTGCCGCACCCCCACACCCACCCTCCACCACCTGCGGTGGCTCCGGACCCCTTCCCCCACCCGCAGCACCCCCGTAACCGCTCCTCCCCGACCCATGGTGGTTACGGACCCCACCTGCGGCACCCACACCCACCCCTCCCCACCCTCGGCACTACTGTACCAGCCCCTCCCCTACCCGCTGCACCCCCATAACCGCCCCTCCCCCACCTGCAGCACCCCTGTAACCGCCCCTCCCCCACCCGCAGCACCCCCGGACCCCCTACCCCATCCGCGTCTCCCCCGCACCCACCACTCCCCCAACCACAGCACCTACTAGGTTATTCATCAGGCCCTGCGTGCGCTATTCACGCTGTTGCAAGGGGCTACGACCCCTTAACCATCGCACGCCCTTTGTCCGTGCAATATTTAACCACTCACACAATTATAATTGGAGGTAATACTCCACATAATACAAATATTGCATGCCACAAGGGCGTGTACGGGTTAAGGGGGCGTAGCCCCTTACGACGGTGTGAAGAGCGCCTGTAGGGAGTGATGAATCACCTAGTTGATTATAATAGTAGTAGTGAGTGGAAAGTGAGGCATTTTTAGTAAGAGAAATAAAAGCAGATAAGAATCATATATGTCAACAGGTGAGTACCAGCTACATTGTGCATTTTCTTGAGGCTAGGGAAATTTGGGTTAAAGTATAGTTACAAAAGTGCTTGACAATCAAAATGTTTTTCACTGGCTGTATGTCACTTGGCTATGGGCTGTCGAAGTAAAAAATATTACATAGAGAGAACATACAAACTCCACACATTATGAGTCGCTATGCTTTGGAATACGTGCAGCGAGCACAGCAATATATGGTAACATACGCACTCACACAGACATGCCACAAAGATATATTCAACACATATATCATACCACACATAAATGAAACATATCAAGCACTAGATATTATAAGGTTTTAAATTATATAATGGAGTATAACATCATGTATGTGTATTGTTGGAGCAGAGCAAGATGGACATGTCGTTCTTGGTGTCAAAGTAATCAGATTAATGAGTGGATTGATTTGATACCAGTGGTTAGATTGTAGTACATTGCAATGAGTAGTTATGATCAAATGTAGGAATATAAAGCCACAATTCTAGTGAACAAAAGAACATTCCAAAAGACAGCATGTGTGGCCAGGAAACCAGAGGCCAGCCCCTATGATGTCATTGTCAAGGCTGGACGTTGCTTGCATATGAACTGACCAATGACTCATCATGAATGAGAAAGTTCCCTCCCCTGGACCAATAACAGGAGACCTATACTCCCCCAACATACACAGTGTATAGCTGATCCCACACACAAGGGTTCCTGTTGTTTTGCTGGGTGCTGATCGAGATGCTGCTTTTGCTGTTCTGTGCAGCTGCTGTTGAGGCTGATCCAGAGATGGAGCATAGAGTGCATTGAGGGAGATGGTAATTGTATGCTGGCCGTGTCTGTAATGGATTAGTTTGTAACAACTGCTTCCTGTGTAAATGGTAACCATGTAACTATATATATACTGTACATGTGATATATTGTATATATATCCTTTTAATATCAAATATATACATCAGTGAGCTTTGGAACAAACAAATGTGTGCGTGCACTTGTTTTCTCTTAAGAATGTAGTGTTTGCAATGTACAGTGCACTTTTATCATATATGGTAATAAGATGCGCCTTGTGTTATATTAACTTATATTAACTTATATTAGCGCTGCTATTTTAGATATTTATTAGAAATTAAATCTGACTCTTACAGGGCCATACTGTCAAAACATAATAATCAGTGCATCTTAGTGCTGGGCCATACATAGCGGTCAAGTGGGCCCATTGGCCAGGAGCATAGGTGTGCGCAGGGGGGGTGCCTGGTGCGCACAGGCACCCCCTAATGTCTGGCACCCCGATCTCACATGCCTGATACAGCGATCGCCGAGCAAGCTGATTACTGTCCCCTCTGCGCTGCACCCTGCAGGACTGCATTACTGACCGGATGCCTGGGTTAATAAAGGGTGTCACTGCCACCGGCTTTCAAACTCCCGGCTCCATCTCCATGTATAAAAACAGCGTGATGTGATGTGATTACGTCCTGCTGCTCGCACGCCCACCCGCCACACCCGCCACATGCCCACCTCTCTCCTTCTATGCTATGCCAACGCCAGCCACTGATGAGGATCAGCATGCAGCCAGCGTTCCTCTTAGGAAGACAAATTCAATACTGGCAGGCGGTCGGCAGCAACATTGACACGTCACTCATTTTTCCAACAGCAGCAGTACTAGTCTGCGACTGTCAGTGTCAGTGAGTGACTGACTTTTAAGTAAGCTGCTGCAGCTTGCAGGGGAAAGAGAGGGGGAGCCAGACCAGGCTGAGGAGGAGCAGTGTAATTGCAGTGAGTGCCATCAGGGGTGTTTGTTTGGTGCACACCACAACATCTAACAATGCATCTGTTTTATTAGGATTGGTACAAGGGTGGATATTTTATATTGCTTTGACCGTCAATAGGTGGTGCTAGACACGCCCAAAAGGCGGTGCTAAACACACCCCTCCGATGGTGCACCCCCTAATAAAATGTGCTGCGCACGCCTATGGCCAGGAGGGGGGTTCTGTATGCACACGGATCCTGTTCTGTGGGATCCCGCAGAACAGGATCCAGCCAGTGACACACGGATTTCAGTGCGGCACAGCCGCACTGTGTGAACACATACATTAAAATGTATGTGTTCACTATGAAATCCCGCCGTCCTGTCATCCGGCCCGACTGGTGGTGATGGGACTGCCGCACATGTGTGGGCACCTGCATAAGCTGCATGTGCAGTCTCCTTGCGGCCAAGTAGGTCCCGTTGTGTGGCTGTAGCCTAATACTTGTGGCTTACGGTCATTAGGTCGACAAGACTTAGGTCGACAGTCATTAGGTCCACCACTATTGGTCGGCATGCACTAGGTCGACGTGGTCATTAGGTCGACATAAACAAGGTCGACGTGAAAAGAGCTCGACATGAGTTTTTCACATTTATTTAAATTTTTTAAAACTTTTTCATACTTTACGATCCACGTGGACTACAATTGGTAACGGCAACCTGTGCCGAGTGCAGCGGCAGCAGAGCAAGACACCTTGCCCGAAGCATGGCGAGCGAAGCGAGCCATGTGAGGGGACACGGTGCATTAATTGGGGTTCCCAGTCACTTTACGAAGAAAACGACACCAAAAAAGTAAAAAACCCCTCATATCGACCCTTTTCATGTTGACCTTGTTAATGTCGACCTAATGACCATGTCGACCTAGTCACCCTGTCGTCCAAGTGCATGTCGACCAATAGTGGTCGACCTAATGACTGTCGACCTAAATCTTGTCGACCTAATGACCCATACCCAATACTTGTACCCAGTCTGATCTTTGGCTTCCCTTATGTTTCTAGCGGCTTTTCTCCTGCCTGGCTGCAGCTACAGGGCTCTTCATGAAGCTATGTCTAATTCAACTGTCTTGCCTCCCCTGTTCAGTGTATATGACCTCGTTGAAAGTATGTTCATAAATCTCTGTCATCATCATTACCATTGCTTCATCAACCAGTGTAATATGGTTACAGAAAATTAAAATAGAGTAGGAGCAAGTCTGATAGGCATCAAAAGACGGTTTTCCATCCTGTTGTATTCTCTGTGGGATTTCCAGGCATCCTTCTTACTACAGATAAGCGACTGAACATCAGATAAAAAGGGGAGTTTGTTCTTGGGAAAAAAAGAGAGAGGAAATTGTATATCACATATTTACTTCTTCCCAGAGAGCAAATCTCTGCTAATATCGCAATTATCTTGTGAATAAGACCCTTGTGTCTCACTTCCTAGTAATGATTCTCTTGGTTTCAAGTGTTGCAACATGGAGGGACAGTCACTTATGTTAAAATATGCATACATATACTTTACATTCTGTATCAGCGCAATCAGATTGGTGACACGTATCCCAGATAAGGCCTCCAAAGCTTTTTTGGCCCCCAAGCTTTCCAGAAAGTTCCAGGGATTCTGTTGGCTGACACAATTGTTTTATAATACTTAGCGACTAATACTAAATTATAACAGATATGTGCCTCTGGGCCTGATTCAGATGTGGTTGGAGTTGCTATCACTGCTGCTTTTTTGGAAGCCTGATGTGTCTATTACATCAGGCGCCTACTTAGGCAGTAGTGATCTGACCTACATCCTAGGAAACAGCTATGCTGGCCGGCTGCCGCGAGCGGAGTTTAGCTGCCCGTCGCTGGGCAATGACGCGCAGGCGCAGACCCGACCCATTTGCACCGCTGCGATAACCAGCAGCGTGCGAACAGGTCAGAATGACCCCCATAGTGTCTAGGGGATGGTCATACTTTAAATGCTGACTGGAATGGATTTTAGAGTTGCTATTTGAATATGCAGCTGCTTTTTTGGAAGCCTGATGATGTCATCTCCAAGCACCGGGAAACACTGCAGAGCGGGACTCCGGAGCGTCTCGCCGGGGGCAAGCACAGCAATCTGGAAGCTGCTGTGTTGCCCCCTTCCTCTGACGCTTCCAGGCTCCAGACATGGCGCTGCTATCTGCATAGACAGCATGTGCCATGTCCCCAGCCGCTGCATGGCAACCAGTACGGCGCTGCTGTCTGCATAGAGAGCGTGTGCCGTGACCCCCAGCCTCCTGACTGCATGCCGGACACTGCGGTACGGGAGGTTTGCCATGCTGTAAATGGGTGCCGGGTCGGCTGACCCGGCTTACCCATTTACACCGCCTCCTACCCCGGGTCTTACCCGTGTCCAACCCTGCGTATGTGCCTGGTTGGATTTCCGGGAAAGTGGACCCAGGGTTTAGGAGAAGGACCCTTTTACACCACCTGCAGTCCCGGGATTTTGCGCGCTCCCGTGCAAAATCCCGGGATATTTCAGGTGGTATAAGAGGGAGATAAGTCAGAAACGGAGAATTTGTTTCCTGGTCAGGTTCACATTGTGCCTATGTGTTCCCATGTATAATAGTGTATTTACAGCAATGTGCAGATGTTAAAATACAGTAATACCACCCTATTATACAGTGGAGATTTATTGCACTATTGGATCATTAATCCCTCCTTCCCTTCCCAACCCACGGGTGGTGGCACAGCTAGTCAGCAGTGATACTGGTCTGTAAAAAAACATAAAATAAAAAGGAAAATTAAAACACTGCCTTCAATTTATAAATGAAATGCAGAAGCCTTACCTGCGCACATTTGCAATAATATGATAACACATCCTAAACTATGAGAGTTCTCATGTTACAATGTATAAGCAACATAGAATTATAGCTTATTTATAGTTCATGTAGTTCTAATATAGTCACCTACAGTGTGTATCTAGCTGTAGGGAGGGGCTCGCCTCTTCTCACAGCTCTCATTGGCTTTCAGACTTGCAGACACAGCCTCACTTCTGTCCCCCCCACAGGACTATCTTCTCCTGTCAGCACTTACTGGGGGATGGGGAAGAGGGGTGATGGGGACAGAGATGAGAGAGAGAGAGAGAGAGAGAGAGAGAGAGAGAGAGAGAAGGAAGGAAGAAGGAAGAAGAAGAAGGAGGAGGAAGAAGAAGAATAAGGAGGACGAAGAAGAAGAAGAAAAAGAAGGAGGAAGAAGGAAGAAGAAGAAGAAGAAGGAGGAAGAAGGAAGAAGACGAAGAAGGAGGAGGAGGAAGAAGAAGGAGGAGGAAGAAGGAAAAGAAGAAGAAGAAGAAGAAGAAGAAGAAGAAGAAGAAGAGAGACAGGGGGCCTCTATAATGCTGTTATGTTGATTTTTTTATGGTTTTGGATAATTTCCTTTGTCTAGCAAATTGACGGCCATGTCATGTGGCATCAGAAAGTCCCTGCCTGCTACACATCTACAGGTCACACCGCACGGGTGTAAAAATAATGTTTGATCAGTCTTCTCCATAAGGAAATACTTCTTGGTCAAAAGCTGCATATTATGGGGCTAATTCAGGTTGGATTACAGTGCACCTACCTCTGAATCATCAGCCTATGCTTTCCACAAGGAAACTTTGGGCATACCGTACTCTCTTTCTGCCTCTTCCCCGTTGATAAAATGGTTTAAATGGCATGAATTTGTCACTGATGGTGAGGGTGCCACGATTCTGCTTGGGAGTCCATGACCCCTCTTTTAGGTACTTCTAATGTTTAGTTTGTGCCTTACATACTAGTTTTCCTTGTATTTCCTACTTTGTGCCTTCAATTGTCACTGTGAACAGTATTTCTCCTGTGATTTTTTTATTCCCTCCCTTCCTCTCCTTTTTCCTTTCTGTATCCACTGATCACCCTTTTTCATTCAGAGGAGGTTATAAGCCCATTTGAGGTCAGTCTTGGAGAAAATCATTGCCCATCTAATTTAATCAAAGAAGGATACGATAAGAAGGGGTGGACTTTTGTTTTTTCCTACTGTGATCTGATTCAGATCCCTATTCATGTTACATGGGCATAACTCCCGTTCTTCTTATGTTTGGACAAACCAAATATCTTATAGAGTTTACTTTCTCGATAGAGCAATCAAAGCTCCAATGTTTAAGTAATGTATCAGCAAATGTATCAGCAAACTTCTAGCAAAATATATCAGAAAAATGGCATTATTGTACTGGCACAATTTGCAAAAAATTAGTTAGCTAACCATATACTGTTGTCTTAATACAATGTTGTCCCCATTTCACAATTTCCCTCTACACAATCTTGTAATTGATAGCTGTTTATGAGACAGATAGACTCTCATTATCCAAGGAACCAACCTCCAATTTTATCATAGGAGTATCAAAAATAATACAAAGATCTACCTGTTGTTGTTCATTGGTAACATTGGTATTGTCGATTTCTGTGCTGGTGTAAAAGCCATAGAATTCCCTGTATATTAACCATTATGTATAGAGGTGTAGCAGGTACTTTATGGGCCCCATAGCAACATTTTGATGGGGCCCGAGTCCCAATGCTTCTAAAGAGACCACTCTCCGCAGCAGTTGTTCATTTTGTGCCCCAAAATAGTGACCTAGTTCATTTTCTGAACCATAGTAGAGCTTAATATTATGCCCCATAGTAGTGCCCTAGTTTATTTTATGAACCATGGTAGTGTCCTTGTTCACATTATTGCACATTGTAGGGCTTGCCAGTACACATTATGCAACACTGTACACTCAATTCACATATGACATAGTGTCCACAGTTCATATTATGCCACATTACAGGGCCTCTACTTAATGTTATGCCACATTACAGCGCCTCCAGTTTATATTATGCCACACTATAGCGCCTCCACTTCATGTTTTGCCACATTACAATTCCCCATTTCATATTATGTAACAGTATAATGCCCTCCAATTCATTTTATACCACATTACAATAATCAGGTCAAGGGACATAACTAGATATATTGTAGGCCCCATTGCAGAAGTTTGTAAGGTTTCTTATGTACCACACAGTGGTGAAAATGAATATAACAAATGTAACTATGACAGGAAAGGTGGGCCCCTATCTCAGCTCTGAGCCCCATAGCAACTGCACTTCCTGCACCTATGGTAGCTACGCCCTTGATTATGTACATATGTCATCTATTCTATGAAAAAAAATAGGAATCTTGAATTTTATGTATAAGGAAATACCTACGGACCTGTGAGTGCATCCTCAGACATAAGTAGGAACTTCCTTTTCCCGACTTCAATGGATATGTTTACACTGAAATTCTCAGCTGTACAGCCAGATGCCAAAGGTACATCTCCTCTGTTTCTCTTCATCTCTCAAATGGATAGCCACAATACACTGTCTATCCAATATTCCACCTTTTCAGAGAGCCCAGTGTGCTCACTGGTACTCAGTTGCTCTCAAGACATTTGTAGAATGTAGTACACATTTACATTAAGCTGGTAATATATGAGACAAGATAGCAAATACTAAACAATCACAATGCATCAATGACTGATATGACATGAAATGGCAGCTCATGCTTACACTGTAACTGCAGGCAGAAAGGTTAAACACGCATAGGTCAAAACATGTGCACAGCAGAGCAACACCAACAATAGACTGAACAATATAACCGACAACATGTGAATGCCCTTAATCACTTTATAAAGCACCTGGAACCCATCACAGAACCTCCCTCAGCCCTACAATCTAACTCTGATTGACATACACCTGAACTGGGAGGGACATCATGCTATTTGGTCAGCAAAGTAATGGAATTACTGAGACTATTATTGTTTATTGCTCTGACCCTGAGACTGCTCATTAAAATTAGGTTTTCTAATTCCACCCTGTCCAGCTTCTATTTATAAGTATTCTTAAGATTAAGCATCAAATATGTACTCAAGATGTTTCCCCTGACCCAACATTCACCCGTTGCTGGGTGCTGAGAGAATACTGATAGGTGTGAAAAAACCACTGACTAGGGGCAGTCAAATACTTCCTTGTCACTAGATGCTATACTTCCCAGCATGCTCAAGGAGTCGGCAAATCACATCAGAGCCCCCCAGTTGCAGATTCCTGGGAGGTGCAGCCATTGACAATGATCAGGAACTGCTCAGTCTTGCCAACCAGAACCAAAGTAAGCAAAGAAGCTCTGTAGGTCAGTCAGCTTAACCTGCCAGGGCGTATAAGAGCTGCTGGAAGTATGAGTTCTGCTGTGGTGCTGCAGAGAGAGGAAAAATCAGAGAGGACAGTTCCATTACCAGGAGACAATGGCCCTCATTCCGAGTTGTTCGCTCGCTAGCTGCTTTTAGCAGCCGTGCAAACGCTAAGCCGCCGCCCTCTGGGAGTGTATCTTAGCTTAGCAGAAGTGCGAACGAAAGGACCGCAGCGCTGCTACAAAAAAAGATTGTGCAGTTTCTGAGCAGCTCCAGACCTACTCCTACCTTGCGATCACCTCAGACTATTTAGTTCCTGTTTTGACGTCACAAACACGCCCTGCGTTCGGCCAGCCACGCCTATGTTTCCCCAGCCACTCCTGCGTTTTTATCTGGCACGCCTGTGTTTTTTCATACACTCCCCGAAAACGGTCAGTTACCACCCAGAAACACCCACTTTCTGTCAATCACTCTGCGGCCAGCAGTGCGACTGAAAAGCGTCTCTATAGCTTGTGTAAAACTGCATCGGCTTTTGTGAAAGTACGTCGCGCGTGCGCATTGAGCCGCATACGCATGCGCAGAAGTGCCGAGTTTTAGCCTGATCGCTGCGCTGCGAACGAAAGCAGCTAGCGATCAACTCGGAATGAGGGCCCATAGGCGATAAACAAGGCTAGAAAACTGTGAGAACAAGCTGCTGTCTTTTTCCAACTCAGAACATGGGTTCATGCCCATGATTAAAATTTTCAAATTCCATCACTTTTCCACTTCATTGTGCTGCCTTAGAGAATTTAATAATTTTAGAGTGTGGTCTAAATTTGAATACTGCCCACATTAAGCCCACACCATGAGTGAGTGATTATATGAACAGAATCAGGATCCCTGGCCTGTTTTCTACCAGATCATCTTTTGCAATCTGAGGTCCCTGGGGCCTCTTGCCACCAGTCGTAGCTGATCCACCATATATTGAGCAGCTACATGTCTAATTGCTGCAGGTTGGAAGAACCCATAGCTGCCCCCTTCATGCAGGCCGTCTTCAACAGAATTCGGCACATAAATAAAATTAAATACATGTCAATCATTATCTGTAATACATTTTCTTAAACTTAAAAAAAATAAAAATAAAAAGTCAGACATTTAACTTGGAGCTACTGACAATACTTTGTCAGTTGATGCTGAGTCTTCATTTAAATATCATATTGCGGGATCGGGATGCCAGTCTAAAAGGGGTCTCATGGTGGGTCGCACTAGGGAAGGACCTGTGTACAATTCACGGGTGCGACCTACGTTTGCAGTGTAAAGTGGCATAATACCCCTTTCAGACCATCAAAATAACCCAGGTTATTGAGGTGCAGTGTGAAATCACCACTAAAAAATATCCCGGGTCGAAGGACCCAGCATTTCAACCTTGGTCACAACCAGGGTTGTACTCGGCTCTGACCCGGGTCTCAGTGCAGTGGGAGCGGTCTCTACCGCAGTTGTCTAACCTGGGACTCAGCAAACGCAGCATATTAGATGTTCCTGTATCTCCCTTGACGATGTTAGCAGCCAGGGCCAAGGGCACACAGGTAGCACACTGCAGACATCAGCAGAGGCAGTATTCCTGCAGTTAACGGGTTAATAGTATACCACTACAGCCATGTCCAATTGGAGTGATGAAGAAGTGAGGGAGCTGAATCAAACAGCAGTAAGCACAGACTCATGAACCCAGAGTTACACACTGGTAACCTGTCAGTCATGATTGCTGTAGTGGTGTGAGCAGTCCCAACCTCTCCCTTTTGTTCCCTTTTGTAACCTCATCTTTGTGAGCCTGAAAAAAAGTTAATTTTTAATGACGTCCATAGCGATGTACAGGGCTGACCGGGGTCCAGTGTAAAAGGGGCCGACCCAGGAATAACTCGGTACGAAGTGCAATGTGAAAGGAGTCTGACCCGGGTCGTTGCTGGGTTGGACCCATGTTCAAAATCATGGGTAGGACCAAGGTTTGAGCTGAAATTGAACACACCGCAGGTTGACTGAGGCACTTGGCATGCCATGGCTTGCATACTGTAGGCACCATGGGAAAAGGAATATCAGACCTGCATTGCTTATCACTCATTTAACATTTATATTTTTCTTACATTTTATTTTATGTATTCAATCAATCCTTTATTTTCTGAAAATACGTTATCAATGCTGACTAATGTAAATGCTATTTTAGAACAATTATAACAATAAAAGGAACACTACTATACATCGGGAGCAGAAGGTGTAACTATAGTGGCAGAAGCCCATGACATGGCTTTGTGAACAGTCTTCAATGGCCCAGAAAAAAAAATATTTTATTATTTAGGCAGCAATTATTTATAATAGTGATTGATGAATACAGAAATATCCACAAAATTCAGCCCTGATTTCAGGTTGTTAAAGATGTAATTAATGAGTTTCAGTGTTGGTTATTGGACCAGATCTTGGTGGTAGTAACTTTATCGATGCCGTTTGGATGGCAGGAAATTAGTTTTAGAACTTGCTATGAGGACCCAGACAAGATTCTACATGCTTTACGATTAGAAGGGCCCCAAAAATCATTCTCTTTTCTGGGGCAACCCATAGGATGTGGGCAGTAAATAACAGTAATAAATTGAGGGGGCGTGGCTGAGCTGCCGAAGGAGGCAGACGTGCAGCTCAGGAGCTCCTGCACACTAATTTACAGAAAGTATATGGCCCTTGTTGTCATCCATCCCCATCCTATATACACCCCCACTACCCTCCAGCTTGCTTAGGTCACACTGGGGGAGCGCTGCGGAATCGGGGAGGGCTTTTAAGCGCTTCTGTGGGTTGCGGCCCTCTCCCCAGATTGAAGCCGGGGGCCTGGAGTAAGCACGGGTCCCGACCTGGACTCCCGGAGCCGCGCCGGACTGGTCACGGCACTTTGGTCTGCCCTGCAATGCTCCCGGGGCCCTGTGCATAGGCTACTGGACTCCTGCCTCCATCTGGCTGCCCTTGAGGACACCCTGCAACCCGAGACGCCGATGTCCGGGGCCCCGGGCGGCAGGGATCAGCGAGAGTGCGGCCGCCATCTTGCCGCGGCTTCCCCTGGGGCCTGAGACGGACGATACAGAACGCCTGTCCCAGCGCCCGGCGCCGGTGCTCTCTCCTCCATAACCGCGGCTTTCGGCTGACGGGGCACCCACGGCGGGTCATCAGTAAGGTGTAACGAGGGCTGGCTGCTGGTCCCGGAGCTGAGGGGATTACACCTGTGCTGTGCTGCCGCTCAATACCACAACCCTCTGGCTTCCCTGCAGCTCTCCCTCATATCAGAGTACAGTCACAACCTCTGTGGCCCCCCTTGCCCCCAGTAACCGCGGCGCTGATACCCCAGGGCAGTATAAGCTTTGTGACCCCCCTTCATAGGGTAAAAGTGATTGCTCCGGCCCCCGTCTTGTACTACAGCCCGGTTAACCACAGTGGGGGTGCAGGAGGTAAGAAATACCCTCCCCACCTGCTTGCTATCTTACGGCCGCACGAGTGCCCGGACGGGACGCGGTTTGTCGCTGCTCGTGACCCCCCACCGCTGATACGGACCGTTGGCGGGCCCGTGATTGCCTCCATTGGCGACTCCTTGTGGCCATTTTATAATTGCCATATGCACCTTGTCCGCCCGTGCCCCGGGACACTGAGGCACCTCACTCCACCTCACCGTGATTCTCTACTAATGGTGGCCCGTGCTCTGGGAGGCGCTTCATGGCGCTCCCGATGCCTGCCCTAGACTAGCCTATCCTGCGGTCACCTTGCGCTAGAGGGTCAGCTACTGTCCTAGCCGAGGCCTCTCTTGAGATTACTTTCCGGATACATCTGAGATTTCCTACGCGGAGTTGATACTCTCGATATCTACTTTAGTGCCTTTCCCGCTCTATTATATCACAAAAAAAACGCAAATCGAATGCTGCTAATAAACCCAGCATCCTCCGTGCATGGGAGAAAGCCGGATCTACTTCTCGTAACTCATCGACTGCAGACCGAATGTCCGATTCGGAGGATGCTTCATCGTCAAGAGCTCACCTTACCACCCAAGACGTCGTCTCTATTGTCACCAAAACTATTCAAACCGAAATGAGGTCAGCGCTTGCAGAATTTAGAAAGGATCTGACCGACTTGGGCACCCATACAGATTCGTTGGAACGTAAGATGGATGAGGTGTGCCAGTGCCAGTACCAGGCCGTGCTTGAACAGGAGTTAATTGACCTCCGCACTGATGTCGACGTGCATGAGGACCACCTGGAGGATTTGGACAACCGGAACAGGAGAAATAATATCAGGATCCGTAACATGCCCGAGAGTGTTACCTTGGAAGCCCTCCCAGGTTTTTTAGAAGGCCTGTTTCTGAATTTACTCCCCGGTACTCCGAAAGACCTGTTCCTTCTAGATAGAGCGCATAGGGCGCTCCGTCCTCGGCCTCCCCCGTCACAACCACCCCGAGATGTCATCCTCCGATTCCACTATTATAAGACTAAGGAAAAGATTATGTCGGCCGCGCGGGAACTCCAATCTGTGGATTACTCTGGCACTCAACTTCAAATTTATCAAGACCTAGCTCCCTCTACGCTTAAAAAACGTAGAGACCTTGCTGTGATTACCAGAGTCCTCCGTACTAATTCTATTAAATATAAATGGGGATTCCCTTTTCAGCTCCAAGTAACCAAAGATGGGTCCCATCACTCCATTAAAACCCCTGCTCAAGGCTACGACCTCCTCAAGACTCTTGGCATTTTTGATACTCTACCTGGCGAGCTTAGGAATCAACTTACTCCCACGTCTCTGTCGAGGCCTGCAGCACCGACTCCTGATTGGTCTACTAAATAACACAGCACTCTGATGTCTGCAGTGATAAAGCTGACTATCTTTACAGGAATGAAAGCTATACCTTAAACACACCTTAAATACACTTTAAACCTTTACAGTAATGCAATGCAATGATATTACACTTTAAACTTTATGCAGCAATGCAGTGTGATGCTATTACACTTTAAACCTTATGCAGCAATGCAGTGTGATGCTATTACACTTTAAACCTTATGCAGGGCAATGAGGACACGACACCAATTGTGATTTTACCGCTGGGTTCCGACACCACAGTGGATTATTTCTGAAAGGGGGTTTACAATACAAATTATACACTACAATACAAAACAATATAACAGAATAATGGCTACAGTCAATGTACATACGTGAGTGGATTCGCTTGCGCTACCCGGTCCGGTCCTCCGCCATCTGATAGATAGCGTTGTGAGCCTTCTGTCTGATTAAGCCTGCTGCAGGCTCTCTTTATTCACTTCATCCAAAACATAACACAATGGATACTGTAATCTCTTTGTCCATTGGACACAGGGATGGTCATTTACAGTACAGGAGAGGTCATAGGTCTGTTTGAATAGGTGGGCGATGTCTATTTTCACTACTCTTGTGGGTGGTCTCCTCTGGATTCCCGTCGCATACATAATGTACAGTAAATACAGTTTATATCTATATTCTGCTCCTGCACATAACTATCCACAGGAACATGCGATCTTCCTCAAACCAACACCGGAATGTTTCCCTTAAAATACCCTACAGCTGGATACCAAACACCACCTTGTAACCTTGTTCTGTCCCCTCCTATCCTGTAAAGGTGAATCCCTTTGTTCTGTTACCATTTAAACAGCTATAATTTTCTGATGTGGGGCAGGGAGGCTATGTGTACATTGTGCACTATTTGGATTAAATATGTAATGTGATCTGGTGGCCCTCCATGCGTACACAAGCTCTTCCGTAAATACCCATACCACGCGCCGATGCGCAGGACCGCGGGAGCGACCATACGCAAAGTGCGTACATGTGCACGCACTGCAGAACAAGTGCACGCGCAGTGGGCATGTGTGTGCAGTTTATACATGCTGTGTGTTCTGCAGTATTTTTCGACTTTGACAGTCCACCCTTTGGCAGTCACCAATAACTGCCACTATCTAATCACTAAACAGAAAAATATCAATACAATATCTACAGACGATTGGATGGTCGGAGGAGAGTTGTAGGCAGGAAATGTATGACCTAGTGGGATAGTAAAAAGCATGTATGTATGAATCCATGTCTGAGGGGCATGTATCATCGTTCCGTATATGTTCTAGATAAGCTTCGAGGTATTGCGAAGTATACATTAAATCCTTCTCATCCCGTATTAAGGGTCTGTAAGTGGGCCAACAAACACTACCGAGCTCTTTTTGGCTTCTTGATCCAACAAATGGGGTGCACATTTAGTTGATGATACATGGAGGGGGAACATATGTGAGTGCTAGTATATGTGGGTATCATCTGTCGACTATGTGTGTCATTAACTGAAGGTTGTAGAGATGAAGATAAGACACATATCTAAACTACATTCACATAACATTTTCATAAACATTCTTGGGTAGGGCTGATGTCTTTTCCGGATGGGTGTATCTGGGCAGAGGGGGAGACAAAGGAAAAACGGGTAAAAGAAACAAGCCATGGAATTCATTTGCAATCCTTATCATAACACTGTCTCTATGGATGGGTCGCAAATTAAATCTGCTGCTATAACAATGCCCTCGCTCCTTAGACTCATCAAATTTGTGCCGTGCTTGCGCCGCGTCAGAATTCAAACACACCTAAATATCAAGCCAATAATTATGACGACTCCCAGGATACAAAGGAGAAACTTCCCTACACTCATAATAACATTTTGAGCCCACTCTCCTAATCCTGAGAACCAATTTCGTGGGTTCAACCATGAGACCCAGCCGGTCAGCTCATTACCCACAGCCGTCAGGGTAAGGTTGTGTCTCCTCCGGAACTCCCACTTCAACTGCAAGATATCGTCCATCTTGTGATCGATGATCTCGGTTGGGTCATCAGTGCTGTTTGTAATATACGTGCAGCACTTCACACCATATTGAGTTGCCAAAGTGACACAGTACCCACCCGTCACGGCTGTGATATAATTAAGGACCATCCTGTGCTGGATCAGTTCCGTCTTGTAAGCTTGTAACTCCCTTCCTGTATACCTGAAGGTGTCGTTGTACATCTCAGTGATATTATCTATCAAGTTCGCTGGCGCATGGATATACCTATAATTTATAATTCCTCTGGCAGTACGGGTGATGTCTAATGCGAGAAGGAATTGAATACCGGTGGATTCGTGGATCAAATCAGAGGCTACGTGCTCTGTCCTCTCTATGAGGTGTCTCTTGACGATGTGTTCATAGTGAGTATGAGTATAAGGAGCCTGAGCACTGCGGTGAACCTCTTTCATCTTATCATGGGTTATGGTCATGACCTCTGGCAACACTCTTCCAATATAACAGAATCCTTCTGAGTTCGGGGCAAGCCACTTATACGCCTTCCTCCCACATATGAAATAGGCATCATCGGGGAGAACATAAGGGACAGAATATGACATTACCATATTACAAACTTTCCAAGTGAAAAACCCAATCCCTAGTTCTCCCATCTGCTCAGTACAAGTATCAGGCTGGATGATATGAGCACAGTACCCTGGTGATACTTCTCCAACCCACATGGTCTTGCTTCCTCGAGTATACCTATACCGGAAATACCTTCCACTGTTGGCTATTTGGCGTACAAGTTCAGAGTCTATGGGTATCCTATCAGCTCTATGCGAAAAGGCCATGGTCTGGTTATTCCATGTCACTTCCCAATTTCCTGGTTTTCGGTAATTGGAAATGTTGAAACACACTAAGGATCTATCTACATGATACTGGTGGAGCTTCAAACTAGGGGGCCTAGAAATATTAAATTTCTTGTCCACCGGTCTCCCACCCCGTAATTCAAGTACCTCATCTATTGCTAAAGGGTACGGTACTAATCCTGACTTGCTCTGACCTTGAGGTACTTGTGAGCACACCCAGCATTCTGTCTGGTTTAAGACCTTACCCACTAGTGAGTGGTAATCACTCAATGGATGACGGTCCATGTCGATATTAAGGCTGGACTGACATCTCTGGATGCACCCATCCTCGACTATGTTCTCACAATTCCTACAAATGCAATTTTCCTCAGCCAATAACCCTTCACAGTGCCTCTGAGCTCCCTGACTACCAGATCGTTTTCTGATACTCGCCTTTGCTCGAGTGATGTGTTGCTCTTGGAATTCTACAAATCCATCCTTGCCATCAGAACCCATTCCAGATCCCTTCTCGACCTCTCTGGGACCCTCACCGAAACAGACTGTCCTGGCCAACAACAGGATTAACAGGAAAACCCGGAACGCAGTCTCTTGGGGTAAGTCCATCTTGTTAAAGGAAGAGAAGGGAAACAAGAAGGGGGAGAAAGGGAAGGAGAGATGGAGGGTAGTGGGAGATGGAAAAAATAGTTAAAAAAAAGAAAAACTGGTGCGACAACCGCCTCTGGTCTTGTTGTTCTCCGCGCTCAGGTGCCGTCTCAACAGTCCTGCCTCTCAACCTTCCCGGAACAGACACTCCAGTGATACGATGTTCTCTACACTCTGCTCTTTGTCACGGGTTCTCCCCGGGTCAGCGACCTTTCTGTAGGGAACATAAATCTTGCATTTCAATGTGTTTAACTGTTGTGTATTATCAGTTGTGTGAAGTAAACCATCTGTGGAAAGTGAAAAGAGAGGGGAAATAATAAAAAGAAAATTTGTCAGATTTGCGTTCACCGTCAGGCTGTCACACCATCATGTATATCGGTATCTATGCACAGTCTCCCTTCACCAGTATTCCCATTCTCCACCCTTTGTGCATGACCAGGCACACTGATACTGGTGTCTCTATGCTAGTGAGATATACTGGATTTAGGCAGAGCTCTGAAAGACCGAGTAGGCATGTGGCGTTTGAACTATAATCCTGTCAGTGAACGTAAGAAATGAAGAGGAAACTTTGAAGACAAATCACAGAGTTTAGTAACAGGTAAGTTTGTAAAGGCAAAGAAGATTTTACAAAGTTTGACATCTGGATTGGGCACTACGGGGAATGATTCCCTAATCGGTCTGTTCCCCTTAAAAAAAAAAAAATGATGTGTGTTATATCTCTACTGGGACTATCCCAGCCATCAATCCAGTGTCTTGTCCCTTCTAAGTTCATAGGGAACCCGGTATCCTTGAGATAATTTCCTCTACCTATGATGGACATGCATCTAAAACAGTGGAATGCAATATTAGTCTTCGTGGGTATTTAACATATTTTGTGCTTCCTGGGTGGGAGCACTCTATATGTATACCATCTCTAACAAAACTCCTGTTAAATTACTTAGAGGTCACTTCTGCTAGAGAGAGAAGCAGAAGTTTAGAGGCCTCCTCCTAATCTTAGTAAGTTCTGTCAAAAGGGTAAAGTTGCATTTATTCTGTTCTTCCCATTAACCGAATCTGTGTTTTTCTATACTGTATCGTGATTCTTTACTATATGTCCCTTGATCCCGTCTATGTGTTTAATAACGTGGCTTGTTTATTCTGTTTAGGGGTCTATATTGGCTATGTGCTGTACTACTCTTACAATCTCTAGCAAAATGTCCTTTATTTTTACAAATGTAACATATTCTCGGTCTTTTGTTACTACTAGGGTTTTGGGGCTTGGGCTGATGACACTTTGGTGTAAGAGCCTGCATACTTTCAATCCTCAGCATCTACTCTTGTTGTTTTCTACGCCTAACAATATTTTTGTGGTGTACAATTGCGCACTCTCTAAGGCAAGCTACTGTGACCCCTCTCCAATTAGGCAAAGATGTTTGTACTCTGTCCCTCACTGTCTTATCGAGTCCGTCCATTAGCACAGACACAGCTACCTTCCTGTATTCGTATTGTTCCCTGTATCTGATACCCCCATGTATCTATCCATTATTTGCAGGGCCCGATGGAAATATTCAGATGTCATTTCATTTTCCCTCTGTTTTATGGAGAAAATTCTTCTCCACTAAGTGGGGAAACACAACTCTAGTTGCCTATTAATTTGTTCTATATTTTCCTGATTGTTTCTGTCAGTCATAGGACTATCCGACTCTAGCCTACAATCAGTGGTAAATTTTTGGGTGTCAATATTAGGGGGTAGGCATGCTTTCAAAAATGTCCATCAATGTTGGTTTGTCGGTTCATACGCATTACCCAGATCTCTGATAAATTTCTGACATCTGGCTAAATGCTTCCGAGGGTCAGGGAATTCTGAAATGATTGATCGCAGCTCATCTCTGGGCCACGGGCAATACATTACATTATTCCTGGTGAGGACTACTTTCTGACTATCGGTTCCCCCATTGGGAGTTACTATTTCCAAGACAGGGTGTAATCCTACCGTTCCGTTCCTAATCTGTTTACTGTGTGGTGTTGTTGTTTCTGTGCAATGAACTGTCTCATACTTACCGGTAGCTGTGACCTCACCAGTTCTTTCATTGGGGAATACTCAGTGGTGCAAGTGGGCGGGTACGGGTGGGTACGGCGTACCCGTAAGAATTTAGCCGTGGGTACGCCGTACCCACACCGACGGGCCGCCGCTCCTCTTCCTTCCCTCCCTCCCCCACGCCGCACCGCCGCACACGCCTCTGATGTGAGGGCAGGAGAGTGCAGCCTGCGCCTCTCGTTCCCCTCAGTCTCCGGTGGGTGTTTCAGTTTACTTCAGCGCCGATCCGTGAGCCAATCAGAGCTCGCACCCGCGAGCTCTGATTGGCTCACGGATCGGCGCTGAAGTAAACTGAAACACCCACCGGAGACTGAGGGGAACGAGAGGCGCAGGCTGCACTCTCCTTCCCTCACATGACAGACAGGAGGACAGCGACGGCAGCGGTGAGTAGGGGAGGGGGGCATGTTATACCTGGCACTGGGGGGGCATGTATACCTGGCACTGGGGGCATATCTGGCACAGGGGGGCATATATACCTGGCACTGGGGGCATATCTGGCACAGGGGGGCATATATACCTGGCACTGGGGGATATCTGGCACAGGGGGGCATGTATACCTGGCACTGGGGGCATATCTGGCACAGGGGGGCATATATACCTGGCACTGGGGGCATATCTGGCACAGGGGGGCATATATACCTGGCACTGGGGGATATCTGACACAGGGGGGCATGTATACCTGGCACTGGGGGATATCTGGCACTGGGGGCATATCTAGCACAGGGGGGCATATATACCTGGCACTGGGGGATATCTGGCACAGGGGGGCATGTATACCTGGCACTGGAGGATATCTGGCACTGGGGGCATATCTGGCACTGTAGGGGCATTTCTGTATCTGGCACGGGGGGCAATGTATATCTGACACAGTGGGGGCATTTGTGTATCTAGCACTGTGGGGCAATGTGTATCTGACACTGTGAGGCAATGTATGGCACTCTGGGGGCATTTCTGTATCTGGCACTGTGGGGCAATGTGTATCTGGCACTGTGGGGCAATGTGCATCTGGCACTGTGGGGCAATGTGCATCTGGCACTGTGGGGCAATGTGTATCTGGCACTCTGGGGACATTTGTGTATCTGGCACTGTGGGGCAATGTGTATCTGGCACTGTGGGGCAATGTGTATCTGGCACTCTGGGGACATTTGTGTATCTGGCACTGTGGGGCAATGTGCATCTGGCACTGTGGGGCAATGTGTATCTGGCACTGTGAGGCAATGTGTATCTGACACTCTGGGGACATTTGTGTATCTGGCACTCTGGGGACATTTGTGTATCTGGCACTGTGGGGCAATGTGTATCTGGCACTGTGGGGTTATATGTATCTGGCACTGTGGGGCAATGTATATCTATCACTGTGGTGCAACGTGTATCTGACACTATTGGGGTCATACGTGTATCTGCCCCTCCCCCATATGTGTATCACGCCCCCATTTTCATTGGCCACGCCCCACGTGGCATTTGGCCACACCCATTTTTTTGCGCGCGCGCCTGGGGGGGCATGTATACCTGGCACTGGGGGCATATCTGGCACAGGGGGGCATATATACCTGGCACTGGGGGCATATCTGGCACAGGGGGGCATATATACCTGGCACTGGGGGATATCTGGCACAGGGGGGCATGTATACCTGGCACTGGGGGCATATCTGGCACAGGGGGGCATATATACCTGGCACTGGGGGCATATCTGGCACAGGGGGGCATATATACCTGGCACTGGGGGATATCTGACACAGGGGGGCATGTATACCTGGCACTGGGGGATATCTGGCACTGGGGGCATATCTAGCACAGGGGGGCATATATACCTGGCACTGGGGGATATCTGGCACAGGGGGGCATTTATACCTGGCACTGGAGGATATCTGGCACTGGGGGCATATCTGGCACTGTAGGGGCATTTCTGTATCTGGCACGGGGGGCAATGTATATCTGACACAGTGGGGGCATTTGTGTATCTAGCACTGTGGGGCAATGTGTATCTGACACTGTGAGGCAATGTATGGCACTCTGGGGGCATTTCTGTATCTGGCACTGTGGGGCAATGTGTATCTGGCACTGTGGGGCAATGTGCATCTGGCACTGTGGGGCAATGTGCATCTGGCACTGTGGGGCAATGTGTATCTGGCACTTTGGGGACATTTGTGTATCTGGCACTGTGGGGCAATGTGTATCTGGCACTGTGGGGCAATGTGTATCTGGCACTCTGGGGACATTTGTGTATCTGGCACTGTGGGGCAATGTGCATCTGGCACTGTGGGGCAATGTGTATCTGGCACTGTGAGGCAATGTGTATCTGACACTCTGGGGACATTTGTGTATCTGGCACTCTGGGGACATTTGTGTATCTGGCACTGTGGGGCAATGTGTATCTGGCACTGTGGGGTTATATGTATCTGGCACTGTGGGGCAATGTATATCTATCACTGTGGTGCAACGTGTATCTGACACTATTGGGGTCATACGTGTATCTGCCCCTCCCCCATATGTGTATCACGCCCCCATTTTCATTGGCCACGCCCCACGTGGCATTTGGCCACACCCATTTTTTTGCGCGCGCGCCTGGGGGGGCATGTATACCTGGCACTGGGGGCATATCTGGCACAGGGGGGCATATATACCTGGCACTGGGGGCATATCTGGCACAGGGGGGCATATATACCTGGCACTGGGGGATATCTGGCACAGGGGGGCATGTATACCTGGCACTGGGGGCATATCTGGCACAGGGGGGCATATATACCTGGCACTGGGGGCATATCTGGCACAGGGGGGCATATATACCTGGCACTGGGGGATATCTGACACAGGGGGGCATGTATACCTGGCACTGGGGGATATCTGGCACTGGGGGCATATCTAGCACAGGGGGGCATATATACCTGGCACTGGGGGATATCTGGCACAGGGGGGCATTTATACCTGGCACTGGAGGATATCTGGCACTGGGGGCATATCTGGCACTGTAGGGGCATTTCTGTATCTGGCACGGGGGGCAATGTATATCTGACACAGTGGGGGCATTTGTGTATCTAGCACTGTGGGGCAATGTGTATCTGACACTGTGAGGCAATGTATGGCACTCTGGGGGCATTTCTGTATCTGGCACTGTGGGGCAATGTGTATCTGGCACTGTGGGGCAATGTGCATCTGGCACTGTGGGGCAATGTGCATCTGGCACTGTGGGGCAATGTGTATCTGGCACTCTGGGGACATTTGTGTATCTGGCACTGTGGGGCAATGTGTATCTGGCACTGTGGGGCAATGTGTATCTGGCACTCTGGGGACATTTGTGTATCTGGCACTGTGGGGCAATGTGCATCTGGCACTGTGGGGCAATGTGTATCTGGCACTGTGAGGCAATGTGTATCTGACACTCTGGGGACATTTGTGTATCTGGCACTCTGGGGACATTTGTGTATCTGGCACTGTGGGGCAATGTGTATCTGGCACTGTGGGGTTATATGTATCTGGCACTGTGGGGCAATGTATATCTATCACTGTGGTGCAACGTGTATCTGACACTATTGGGGTCATACGTGTATCTGCCCCTCCCCCATATGTGTATCACGCCCCCATTTTCATTGGCCACGCCCCATGTGGCATTTGGCCACACCCATTTTTTTGCGCGCGCGCCTGGGGGGGCATGTATACCTGGCACTGGGGGCATATCTGGCACAGGGGGGCATATATACCTGGCACTGGGGGCATATCTGGCACAGGGGGGCATATATACCTGGCACTGGGGGATATCTGGCACAGGGGGGCATGTATACCTGGCACTGGGGGCATATCTGGCACAGGGGGGCATATATACCTGGCACTGGGGGCATATCTGGCACAGGGGGGCATATATACCTGGCACTGGGGGATATCTGACACAGGGGGGCATGTATACCTGGCACTGGGGGATATCTGGCACTGGGGGCATATCTAGCACAGGGGGGCATATATACCTGGCACTGGGGGATATCTGGCACAGGGGGGCATGTATACCTGGCACTGGAGGATATCTGGCACTGGGGGCATATCTGGCACTGTAGGGGCATTTCTGTATCTGGCACGGGGGGCAATGTATATCTGACACAGTGGGGGCATTTGTGTATCTAGCACTGTGGGGCAATGTGTATCTGACACTGTGAGGCAATGTATGGCACTCTGGGGGCATTTCTGTATCTGGCACTGTGGGGCAATGTGTATCTGGCACTGTGGGGCAATGTGCATCTGGCACTGTGGGGCAATGTGCATCTGGCACTGTGGGGCAATGTGTATCTGGCACTCTGGGGACATTTGTGTATCTGGCACTGTGGGGCAATGTGTATCTGGCACTGTGGGGCAATGTGTATCTGGCACTCTGGGGACATTTGTGTATCTGGCACTGTGGGGCAATGTGCATCTGGCACTGTGGGGCAATGTGTATCTGGCACTGTGAGGCAATGTGTATCTGACACTCTGGGGACATTTGTGTATCTGGCACTCTGGGGACATTTGTGTATCTGGCACTGTGGGGCAATGTGTATCTGGCACTGTGGGGTTATATGTATCTGGCACTGTGGGGCAATGTATATCTATCACTGTGGTGCAACGTGTATCTGACACTATTGGGGTCATACGTGTATCTGCCCCTCCCCCATATGTGTATCACGCCCCCATTTTCATTGGCCACGCCCCATGTGGCATTTGGCCACACCCATTTTTTTGCGCGCGCGCCTGGGGGGGCATGTATACCTGGCACTGGGGGCATATCTGGCACAGGGGGGCATATATACCTGGCACTGGGGGCATATCTGGCACAGGGGGGCATATATACCTGGCACTGGGGGATATCTGGCACAGGGGGGCATGTATACCTGGCACTGGGGGCATATCTGGCACAGGGGGGCATATATACCTGGCACTGGGGGCATATCTGGCACAGGGGGGCATATATACCTGGCACTGGGGGATATCTGACACAGGGGGGCATGTATACCTGGCACTGGGGGATATCTGGCACTGGGGGCATATCTAGCACAGGGGGGCATATATACCTGGCACTGGGGGATATCTGGCACAGGGGGGCATGTATACCTGGCACTGGAGGATATCTGGCACTGGGGGCATATCTGGCACTGTAGGGGCATTTCTGTATCTGGCACGGGGGGCAATGTATATCTGACACAGTGGGGGCATTTGTGTATCTAGCACTGTGGGGCAATGTGTATCTGACACTGTGAGGCAATGTATGGCACTCTGGGGGCATTTCTGTATCTGGCACTGTGGGGCAATGTGTATCTGGCACTGTGGGGCAATGTGCATCTGGCACTGTGGGGCAATGTGCATCTGGCACTGTGGGGCAATGTGTATCTGGCACTCTGGGGACATTTGTGTATCTGGCACTGTGGGGCAATGTGTATCTGGCACTGTGGGGCAATGTGTATCTGGCACTCTGGGGACATTTGTGTATCTGGCACTGTGGGGCAATGTGCATCTGGCACTGTGGGGCAATGTGTATCTGGCACTGTGAGGCAATGTGTATCTGACACTCTGGGGACATTTGTGTATCTGGCACTCTGGGGACATTTGTGTATCTGGCACTGTGGGGCAATGTGTATCTGGCACTGTGGGGTTATATGTATCTGGCACTGTGGGGCAATGTATATCTATCACTGTGGTGCAACGTGTATCTGACACTATTGGGGTCATACGTGTATCTGCCCCTCCCCCATATGTGTATCACGCCCCCATTTTCATTGGCCACGCCCCACGTGGCATTTGGCCACACCCATTTTTTTGCGCGCGCGCCTGGGGGGGCATGTATACCTGGCACTGGGGGCATATCTGGCACAGGGGGGCATATATACCTGGCACTGGGGGCATATCTGGCACAGGGGGGCATATATACCTGGCACTGGGGGATATCTGGCACAGGGGGGCATGTATACCTGGCACTGGGGGCATATCTGGCACAGGGGGGCATATATACCTGGCACTGGGGGCATATCTGGCACAGGGGGGCATATATACCTGGCACTGGGGGATATCTGACACAGGGGGGCATGTATACCTGGCACTGGGGGATATCTGGCACTGGGGGCATATCTAGCACAGGGGGGCATATATACCTGGCACTGGGGGATATCTGGCACAGGGGGGCATTTATACCTGGCACTGGAGGATATCTGGCACTGGGGGCATATCTGGCACTGTAGGGGCATTTCTGTATCTGGCACGGGGGGCAATGTATATCTGACACAGTGGGGGCATTTGTGTATCTAGCACTGTGGGGCAATGTGTATCTGACACTGTGAGGCAATGTATGGCACTCTGGGGGCATTTCTGTATCTGGCACTGTGGGGCAATGTGTATCTGGCACTGTGGGGCAATGTGCATCTGGCACTGTGGGGCAATGTGCATCTGGCACTGTGGGGCAATGTGTATCTGGCACTCTGGGGACATTTGTGTATCTGGCACTGTGGGGCAATGTGTATCTGGCACTGTGGGGCAATGTGTATCTGGCACTCTGGGGACATTTGTGTATCTGGCACTGTGGGGCAATGTGCATCTGGCACTGTGGGGCAATGTGTATCTGGCACTGTGAGGCAATGTGTATCTGACACTCTGGGGACATTTGTGTATCTGGCACTCTGGGGACATTTGTGTATCTGGCACTGTGGGGCAATGTGTATCTGGCACTGTGGGGTTATATGTATCTGGCACTGTGGGGCAATGTATATCTATCACTGTGGTGCAACGTGTATCTGACACTATTGGGGTCATACGTGTATCTGCCCCTCCCCCATATGTGTATCACGCCCCCATTTTCATTGGCCACGCCCCATGTGGCATTTGGCCACACCCATTTTTTTGCGCGCGCGCCTGGGGGGGCATGTATACCTGGCACTGGGGGCATATCTGGCACAGGGGGGCATATATACCTGGCACTGGGGGCATATCTGGCACAGGGGGGCATATATACCTGGCACTGGGGGATATCTGGCACAGGGGGGCATGTATACCTGGCACTGGGGGCATATCTGGCACAGGGGGGCATATATACCTGGCACTGGGGGCATATCTGGCACAGGGGGGCATATATACCTGGCACTGGGGGATATCTGACACAGGGGGGCATGTATACCTGGCACTGGGGGATATCTGGCACTGGGGGCATATCTAGCACAGGGGGGCATATATACCTGGCACTGGGGGATATCTGGCACAGGGGGGCATGTATACCTGGCACTGGAGGATATCTGGCACTGGGGGCATATCTGGCACTGTAGGGGCATTTCTGTATCTGGCACGGGGGGCAATGTATATCTGACACAGTGGGGGCATTTGTGTATCTAGCACTGTGGGGCAATGTGTATCTGACACTGTGAGGCAATGTATGGCACTCTGGGGGCATTTCTGTATCTGGCACTGTGGGGCAATGTGTATCTGGCACTGTGGGGCAATGTGCATCTGGCACTGTGGGGCAATGTGCATCTGGCACTGTGGGGCAATGTGTATCTGGCACTCTGGGGACATTTGTGTATCTGGCACTGTGGGGCAATGTGTATCTGGCACTGTGGGGCAATGTGTATCTGGCACTCTGGGGACATTTGTGTATCTGGCACTGTGGGGCAATGTGCATCTGGCACTGTGGGGCAATGTGTATCTGGCACTGTGAGGCAATGTGTATCTGACACTCTGGGGACATTTGTGTATCTGGCACTCTGGGGACATTTGTGTATCTGGCACTGTGGGGCAATGTGTATCTGGCACTGTGGGGTTATATGTATCTGGCACTGTGGGGCAATGTATATCTATCACTGTGGTGCAACGTGTATCTGACACTATTGGGGTCATACGTGTATCTGCCCCTCCCCCATATGTGTATCACGCCCCCATTTTCATTGGCCACGCCCCACGTGGCATTTGGCCACACCCATTTTTTTGCGCGCGCGCCTGGGGGGGCATGTATACCTGGCACTGGGGGCATATCTGGCACAGGGGGGCATATATACCTGGCACTGGGGGCATATCTGGCACAGGGGGGCATATATACCTGGCACTGGGGGATATCTGGCACAGGGGGGCATGTATACCTGGCACTGGGGGCATATCTGGCACAGGGGGGCATATATACCTGGCACTGGGGGCATATCTGGCACAGGGGGGCATATATACCTGGCACTGGGGGATATCTGACACAGGGGGGCATGTATACCTGGCACTGGGGGATATCTGGCACTGGGGGCATATCTAGCACAGGGGGGCATATATACCTGGCACTGGGGGATATCTGGCACAGGGGGGCATTTATACCTGGCACTGGAGGATATCTGGCACTGGGGGCATATCTGGCACTGTAGGGGCATTTCTGTATCTGGCACGGGGGGCAATGTATATCTGACACAGTGGGGGCATTTGTGTATCTAGCACTGTGGGGCAATGTGTATCTGACACTGTGAGGCAATGTATGGCACTCTGGGGGCATTTCTGTATCTGGCACTGTGGGGCAATGTGTATCTGGCACTGTGGGGCAATGTGCATCTGGCACTGTGGGGCAATGTGCATCTGGCACTGTGGGGCAATGTGTATCTGGCACTCTGGGGACATTTGTGTATCTGGCACTGTGGGGCAATGTGTATCTGGCACTGTGGGGCAATGTGTATCTGGCACTCTGGGGACATTTGTGTATCTGGCACTGTGGGGCAATGTGCATCTGGCACTGTGGGGCAATGTGTATCTGGCACTGTGAGGCAATGTGTATCTGACACTCTGGGGACATTTGTGTATCTGGCACTCTGGGGACATTTGTGTATCTGGCACTGTGGGGCAATGTGTATCTGGCACTGTGGGGTTATATGTATCTGGCACTGTGGGGCAATGTATATCTATCACTGTGGTGCAACGTGTATCTGACACTATTGGGGTCATACGTGTATCTGCCCCTCCCCCATATGTGTATCACGCCCCCATTTTCATTGGCCACGCCCCATGTGGCATTTGGCCACACCCATTTTTTTGCGCGCGCGCCTTTGGCGCGCGCACACAGTACCCGTAAGACATTTTTTCTACTTGCACCACTGGGAATACTGTTACTGATCTACCTGGTTGGACAGGTCCCACCTGAGTTTCCTGCAACATGACTGCTTGGAGGAGAGCTGCGATTTGGCTGAATCCTTCATCTCCCTGTGACCAGGGCCGGTGCAAGGTTTCTCGGCACCCTAGGCAAAACTTCTGCCTTCTGCCCCTTCCCCCGGGTAGTCTTCTGGTTGCCGAATGTCGGGATCCCGGCGCACAGTATACCGGCGCTGGAATCCCGACACCCGGCCTACCGACACATATTCTCCCTCGTGGGGGTCCACGACCCCCCTGGAGGGAGAATAAATAGCATGGCGCGCTTAGTGCGCCACCGTGCCTGCAGCGCGGCGAGCGCAGCGAGCCCGCAAGGGGCTCATTGCGCTCGCCACGCTGTCGGTATGCCAGCGGTTGGGCTCCCGGCGCCGGTATGCTGGTCGCTGGGAGCCCAGCCGCCGGCATACCATACTACACCCCCTTCCCCCTACCCACCCTTCAGATGAAAGGCATGCTGCTCTCACCCCCTCCCCCCTACTCTGGTAAATGTCCCCCCAAAATCTGTGTGCATGCTACTGCTCATCCCCCCAGACTGTGTGCATGCCTGCTCCTTATCTCCTCCCCCCACCCCCTCACCACACCGCTGCTCTCGCCCTCTTTCCTTATCAATGCAGAGAATGCACTGTGCAGCCACCTTACCTGCAGGCTGCAGTGCAGAGTTGAAACTGAGTAGTCTGTGAAAGAGCCTGGAATGAAGAGCAGTGCTGCATGTCTCCCCCAGCCAGGACTCCAGGAGCTGTCAAAGTTACTGCCTGTGCCGGGTGGAGCTGGAGCTGGAGGCTGCAATACGGGAGCTTAGCAGTCACGGCTACTGTAAGATACGCATTCTGGGGGATTGCAGTGGCTGAGAAAGGTAGGACTATGCTACCTTTTTTAGGCAGCTGTAGCAGGCCGCCCCCTCAGGTCCCGGCGCCCCTAGGCAGCTGCCTAAAGCTGCCTAGTGGAAGCTCCGGCCCTGCCTGTGACCTAAAACCTTGGAGAGACTTCAAAACAGGATACATTTTGCAAAAGTTAGGGTTAATACTAGAGATGAGCGGGTTCGGTTTCTCTGAATCCGAACCCGCCAGAACTTCATGTTTTTTTTCACGGGTCCGAGCGACTCGGATCTTCCCGCCTTGCTCGGTTAACCCGAGCGCGCCCGAACGTCATCATGACGCTGTCGGATTCTCGCGAGGCTCGGATTCTATCGCGAGACTCGGATTCTATATAAGGAGCCGCGCGTCGCCGCCATTTTCACACGTGCATTGAGATTGATAGGGAGAGGACGTGGCTGGCGTCCTCTCCATTTAGATTATAAGAGACTGAGAGAGATTTACTGGAGCTGACTAGGAGGAGTACTGTTACTGTAGAAGTGTAGAGACTGAGTGGAGAGAGTTTACTAGTGAGGACAGTGCAGTTTACTTTATAATCCGTTCTCTGCCTGAAAAAAGCGATACACAGCACACAGTGACTCAGTCACATACCATATCTGTGTGCACTGCTCAGGCCAGTGTGCTGCATCATCTATTATCTATATATAATATTATATATATCTGTCTGACTGCTCAGCTCACACAGCTTATAATTGTGGGGGAGACTGGGGAGCACTACTGCAGTGCCAGTTATAGGTTATAGCAGGAGCCAGGAGTACATAATATATTATATAGTGAGTGACCACCAGACACACAGTGCAGTTTATTTAATATATCCGTTCTCTGCCTGAAAAAAGCGATACACACAGTGACTCAGTCAGTCACATACCATATCTGTGTGCACTGCTCAGGCTCAGGCCAGTGTGCTGCATCATCTATTATCTATATATAATATTATATATATCTGTCTGACTGCTCAGCTCACACAGCTTATAATTGTGGGGGAGACTGGGGAGCACTACTGCAGTGCCAGTTATAGGTTATAGCAGGAGCCAGGAGTACATAATATATTATATAGTGAGTGACCACCAGACACACAGTGCAGTTTATTTAATATATCCGTTCTCTGCCTGAAAAAAGCGATACACACAGTGACTCAGTCAGTCACATACCATATCTGTGTGCACTGCTCAGGCTCAGGCCAGTGTGCTGCATCATCTATTATCTATATATAATATTATATATATCTGTCTGACTGCTCAGCTCACACAGCTTATAATTGTGGGGGAGACTGGGGAGCACTACTGCAGTGCCAGTTATAGGTTATAGCAGGAGCCAGGAGTACATAATATATTATATAGTGAGTGACCACCAGACACACAGTGCAGTTTATTTAATATATCCGTTCTCTGCCTGAAAAAAGCGATACACACAGTGACTCAGTCAGTCACATACCATATCTGTGTGCACTGCTCAGGCTCAGGCCAGTGTGCTGCATCATCTATATATATTATATATCTGTCTGACTGCTCAGCTCACACAGCTTATAATTGTGGGGGAGACTGGGGAGCACTACTGCAGTGCCAGTTATAGGTTATAGCAGGAGCCAGGAGTACATATTATATTAAAATTAAACAGTGCACACTTTTGCTGCAGGAGTGCCACTGCCAGTGTGACTGGCCAGTGACCTGACCACACTGACCACCAGTATAGTTAGTAGTATACTTATATTGTGATTGCCTGAAAAAGTTAAACACTCGTCGTGTGACTTCACTTGTGTGTTTTTTTTTTTTTTATTCTATAAAAATAAAACTCATTCTGCTGACAGACAGTGTCCAGCAGGTCCGTCATTATATAATATATAATATATACCTGTCCGGCTGCAGTAGTGATATATATATATTTTTTATATCATTTATCATCCAGTCGCAGCAGACACAGTACGGTAGTTCACGGCTGTGGCTACCTCTGTGTCTCTGCACTCGGCAGGCAGTCCGTCCATAATTGTAATACCACCTAACCGTGGATTTTTTTCATTCTTCTTTATACATACATAGTTACATAGACATCTTCTCTTTATCAACCAGTCTATATTAGCTGCAGACACAGTACAGTACGGTAGTTCACGGCTGTGGCTACCTCTGTGTCTGCACTCGGCAGGCAGTCCGTCCATAATTGTATACCACCTAACCGTGGTTTTTTTTCATTCTTCTTTATACATACATAGTTACATAGACATCTTCTCTTTATCAACCAGTCTATATTAGCTGCAGACACAGTACAGTACGGTAGTTCACGGCTGTGGCTACCTCTGTGTCTGCACTCGGCAGGCAGTCCGTCCATAATTGTATACCACCTAACCGTGGATTTTTTTCAGTCTTCTTTATACATACATAGTTACATAGACATCTTCTCTTTATCAACCAGTCTATATTAGCTGCAGACACAGTACAGTACGGTAGTTCACGGCTGTGGCTACCTCTGTGTCTGCAGT
The DNA here is from genome assembly GCF_028390025.1 of Pseudophryne corroboree. Taxonomy (NCBI): domain Eukaryota; kingdom Metazoa; phylum Chordata; class Amphibia; order Anura; family Myobatrachidae; genus Pseudophryne; species Pseudophryne corroboree. The sequence continues at coordinate 408,674,738 of NC_086444.1, read as the reverse complement.
CGGCAGGCAGTCCATAATTGTATACTAGTATCCATCTCCATTGTTTACCTGAGGTGCCTTTTAGTTGTGCCTATTAAAATATGGAGAACAAAAATGTTGAGGTTCCAAAATTAGGGAAAGATCAAGATCCACTTCCACCTCGTGCTGAAGCTGCTGCCACTAGTCATGGCCGAGACGATGAAATGCCAGCAACGTCGTCTGCCAAGGCCGATGCCCAATGTCATAGTACAGAGCATGTCAAATCCAAAACACCAAATATCAGAAAAAAAAGGACTCCAAAACCTAAAATAAAATTGTCGGAGGAGAAGCGTAAACTTGCCAATATGCCATTTACCACACGGAGTGGCAAGGAACGGCTGAGGCCCTGGCCTATGTTCATGGCTAGTGGTTCAGCTTCACATGAGGATGGAAGCACTCAGCCTCTCGCTAGAAAAATGAAAAGACTCAAGCTGGCAAAAGCAGCACAGCAAAGAACTGTGCATTCTTCGAAATCCCAAATCCACAAAGAGAGTCCAATTGTGTCGGTTGCGATGCCTGACCTTCCCAACACTGGACGTGAAGAGCATGCGCCTTCCACCATTTGCACGCCCCCTGCAAGTGCTGGAAGGAGCACCCGCAGTCCAGTTCCTGATAGTCAGATTGAAGATGTCAGTGTTGAAGTACACCAGGATGAGGAGGATATGGGTGTTGCTGGCGCTGGGGAGGAAATTGACCAGGAGGATTCTGATGGTGAGGTGGTTTGTTTAAGTCAGGCACCCGGGGAGACACCTGTTGTCCGTGGGAGGAATATGGCCGTTGACATGCCAGGTGAAAATACCAAAAAAATCAGCTCTTCGGTGTGGAGGTATTTCACCAGAAATGCGGACAACAGGTGTCAAGCCGTGTGTTCCCTTTGTCAAGCTGTAATAAGTAGGGGTAAGGACGTTAACCACCTCGGAACATCCTCCCTTATACGTCACCTGCAGCGCATTCATAATAAGTCAGTGACAAGTTCAAAAACTTTGGGTGACAGCAGAAGCAGTCCACTGACCAGTAAATCCCTTCCTCTTGTAACCAAGCTCACGCAAACCACCCCACCAACTCCCTCAGTGTCAATTTCCTCCTTCCCCAGGAATGCCAATAGTCCTGCAGGCCATGTCACTGGCAATTCTGACGAGTCCTCTCCTGCCTGGGATTCCTCCGATGCATCCTTGCGTGTAACGCCTACTGCTGCTGGCGCTGCTGTTGTTGCCGCTGGGAGTCGATGGTCATCCCAGAGGGGAAGTCGTAAGCCCACTTGTACTACTTCCAGTAAGCAATTGACTGTTCAACAGTCCTTTGCGAGGAAGATGAAATATCACAGCAGTCATCCTACTGCAAAGCGGATAACTGAGGCCTTGACAACTATGTTGGTGTTAGACGTGCGTCCGGTATCCGCCGTTAGTTCACAGGGAACTAGACAATTTATTGAGGCAGTGTGCCCCCGTTACCAAATACCATCTAGGTTCCACTTCTCTAGGCAGGCGATACCGAGAATGTACACGGACGTCAGAAAAAGACTCACCAGTGTCCTAAAAAATGCAGTTGTACCCAATGTCCACTTAACCACGGACATGTGGACAAGTGGAGCAGGGCAGGGTCAGGACTATATGACTGTGACAGCCCACTGGGTAGATGTATGGACTCCCGCCGCAAGAACAGCAGCGGCGGCACCAGTAGCAGCATCTCGCAAACGCCAACTCTTTCCTAGGCAGGCTACGCTTTGTATCACCGCTTTCCAGAATACGCACACAGCTGAAAACCTCTTACGGCAACTGAGGAAGATCATCGCGGAATGGCTTACCCCAATTGGACTCTCCTGTGGATTTGTGGCATCGGACAACGCCAGCAATATTGTGTGTGCATTAAATATGGGCAAATTCCAGCACGTCCCATGTTTTGCACATACCTTGAATTTGGTGGTGCAGAATTTTTAAAAAAACGACAGGGGCGTGCAAGAGATGCTGTCGGTGGCCAGAAGAATTGCGGGACACTTTCGGCGTACAGGCACCACGTACAGAAGACTGGAGCACCACCAAAAACTACTGAACCTGCCCTGCCATCATCTGAAGCAAGAAGTGGTAACGAGGTGGAATTCAACCCTCTATATGCTTCAGAGGTTGGAGGAGCAGCAAAAGGCCATTCAAGCCTATACAATTGAGCACGATATAGGAGGTGGAATGCACCTGTCTCAAGTGCAGTGGAGAATGATTTCAATGTTGTGCAAGGTTCTGATGCCCTTTGAACTTGCCACACGTGAAGTCAGTTCAGACACTGCCAGCCTGAGTCAGGTCATTCCCCTCATCAGGCTTTTGCAGAAGAAGCTGGAGGCATTGAAGAAGGAGCTAAAAGGGAGCGATTCCGCTAGGCATGTGGGACTTGTGGATGCAGCCCTTAATTCGCTTAACAAGGATTCACGGGTGGTCAATCTGTTGAAATCAGAGCACTACATTTTGGCCACCGTGCTCGATCCTAGATTTAAAGCCTACCTTGGATCTCTCTTTCCGGCAGACACAAGTCTGCTGGGGTTGAAAGACCTGCTGGTGACAAAATTGTCAAGTCAAGCGGAACGCGACCTGTCAACATCTCCTCCTTCACATTCTCCCGCAACTGGGGGTGCGAGGAAAAGGCTCAGAATTCCGAGCCCACCCGCTGGCGGTGATGCAGGGCAGTCTGGAGCGACTGCTGATGCTGACATCTGGTCCGGACTGAAGGACCTGACAACGATTATGGACATGTCGTCTACTGTCACTGCATATGATTCTCTCAACATTGATAGAATGGTGGAGGATTATATGAGTGACCGCATCCAAGTAGGCACGTCACACAGTCCGTACTTATACTGGCAGGAAAAAGAGGCAATTTGGAGGCCCTTGCACAAACTGGCTTTATTCTACCTAAGTTGCCCTCCCACAAGTGTGTACTCCGAAAGAGTGTTTAGTGCCGCCGCTCACCTTGTCAGCAATCGGCGTACGAGGTTACATCCAGAAAATGTGGAGAAGATGATGTTCATTAAAATGAATTATAATCAATTCCTCCGCGGAGACATTGACCAGCAGCAATTGCCTCCACAAAGTACACAGGGAGCTGAGATGGTGGATTCCAGTGGGGACGAATTGATAATCTGTGAGGAGGGGGATGTACACGGTGATATATCGGAGGGTGAAGATGAGGTGGACATCTTGCCTCTGTAGAGCCAGTTTGTGCAAGGAGAGATTAATTGCTTCTTTTTTGGGGGGGGTCCAAACCAACCCGTCATATCAGTCACAGTCGTGTGGCAGACCCTGTCACTGAAATGATGGGTTGGTTAAAGTGTGCATGTCCTGTTTTGTTTATACAACATAAGGGTGGGTGGGAGGGCCCAAGGACAATTCCATCTTGCACCTCTTTTTTCTTTTCTTTTTCTTTGCATCATGTGCTGATTGGGGAGGGTTTTTTGGAAGGGACATCCTGCGTGACACTGCAGTGCCACTCCTAGATGGGCCCGGTGTTTGTGTCGGCCACTAGGGTCGCTAATCTTACTCACACAGTCAGCTACCTCATTGCGCCTCTTTTTTTCTTTGCGTCATGTGCTGTTTGGGGAGGGTTTTTTGGAAGGGACATCCTGCGTGACACTGCAGTGCCACTCCTAGATGGGCCCGGTGTTTGTGTCGGCCACTAGGGTCGCTAATCTTACTCACACAGCTACCTCATTGCGCCTCTTTTTTTCTTTGCGTCATGTGCTGTTTGGGGAGGGTTTTTTGGAAGGGACATCCTGCGTGACACTGCAGTGCCACTCCTAGATGGGCCCGGTGTTTGTGTCGGCCACTAGGGTCGCTAATCTTACTCACACAGCTACCTCATTGCGCCTCTTTTTTTCTTTGCGTCATGTGCTGTTTGGGGAGGTTTTTTTGGAAGGGCCATCCTGCGTGACACTGCAGTGCCACTCCTAGATGGGCCCGGTGTTTGTGTCGGCCACTAGGGTCGCTAATCTTACTCACACAGCTACCTCATTGCGCCTCTTTTTTTCTTTGCGTCATGTGCTGTTTGGGGAGGGTTTTTTGGAAGGGACATCCTGCGTGACACTGCAGTGCCACTCCTAGATGGGCCCGGTGTTTGTGTCGGCCACTCGGGTCGCTTATCTTACTCACACAGCGACCTCGGTGCAAATTTTAGGACTAAAAATAATATTGTGAGGTGTGAGGTATTCAGAATAGACTGAAAATGAGTGTAAATTATGGTTTTTGAGGTTAATAATACTTTGGGATCAAAATGACCCCCAAATTCTATGATTTAAGCTGTTTTTTAGTGTTTTTTGAAAAAAACACCCGAATCCAAAACACACCCGAATCCGACAAAAAAAATTCGGTGAGGTTTTGCCAAAACGCGTTCGAACCCAAAACACGGCCGCGGAACCGAACCCAAAACCAAAACACAAAACCCGAAAAATTTCAGGCGCTCATCTCTAAATTGCTCTTTCATATTACTATCATTTACGGATGTATCATTGACTGTAGCCTTCTGTTCCCCTTCGACCTGTGTCGACAATGGTGTGTTTGTGTTCTCATTCCCGCTAGGTTTGGAATCTGCTGCATATGTTAATTTCCCTTGCATATCGCCCTCTTGCTGCCATAAGTTTAAACAATCTGTATGTCTAATCCTTTGTTTTCTGTATTTTATTAGACATATCCTACTCCTTAAATTCTGCAATACCTCTGGTTCAAAACTGCCTACCTTAGGGAATGGTTCCCTATCTCCCGCAGTCATACGTTCCCATTCATTGCACAAAACTTCTGTGTGTGGTCCATACTTCTCACACATTATGTACCTCGCTGACCCCCTGGTCCGCGGTATGTCAACCTGAACCCTGGTTGAACGTCCATTACTTGAGCAACTGGCCCCCATATTTTTGCAGGTATTGTCCTTTCGGCTAATCCCACAAAAAAAACTAAATACTCAATATAAGGCAACGGTGAAAGTTCTCTGAGCGCTCTTCACCCGCTCACCGCGCACGTTGGCCAGTACTATCATATACTGTCGATAGCGAAGGCAATGTACCCAACTTAGGGCCCTATGTAACCTCTATTTACTGGAAGTATCTGGGAATAACTTACCCTTTCCAGTAAATATAAGTTGTTGGAGATTTCCTGAGAGAGACCAGCGACAACTCCCTAAACCTTTATTATACACAAATCACGCTTGCGTATGCCATATATAGCGGTAATGATACCACGATTTTATGCAAAGCTCGTAAAAAGGGTATCACGTTGCGCTAAATATTGCACCCACGAACGCGCGGTCCAATCGCACAGCGTATAGGTACTTGTTACTTATCCTCCGTACGACCACTGGAATTGATTTTCAGGCTGCGAAACCTCAGCCGGAGCGTATATAAAAAAAAACTAAATGGGTAAACCTTCGCTAACCCCCTGGGCTGCGGTACTCTAAACCTCGCTGACCTCCTGGGTCGCGGTACTCTGCTACCTTGCTCCTTTGCACTTCAATCTATATTAACGTGAGTCAGCTATCTCATGCCACCAAGTCTCCACTCACTTGGTGTACCACTCGACGGGATCCCAAATTCCCTGGGTCCACAAAACCTTTATTTCTCTGACGTCCTAGTGGATGCTGGGGACTCCGTAAGGATCATGGGGGATAGACGGCTCCGCAGGAGACTGGGCACACTAAAAGAAAGATTTGGTACTACCTGGTGTGCACTGGCTCCTCCCTCTATGCCCCTCCTCCAGACCTCAGTTAGATTTCTGTGCCCGGCCGAGCTGGATGCACACTAGGGGCTCTCCTGAGCTCCTAGAAAGAAAGTATATATTAGGTTTTTTATTTTACAGTGAGACCTGCTGGCAACAGGCTCACTGCAACGAGGGACTAAGGGGAGAAGAAGCGAACCTACCTGCTTGCAGCTAGCTTGGGCTTCTTAGGCTACTGGACACCATTAGCTCCAGAGGGATCGACCGCAGGACCCGTCCTTGGTGTTCGTTCCCGGAGCCGCGCCGCCGTCCCCCTTACAGAGCCAGAAGCAAGAAGATGGTCTGGAAAATCGGCGGCAGAAGACTTCAGTCTTCACCAAGGTAGCGCACAGCACTGCAGCTGTGCGCCATTGCTCCTCATACACACTTCACACTCCGGTCACTGAGGGTGCAGGGCGCTGGGGGGGGGGGCGCCCTGAGCAGCAATAATATCACCTTGGCTGGCAAAATAACCACAATATATAGCCCCAGAGGCTATATATGTGGTAATTACCCCTGCCAGAATACAGAAAAAAGCGGGTGAAAAGTCAGCCGAAAAAGGGGCGGAGCCTTCTCCCTCAGCACACTGGCGCCATTTTCCCTCACAGTTCCGCTGGAAGGAAGCTCCCTGACTCTCCCCTGCAGTCTACACTACAGAAAAGGGTAAAAAAGAGAGGGGGGGCACAGATTTGAGGCGCAATAAATATTACAGCAGCTATAGGGGACATAATTCAGTTAGTCCCTGCATTATATAGCGCTCTGGTGTGTGCTGGCATACTCTCTCTCTGTCTCCCCAAAGGGCTTTTGTGGGGTCCTGTCTCCTTTAAGAGCATTCCCTGTGTGTGTGCGGTGTGTCGGTACGGCTGTGTCGACATGTTTGATGAGGAGACTTATGTGGAGGCGGAGCAGATGCCTACAAATGTGATGTCACCCCCTGCGGGGCAGACACCTGAGTGGATGGACTTATGGAAGGAATTACGTGCAAGTGTCGACTCCTTACATAAAAAATTTGACGACATGCCAAATGCGGGACAGCCGGCTTCTCAGCTCGTGCCTGCCCAGGCAATTCAAAGGCCATCAGGGGCTCTAAAACGCCCACTACCTCAGATGGCAGACACAGATGTCGACACGGATACTGATACCAGTGTCGACGACGATGAGTCAAATTTAATGTCCACTAGGGCCATTCGTGGCATGATTGAGGCAATGAAAGAGGTTTTACAGCTTTCTGATATAAACCCAGGTACCTCAAAGAAGGGTATTATGTTTGGGGAGAAAAAACTACAAATAGTTTTTCCCCCATCTGAAGAATTAAATGAAGTGTGTGAAGAAGCGTGGGCTTTCCCTGATAAGAAATTGGTGATCTAAAAAAAAAAAAAAAATTACTAATGGCGTTCCCTTTCTCGCCAGAGGATAGGTCACGTTGGGAAACTCCCCCTAGGGTGGATAAAGCGCTCACACGTTTGTCTAAAAAGGTGGCACTACCGTCTCCGGATACGGCCGCCCTAAAGGAACCTGCTGATAGAAAGCAGGAGGCTATCCTAAAGTCTATATATACACACACTGGTGTTATACTGGGACCAGCTATTGCTTCAGCGTGGATGTGCAGTGCTGCTGCTGCTTGGTCAGATTCCCTGTCGGAAAATATTGATACCCTGGACAGGGACACTATATTGCTAACCGTAGAGCATATAAAAGACTCAGTCTTGTACTAGTGATGAGCGGGTTCGGTTCCTCGGAATCCGAACCCGCCCGAACTTCAGGTTTTTTTACACGGGGCGAGCGACTCGGATCTTCCCGCCTTGCTCGGTTAACCCGAGCGCGCCCGAACGTCATCATCCCGCTGTCGGATTCTCGCGAGGCTCGGATTCTATCGCGAGACTCGGATTCTATATAAGGAGCCGCGCGTCGCCGCCATTTTCACACGTGCATTGAGATTGATAGGGAGAGGACGTGGCTGGCGTCCTCTCCGTTTAGACTAGAGTACTAGAGCGAGACACAAATTTTGGGGAGCATATTATTAGGAGGAGTACTACTTGCTGCTGATAGTGTGACCAGTGACCACCAGTTTAATTAATCCGTTCTCTGCCTGAAAAAAAACGATACACAGTGTGACACAGTCACATACCATATCTGTGCTCAGCCCAGTGTGCTGCATCATATGTAATACTGTATATCATTATCTGACTGTGCTGAGTGCTCACTGCTCACACAGCTTAATTGTGGGGGAGACTGGGGAGCAGTTATAGCAGGAGTACATATTTTAAGTACAGTGCACACTTTTGCTGCCAGAGTGCCACTGCCAGTGTGACTGACCAGTGACCACTGACCACCAGTATTGTGATTGTCTGCTGACCACCAGTATATTGTGATTGTCTGCCTGAAAAAGTTAAACACTCGTCGTGTGGTGTTTTTATAAACGCATTCTGCAGACAGTGTCCAGCAGGTCCGTCATTACATAATATATACCTGTCCGGCTGCAGTACTAGTGTGATATATATATATATTTTAATTTTATCTCATTATCATCCAGTCTATATTAGCAGCAGACACAGTACGGTAGTCCACGGCTGTAGCTACCTCTGTGTCGGCAGTCGCTCGTCCATCCATAATTGTATACCACCTACCTGTGGTTTTTTTTTTCTATCTTCTTGATACTAGTAGCTTACTTTAGGAGTCTGCAGTGCTGACAGACAGTGTCCAGCAGGTCCGTCATTACATAATATATACCTGTCCGGCTGCAGTACTAGTGTGATATATATATATATTTTAATTTTATCTCATTATCATCCAGTCTATATTAGCAGCAGACACAGTACGGTAGTCCACGGCTGTAGCTACCTCTGTGTCGGCAGTCGCTCGTCCATCCATAATTGTATACCACCTACCCGTGGTTTTTTTTTCTTTCTATCTTCTTGATACTAGTAGCTTACTTTAGGAGTCTGCAGTGCTGAGTCTGACAGACAGTGTCCAGCAGGTCCGTCATTACATAATATATACCTGTCCGGCTGCAGTACTAGTGTGATATATATATATTTTAATTTTATCTCATTATCATCCAGTCTATATTAGCAGCAGACACAGTACGGTAGTCCACGGCTGTAGCTACCTCTGTGTCGGCAGTCGCTCGTCCATCCATAATTGTATACCACCTACCCGTGGTTTTTTTTTTTCTATCTTCTTGATACTAGTAGCTTACTTTAGGAGTCTGCAGTGCTGACAGACAGTGTCCAGCAGGTCCGTCATTACATAATATATACCTGTCCGGCTGCAGTACTAGTGTGATATATATATATATTTAAATTTTATCTCATTATCATCCAGTCTATATTAGCAGCAGACACAGTACGGTAGTCCACAGCTGTAGCTACCTCTGTGTCGGCAGTCGCTCGTCATCCATAAGTATACTAGTATCCATCCATCTCCATTGTTTACCTGAGGTGCCTTTTAGTTGTGCCTATTAAAATATGGAGAACAAAAATGTTGAGGTTCCAAAAATAGGGAAAGATCAAGATCGACTTCCACCTCGTGCTGAAGCTGCTGCCACTAGTCATGGCCGAGACGATGAAATGCCAGCAACGTCGTCTGCCAAGGCCGATGCCCAATGTCATAGTACAGAGCATGTCAAATCCAAAACACCAAATATCAGTAAAAAAAGGACTAAAAAATCTAAAATAAAATTGTCGGAGGAGAAGCGTAAACTTGCCAATATGCCATTTACCACACGGAGTGGCAAGGAACGGCTGAGGCCCTGGCCTATGTTCATGGCTAGTGGTTCAGCTTCACATGAGGATGGAAGCACTCAGCCTCTCGCTAGAAAAATGAAAAGACTCAAGCTGGCAAAAGCACAGCAAAGAACTGTGCGTTCTTCGAAATCCCAAATCCACAAGGAGAGTCCAATTGTGTCGGTTGCGATGCCTGACCTTCCCAACACTGGACGTGAAGAGCATGCACCTTCCACCATTTGCACGCCCCCTGCAAGTGCTGGAAGGAGCACCCGCAGTCCAGTTCCTGATAGTCAGATTGAAGATGTCAGTGTTGAAGTACACCAGGATGAGGAGGATATGGGTGTTGCTGGCGCTGGGGAGGAAATTGACCAGGAGGATTCTGATGGTGAGGTGGTTTGTTTAAGTCAGGCACCCGGGGAGACACCTGTTGTCCGTGGGAGGAATATGGCCATTGACATGCCTGGTGAAAATACCAAAAAAATCAGCTCTTCGGTGTGGAAGTATTTCAACAGAAATGCGGACAACATTTGTCAAGCCGTGTGTTGCCTTTGTCAAGCTGTAATAAGTAGGGGTAAGGACGTTAACCACCTCAGAACATCCTCCCTTATACGTCACCTGCAGCGCATTCATAATAAGTCAGTGACAAGTTCAAAAACTTTGGGCGACAGCGGAAGCAGTCCACTGACCAGTAAATCCCTTCCTCTTGTAACCAAGCTCACGCAAACCACCCCACCAACTCCCTCAGTGTCAATTTCCTCCTTCCCCAGGAATGCCAATAGTCCTGCAGGCCATGTCACTGGCAATTCTGACGAGTCCTCTCCTGCCTGGGATTCCTCCGATGCATCCTTGCGTGTAACGCCTACTGCTGCTGGCGCTGCTGTTGTTGCTGCTGGGAGTCGATGGTCATCCCAGAGGGGAAGTCGTAAGACCACTTTTACTACTTCCACCAAGCAATTGACTGTCCAACAGTCCTTTGCGAGGAAGATGAAATATCACAGCAGTCATCCTGCTGCAAAGCGGATAACTGAGGCCTTGGCATCCTGGGTGGTGAGAAACGTGGTTCCGGTATCCATCATTACTGCAGAGGCAACTAGAGACTTGTTGGAGGTACTGTGTCCCCGGTACCAAATACCATCTAGGTTCCATTTCTCTAGGCAGGCGATACCGAAAATGTACACAGACCTCAGAAAAAGAGTCACCAGTGTCCTAAAAAATGCAGCTGTACCCAATGTCCACTTAACCACGGACATGTGGACAAGTGGAGCAGGGCAGGGTCAGGACTATATGACTGTGACAGCCCACTGGGTAGATGTATGGACTCCCGCCGCAAGAACAGCAGCGGCGGCACCAGTAGCAGCATCTCGCAGACGCCAACTCTTTCCTAGGCAGGCTACGCTTTGTATCACCGGTTTCCAGAATACGCACACAGCTGAAAACCTCTTACGGCAACTGAGGAAGATCATCGCGGAATGGCTTACCCCAATTGGACTCTCCTGTGGATTTGTGGCATCGGACAACGCCAGCAATATTGTGTGTGCATTAAATATGGGCAAATTCCAGCACGTCCCATGTTTTGCACATACCTTGAATTTGGTGGTGCAGAATTATTTAAAAAACGAGAGGGGCGTGCAAGAGATGCTGTCGGTGGCCAGAAGAATTGCGGGACACTTTCGGCGTACAGGCACCACGTACAGAAGACTGGAGCACCACCAAAAACGCCTGAACCTGCCCTGCCATCATCTGAAGCAAGAAGTGGTAACGAGGTGGAATTCAACCCTATATATGCTTCAGAGGTTGGAGGAGCAGCAAAAGGCCATTCAAGCCTATACAATTGAGCACGATATAGGAGGTGGAATGCACCTGTCTCAAGCGCAGTGGAGAATGATTTCAACGTTGTGCAAGGTTCTGCTGCCCTTTGAACTTGCCACACGTGAAGTCAGTTCAGACACTGCCAGCCTGAGTCAGGTCATTCCCCTCATCAGGCTTTTGCAGAAGAAGCTGGAGACATTGAAGGAGGAGCTAACACAGAGCGATTCCGCTAGGCATGTGGGACTTGTGGATGGAGCCCTTAATTCGCTTAACCAGGATTCACGGGTGGTCAATCTGTTGAAATCAGAGCACTACATTTTGGCCACCGTGCTCGATCCTAGATTTAAAACCTACCTTGGATCTCTCTTTCCGGCAGACACAAGTCTGCTGGGGTTCAAAGACCTGCTGGTGAGAAAATTGTCAAGTCAAGCGGAACGCGACCTGTCAACATCTCCTCCTTCACATTCTCCCGCAACTGGGGGTGCGAGGAAAAGGCTCAGAATTCCGAGCCCACCCGCTGGCGGTGATGCAGGGCAGTCTGGAGCGACTGCTGATGCTGACATCTGGTCCGGACTGAAGGACCTGCCAACGATTACGGACATGTCGTCTACTGGCACTGCATATGATTCTCTCCCCATTGAAAGAATGGTGGAGGATTATATGAGTGACCGCATCCAAGTAGGCACGTCAGACAGTCCGTACTTATACTGGCAGGAAAAAGAGGCAATTTGGAGGCCCTTGCACAAACTGGCTTTATTCTACCTAAGTTGCCCTTCCACAAGTGTGTACTCCGAAAGAGTGTTTAGTGCCGCCGCTCACCTTGTCAGCAATCGGCGTACGAGGTTACTTCCAGAAAATGTGGAGAAGATGATGTTCATTAAAATGAATTATAATCAATTCCTCCGTGGAGACATTGACCAGCAGCAATTGCCTCCACAAAGTACACAGGGAGCTGAGATGGTGGATTCCAGTGGGGACGAATTGATAATCTGTGAGGAGGGGGATGTACACGGTGATATATCGGAGGATGATGATGAGGTGGACATCTTGCCTCTGTAGAGCCAGTTTGTGCAAGGAGAGATTAATTGCTTCTTTTTTGGTGGGGGTCCAAACCAACCCGTCATTTCAGTCACAGTCGTGTGGCAGACCCTGTCACTGAAATGATGGGTTGGTTAAAGTGTGCATGTCCTGTTTATACAACATAAGGGTGGGTGGGAGGGCCCAAGGACAATTCCATCTTGCACCTCTTTTTTCTTTAATTTTTCTTTGCGTCATGTGCTGTTTGGGGAGTATTTTTTTGAAGGGCCATCCTGCGTGACACTGCAGTGCCACTCCTAGATGGGCCAGGTGTTTGTGTCGGCCACTAGGGTCGCTTATCTTACTCACACAGCTACCTCATTGCGCCTCTTTTTTTCTTTGCGTCATGTGCTGTTTGGGGAGTGTTTTTTGGAAGGGCCATCCTGCGTGACACTGCAGTGCCACTCCTAGATGGGCCAGGTGTTTGTGTCGGCTACTAGGGTCGCTTAGCTTACTCACACAGCTACCTCATTGCGCCTCTTTTTTTATTTGCGTCTTGTGCTGTTTGGGGAGTGTTTTTTGGAAGGGCCATCCTGCGTGACACTGCAGTGCCACTCCTAGATGGGCCAGGTGTTTGTGTCGGCCACTAGGGTCGCTTAGCTTACTCACACAGCTACCTCATTGCGCCTCTTTTTTTCTTTGCGTCATGTGCTGTTTGGGGAGTGTTTTTTGGAAGGGCCATCCTGCGTGACACTGCAGTGCCACTCCTAGATGGGCCAGGTGTTTGTGTCGGCCACTAGGGTCGCTTAGCTTAGTCATCCAGCGACCTCGGTGCAAATTTTAGGACTAAAAATAATATTGTGAGGTGTGAGGTGTTCAGAATAGACTGAAAATGAGTGGAAATTATGGTTTTTGAGGTTAATAATACTTTGGGATCAAAATGACCCCCAAATTCTATGATTTAAGCTTTTTTTTAGGGTTTTTTGAAAAAAACACCCGAATCCAAAACACACCCGAATCCGACAAAAAAAATTCGGTGAGGTTTTGCCAAAACGCGGTCGAACCCAAAACACGGCCGCGGAACCGAACCCAAAACCAAAACACAAAACCCGAAAAATTTCAAGTGCACATCTCTATCTTGTACATGAGAGATGCACAGAGGGAGATCTGCCGGCTGGCATCTAGAATAAGTGCATTGTCCATTTCTGCTAGGAGAGGCTTATGGACTCGGCAGTGGACAGGGGATGCAGATTCTAAAAGGCACATGGAAGTTTTGCCTTATAAGGGTGAGGAGTTATTCGGGGATGGTCTCTCAGACCTTGTTTCCACAGCGACAGCTGGAAAGTCAGCATTTTTACCCCATGTCCCCTCACAGCCTAAGAAAGCGCCGTACTATCAGGTACAGTCCTTTCGACCCCAGAAAAACAGGCGGGGAAAAGGCGGGTCCTTTCTGTCTAGAGGCAGAGGAAGGGGAAAAAAGCTGCACCACGCAGCAGGTTCCCAGGAACAAAAGTCCTCCCCCGCTTCTTCCAAATCCGCCGCATGACGGTGGGGCTCCACAGGCGGAGCCAGGTACGGTGGGGGGCCGCCTCAAAAATTTCAGCGATCAGTGGGTTCGCTCACGCGTGGATCCCTGGATCCTTCAAGTAGTATCTCAGGGGTACAAGCTGGAATTCGAGGCGCCTCCCCCCCGCCGTTTCCTCAAATCGGCCTTACCGACAACTCCCTCGGGCAGGGAGGCTGTACTAGAGGCAATTCACAAGCTGTATTACCAGCAGGTGATAGTCAAGGTACCCCTACTTCAACAAGGACGGGGTTACTATTCCACACTGTTTGTGGTACCGAAACCGGACGGTTCGGTGAGACCCATTTTAAATTTGAAATCCTTGAACACATACATAAAAAAGTTCAAGTTCAAGATGGAATCGCTCAGGGCGGTTATTGCAAGCCTGGACGAGGGGGATTACATGGTATCCCTGGACATCAAGGATGCTTACCTGCATGTCCCAATTTACCTTCCTCACCAGGAGTACCTAAGATTTGTGGTACAGGATTGCCATTACCAATTCCAGACACTACCGTTTGGACTGTCCACGGCACCGAGGGTGTTTACCAAGGTAATGGCAGAAATGATGATACTCCTTCGAAAAAAGGGAGTTTTAATTATCCCGTACTTGGACGATCTCCTAATAAAGGCGAGGTCCAGGGAGCAGTTACTGGTCGGAGTAGCACTATCTCGGGAAGTGCTACAACAGCATGGCTGGATTCTAAACATTCCAAAGTCACAACTGGTTCCTTCCACACGCTTACTGTTCCTGGGGATGATTCTGGACACAGAACAGAAAAAAGTGTTTCTCCCGCAGGAGAAAGCCAAGGAGCTGTCATCTCTAGTCAGAGACCTCCTAAAACCAAAACGGGTATCGGTGCATCACTGCACACGAGTCCTGGGAAAAATGGTGGCTTCGTACGAAGCAATTCCATTCGGCAGGTTCCATGCAAGGACCTTCCAGTGGGACCTCTTGGACAAGTGGTCGGGATCGCATCTTCAGATGCATCAACTGATAACTCTGTCTCCAAGGACCAGGGTGTCTCTACTGTGGTGGCTGCAGAGTGCTCATCTTCTAGTGGGCCGCAGATTCGGCATACAGGACTGGGTCCTGGTGACCACGGATGCCAGCCTTCGGGGCTGGGGCGCAGTCACGCAGGGAAGAAATTTCCAGGGACTTTGGTCAAGTCAGGAGTCGTCCCTGCACATAAACATTCTGGAACTGAGGGCCATTTACAATGCCCTAAGTCAGGCAAGGCTCCTGCTTCAAAACCAGCCGGTTCTGATCCAATCAGACAACATCACGGCAGTCGCCCATGTAAACCGACAGGGCGGCACAAGAAGCAGGGTGGCCATGGCAGAAGCCACAAAGATTCTCCGATGGGCGGAAAATCACGTACTAGCACTGTCAGCAGTGTTCATTCCGGGAGTGGACAACTGGGAAGCAGACTTCCTCAGCAGACACGACCTACACCCGGGAGAGTGGGGACTTCATCCAGAAGTCTTCCTACTGTTGGTAAACCGCTGGGAAAGGCCACAGGTGGACATGATGGCGTCCCGCCTCAACAAGAAGCTAAAGAGATATTGCGCCAGGTCAAGGGACCCTCAGGCGATAGCTGTGGACGCTCTAGTGACACCGTGGGTGTACCAGTCGGTCTATGTGTTCCCTCCTCTGCCCCTCATACCAAAGGTACTGAGAATAATAAGAAGGCGAGGAGTAAGAACGATACTCGTGGTTCCGGATTGGCCAAGAAGAGCTTGGTACCCGGAACTTCAAGAAATGTTATCAGAGGACCCATGGCCTCTACCGCTCAGACAGGATCTGCTACAGCAGGGGCCCTGTCTGTTCCAAGACTTACCGCGGCTGCGTTTGACGGCATGGCGGTTGAATTCCGGATCCTAAAGGAAAAGGGCATTCCGGAGGAAGTCATTCCTACGCTGATAAAAGCTAGGAAAGAAGTAACCGCAAACCATTATCACCGCATTTGGCGAAAATATGTTGCGTGGTGTGAGGCCAGGAAGGCCCCTACAGAGGAATTTCAGCTGGGTCGTTTTCTGCACTTCCTACAGTCAGGAGTGACTATGGGCCTAAAATTGGGTTCCATTAAGGTCCAGATTTCGGCTCTGTCGATTTTCTTCCAGAAAGAACTGGCTTCACTGCCTGAAGTTCAGACTTTTGTAAAGGGAGTGCTTCATATTCAGCCCCCTTTTGTGCCTCCTGTGGCACCTTGGGATCTCAATGTGGTGTTGAATTTCCTAAAATCACATTGGTTTGAACCACTTAAAACCGTGGATCTCAAATATCTCACGTGGAAAGTGGTCATGTTATTGGCCTTTGCTTCGGCCAGGCGTGTGTCAGAACTGGCGGCTTTGTCGTGTAAAAGCCCTTATCTGATTTTCCATATGGATAGGGCAGAATTGAGGACTCGTCCCCAGTTTCTCCCTAAGGTGGTATCAGCTTTTCACTTGAACCAACCTATTGTGGTGCCTGCGGCTACTAAGGACTTGGAGGATTCCAAGTTACTGGACGTAGTCAGGGCCTTGAAAATTTATGTTTCCAGGACGGCTGGAGTCAGGAAAACTGACTCGCTTTTTATCCTGTATGCACCCAACAAAATAGGTGCTCCTGCTTCTAAGCAGACTATTGCTCGCTGGATTTGTAGCACAATTCAGCTGGCGCATTCTGCGGCTGGATTGCCGCATCCTAAATCAGTGAAAGCCCATTCCACGAGGAAGGTGGGCTCATCTTGGGCGGCTGCCCGAGGGGTCTCGGATTTACAACTTTGCCGAGCTGCTACTTGGTCAGGGGCAAACACGTTTGCTAAATTCTACAAATTTGATACCCAGGAGGACCTTGAGTTCTCTCATTCGGTGCTGCAGAGTCATCCGCACTCTCCCGCCCGTTTGGGAGCTTTGGTATAATCCCCATGGTCCTTACGGAGTCCCCAGCATCCACTAGGACGTCAGAGAAAATAAGAATTTACTCACCGGTAATTCTATTTCTCGTAGTCCGTAGTGGATGCTGGGCGCCCATCCCAAGTGCGGATTGTCTGCAATACTTGTATATAGTTATTGCCTAACTAAAGGGTTATTGTTGAGCCATCTGTTGAGAGGCTCAGTTGTATTTCATACTGTTAACTGGGTTAAATATCACGAGTTATACGGTGTGATTGGTGTGGCTGGTATGAGTCTTACCCGGGATTCAAAATCCTTCCATATTGTGTCGGCTCTTCTGGGCACGGTATCCTAACTGAGGTCTGGAGGAGGGGCATAGAGGGAGGAGCCAGTGCACACCAGGTAGTACTAAATCTTTCTTTTAGTGTGCCCAGTCTCCTGCGGAGCCGTCTATCCCCCATGGTCCTTACGGAGTCCCCAGCATCCACTACGGACTACGAGAAATAGAATTACCGGTGAGTAAATTCTTATTTATGTTTGCTCACTCACGTTCGTTCACTCAAATACACTTTGGTTTTTGCTGTACAGAAAATTATCTTTCATTCAGATAAACAGCCTTAGTACCAGAGGCAATGCAGTAAAAAAGGTTTTATTTAAACTAAATCTTGGAAAACCGAGCAATTTGTGCTAATGTAGCGTGGCTACTGTCCCGCCCCTAAACTAAACAATGCTATTGTGTAATTTGTACTTAGCGGTCGTACCCTTACGCACGTTGCGTAAACACGCGACCGTGTGTATGTCTTTACGTTTCGTACGCAGTCCCGTACTTTGTCCGAGACACGTGTACAAAAACCGTACGTCCGCAATAGTACAAATCCCACACTTCTATAAATGTAAGCGATATTACCTATAATCGCTCACTTAACACAACACAGTGTCTTTCTGTATAAACCTTTTTAACTAGGCCAGACTGTGTTTGTGTTTTACGTTTACTTCCTTAAAATACTGTTATTTCAAATTCACCTATATATTTACCTATATAGCAACAAATGTATCCTATTTCACACAGATCTATAATGACTCTAGCAATAATCAATAATTTAAATGATATGATTCAGATTGGATAGCTATCTTGCAGAACATACACTGATATAAATATACACATAATTATAATAATTATATATATACCATTCACTGGTCTCCTGAGACTCTTTTAACCATTCAGTGCTTCTAATTTGCATATGAATGCTACGTGCTTTTGGCTGTCTGTAAAAGTGTTTTTTTCCACTGCTAAGAAAAAGCAGTTACACAGGTTAATTTGCATTTCAATGGCTATCTTATAGCAAGCAGATTCTAACTAAATCCTAGAGGTAAAGGAAAAAAAAAACTTTGTTTATATCTGTGTGTTGTTCTTACATCAAGTATTCATCTTACTATTAACTTTCACTAGGCCCAGCTGAAACTATTTGTGATTGACTATGGCATGGGTTAAATAAATTCATTGGTAACTCATAAATGGTGATTGATGTGACCAGGGAGAGCTGATTATTCTTGAGCAGACTGAAAATCAGCCATTTAGAAAAAAATGACCTTCCCAAAATGGCCGCTGCTCCTCCCCCTTCCACATCCATGAGGGTTACACAAAATGGTGGACAGGCCATGTGGTTAGTCCAAAATGGAGGACAGACCATGCGGCTTCCTTTGTCACAAAGAAATCACACATCATACAAGCACCTGAAGTTATTTTAGGCCTGAGTTAAAAAAAAACACTATATCAAGGTTATGCAACAACTTTTAAATATACTTTTAAACCTACTTAAACAGATAAACAATCCAATCTGAATCAAACACAATATGACTTATTTGAACCTTGTTTTGCAACAATAAAAATACATTTTAGCATCTTAAATATTATGAGAAACGCATTGTCCCTTGAATTTCATACCAGCGGCTTACTGATACCACAAAATGACATTAACGTGGATGTTATTTTCATCAGCTTCTCAATGCGTCCATTGGAGCTGGTCAATTACAGCCGCGTTTGTAATGTACAGTGCATCATTAAGAACGTGATATCCCGTGAGAGCCCCCAATTGATAAAGCTGACTATCTTTGCAGGAATGAAAGCTATACCTTAAACACACCTTAAATACACTTTAAACCTTTACAGTAATGCAATGCAATGATATTACACTTTAAACCTTATGCAGCAATGCAGTGTGATGCTATTACACTTTAAACCTTATGCAGCAATGCAGTGTGATGCTATTACACTTTAAACCTTATGCAGGGCAATGAGGACACGACACCAATTGTGATTTTACCGCTGGGTTCCGACACCACAGTGGATTATTTCTGAAAGGGGGTTTACAATACAAATTATACACTACAATACAAAACAATATAACAGAATAATGGCTACAGTCAATGTACATACGTGAGTGGATTCGTTTGCGCTACCCGGTCCGGTCCTCCGCCATCTGATAGATAGCGTTGTGAGCCTTCTGTTTGACTAAGCCTGCTGCAGGCTCTCTTTATTCACTTCATCCAAAACATAACACAATGGATACTGTAATCTCTTTGTCCATTGGACACAGGGATGGTCATTTACAGTACAGGAGAGGTCATAGGTCTGTTTGAATAGGTGGGCGATGTCTATTTTCACTACTTTTGTGGGTGGTCTCCTCTGGATTCACGCCGCATACATAATGTACAGTAAATACAGTTTATATCTATATTCTGCTCTTGCACATAACTATCCACAGGAACATGCGATCTTCCTCAAACCAACACTGGAATGTTTCCCTTAAAATACCCTACAGCTGGATACCAAACACCACCTTGTAACTTTGTTCTGTCCCCTCCTATCCTGTAAAGGTGAATCCCTTTGTTCTGTTACCATTTAAACAGCTATAATTTTCTGATGTGGTGCAGGGAGGCTATGTGACCATTGTGCACTATTTGGATTAAATATGTAATGTGTTCTGGTGGCCCTCCATGCGTACACAAACTCTGCCGTAAATACCCATACCACGCGCCGATGCGCAGGACCGCGGGAGCGACCATACGCAAAGTGCGTACATGTGCACGCACTGCAGAACAAGTGCACACGCAGTGGGCATGTGTGTGCAGTTTATACGTGCTGTGTGTTCTGCAGTATTTTTCGACTTTGACAGCAGATACGTAACTATGTTTTGCTGATTACTGGACAGTTGCCCACCCTCCCCACTGTTCCCCCCCCCCCCCCTTTATTTTTATTTTTTTTATTTTATCTCACTTTACACACATTGCTCGTGTTGTTTTACGGACTGTTAGATTTATGGGACTTATGGGTGATGGTCCTGCCTGGACCCATTTGGAAAATGTCTACCGTGCCTTGAATTGGTAAGGCTAATATTGAACTCAATAGCATGGGGCCGCCTCAGGGTTTATATTCGACATTGTTGCTACTCCTAACCCACTTCCCGTTGTTACATATTACAGTCATTCACTAAATGTTATTATGTGACATTGTTTGCTCTCCCAAAAAGGTCCCCCCCCCCTTTTTTTTTTTCCTCTTCGCATCTAGTTGCTGTCGCTGTAGTCATTTAGTTATATATTTGCCTAGTTAAGTCAGGAAGTCAAATTGCTCTTTTTATGTTATGACCTGTTTATATCTATGCCCTCGCGCTTGACCGCAGGATGTCTTAGTACTTGTTATACACGTTCTGGTTTTCTATTTACTGTTCTCTTATATTGACGCTACCCCCCACACTGAAGGGCTGCCTGATTGGCACTACCCCTTCCTCTTGTAGGCCCTACCCGCTTCTAGGCATGGGCCTGTTCTTTGAGTTCCCTCTTGCTCATATTCTTTTCTATTCCTTTCTGTCCTTTCACACTTCCTATGGTTGGCCACATCAATGGTTGTTCACTATACTGCACATGGGTAATTATTACCCTCCATGACCTTGAAATTGTTATCTATGAATGTCAATGGTCTTAATTCCCCGACAAAGCGTTCCATGGCGTTCCATTTTTTTGCCAGGCACAAGCCAGATATAATCTTTCTTCAAGAGACTCATTTTAAGTTCCCCCACCCTTCCTTAAACAGTAAAGAATACCCCCACACCTTTCACTCTACTATGTCAGCCAAGCGCAGGGGTACTACTATACTGCTCCACTGGGATATCCCCATAGTCATTCATGATTCTTATCACGACGACAATGGTAGATTTATAATCCTCTCAGGTACCCTCAATCAACAGCCTATCACATTGGCGTCCGTAAATGCCCCAAACATGCAGCAGGGTTCTTTTTTTGGGACCTTCTCTGACCAGCTTTCTAAATTCCCAAATTCCAAAATTATAATTGCTGGGGATTGTAATATTACCCTTGACCCTCACTTTGATAGGTCTCACCCAGGCACGGGGACGTCCTCTCACACAAAGCTGTCTAAGCTTTTACGGAACTGTATCTCCTCTCACAACTTGTATGATAGCTGGAGGACTTTGTATCCTTCCACCAGAGACTACACGCACTAATCACCCCCGCACGACCTCTACACCCGCATCGACTACATCTTTGTTGACCATGACTCCACTCAGAGCCTCCGCGGGCACAAATAATCCCCACTACTTGGTCAGACCACTACGCCCTTATCTTGGACATTACTATCCCTCATACACTTTCGTCCCCTCGGACATGGCGTTTACAGGAGTCTCTTCTTCTTAAACCCTCTAACATTGTTGACATTAACGCCATGATTCAGACCTACTTTACTGATAATAGCTCTCCTGATATTTACCCTGCGGTATTATGGGAGGCTCATGAGGCCACGTTACGTGGCCTCCTCATTAATCTTGCCTCAGCTCATGAAAAGATATAGACTAAACGTATTTGTGACTTGGAAACAGAACTAACTTCCCTAACCCTTCTCCACCAGCGTTTCCCGAAAAAGCGACTTTATACTAAGATCCTTTCACTTAAGGGACAGTTGTCACAAATCCTCAAAAAAAAAATGGTTAACTCACTTTTATGGATCCACCAGAAATTTTATGAAAAATCAGATAGGGCTGACACTTTGTTGGCTTGCCGCCTCCGGGCAAAAAGGACACAAAACCGCATACTTGCCTTGAAATGCTCTGACGAATCCGTGACTTGTGACCCCAAAGTTATGGCCTCGCAATTTCACGATTATTATGAATCACTCTACAACTTACCTCCACCTGCTAATATTGATCCTCCTCACATTCCCAACATTCAACATTACCTCACCACCTGTCGCTTACCAAAACTTTCTGCTTCAGACCTAGAAACACTTAACGCCCCTATCTCCAACGAGGAAATTCAGGTCACGATAACTCAGTTGCGCCGCTCGTCAGCCCCAGGTCCCGATGGCTATACTGCCATCTATTACAAAAAAATTGTGCAATCTCTTCTCCCCATGCTTCACTCGTTATTCAACTCTTTACTGGAACTGGGCTCCCTGGATGCAGCCACCACCAGGGCTAACATTATCGTTATACCCAAACCTGACGAGACCCGCTTGAAATGAAAAATTATAGACCCATTTCATTGTTAAATACAGACCTTAAGTTGTTCGCTAAAATTCTTGCGAATAGATTAGCCCCATTCCTGCCGGTTTTTAGTACATCCGGATCAAGTCAGTTTTATTCCTAATCGACAAGCAACGGACAATACTCGCCGACTTATCAATCTTAATCACCTCTCTCAGTGGGAGTCCCTTCCGACCCTGGTGGTGGCTTTGGATGCAGAAAAAGCCTTTGATAGAGTAGCATGGCCCTTTATTCAACAAACCCTGAAAAAATAAGATTTTACTTACCGATAAATCTATTTCTCGTAGTCCGTAGTGGATGCTGGGGACTCCGTCAGGACCATGGGGGAATAGCGGCTCCGCAGGAGACAGGGCACAAAAGTAAAAGCTTTAGGATCAGGTGGTGTGCACTGGCTCCTCCCCCTATGACCCTCCTCCAAGCCTCAGTTAGGATACTGTGCCCGGACGAGCGTACACAATAAGGAAGGATTTTGAATCCCGGGTAAGACTCATACCAGCCACACCAATCACACTGTACAACCTGTGATCTGAACCCAGTTAACAGCATGATAACAGCGGAGCCTCTGAAAAGAGGGCTCACAACAATAATAAACAACCCGATTTTTGTAACAATAACTATGTACAAGTATTGCAGACAATCCGCACTTGGGATGGGCGCCCAGCATCCACTACGGACTACGAGAAATAGATTTATCGGTAAGTAAAATCTTATTTTCTCTGACGTCCTAGTGGATGCTGGGGACTCCGTCAGGACCATGGGGATTATACCAAAGCTCCCAAACGGGCGGGAGAGTGCGGATGACTCTGCAGCACCGAATGAGAGAACTCCAGGTCCTCTTTAGCCAGGCTATCAAATTTGTAGAATTTTACAAACGTGTTCTCCCCCGACCACGTAGCTGCTCGGCAGAGTTGTAATGCCGAGACCCCTCGGGCAGCCGCCCAGGATGAGCCCACCTTCCTTGTGGAATGGGCCTTGACAGATTTAGGCTGTGGCAGGCCTGCCACAGAATGTGCAAGTTGAAATGTGCTACAAATCCAACGAGCAATCGTCTGCTTAGAAGCAAGAGCACCCAGTTTGTTGGGTGCATACAGGATAACAGCGAGTCAGTTTTCCTGACTCCAGCCGTCCTGGAAACCTATATTTTCAGGGCCCTGACAACATCTAGCAACTTGGAGTCCTCCAAGTCCCTAGTAGCCGCAGGTACCACAATAAGCTGGTTCAGGTGAAACGCTGACACCACCTTAGGAAGAAACTGGGGACGAGTCCGCAGCTCTGCCCTGTCCGAATGGACAATCAGATATGGCTTTTGTGAGACAAAGCCGCCAATTCTGACACTCGCCTGGCCGAGGCCAGGGCCAACAGCATGGTCACTTTTCATGTGAGATATTTCAAATCCACAGATTTGAGCGGTTTAAAATGTGATTTGAGGAATCCCAGAACTACGTTGAGATCCCACAGTGCCACTGGAGGCACAAAAAGGGGGTTGTATATGCAATACTCCCTTGACAAACTTCTGGACTTCAGGAACTGAAGCCAATTCTTTCTGGAAGAAAATTGACAGGGCCGAAATTTGAACCTTAATGGACCCCAATTTGAGGCCCATAGACACTCCTGTTTGCAGGAAATGCAGGAATCGACCGAGTTGAAATTTCTTCGTGGGGCCTTCCTGGCCTCACACCACGCAACATATTTTCGCCACATGTGGTGATAATGTTTTGCGGTCACCTCCTTCCTGGCTTTGACCAGGGTAGGAATGACCTCTTCCGGAATGCCTTTTTCCCTTAGGATCTGGCGTTCCACCGCCATGCCGTCAAACGCAGCCGCGGTAAGTCTTGGAACAGACCTGGTACTTGCTGAAGCAAGTCCCTTCTTAGCGGCAGAGGCCATGAGTCCTCTGTGAGCATTTCTTGAAGTTCCGGGTGCCACGTCCTTCTTGGCCAATCCGGAGCCACGAGTATAGTTCTTACTCCTCTACGTCTTATAATTCTCAGTACCTTGGTTATGAGAAGCAGAGGAGGGAACACATACACCGACTGGTACACCCACGGTGTTACCAGAACGTCCACAGATATTGCTTGAGGGTCTCTTGACCTGGCGCAATACCTGTCCAGTTTTTTGTTCAGGCGGGACGCCATCATGTCCACCTTTGGTCTTTCCCAACGGTTCACAATCATGTGGAATACTTCCCGATGAAGTCCCCACTCTCCCGGGTGGAGGTCGTGCCTGCTGAGGAAGTCTGCTTCCCAGTTGTCCACTCCCGGAATGAACACTGCTGACAGTGCTATCACATGATTTTTCGCCCAGCGAAGAATCCTTGCAGTTTCTGCCATTGCCCTCCTGCTTCTTGTGCCGCCCTGTCTGTTTACGTGGGCGACTGCCGTGATGTTGTCCCACTGGATCAATACCGGCTGACCTTGAAGCAGAGGTCTTGCTAAGCTTAGAACATTGTAAATTGCCCTTAGCTCCAGTATATTTATGTGGAGAGAAGTCTCCAGACTTGATCACACTCCCTGGAAATTTTTTCCCTGTGTGACTGCTCCCCAGCCTCTCAGGCTGGCATCCGTGGTCACCAGGACCCAGTCCTGAATGCCGAATCTGCGGCCCTTTAGTAGATGAGCACTCTGCAGCCACCGCAGAAGAAACACCCTTGTCCTTGGAGACAGGGTTATCCGCTGATGCATCTGAAGATGCGATCCGGACCATTTTTCCAGCAGATCCCACTGAAAAGTTCTTGCGTGAAATCTACCGAATGGAATCGCTTCGTAAGAAGCCACCATTTTTCCCAGGACCCTTGTGCAATGATGCACTGACACTTTTCCTGGTTTTAGGAGGTTCCTGACTAGCTCGGATAACTCCCTGGCTTTCTTCTCCGGGAGAAACACCTTTTTCTGGACTGTGTCCAGAATCATCCCTAGGAACAGCAGACGTGTCGTCGGAAACAGCTGCGGTTTTGGAATATTTAGAATCCACCCGTGCTGTCG
The DNA here is from genome assembly GCF_028390025.1 of Pseudophryne corroboree. Classification (NCBI taxonomy): domain Eukaryota; kingdom Metazoa; phylum Chordata; class Amphibia; order Anura; family Myobatrachidae; genus Pseudophryne; species Pseudophryne corroboree. The sequence continues at coordinate 408,649,466 of NC_086444.1, read as the reverse complement.
TAGAACTACTTGAGATAGTGCTACTCCGACCTCCAACTGTTCTCTGGACCTTGCCCCTATCAGGAGATCGTCCATTTTCTTTGAAGAAGAATCATCATTTCGGCCATTACCTTGGTAAGGACCCGGGGTGCCGTGGACAATCCAACCGGCAGCGTCTGAAACTGATAGTGACAGTTCTGTACCACGAACCTGAGGTACCCTAGGTGAGAAGGGCAAATTGGGACATGGAGGTAAGCATCCCTGATGTCCCGGGACACCATATAGTCCCCTTCTTCCTGGTTCGCTATCACTGCTCTGAGTGACTCCATCTTGATTTGAACCTTTGTATGTAAGTGTTCAACTATTTCAGATTTAGAATAGGTCTCACCGAGCCGTCTGGCTTCAGTACCACAATATAGTGTGGAATAATACCCCTTTCCTTGTTGTAGGAGGGGTACTTTGATTATCACCTGCTGGGAATACAGCTTGTGAATTGTTTCCACTACTGCCTCCCTGTCGGAGGGAGACGTTGGTAAAGCAGACTTCAGGAACCTGCGAGGGGGAGACGTCTCGAATCTCCAATCTGTACCCCTGGGATACTACTTGTAGGATCCAGGGGTCCACTTGCGAGTGAGCCCACTGCGTGCTGAAACTCTTGAGACGACCCCCCCCCACCGCACCCGAGTCCGCTTGTACGGCCCCAGCGTCATGCTGAGGACTTGGCAGAAGCGGTGGAGGGCTTCTGTTTCTGGGAATGGGCTGCCTGCTGCAGTCTTCTTCCCTTTCCTCTATCCCATGGCAGATATGACTGGCCTTTTGCCCGCTTGCCCTTATGGGGACGAAAGGACTGAGGCTGAAAAGACGTTGTCTTTTTCTCCTTTATACGGCAATACTTCCATGTGCCGTTTGGAATCTGCATCACCTGACCACTGTCGTGTCCATAAACAACTTCTGGCAGATATGGACATTGCACTTACTCTTGATGCCAGAGTGCAAATATCCCTCTGTGCATCTCGCATATATAGAAATGCATCCTTTAAATGCTCTATAGTCAATAAAATACTGTCCCTGTCAAGGGTATCAATATTTTCAGTCAGGGAATCCGACCAAGCCACCCCAGCGCTGCACATCCAGGCTGAGGCGATCGCTGGTCGCAGTATAACACCAGTATGTGTGTATATACTTTTTAGGATATTTTCCAGCCTCCTATCAGCTGGCTCCTTGAGGGCGGCCCTATCTGGAGACGGTACCGCCACTTGTTTTGATAAGCGTGTGAGCGCCTTATCCACCCTAAGGGGTGTTTCCCAACGCGCCCTAACTTCTGGCGGGAAAGGGTATACCGCCAATAATTTTCTATCGGGGGAAACCCACGCATCATCACACACTTCATTTAATTTATCTGATTCAGGAAAAACTACAGGTAGTTTTTTCACACTCCACATAATACCCTTTTTTGTGGTACTTGTAGTATCAGAAATATGTAACACCTCCTTTATTGCCCTTAACAAGTAACGTGTGGCCCTAAAGGAAAATACGTTTGTTTCTTCACCGTCGACACTGGAGTCAGTGTCCGTGTCTGTGTCGACCGACTGAGGTAAAAGGACGTTTTAACGCCCCTGACGGTGTTTGAGACGCCTGGACAGGTACTAATTGGTTTGCCGGCCGTCTCATGTCGTCAACCGACCTTGCAGCGTGTTGACATTATCACGTAATTCCTTAAATAAGCCATCCATTCCGGTGTCGACTCCCTAGAGAGTGACATCACCATTACAGGCAATTGCTCCGCCTCCTCACCAACATCGTCCTCATACATGTCGACACACACGTACCGACACACAGCACACACACAGGGAATGCTCTGATAGAGGACAGGACCCCACTAGCCCTTTGGGGAGACAGAGGGAGAGTTTGCCAGCACACACCAAAAACGCTATAATTATACAGGGACAACCTTTATATAATAAGATTTTACTTACCGATAAATCTATTTCTCGGAGTCCGTAGTGGATGCTGGGGTTCCTGAAAGGACCATGGGGAATAGCGGCTCCGCAGGAGACAGGGCACAAAAAGTAAAGCTTTTTCAGATCAGGTGGTGTGCACTGGCTCCTCCCCCTATGACCCTCCTCCAGACTCCAGTTAGGTACTGTGCCCGGACGAGCGTACACAATAAGGGAGGATTTTGAATCCCGGGTAAGACTCATACCAGCCACACCAATCACACCGTACAACCTGTGATCTAAACCCAGTTAACAGTATGATAACAGCGGAGCCTCTGAAAGATGGCTTCCTTCAACAATAACCCGAATTAGTTAACAATAACTATGTACAATTTATGCAGATAATCCGCACTTGGGATGGGCGCCCAGCATCCACTACGGACTCCGAGAAATAGATTTATCGGTAAGTAAAATCTTATTTTCTCTATCGTCCTAGTGGATGCTGGGGTTCCTGAAAGGACCATGGGGATTATACCAAAGCTCCCAAACGGGCGGGAGAGTGCGGATGACTCTGCAGCACCGAATGAGAGAACTCCAGGTCCTCCTTAGCCAGAGTATCAAATTTGTAAAATTTTACAAACGTGTTCTCCCCTGACCACGTAGCTGCTCGGCAAAGTTGTAATGCCGAGACCCCTCGGGCAGCCGCCCAAGATGAGCCCACCTTCCTTGTGGAGTGGGCCTTTACAGATTTAGGCTGTGGCAGGCCTGCCACAGAATGTGCAAGTTGGATTGTGCTACAGATCCAACGAGCAATCGTCTGCTTAGACGCAGGAGCACCCATCTTGTTGGGTGCATACAATATAAACAACGAGTCAGATTTTCTGACTCCAGCTGTCCTTGCAATATATATTTTTAATGCTCTGACAACGTCCAGTAACTTGGAGTCCTCCAAGTCACTTGTAGCCGCAGGCACTACAATAGGCTGGTTCAGATGAAATGCTGACACCACCTTAGGGAGAAAATGCGGACGAGTCCGCAGTTCTGCCCTGTCCGAATGGAAAATCAGATATGGGCTTTTGTAAGATAAAGCTGCCAATTCTGATACTCTCCTGGCAGAAGCCAGGGCTAGAAGCATGGTCACTTTCCAAGTGAGATATTTCAAATCCACCTTATTTAGTGGTTCAAACCAATGAGATTTTAGAAAGTCCAAAACCACATTGAGATCCCACGGTGCCACTGGAGGCACCACAGGAGGCTGTATATGCAGCACTCCCTTAACAAAGGTCTGGACTTCAGGGACTGAAGCCAATTCTTTTTGAAAGAAAATCGACAGGGCCGAAATTTGAACCTTAATAGATCCCAATTTGAGACCCATAGACAATCCTGATTGCAGGAAATGTAGGAATCGACCCAGTTGAAATTCCTCCGTCGGAGCACTCCGATCTTCGCACCACGCAACATATTTTCGCCAAATTCGGTGATAATGTTGCACGGTTACTTCCTTCCTTGCTTTAATCAAAGTAGGAATGACTTCTTCCGGCATGCCTTTTTCCTTTAGGATCCGGCGTTCAACCGCCATGCCGTCAAACGCAGCCGCGGTAAGTCTTGAAACAGACAGGGACCCTGCTGAAGCAAGTCCCTCCTTAGAGGTAGAGGCCACGGATCTTCCGTGATCATCTCTTGAAGTTCCGGGTACCAAGTCCTTCTTGGCCAATCCGGAACCACTAGTATCGTTCTTACGCCTCTTTGCCGTATAATTCTCAATACTTTTGGTATGAGAGGCAGAGGAGGAAACACATACACCGACTGGTACACCCAAGGCGTTACCAGCGCGTCCACAGCTATTGCCTGCGGATCTCTTGACCTGGCGCAATACCTGTCCAGTTTTTTGTTGAGGCGAGACGCCATCATGTCCACCATTGGTCTTTCCCAACGGGTTACCAGCATGTGGAAGACTTCTGGATGAAGTCCCCACTCTCCCGGGTGAAGATCGTGTCTGCTGAGGAAGTCTGCTTCCCAGTTGTCCACTCCCGGGATGAACACTGCTGACAGTGCTATCACATGATTCTCTGCCCAGCGAAGAATCCTTGCAGCTTCTGCCATTGCACTCCTGCTTCTTGTGCCGCCCTGTCTGTTCACATGGGCGACTGCCGTGATGTTGTCCGACTGGATCAACACCGGTTTTCCCTGAAGCAGAGGTTCTGCCTGGCTTAGAGCATTGTATATTGCTCTTAGTTCCAGAATGTTTATGTGAAGAGACGTTTCCAGGCTCGTCCATACTCCCTGGAAGTTTCTTCCTTGTGTGACTGCTCCCCAGCCTCTCAGGCTGGCGTCCGTGGTCACCAGGATCCAATCCTGTATGCCGAATCTGCGGCCCTCCAATAGATGAGGACTCTGCAACCACCACAGAAGAGACACCCTTGTCCTTGGAGACAGGGTTATCCGTAGGTGCATCTGAAGATGCGACCCTGACCATTTGTCCAACAGATCCCTTTGGAAAATTCTTGCGTGGAATCTGCCGAATGGAATTGCTTCGTAAGAAGCCACCATTTTTCCCAGGACTCTTGTGCATTGATGTACAGACACCTTTCCTGGTTTTAGGAGGTTCCTGACAAGGTCGGATAACTCCTTGGCTTTTTCCTCCGGGAGAAAAACCTTTTTCTGAACCGTGTCCAGAATCATCCCTAGGAACAGCAGACGAGTTGTCGGCATTAACTGGGATTTTGGAATATTCAGAATCCACCCGTGCTGTTTTAGCACTTCTTGAGACAGTGCTAATCCCATCTCTAGCTGTTCTCTGGACCTCGCCCTTATTAGGAGATCGTCCAAGTATGGGATAATTAATATGCCTTTTCTTCGAAGAAGAATCATCATCTCGGCCATTACCTTTGTAAAGATCCGAGGTGCCGTGGACAATCCGAACGGCAGCGTCTGAAACTGATAGTGACAGTTTTGTACAACGAACCTGAGGTACCCCTGGTGTGAGGGGTAAATTGGAACGTGGAGATACGCATCCTTGATGTCCAAGGATACCATAAAGTCCCCCTCTTCCAGGTTCGCTATCACTGCACTGAGTGACTCCATCTTGAACTTGAACTTCTTTATGTACAGGTTCAAGGACTTCAGATTTAGAATAGGCCTTACCGAGCCATCCGGCTTCGGTACCACAAAAAGAGTGGAATAATACCCCTTCCCTTGTTGTAGAAGAGGTACCTTGACTATCACCTGCTGAGAGTACAGCTTGTGAATGGCTTCCAAAACCGTCTCCCTTTCGGAGGGGGACGTTGGTAAAGCAGACTTCAGGAAACGGCGAGGTGGATCTGTCTCTAATTCCAACCTGTACCCTTGAGATATTATCTGCAGGATCCAGGGATCTACCTGCGAGTGAGCCCACTGCGCGCTGTAATTTTTGAGACGACCGCCCACCGTCCCCGAGTCCGCTTGAGAAGCCCCAGCGTCATGCTGAGGCTTTTGTAGAAGCCGGGGAGGGCTTCTGTTCCTGGGAAGGAGCTGCGTGTTGCTGTCTCTTCCCTCGACCTCTGCCTCGTGGCAGATATGAATAGCCCTTTGCTCTCTTATTTTTAAAGGAACGAAAGGGCTGCGGTTGAAAAGTCGGTGCCTTTTTCTGTTGGGGAGTGACTTGAGGTAGAAAGGTGGATTTCCCGGCTGTAGCCGTGGCCACCAAATCTGATAGACCGACTCCAAATAACTCCTCCCCTTTATACGGCAAAACTTCCATATGCCGTTTTGAATCCGCATCGCCTGTCCACTGTCGCGTCCATAAAGCTCTTCTGGCCGAAATGGACATAGCACTTACCCGTGATGCCAGTGTGCAGATATCCCTCTGTGCATCACGCATATAAAGAAATGCATCCTTTATTTGTTCTAACGACAGTAAAATATTGTCCCTGTCCAGGGTATCAATATTTTCAATCAGGGACTCTGACCAAACTACCCCAGCACTGCCCATCCAGGCAGTCGCTACAGCTGGTCGTAGTATAACACCTGCATGTGTGTATATACTTTTTTGGATATTTTCCATCCGCCTATCTGATGGATCTTTAAGTGCGGCCGTCTCAGGAGAGGGTAACGCCACTTGTTTAGATAAGCGTGTTAGCGCCTTGTCCACCCTAGGAGGTGTTTCCCAGCGCTCCCTAACCTCTGGCGGGAAAGGGTATAATGCCAATAATTTCTTTGAAATTATCAGCTTTTTATCAGGGGCAACCCACGCTTCATTACACACGTCATTTAATTCTTCTGATTCAGGAAAAACTATAGGTAGTTTTTTCATACCCCACATAATACCCTGTTTAGTGGTACCTGTAGTATCAGCTAAATGTAACGCCTCCTTCATTGCCAAAATCATATAACGTGTGGCCCTACTGGAAAATACGGTTGAATCGTCACCGTCACCACTGGAGTCAGTGCCTGCGTCTGGGTCTGTGTCGACCGACTGAGGCAAAGGGCGTTTCACAGCCCCTGACGGTGTTTGAGTCGCCTGGACAGGCACTAATTGATTGTCCGGCCGCCTCATGTCGTCAAACGACTGCTTTAGCGTGTTGACACTATCCCGTAGTTCCATAAATAAAGGCATCCATTCTGGTGTCGACTCCCTAGGGGGTGACATCCTCATATTTGGCAATTGCTCCGCCTCCACACCAATATCGTCCTCATACATGTCGACACACACGTACCGACACACAGCAGACACACAGGGAATGCTCCTAACGAAGACAGGACCCACTAGCCCTTTGGGGAGACAGAGGGAGAGTTTGCCAGCACACACCAAAAGCGCTATATATATATCAGGGATAGCCTTATAATAAGTGCTCCCTTATAGCTGCTTTGTTATATCAAAATATCGCCATAAATTTGCCCCCCCCTCTCTGTTTTACCCTGTTTCTGTAGTGCAGTGCAGGGGAGAGACCTGGGAGCCGTCCTGACCAGCGGAGCTGTGAGAGGAAATGGCGCCGTGTGCTGAGGAGATAGGCCCCGCCCCTTTTCTGGCGGGCTCGTCTCCCGCTATTTAGAAAAATCAGGCAGGGGTTAAATATCTCCATATAGCCTCTAGGGGCTATATGTGAGGTATTTTTAGCCTTTATAGGTATTCATTTGCCTCCCAGGGCGCCCCCCTCCCAGCGCCCTGCACCCTCAGTGACTGCCGTGTGAAGTGTGCTGAGAGGAAAATGGCGCACAGCTGCAGTGCTGTGCGCTACCTTTAGAAGACTGCAGGAGTCTTCAGCCGCCGATTCTGGACCTCTTCTGACTTCAGCATCTGCAAGGGGGCCGGCGGCGCGGCTCCGGTGACCATCCAGGCTGTACCTGTGATCGTCCCTCTGGAGCTTGATGTCCAGTAGCCAAGAAGCCAATCCATCCTGCACGCAGGTGAGTTGACTCCTTCTCCCCTCAGTCCCTCGCTGCAGTGATCCTGTTGCCAGCAGGAATCACTGTAAAATAAAAAACCTAGCTAAACTTTGTCTAAGCAGCTCTTTAGGAGAGCCACCTAGATTGCACCCTTCTCGGCCGGGCACAAAAATCTAACTGGAGTCTGGAGGAGGGTCATAGGGGGAGGAGCCAGTGCACACCACCTGATCTGAAAAAGCTTTACTTTTTGTGCCCTGTCTCCTGCGGAGCCGCTATTCCCCATGGTCCTTTCAGGAACCCCAGCATCCACTAGGACGATAGAGAAAAGTGTTTTTCCCTTATAGCATTTTAATATATATAGTCATATCGCCAAATAAGTGCCCCCCCTCTCTGTTTTAACCCTGTTTCTGTAGTGCAGTGCTGGGGAGAGCCTGGGAGCCTTCCCACCAGCATTTCTGTGAGGGAAAATGGCGCTGTGTGCTGAGGAGAATAGGCCCCGCCCCCTTTTCGGCGGGCTTCTTCTCCCGTTTTTCTGAGACCTGGCAGGGGTTAAATACATCCATATAGTCCCCAGGGGCTATATGTGATGTATTTTTAGCCAGAATAAGGTACTATCATTGCTGCCCAGGGCGCCCCCCCCAGCGCCCTGCACCCTCAGTGACCGCTGCTATGAAGTGTGCTGACAACAATGGCGCACAGCTGCAGTGCTGTGTGCTACCTTATGAAGACTGAAAAGTCTTCTGCCGCCGGTTTCTGGACCTCTTCACTTTTCGGCATCTGCAAGGGGGTCGGCGGCGCGGCTCCGGGACGAACCCCAGGGTGAGACCTGTGTTCCGACTCCCTCTGGAGCTAATGGTGTCCAGTAGCCTAAGAAGCCAATCCATCCTGCACGCAGGTGAGTTCACTTTTCTCCCCTAAGTCCCTCGATGCAGTGAGCCTGTTGCCAGCAGGACTCACTGAAAATAAAAAACCTAACAAAACTTTTACTCTAAGCAGCTCTTTAGGAGAGCCACCTAGATTGCACCCTTCTCGGCCGGGCACAAAAATCTAACTGAGGCTTGGAGGAGGGTCATAGGGGGAGGAGCCAGTGCACACCACCTGATCCTAAAGCTTTTACTTTTGTGCCCTGTCTCCTGCGGAGCCGCTATTCCCCCATGGTCCTGACGGAGTCCCCAGCATCCACTAGGACGTCAGAGAAATATGGGCATGCATGGTGCTTTTTATAATGCCGTCACCTCACTTTATCACAACCCTTCTGCTTCCATTCTCGTCAACGGTCTTTCTTCCCCGTCTCTTTCTATTAGAAACGGCACCCGGCAGGGCTGCCCACTTTCCCCACTGCTATTTGCTCTTCTGATGGAACCTTTGGCGGCCAAAATCAGACTGAACACTAACATCTTGGGCAATGCAGTGGGGAACCATGAATTCAAGATAGCGTTGTATGCGAACGACGTCATTCTCACTTTAACTGACCCACTCATATCTTTACAACATCTGTTTGAGGAGATTCAAACTTATAGTCGTCTGTCTAATTACAAACTCAACATTGATAAAACAGAGATCCTGGATATACACGTGACTCCCCGGGATCTACGCCTCCTACAGTCTTCTTACCCGTTTAAATGGCAACACACTAAACTTAAGTATCTAGGTATCTACCTAACTAAGTCTCACGCGTCACTATACGCAGACAATTTTCCGGGTCTATTCGCGTCTATACGTACCGATCTCGTTGGATGGAACAAATTCTATATCTCTTGGCTCGGGCGCATAGCTGCTATCAAAATGAACATACTTCCGCGATTGCTATATCTTTGGCAGACCCTCCCTATCCGCATACCGACTTAAATATTGAAGAATCTGCAAAGAGATCTGTCTATCTTCATCTGGGCTGTAAAGAAACCCAGAGTCAAGATACGATTACTCCAACAACATCGTAACTCAGGGGGCCTTGGTATGCCGGATTTGATTAATTATTACCGTGCTACACACTTAGCCTCCTGTGCTCTTTGGCACTCACCTCCTGAACAGAGGTTATGGACGCTTCTGGAAGCTCATGTTATAAATATGTATTCTCCTTCAACCCTGTTATGGTGCGCGCCTCGCTCCCGCCCGGCCTCGTCTCTCTTGTTGCCGACGATGCGTTTTACATTATCGGTCTGGGATCAATGCACCCGCTATTATCGTCTTCGTTCCTATAATCCATTACTAACTCCTCTTTGGAACAATACCAAGTTCCCCCCAGGTACTAACCACCTTGCTTTTAAATATTGGACTTCTCACAACGTCCTTTTCCTGATTGATCTGGCACCCCTTTCTTCATTTCCCTTGTTTACTGATCTGCAATCATGCTTCTCTCTTCCCCACTCAACTTTCTATCAATTCCTGCAAATTCGTCACTTTTATTCTACTCTATGTAAAACTGCTCATCCAATACCCAAAACTACATTTGAATCTTTATGTTGTGGTCAACGCTCTACCAAAGGTTTGTTGTCCGCTATTTACCAAATCTTACTCTCACACAATTCCCCTGCGAAAGAGGCTCATGAAATAGCGTGGGAACGAGATATAGGGGAGACGTTGACTGTCGAGGAATGGGCTGACATCAGACAGGAAATTGCTAAGAGCTCCTTGTCGGTTCGTATCAAAGAAAATTCGTATAAAATCTATTACCGATGGTACCTTGTGCTGTCTAGACTTCAGGCTATTTACCCTTCCTGGTCTGATAGATGTTGGAGACTTTGTGGGCAGAGGGGAACCATGCTGCATGTTTGGTGGTCCTGTGGGATTGCCAGCCGCTACTGGCGTCAAATTCATAAACTAATACTAGAAATCACCGGTGTGGTTATTCCTGACTCACCATTTTACTCTCTACTTTTGCGCCCGGTTCCGGACACGTCGAGCCATCTACTAAAACTAATTAAGCACATTTTAAATACGGCCAAATGCCAAATTGCAGCAAATTGGAAATCCACCTCTCCCCCTACTCTTCCCGCCACTATTAATGTTATATGGACCACATACAAGCTGGAACGCATCACCGCTGCCCTTCATGACACATCAGTCACTTTTATATGCACTTGGACGCCATGGACAACGCACTTTAATGCTGAATCGCCATTGACAACCATCTGATCCACTATCTATATAGATGACAGAATTCGATCTTGTGACCAACCTTGTCTGGCCGACGCTCTCGCCCTCCCTCCCCCCTTTTTTTTTTCTTCTTGTTCTTACTTCCTCTTTTCTCTTTTCTTGTTTTGTTCTTTCTATAACTGTATTGTAGTTTCAATTTATCTTTCTTTGATATTTGATGAATAGGATCACTACGACCTGTGCTGTTATTATGTCTTTCTATTGCCTCAGTTTTATGCACCTTCCGTGTTGATCCACAAATATTGTCTAATGTTTATGCATCTGTTTTTCTTAATGCAAAAACCAATAAAACTTACTTTAAAAAAAAAAAAAAAAGAGTAATAAATTACGCTCATGTGGGAAATGTCTGAGGACTATTATTAGTGATTCGCAATGGTTTTAGGCACCGGCGAGCCTACACAAGCTGCTGGCCGTTGGAGCTGGATATCTGGGTCAAGGAAGTCTGCATCCGACATGCAGACCATGGACCCTTCACGCCTTTTCAAGAACAGTCCTGGGTGCCACCCACCGCTCTGCCCCCCAAACGCTGCTGTCAATCATACTGCAGCTAACAAGGGGCTGTGAACGATATCGCAAGATCCTATCTGCACATGCACAGAATGGGTCTTGCATCTACGCAGACTCCAAACATTATTTTTGTATGCAAACCATTGGGTTTATATCCAAATATGAATTACAGATGTGCCAACCTTCAGCTTACAAGCTAATCGCCAATATCTGTTGAGGTCCCTTAATTTCTAGCCGCAATGTAGCCCCCATAGGCTTCTATGGAGTCTGCCTTGTAGCTGAATTTACCAAGCTCCAGAATACTAAGCATTTCAGAGCTTGACCCTGATAGCTAATGCCTTCTGAAGATGGTGCAAGCTTATAATAGTTTATGGGCTTCTCTAAAGGGAATTTATTCTAACAAGGGTCATCCGGATCCCTCTCTATGACCCCTCAGTGATACATGCACTGACTGACTGGTGCACATGAGCAGTAAGCCAACAGAAGCTGAACCAGGAAGCAGAGTGATAGTGTAGGCCAGGCCTGGCCAACCTATGGCTCTCCAGCTGTTGTGAAACTACACATCCCAGAATGCTCTGCAACAGTTTTAGCATTTTCTAATAACAAAAGTGTAGCAGGGCATGCCGGGACTTGTAGTTTCACAACATCAGGAGAGCCACAGGTAGGCCAGGCCAGGCAATCACTCTGCTTCCAGCTGTTCACTGGGAAGGGCTCTTAGCTAACATGAGATGAATGGTAAATTCCCGTTAAAATATTCCTTTTTTTTTTTTAACACAGTGGGAATTTACACACAAAATATTTATCACATCTGCAGAAAAAATGTGGATTGTGATATATATGCTCCTAACACAGTTCTCTTGACTACCTGTTACTGGTTTGTTTGCCAGTTTGCTATAGAGGTGAACACAGATTTGTGGGTGAGATCTTTTTATAGCTCAAACTACTGTTAAAAATGTACATCACACGTCTCGTGCAGAGATGTAGCTAGGCGCCATGGGGCCCAAGGCAAGGGTACATTTTGGCGCCCCCCTCCCCTGTACTAAATTGGGGGCTTAGCCAACATGTAGTGGCATGTTACATTTGAAAAGAAACCATATATAAAAATTCTAAATTGGTGACAGGGCCTTCCTTTGGGTGCCCTCCATGTTTAGGGACAGTGTGTGCCAGAGGCTTGCAACAACAATATAGGGGCATGGCAGTATGGACGATGTAAAGGTTAACATTGCTGTCTCACAGAACTAAGGTCATGGTTTTGATTCTCACCATGGCCCTAACGACGTGGAGTTTGTATATTTTCCCTGTACTTGCGTGGGACTGATGTGAATGGCGGAATATACTCTGTAAATGTATATAAATAAATAATAAATAATTACTTCATTGGGAAGGTGCGTGGCCACAGAATAGTACCAATTAACATTACACCGCACAGTAGTGTCCATTATTCACATTACACCACACAGTAGAGCCCCTTATATACGTTACACTATGGTTGATCCCCTTATACACATTACACCATGGTAGAGCCGCTATGGAAGTAGCTGTATTTTACTATTTACTTGTTTAATTCAAATAAATTAAAAACGCTATATATGCACCTACTAATCTGACCTCACTACCCCCAATACCTCAATGACAATAAAGCCCCAAAGACCTGAACCCCCCAGACGCTCAATGAAAATAGTGCACCAAAATTGCTCCCCCCCCCCCCCCCCCCCTCCCGACTTTAATAATCCCCCAATGCTTAAGTAAATATAATACACTGGAACTGCCATCATCAATGTAGAGATCCAGTCGGGGCAGAGACAGGGGTGCTACAGCAGCTGGAGCAGAGAGAAGCACCTGAAGTAGAGACATGTGCTGCAGCTTCCAGGAAAGAAAGATCTGCTGCAGCAAGGCAGAGAGTGGTGGGTCTTAATTCAATTGCATGAGAGTTTCCAAGCGGCAAAGTTAAAATATCACGCAAAGTCTTTGGAACATTATTGCACAAGGTTACAGCTCAAAACTCGCTCCTAAATAGATCTCCTACCTTACTGTTCTGACTTGTAGAGAAATGATGCTATATATTCACCTGTCACTCACAGACAACTTCTTTTCTTGTACATAGCATTTTTAACATCTATTCACTACATGGGAACCTCAGTCTAAAAACTACTACTCCTTTATTTGAGCAGTCTCAGAGTGACGCCCAAAGCTGCAGACCCTTCATTTTCTCAAACAGTCAGACTTTAATCTGTGCAAGAGCAAATTGCTAGAATCTGTGGTCTGGGACGCGATTCAATGACAACCTGTGGCAGGAGGAGCTAGGATTTCAAAGTACTGTCCTTATTTTATCCAGGAAAATTACAGAGCAGAGAACAGGCAACACAATCTGCTCAGTGTCAAAATAATGAGCTATGCAATGCCACAAGTTACACAGGCAACATAATATATACTGAGGGTAAATGCAGTCTGTATTGCTGAGGTATGTACAGATATAGACACTGTAAATATCTGTCATTTCTTAAACCATTCACTGCTGGAGAAGTCAGCAATAAACTGAGAATAGGCGGAATGTGAGGTTTACTATTCATGGGCAATAGTATGCACACTATTTTAAAAGCACAGCTTTAATGACTACACTGTGCCCCACTAATCATAACCTACAGTAGTTTCAGGTGCCTCTGTAAACTTGCTTCTGACAAAGCCTTTTTCACTCAGAATGGCTAACACATGGAACACTTTACATAGCAAAATATTCTACATCTGTGTACCAGAAAAGTTGTATTTGGACTCCGCATGTGCTCTATATTTAAGCTCCCCAAAGTTAATATGTGAACCAGACAGGCAAGTTACAGCACCCTTAACATTGTTGAGTTAGATAAGGCTCCATGCTTCAATAGTACGCATCCTTTTAAACGTGATTGGTATGTTTTATAAGAGTAATGATAATTATAACTGGCTTGCTTTGCCAGACCTTGTCCCGTCTCTTATGCAGACCGGAGGCCTCTGAGCAGAATGCAGCCACTGTAATTGCATTTCAGTGTGTTCAGCACAAAATGAACCATTAAAATGACTTCCCTGTTTCTTTGTCTCAAGGGAATTTCTCCTCTGCTCTTGATGTCTCTGTGCAGTTTAAATAATAACAATTTCCTGGCTAGCTTTGAAATGCAGATACTCAGAATCTGAGAGTCACCACACTGCCATATCTAGACTGTTACTCACCCACATGGTTTTTCTTACTAACAGAGCGTTCTTACTGCCAAATGAAAAGCATCTCAAACGTTTCAGGCAAATACATTGTATTTGTAAAAAGGTGTACATCAGCGTAAGTAACAATGACTAACTGAAGAGTAAATATGCCTAGACAGCAAGTCGTTAGCAGCATTTCACTTAACAACAGAATATTAGATTTTGAATAAGAATAACATGGAATTATTTATACATGGGATGGCACATGTGTAAGAGGGTGACACTGCGGTGTAGTCCCTGCTGCCAGACAGGTGTAGACTCACTACTCACCAGGTACCGCACTCTCTCACCTTCAGGTCACGGAACGTTCAACGGACCTGGAAATCTTCAGTTGGACCCGGACACGGCGATCCCCTCTCGGAGCCGACGACGGACGAACTGGGGAGAAAGTAAACCAACTTAAGGGGGGGGGGTTATCAACCCTTCTTCCACCGGAAAAGGGGATACCCCAGGGGTGGCGGCGACCTTCACCGGTTGGGTGTAAGGTCATCACCAGCACAAAGCCTCAGCCACCCAATTCTCACACACTCGCACTCTTGCGCATAGTGTGATAAAGGGGTTCTCACGTCCGTGAGCAAACCCCTAATCCGGCGCTCGGGGACAGACGGACACAGATGTTACTCACCGTTGTCAGTCTTGCACTGCGATCTTCCTCTCCACTTACAGGTCCCTGTAAAGAGGTAACCAAACAACAGCCGTGCAGGGCCTAACTCTATCCTGATGTAACACCACTACACTAACTATAACGGCAGAGTCCTCAAACTAGCTCAGTGTGTGTGGTGCGACAAAACTAAAAACAAACTATCAGCAAACATGGCCCTGCACGGAAACAACACACATCACAAAAACAGTGCAAGTAGCTACCACGGTGCTGTCCCTTTGAGTACCTAACTGCTTTAGATTACAGGGGAGTGGGCGCCGTACAGCCTACCCACTTCCCTTTGCCTAGTTGGGCCTAGTGCCCCCTATCTGCACACAGGCCAGAGGCCTGTCTTTTTCCCATGGGCCTAGCGCCCGCCTACCGTGGGGCCGGGTGGAGTGACCTGGGCCTAGTGCCCAGATCACTTTTATAGAGTGGGGCTCAGGCTTACAAGCCTGCCTACTTTGGGCACGTTGGGGTGGCCTGGGCCTAGCGCCCAGTACCAACCTTATTCACCTGGGGGAGGGGCACTTATTAACTGGGCCTATTGCCCTCCTACTGTCCCCACAGGCCTATTTCCTGTACTTGCCCACAGGCCTGATGCCCGCCTACCTTGCGCCACAGGCCTGTGGCCTGACTGTCCCCACGGGCCTAATGCCCGATCCCTGGTGGTCTAGGGAGGAGAGAAGGGTGACAGGGGGCACCTTACAAGGGCCTATCTGATGGTGGAGAAGGCTGCAGTGGGGAACTTCACAGCTCCATTGCTTCCCACCACTGCAGTGCTTCTCAGGCCTGAATGGGCTCTTCTGCCGCTGGCCCAGTCCACCGCTGGACATCTTCTCTGGCGCCGCTCGCATCTTCAGGCCTCTTCCACGGCCTCAGGAACTCTCTCCGTGGCGTCCTCTTCTTCCTGGTGCCGCCCGACTCTTCAGCGCTCTTCCGCGCGGACTCTTCTGTCTTCGGCTCCCGCCCGGCGTCTGACGTCAGAAGCCGAGGTCTATGATGCGTTGAGCGCCGATTGGCTCGCCGCGCCCGCCCGTGATTGGCCTGCACCCCGCGAGCCGTGATTGGCTCGCGGACGGCGCCGGATTTGAATTCCCACGGGCGGTGCTTCTCTTTGGCGGCCAAATTGGTGCCAAGTTTAAAGTGCCGCCGCCATGGCGCTGCCCTACGCCGCTGCCAGTCTGGTGCAGGGAAATGTCTGATCCCTGCACCGGACACCCGCCGCTGCAGTTCTGATGTGCCCTGTGATACAGGGCACATCTCTACACATGCATAGTGCAATGTCAAGACAAAAACATGCACAGATGACTAGAACACCACTTCTACACTGAGTAGAAGAAGCATACTTACCCAATGTACAGGGACGTCCAGGAGACTCCCATATTTTTGAGAAGTCCCACAGACTCCCGGTACAGTAAGGCTTTCTCCCACTTTTTACCCACTTCCTAGTGAAATAGGTAGGGTGGGACTATTAATTTGCACCACCATAGCCCTTCCTACTCAGGGGCTGTAGTGTAATGTAGCAATCCATGGCATTGCATTGTGGGGGCAGAGCCAAGGCTCCAGTGCTGTGTGTGTGTTTGACCTGTTAATGCAAGGTCATCCATGATCAGACTCAGAGGCTCCCTACACTGTCTTGGTAAGTAGTAGGAGTACTCTTACAGCTACCACGCAGTATCTCCAGGGTCCGTAATAAGCAATATTGCGCCTTGAGAAATCCACGTTGTGCTGCTGGAGGTAGAGCGGACAATGTAAACTTTGTGGACAGATAGGTGAGGAGCTAAATTGCAGTGTAAAAGTATCACACCTCTATCTCTATCACAATATAGCAAACTTACTTTTCGTCACAGGATATTTTCCATATCAGAGAGCTATTCTGGACTCCCAGGAGACTTGATCCACCCCCAACATCTGAGAATTGAGTTATAATGACCCCGGCCCCTTTTGGCACAAACTGCAATATTGAGTTGCAGGGGCCGCGCTGAATATACGGTATGTGATATGTAGCTCCCAACACCACCACCTATCTGGACAAAAGTATGCAATATGGTTAATAGGAGGTTATAAAGTTTTCCTCTTATTATGTATGTGTCCCGCTGCAATGTTTGCAATGTAAAGTTACTGATAATGGGTAGGATGACAGTGGGTAAGGATGAGTGGCACAAGCACTATTCAAGTTTCCACTTTGTTGAACAATATATGCCCTTTATAGGATGAGTTCAATCCAAGGGGTCTATTCATGAAGCAGTGGAAAAAGTGGAGAAGTGTGACACACTGGAGAAGATGCCCATGGCAACCAATCAGCTGCTACGTATAATTTTATAGAAAGTACTTGATAAATGTTACTTAAAAGCTGATTGGTTGCCATGGACAACTTCACTACTGGCTTACTTCTTCACTGTTTTCACTGCTTCATGATTAGACCCCCAAGCATATAGTCCTAACAAAGCTGTTAAAATTTAGGTACTGTTGCCGTATATAAGAAGATTAAAATTTGCTCTTTAAAGCACATAATATATTGAATTCAGCAACTTCCAGTATTCAAACAGATATACATGACAATTTGCACGGCTGACATTATTAGACTATGGGAGTGTACTAGAGATGAGCGGGTTCGGTTCCTCGGAATCCGAACCCGCCCGAACTTCATTTTTTTTTACACGGGTCCGAGCGACTCGGATCTTCCCGCCTTGCTCGGTTAACCCGAGCGCGCCCGAACGTCATCATCCCGCTGTCGGATTCTCGCGAGGCTCGGATTCTATCGCGAGACTCGGATTCTATATAAGGAGCCGCGCGTCGCCGCCATTTTCACACGTGCATTGAGATTCATAGGGAGAGGACGTGGCTGGCGTCCTCTCCGTTTATAGAGGAGAGAGTGAGACAGTAGAGAGAGACACAGTAGTAATTTTGGGGAGCATTAGGAGGAGTACTAGACTAGTTACTTGCTGAAGTGATAGATAGTGTGACTGTATTATCTGACTTGTGGGGGAGACACTGACAGTGGGGAGCAGTTAGAGTCTGAGAGCAGGACTCAGGAGTACATATAACGTACAGTGCACACTTTTGCTGCCAGAGTGCCACACTGCCATTGTGACCACACTGACCACCAGTATAATATATATTGTGATTGTCTGCTTAGGAGTACTACTTGCAAGTTGCTGATAGTGTGACCAGTGACCTGACCACCAGTTTAATAATCACCACTAGTTTAATATATATATATATATATATATATAATTGTATATAATATATATATAATATTGTATACCACCTACCCGTGGTTTTTTTTCTTCTTCTTTATACATACTACTATAGTAGCTTACTGTAGCAGTCTGCGGTGCTGCTGAGCTGACAGTGTCCAGCAGGTCCGTCATCAGTCATTACATAATAAATATATCTACCTGTCCGGCTGCAGTACTAGTGTGATATAATATATATTGATTTCATCTCATTATCATCCAGTCTATATTAGCAGCAGACACAGTACGGTAGTCCACGGCTGTAGCTACCTCTGTGTCGGCAGTCACTCGTCCATCCATAATTGTATACCACCTACCCGTGGTTTTTTTTTCTTTCTTCTTTATACATACTACTATAGTAGCTTACTGTAGCAGTCTGCGGTGCTGCTGAGCTGACAGTGTCCAGCAGGTCCGTCATCAGTCATTACATAATAAATATATCTACCTGTCCGGCTGCAGTACTAGTGTGATATAATATATATTGATTTCATCTCATTATCATCCAGTCTATATTAGCAGCAAACACAGTATGGTAGTCCACGGCTGTAGCTACCTCTGTGTCGGCAGTCGCTCGTCCATCCATAATTGTATACCACCTACCCGTGGTTTTTTTTTTCTTTCTTCTTTATACATACTACTATAGTAGCTTACTGTAGCAGTCTGCGGTGCTGCTGAGCTGACAGTGTCCAGCAGGTCCGTCATCAGTCATTACATAATAAATATATCTACCTGTCCGGCTGCAGTACTAGTGTGATATAATATATATTGATTTCATCTCATTATCATCCAGTCTATATTAGCAGCAGACACAGTACGGTAGTCCACGGCTGTAGCTACCTCTGTGTCGGCAGTCGCTCGTCCATCCATAATTGTATACCACCTACCCGTGGTTTTTTTTTTTCTTTCTTCTTTATACATACTACTATAGTAGCTTACTGAAGCAGTCTGCGGTGCTGCTGAGCTGACAGTGTCCAGCAGGTCCGTCATCAGTCATTACATAATAAATATATCTACCTGTCCGGCTGCAGTACTAGTGTGATATAATATATATTGATTTCATCTCATTATCATCCAGTCTATATTAGCAGCAGACACAGTACGGTAGTCCACGGCTGTAGCTACCTCTGTGTCGGCAGTCGCTCGTCCATCCATAATTGTATACCACCTACCCGTGGTTTTTTTTTTTCTTTCTTCTTTATACATACTACTATAGTAGCTTACTGTAGCAGTCTGCGGTGCTGCTGAGCTGACAGTGTCCAGCAGGTCCGTCATCAGTCATTACATAATAAATATATCTACCTGTCCGGCTGCAGTACTAGTGTGATATAATATATATTGATTTCATCTCATTATCATCCAGTCTATATTAGCAGCAGACACAGTACGGTAGTCCACGGCTGTAGCTACCTCTGTGTCGGCAGTCGCTCGTCCATCCATAATTGTATACCACCTACCCGTGGTTTTTTTTTCTTTCTTCTTTATACATACTACTATAGTAGCTTACTGTAGCAGTCTGCGGTGCTGCTGAGCTGACAGTGTCCAGCAGGTCCGTCATCAGTCATTACATAATAAATATATCTACCTGTCCGGCTGCAGTACTAGTGTGATATAATATATATTGATTTCATCTCATTATCATCCAGTCTATATTAGCAGCAGACACAGTACGGTAGTCCACGGCTGTAGCTACCTCTGTGTCGGCAGTCGCTGGTCCATCCATAAGTATACTAGTATCCATCCATCTCCATTGTTTACCTGAGGTGCCTTTTAGTTATGCCTATTAAAATATGGAGAACAAAAATGTTGAGGTTCCAAAATTAGGGAAAGATCAAGATCCACTTCCACCTCGTGCTGAAGCTGCTGCCACTAGTCATGGCCGAGACGATGAAATGCCAGCAACGTCGTCTGCCAAGGCCGATGCCCAATGTCATAGTACAGAGCATGTAAAATCCAAAACACCAAATATCAGTAAAAAAAGGACTCCAAAATCTAAAATAAAATTGTCGGAGGAGAAGCGTAAACTTGCCAATATGCCATTTACCACACGGAGTGGCAAGGAACGGCTGAGGCCCTGGCCTATGTTCATGGCTAGTGGTTCAGCTTCACATGAGGATGGAAGCACTCAGCCTCTCGCTAGAAAAATGAAAAGACTCAAGCTGGCAAAAGCACCGCAAAGAACTGTGCGTTCTTCGAAATTCCAAATCCACAAGGAGAGTCCAATTGTGTCGGTTGCGATGCCTGACCTTCCCAACACTGGACGTGAAGAGCATGCGCCTTCCACCATTTGCACGCCCCCTGCAAGTGCTGGAAGGAGCACCCGCAGTCCAGTTCCTGATAGTCAGATTGAAGATGTCAGTGTTGAAGTACACCAGGATGAGGAGGATATGGGTGTTGCTGGCGCTGGGGAGGAAATTGACAAGGAGGATTCTGATGGTGAGGTGGTTTGTTTAAGTCAGGCACACGGGGAGACACCTGTTGTCCGTGGGAGGAATAGGGCCGTTGACATGCCTGGTGAAAATACCAAAAAAATCAGCTCTTCGGTGTGGAAGTATTTCACCAGAAATGCGGACAACATTTGTCAAGCCATGTGTTGCCTTTGTCAAGCTGTAATAAGTAGGGGTAAGGACGTTAACCACCTCGGAACATCCTCCCCTATACGTCACCTGCAGCGCATTCATAATAAGTCAGTGACAAGTTCAAAAACTTTGGGCGACAGCGGAAGCAGTCCACTGACCAGTAAATCCCTTCCTCTTGTAACCAAGCTCACGCAAACCACCCCACCAACTCCCTCAGTGTCAATTTCCTCCTTCCCCAGGAATGCCAATAGTCCTGCAGGCCATGTCACTGGCAATTCTGACGAGTCCTCTCCTGCCTGGGATTCCTCCGATGCATCCTTGCGTGTAACGCCTACTGCTGCTGGCGCTGCTGTTGTTGCTGCTGGGAGTCGATGGTCATCCCAGAGGGGAAGTCGTAAGCCCACTTTTACTACTTCCACCAAGCAATTGACTGTCCAACAGTACTTTGCGAGGAAGATGAAATATCACAGCAGTCATCCTGTTGCAAAGCGGATAACTGAGGCCTTGACAACTATGTTGGTGTTAGACGTGCGTCCGGTATCCGCCGTTAGTTCACAGGGAACTAGACAATTTCTTGAGGACTTAGGACTATATGACTGTGACAGCCCACTGGGTAGATGTATGGACTCCCGCCGCAAGAACAGCAGCGGCGGCACCAGTAGCAGCATCTCGCAAACGCCAACTCTTTCCTAGGCAGGCTACGCTTTGTATCACCGGTTTCCAGAATACGCACACAGCTGAAAACCTCTTACGGCAACTGAGGAAGATCATCGCGGAATGGCTTACCCCAATTGGACTCTCCTGTGGATTTGTGGCATCGGACAACACCAGCAATATTGTGTGTGCATTAAATATGGGCAAATTCCAGCACGTCCCATGTTTTGCACATACCTTGAATTTGGTGGTGCAGAATTTTTAAAAAACCGACAGGGGCGTGCAAGAGATGCTGTCGGTGGCCAGAAGAATTGCGGGACACTTTCGGCGTACAGGCACCACGTACAGAAGACTGGAGCACCACCAAAAACGCCTGAACCTGCCCTGCCATCATCTGAAGCAAGAAGTGGTAACGAGGTGGAATTCAACCCTATATATGCTTCAGAGGTTGGAGGAGCAGCAAAAGGCCATTCAAGCCTATACAATTGAGCACGATATAGGAGGTGGAATGTACCTGTCTCAAGCGCAGTGGAGAATGATTTCAACGTTGTGCAAGGTTCTGCAACCTTTTGAACTTGCCACACGTGAAGTCAGTTCAGACACTGCCAGCCTGAGTCAGGTCATTCCCCTCATCAGGCTTTTGCAGAAGAAGCTGGAGGCATTGAAGGAGGAGCTAAAAGGGAGCGATTCCGCTAGGCATGTGGGACTTGTGGATGGAGCCCTTAATTCGCTTAACAAGGATTCACTGGTGGTCAATCTGTTGAAATCAGAGCACTACATTTTGGCCACCGTGCTCGATCCTAGATTTAAAACCTACCTTGGATCTCTCTTTCCGGCAGACACAAGTCTGCTGGGGTTCAAAGACCTGCTGGTGACAAAATTGTCAAGTCAAGCGGAACGCGACCTGTCAACATCTCCTCCTTCACATTCTCCCGCAACTGGGGGTGCGAGGAAAAGGCTCAGAATTCCGAGCCCACCCGCTGGCGGTGATGCAGGGCAGTCTGGAGCGACTGCTGATGCTGACATCTGGTCCGGACTGAAGGACCTGACAACGATTACGGACATGTCGTCTACTGTCACTGCATATGATTCTCTCCCCATTGAAAGAATGGTGGAGGATTATATGAGTGACCGCATCCAAGTAGGCACGTCAGACAGTCCGTACTTATACTGGCAGGAAAAAGAGGCAATTTGGAGGCCCTTGCACAAACTGGCTTTATTCTACCTAAGTTGCCCTCCCACAAGTGTGTACTCCGAAAGAGTGTTTAGTGCCGCCGCTCACCTTGTCAGCAATCGGCGTACGAGGTTACTTCCAGAAAATGTGGAGAAGATGATGTTCATTAAAATGAATTATAATCAATTCCTCCGTGGAGACATTGACCAGCAGCAATTGCCTCCACAAAGTACACAGGGAGCTGAGATGATGGATTCCAGTGGGGACGAATTGATAATCTGTGAGGAGCGGGATGTACACGGTGATATATCGGAGGATGATGATGAGGTGGACATCTTGCCTCTGTAGAGCCAGTTTGTGCAAGGAGAGATTAATTGCTTCTTATTCGGTGGGGGTCCAAACCAACCCGTCATTTCAGTCACAGTCGTGTGGCAGACCCTGTCACTGAAATGATGGGTTGGTTAAAGTGTGCATGTCCTGTTTATACAACATAAGGGTGGGTGGGAGGGCCCAAGGACAATTCCATCTTGCACCTCTTTTTTCTTTCATTTTTATTTGCGTCATGTGCTATTTGGGGAGTGTTTTTTGGAAGGGCCATCCTGCGTGACACTGCAGTGCCACTCCTAGATGGGCCAGGTGTTTGTGTCGGCCACTAGGGTCGCTTATCTTACTCACACAGCTACCTCATTGCGCCTCTTTTTTTCTTTGCGTCATGTGCTGTTTGGGGAGTGTTTTTTGGAAGGGCCATCCTGCGTGACACTGCAGTGCCACTCCTAGATGGGCCAGGTGTTTGTGTCGGCCACTAGGGTCGCTTATCTTACTCACACAGCTACCTCATTGCGCCTCTTTTTTTCTTTGCGTCATGTGCTGTTTGGGGAGTGTTTTTTGGAAGGGCCATCCTGCGTGACACTGCAGTGCCACTCCTAGATGGGCCAGGTGTTTGTGTCGGCCACTAGGGTCGCTTATCTTACTCACACAGCTACCTCATTGCGCCTCTTTTTTTCTTTGCGTCATGTGCTGTTTGGGGAGTGTTTTTTGGAAGGGCCATCCTGCGTGACACTGCAGTGCCACTCCTAGATGGGCCAGGTGTTTGTGTCGGCCACTAGGGTCGCTTATCTTACTCACACAGCTACCTCATTGCGCCTCTTTTTTTCTTTGCGTCATGTGCTGTTTGGGGAGTGTTTTTTGGAAGGGCCATCCTGCGTGACACTGCAGTGCCACTCCTAGATGGGCCAGGTGTTTGTGTCGGCCACTAGGGTCGCTTATCTTACTCACACAGCTACCTCATTGCGCCTCTTTTTTTCTTTGCGTCATGTGCTGTTTGGGGAGTGTTTTTTGGAAGGGCCATCCTGCGTGACACTGCAGTGCCACTCCTAGATGGGCCAGGTGTTTGTGTCGGCCACTAGGGTCGCTTAGCTTAGTCATCCAGCGACCTCGGTGCAAATTTTAGGACTAAAAATAATATTGTGAGGTGTGAGGTATTCAGAATAGACTGAAAATGAGTGGAAATTATGGTTTTTGAGGTTAATAATACTTTGGGATCAAAATGACCCCCAAATTCTATGATTTAAGCTGCTTTTTAGGGTTTTTTGAAAAAAACACCCGAATCCAAAACACACCCGAATCCGACAAAAAAAATTCGGTGAGGTTTTGCCAAAACGCGGTCGAACCCAAAACACGGCCGCGGAACCGAACCCAAAACCAAAACACAAAACCCGAAAAATTTCAAGTGCACATCTCTAGAGTGTACACATGGTGAGATTCGGGCTATGCCCGATTCTCACTATGCGACAGGGGCCGAGTCAGCACATAGTCAGTATTGCAAGCACATAATGAGTGTGCTTGCGATACTGGCTATGTGCGATTTTGGCTAAGTGTCAATTTTCACTACCTCTTCTATAGAGATAGTCAAAATTGACTTGCCTGCACAGTCTATCTTTTCTTTCGATGCCGACCGCGCGTGACCGCGCGTGACCGCGCATCGGCATCGAATCGGGATCGCAAGGTGACTGTCACCTTGCGATCTTCACTAACTTTTATTCTGATTCTGACTATATAGTCAGAATCAGAAGAAAAAATCTCACCGTGTGTACACACCCTAAGTTTCATTAGTCAGTATGATCTTTGGATGATGATTACATAGCAATATTTTTTGGTGTTTATGTTTTACTTAACTACTTCCTGTCATTCGTCCACAAGAGGGTTAAGTCAGCACCAAATGGTACAGAAATGTACAAAAAAGGACTTTAAACAGATTGTACTCTCCCTCCTCATCTGTATTTAAACCACAGAGTTTTGAAGTGGATAAAAATAGCAGTAGAGGAATGCATGACGGTTTGGGATGGAGGCTGTGAAGTTACTGCTGTCTGTAATTTCAGGGACTTTGAACTCACTGCCTGTCATTTGTTTAAAGCAAGACTGTTGTGTTGCTGGGCCCTCTGGAACAGTAAGTGTTAACTGCATCTGTGCACAGAGCTGACAACATCAGTCACAAAAACTGCATCATCTAATGGAAATTATGTCCTGCTAGACTGGAAGAAAAGACAAATGATGAGTTTAACAAACTTGCCCTAAGCCATTCAGCAACTTATAAGAGATGCATCTTGCAGATAAAAAACTAGCTGTTCCATAAGACTTAGGGCTCATTCATACCTGTCCAGTCAGTTGCGTTTTACATCTGCACATAATGTCTAAAATGTATATAAGAATAGTATAAATGTAACCCTACTTCTCTGTTGGCGTGCCTCCACCCAAGCATATACACCCCGGCTCGCTTGGGAAAAGCCGTCCCTTAATAGGATATTGGGTGTCACTAGTTAAACTCTTAGATGATGACAGAGGTTACAGACAATAATAGGACATTAAGACAATAATATGATAAGTAATGTAAACATCTCACCTTAGTAATCCCGTACATTCATCTGTTTCTTGTCGTAGATTACAGAACTCCCTCAACAAGAATTTCTGTATGGCCAATACCAACTTTAACAGGTAAGTAACTTTATTTTACTAAAACTCAATATCTTTCCACAGAGCCCTCAATATATAAGTGTTACCAATTTAACAAACTTACATGACTATAACCCAATCTCCTATATATTTGCCTTGTCTGTGCCTGGCCCTCTAACGCTGGGCGGAGTCACATCGGTGGGCGGAGTCACAGAGCCCACCCACATGTGCAGCAAGTCTCTGTGCAGAGTGTTAGGTCCTGCTGCCTGTCCGCCATCAGCAACTCGGACTCCCCGGCCGCCGCACCAGGGGCACAACACTGCCGCCGACATACACACTTACGAGGGACGGGTGGTGCAGGAGAAGCCTTTCGTAGCCCTCCCTGACCCGCGCACACAGACCCGGCGCCTCCTCCACGCACGGTGACAGGGGGGTCAGAGTGGTCCCGGGGGTGAAGTATACAGTTTTACAATTGCCGTCCGCCGCCAGAGTGCGTGATACTGTGGAGGGAGATATCTCTGGACGCTACACCAATTTCACAGGTAAGAGAGCACTGCTGTGAGTGTCGGGGGCAAACTGGGAGCCAGGAGAGAGCTCTGCCACCCCGGTCCCACCCTTCTGGTGTCCACCCCCTCCACAACTTAACATGCTCTTTGTCAGCTTCCTCTCTGGGGACTCCCCTCCCTACCACCCCATGTCTCTGTATCCCCACCCTACCGCCCCGCGTCTCTCTGTCCCCTCCCTACCGCCCTGCGTCTCTCTGTCCCCTCCCTACCGCCCTGCGTCTCTGTATTCCCGCCCCACGTCTCTATATCCCCTCCCTACCGCCCCGCTTCTCTCTGTCCCCTCCCTACCGCCCTGCGTCTCTGTATTCCCGCCTGCGTCTCTGTATCCCCTCCCTACTGCCCTGCATCTCTGTATCCCCTCCCTACCGCCCCGCGTCTCTCTATCCCCTCCCTACCGCCCTGCGTCTCTGTATTCCCGCCCTGCGTCTCTGTATTCTCGCCCTGCGTCTCTGTATTCCCGCCCTGCGTCTCTGCATTACCGCCCTGCGTCTCTGTATCCCCTCCCTACCGCCCTGCGTCTCTGTATTCCCGCCCTGCGTCTCTGCATTCCCGCCCTGCGTCTCTGCATTACCACCCTGCGTCTCTGCATTACCACCCTGCGTCTCTGTATCCCCTCCCTACCACCCTGCGTCTCTGTATCCCCTCCCTACCACCCTGCGTCTCTGTATCCCCTCCCTACCGCCCTGCGTCTCTGTATCCCCGCCCTACCGCCCTGTGTCTCTGTATCCACTCCCTACCGCCCTGTGTCTCTGTATCCCCTGCCTGCCGCCCCACATCTATGTATCCCCTCCCTACCGCCCTGCGTCTCTGTATTACCTCCCTGCATCTCTGTATCCCCTCCCTACCGCCCTGTGTCTCTGTATCCACTCCCTACTGCCCTTTGTCTCTGTATCCACTCCCTACCGGCCTGCGTCTCTGTATCCCCTTCCTACCGCCCTGCATCTCTGTATTCCCGCCCTGCATCTCTGTATCCCCTCCCTACCATCCTGTGTCTCTGCATCCCCTCCCTACCGCCCTGCGCCTCTGTATTCCCGCCCTGCGTCTCTGTATTCCCGCCCTGCGTCTCTGCATTCCCGCCCTGGGTCTCTGTATCCCCTCCCTACCACCCTGCGTCTCTGTATTCCCGCCCTGCGTCTCTGTATTCCCGCCCTGCCTCTCTGCATTACCACCCTGCGTCTCTGTATCCCCTCCCTACCACCCTGCGTCTCTCTATCCCCCCCCTACCGCCCTGCGTCTCTCTATCCCCTCCCTACCGCCCTGCGTCTCTCTATCCCCTCCCTACCGCCCTGCGTCTCTGTATTCCCGCCCTGCATCTCTGTATCCCCTCCCTACCGCCCTGCGTTTCTGTATCCCCTCCCTACCAATCCGCGTCTCTCTGTCCCTTCCCTACCGCCCTGCGTCTCTGTATCCCCTCACTACCGCCCTGCGTCTCTGTATCCCCTCCCTACCACCCTGTGTCTCTGTATCCCCTCCCTACCGCCCCGCGTCTTTGTATGCCCTCCCTACCGCCCCATATCACAGTATTCCCTCCCTTCTGCCCTGCGTCTCTGTATCCCCTCCCTACCGCCCTGCGTCTCTGTATCCCCTCCCTACCGCCCAGCGTCTCTGTATCCCCTCCCTACCGCCTGCCTCTCTCTGTCCCCTCCCTACCGCCCCGCCTCTCTCTGTCCCCTCCTTACCGCCTCTCTCTGTCCCCTCCCTACCGCCCAGCGTCTCTGTATCCCCTCCCTACCGCCCCTCTGTATCCCCTCCCTACCGCCCAACGTCTCTGTATCCCCTCCCTACCGCCCCACATCTCTGTGTCCCCTCCTTACCCCCCTGTGCCCATACAGGGTCCATACCACCAGCTCATGGATACCCCCCTGACAAACCCTCACCAGGAGGACAGGAGACGTAACCCCCTGTGGTGCCCCCCGTAGTTACCGGTATATCGGTGATGCTCCGCTCTGCCACCTCCTCCCTATCCCTCACACAGCAAGCGCAGGGCGCAAGCCCAGCACCGAGCACATGACCGCGCTGCCCATGGCCATTGGCCCTGGGAGCAGCGCCAGGCTCCGCACCCTCCTCCTACTGCACCTGAGGGGGCGCGCACATAGCAGAGGGAACTGGTGCACCTGTGGCCGCGTGGAGGGCTCGCGTGTGCAACATGTCCACATCACTACACCTGAAGGATGGTACGGTGTAGAGAGAGGACACAGCTGCCCCTGTTCCGCATTGTAGCAGCACTCCTGTGTGTCTGATGACACCATATACTTCTTCATGCGGGTATTTCTATATCACATACATCCTTATCCGTGTCCTATATATTGTTACACATACAATCACATAGTTATAGGTCCCGCACCCCCCCCCCACCTGCATCCACCCCCCCCCTCCACCCGCAGCATCTACAGACTCCCTGCCTCATCATCGTGCCCTGCAGCCACTCTTCACGCCATCGCAAGGGACTACTCCCCCCTCACCATCGGAAGCCCTTTCGTCGTGCAATATTTAACCACTAACAAACCTAGGAAGGCAGGTAATACTCCATATAATACAAATATTAAACCCCAGCAAAGCGGCCTGGGGTTAAGGGGCGTAGCCCCTTTCGACGGTGTGAAGAGCGCCCGTAGGGCGCGATGAAGCACCTAGTGTTACAGTAATAGTGCATGCATTACAAAAAAGTTTATACCACCACAGCCGATACGACTATGGACCCGGGATTTAATAATACCCTTATACCTCCTGCGCAGTACACACTCTACCTATCCTAAGTAATCACTGTAAAAATAGTTCAGTTTATGTGGCCACAACGTCTGTGGTTATTTCTACAAATGATACGGAAATTATAGCAGTAGGTTATGTAGGTTATAATCCCATATTGTTGCAGTTGTTGTAAAGGCCGGAGTTGTTTAATATAAGAAACTTCCTCAGAGTCAGCAATATCTGAATATGACGGCTGGCATATTTTGAAAACTATCTGTAATCCTGACTTCACTTACTCTGGGCGCAGCGATATTTCCCTGGCTCCACTCTGATGTCTCAGTATCACTTGTCTTTTACTGGATACTTGTCTGTCTTTACTGTGAAGAATTTAATCTATGTGAGAGTTGATTTGGCTGTTTCAACAGGGTATTAGCTGAGCTATTTATGGACAGACAATTAATGCCTTGATGATACAAATGTGCTTAACTTCAACAGAATCACTTTCCAATGCTTTATATGTGGAACAGTCAGGTAGCCTAGGACGGTCCCGTGCAATGTACTATACACCATATAATCCTTGAAAAGTTAATATTAGTCACAATGTATTCATAACAGGATGCCCCTGTCTTAAAGTGATCCCACTGTCTTTTGCGGTGGAGACACTGTAGTCATTTAGGCTGAAATGGCTACTCTATCATTAATGGGAGTCTATACCACTGTACCAAGTGGGAACTGCTGGCGGTTTATAAGTAGTTACTCCCTTCCGCTGCCGACTGGATCCCTAGACTACTTGAAACCATCAGTGTAGTGTTAATCATGCAATCACTTGGCTTAGAAATCAGAACAGTCTTAGCTATTACTCTGAAGTAATGAATGAATGGATTTCTTTAGTCCTTTAGTTATCTTTCCACTGATGGTCTGACTAAGGTAGGTCTCTTTCTATTCTGCACTGATACAGTATATTGACAGCTGACCTTTGGTGGATGGTTAGTATATGGTAAAAGGAGCCTTTAATAGTGACTTTATTTCTACCTTGGTATAGGATCAGCCCCACTAACATTACCGTCCACCTTTCCTATTATACAGGGGTCAACTCTGCCTCCCTGATTACACCAGCTGAGACTGTCAGTTGCTGTTACTCCTATGTCTCTGCTTCTCACTCTGTAGATAGGAGCGCTGTGCAGCAGTCACTCACGCAACAGGCTTATCCCCTAGGCGGGTCTTATTTGACTCGTCCCTGTCCCAGACAATATGACAGACTGGTGTATAGGCTCCCCGTCACTCACGGCCTTGTTACCTCCTCCTTCCGCATCACTGTGACTCACAAGAGGGCGGCCACCGGCTCTCAGCTACAATCTGCTCCTCTCTCTGCTCTCTCCAGGAGCTCGGTACAATAGATGGCGTCTCTGCTTGGCAGTGAATGGTAAGTTCCCCGCTTCTCCTGTATCGTCTGCTCTGGGTTATTTCACAGTTTCGGAGCTCACCGATCCTTTCCTCCGCTTGTCATCACCATCACTGCCTGCTTACACCTCCTCCGTTTTTTCCGCTGCATACACACCAACTGTCTCTCCCCGCTCCCTCAACCGTTTTTTCTGATTCTCCTCATGAAATCCCCTGCCACTCAGCGTGAGGGGCTCCAGAACTTTCCATCCCCATTCACCATCAATGTTATTAAACATATGTGTACATATACAAACATTTATGTACATTCTACAACATTTGTTAGAATGGTGATCATTACTATATATATATATATATATATATATCTCTACCACTAATTGGTTTGAGTTTCTTATTGAATATTTAACACTCTATGAATAACACATATATATATATATATACATCTTCATACCAATACAAGACCCTGAGTGCCGCAGTCTTTTTTCCTGACTATATATATATATATATATATGTGTGTTTATAATTGTCTTCTCTCATTTGCTCTCAACTGTGTGACCCCATATAACCCATCCTTGTGAGGGGCTACATAAATGTTCTTTTATGCTTTCTAGCTTGTTCCTAACAATCTGTGCACCAAATCACAGGCATAAAAGCATTGAAGTTGCAACTATCACAAGAACAAAATGCATGCACATCTTCACCAGTAAAATATGTGCCCTGTATGTGCCAGGCATATCTCACACACAATTAGGACGAGGTGTTTATAATTTGTTTTATTTTATAAATATTCCTTCGCTATTAAACTTAACTAAAACTTAAAAACGTTTATAATACAGCATGTACAATTATCAAACTTGTCTACGAGAGAGAAAAAAAGGATACAACAAGCATAACAAACTGAATATATGCATAGGCAAATTAAAAAAACACTTGTCAGCAATGAATTTGCAACCAGCCAATCATAAACAGTTTGCTAGCCCTGACAAACTCAAACTTCAGAGGAAAAGTTACTGGATTTAATAGGCCGGTCCTAATGCAGTGCGAGACAGCGGGAGTTCCGAGATTTCTGGCTGAACTCGTATGTTTTTTTTAAGGCATCAATCATTTACTAGTTTTGCCTTGTAATGATTGCTGCTTTAAAAATACTATACGAGTTCGGCTGGAATCTCAAATCTCTGGCCGTCTCGCACTGCATTACATCCGGCCTTATCAATAGTAGATATCCACATGCTTTAAATGAATGTGTATTGGGATGCCGGCGTACGGAATCCCGCTGGCCAGCATGCTGGTACCAGGATCACGGCTGCAGAATGCCGGTGGGGGCGAGAATATCAAGCCCCTTGTGGGCTCGCTATGCTTGCCTCGCTGCGAGCTCGGTGACGGTCGCCACTGGTTCTATTCCCACTCTATGAGTGTCTTGGACTTGGCATGACTTTGAGGGGGTGGGATGTAGGGGGAGGTAATGTGACATAACTACATCCCATTTAAATTTATATATTTATCTTTATTCTTTTTTTAAAATAATTTTTGCTTTTTATAGCCTCAAGAGTAAAGAGATAATTTTCTTTCTGTTAAATGCAATACAATGTTTAATTTAATTTGTTGTTTGTATTGTTCCTGTTCATGCTTCCCACTTAGAATATATCGGCACTGGCTGTGTATGGGGTCCCAGCGCAGGCAGAACAAAGACAGCTGGGAGATGTGTCCTGCTGGGGACACATCTCTGATCGGGTCCTGGCGCCAGGGCAGATGCGATCACAGTTTAAACTTGGCGCTGTCCGCAAGCCAGTCATGGACCAGTGGCCAATGAAAAGAAGCAGAGGCCTTTTGAATTTGGCAGCCTCTAAATTCCCACTTTGAGCACATATTATAAATATGTACACACACTCCTGTTATATCTTGTTATATACAACAGGTTGAGTATCCCATATCCAAATATTCCAAAATACGGAATATTCCGAAATACAGAATTTTTTGAGTGAGAGCGAGATAGTGAAACCTTTGTTATCTGATGACTCAATATACACAAACTTTGTTTAATACACAAAGTTATTAAAAATATTGTATTAAATGACCTTCAGGCTGTGTGCATAAGGTGTATATGAAACAAATGAATTGTGTGAATGTAGACACACTTTGTTTAATGCACAAAGTTATAAAAAATATTGGCTAAAATGACCTTCAGGCTGTGTGTATAAGGTGTATATGAAACATAAATGCATTCTGTGCTTAGATTTGGGTCCCATCGCCATGATATCTCATTATGGTATGCAATTATTCCAAAATACGGAAAAATCCGATATCCAAAATACCTCTGGTCCCAAGCATTTTGGATAAGGGATACTCAACCTGTATATACTTTTGTCCTCCAGCAGACCCTCTTAATTGATGCCTTATCATTTTTGCTAAACTGAAAATTGTCCCTTATCGTGATATTTTTCCTTTTTTTATTGTAGCATGTCCATAAGTCAAGCATACACTGATTAAATGAGGAAAGCAAAATACAATTGAATGAAATAAGTACATTGCAGATAGGAAGACAACATGGCATGACATATGATACACACATGCTGAAATAAATTGAAAAAAATAAAATAAAATGCACTCAGGAAGGATAACACATTATGAAGCAAACATAATAGATACATGGCCATGAGGAAAAAGTAATTATAATATATTAGTAAAAAAAGGGGTGATACCAAAGAATTTCAAAAGGCACGACGGGGTCAGAGGTACCATGCAAGTAGGCATTCAAGGAGGTAGTACAATGGTGGGTCATCCGCACAACACTGATCCTGAGTGGACAGGCTCTACCACATATGCCCTAGTCCATGGGTATTCAACCAGCAGCCCTCCAGCTGCTGTGGAACTACACATCCCAGGATGCCCTGCCACAGTTTTTCTATTAAGGCATGCTAAAACTGAGCAAGGGCATGCTGGTATGTGTAGTTCCACAGCAGCTGGAGGGCCACACATTGAAGACCCATGCCCTAGACCAGTGGTTCTCAAACTGTGTGCCGAGGCACCCTGGAGTGCCTCAGTGCACTTACAGGGGTGCCCTAGGTTGATGGTCCAGGACAAATTCATATTATTTGTGGTCAATGTAATATATTCAAAACCAGTGCTAGTGGCTGTCAATAATAAAATATGTGGACAAACAGAAGCAAAATCTTGTTTCCTCACCATATAACTGAGCCTAAGGATGACATATAAATATAAACACAATTTGATTAAAAAAAAGTTTGGGAACTTTCCCTAGACTGAAGATGCAAAAAAAGTCAGATCGTACTCACACACATGAGAATGTTTTTCTAGCTGAAAAATCAATTTATCTCAGTTCATTCAAGAGACCAGTGACTTATCTGAGTGCAATTGACTTCAGTTGTGGTTCATCATTGTGTTCCTAAAATCAGGGGTGTGCTGTGGGGAGTGGGGGTTGGAGGGCCATGAAAATGAGTGCATACATTTATTAAAATAGGGGTGCTGAGACAGGGATTATGAGAAAGCCCTGTCCTGGCGACATCTTAATAAAAACTACCAACAGCCCCTGTTTGAATGGCTAAAACTATTTTTTCTCTCAGGGTTGACCTTAGTAGCACAGTTTCAGGCACTTAGGATAACTTGCAGGTAGCACTGCAGAGTGTAACGAACACAGGATGGCACATAGGTAGCAGAATGCAAGGAGCTCAGGATAGCACATTGGTATCAGAATATAAGGAACTCAGGATTGCACATGTAAAGTAGAATGCCAGGAACTTGAAGAGCACACAGTGGAAGAGCACCAGGAATTTAAGATTGTAGTCGGATATCAGTGGTTGGAGGACACAGTATAGTACCAGTGACACACAATAGCACACAGATAGCAAAGTGCAATGAACTAAATATAGCATATGAAAGCATGTGTTAGGAACTCATGGTTGCAAGCAGTTAGTAGGCTGGTAGTAGTGCCGAAGTACACACATGTAGCATGGTGTCAGGTGCTCAGGATAGCAGTATCCGAAGGGCAGGAATTCATGAGCAAGATCAAGACCAAATCATAGGAAATGCAGCAGTGTGACAGCATAGGACAGGGGTGGGCAATTATTTCAGATGGGGGGCCGCTTAACACTTCCAGCGAATATTCGAGGGCCACACACAAAATACTCAAAAAGAGATCCCTTTTTACACATTACGGCAGACAGCATGCCCTTTTTACACATTACGGCAGACAGCGTCCCCCTTTTAACACATTATGGCAGACAGCGTCCCCTTTTTACACATTACGACAGATAGCGCCCCTTTTTACACATTACAGCAGACAGCGCCCCCGTTTTTACACATTACGGCAGACAGCGCCCCCGTTTTTACACACTACGGCAGACAGCGCCCCCGTTTTTACACATTATGGCAGACAGCGTGCCCTTTTTACACATTACAGCAGACTGCGCCCCCGTTTTTACACACTACGGCAGACAGCGCCCCCGTTTTTACACATTACGGCAGACAGCGCCCCCGTTTTTACACATTACGGCAGACAGCGCCCCTGTTTTTACACATTACGGCAGACAGCGTCCCCTTTTTACACATTACGGCAGACAGCGCCCCCATTTTTATACATTACGGCAGACAGCGCCCTCGTTTTTACACATTACGGCATACAGCGTCCCCTTTTTACACATTACGGCAGACAGCGCCCCCATTTTTACACATTACGGCAGACAGTCCCAACCCCCCTTTCCCCCCCCTCCCCTAAACCCATATTGCAGTTTTTAACTCCCCTCCCTCCCCACTCCTAAACCTATATGGCAGCTTAAGCAGTGATCCAGGGGCTGGCTGGACAGGGGGTTTACCTGTTTGTCACAGTGGCAGACAATCCCCGCTGTCCGATGAGCCGCGCTGCTGCCGGCCGGAGTCACTGCTGATGTGGCCTCTCCTGCTCCCGCTCGCTGCCCGCCGCTTCTCCTCACTGGCCGCCGCTTCCTCTCCTCACTGGCCGCCGCTTCTCGGCCGCCGCTCCAGCTCACTGCAGTGCCCGCCCCCGTGCCACCCAGCGCATGATAACAGAGGAAATCCCGGTCAGCTGACCCTGTGACGTGACCGGGATTTCCTCAGCGGCGCCGCGTCTGAGAGCAGTGCAATGACAAGCGGCATGTTGGGCCGCTTGTCATTGCACTCTGGTGGGGCATAGCGGGCCAGGCAGGATCGGTCCGCGGCCCGCATCCGGCCCGAGGGCCGCCTGTTGCCCACCCCTAGCATAGGATCAACAATGATCTAGCCATGACAATAGGAAGAACCAGTTTTAAAATCCCAGTAACAGGTACAATTTCTGAGGAATACAGCAATATTGATTAACTCATGCACTGTTAAAACATCAGAAATCCTAATACAACAGATTCTACAAAGTCCACCGTCAGCAGGGACCAGTGCTTCAAGCCTTGATGATACTGTTATCTACCACTCCTATAGAATGCTCTGGATGCTAGTGAACCAGCCTACTTCCAATCTCTTAATTCCACTCAAGGTTGTAAACTCAAGTTCATCTTTATTCTCAATCCTTGTACCCCAAACATTCCGACTGCCATCATTGCCCACATCTTGCTTTGAACTCCAAGGACAAGGTTGATAATATCTGACACGTAATGGTATACTTTTCCCTGAGCAACAAACTGCTCAATTGCTTTCCCACACCCTCCGGCACGTCCTCGTCAGTTCATCCATGAAAAAGGAAGTGTGGGGATTGACCCCAATACCAGCTACACTGGCAATGATGATTGCACCTTCCCTATCACTCTCTGCGATCACTGCTTTGCAAAAAGGTCAAGAGAATTTGATCTAAGTTACCTAACCTGTACAAATTCTTTATTGGCTGTCACTCCTACCAATTTTTGTACAAGCAAAGCTGGGATGTTGTTTCTCTACTAGTTATTTAAATGCTTAGTTTTATTTGTCTGTAAATCGTCCAATATATTGCCTGATGTGTATCCAACCAATGTGTCCACAATGCTGGCCTGGATGGAGCAATGTGGTTCAGGTGAGTCTTACAGAGACATTGGCAGTAACGGAGTATGCCTATGAGTTCTAGATTCTTGCAACAAATACTGACACAACAAGTCACTACTCACCTCCTTTTAGAGAGGGCTGACTCATTGATCCACTCATTGCCAGGGCCACACACATTGAAATAAAATGGATTTGTGTATAATCCTAAATTGCGTCTTTCTGCTGTAATCATCGGGATGTGTGCACAATGCGGCTGGGACATATCTACAGACATGAAAACACCCACTGCTTGAATCCAATGCCACAACAGCATTCACCTCTGAATCAGGCTCAGTACATCTTGTGCCTGATGCAAAATGGAACACAAACCATCCTACATTGCATGCACAGAAATAAATATGTATATCAGGGGCGTATTAAGAGAGAAGAGGACCAGTCACCATCCAGGCCCCCTCCTACCTAGCAGGCAGCGGCAGTGACTCTGAGCACTAGGTGGTGCACAGGTCTCCAGAAAAATGGTGCAGAACCTGCCGCACCATTTCCCATAGATCTGTGCACCAATTATTACTCCGAGTCACTGTTACTGCTGCGTGACTCTAGAGAGGTAAGTATTTAAAAAAAATGGGTGCAGGGTATGCGGTGTGGGCCTCCCTGGAACCAGGGGCCCAAGTGCACCACACACACTGCACCCATTATAGACAGATTTGCCTGTGTGCCCATCTACAATCCATATGCGTTATTTGCTAATCATGATCATCATGTGGATACAAGTGCTGCAGGCTATTCTTGTTGCAAATGATACGCCTGATAACCTGCATAGTTACTCTTACAATCAACCCACTGTTCTGTTGACACACCCACACTGAGCTGCATGAAGACACACCAACACATACCCACACTGAGCTACATGAAGACACACCAACACATACCCACACTGAGCTGCATGAAGACACACCAACACATACCCACACTGAGCTACATGAAGACACACCAACACATACCCACACTGAGCTACATGAAGACAAACCAACACATACCCACACTGAGCTACATGAAGACACACCAACACATACCCACACTGAGCTACATGAAGACACACCAACACATACCCACACTGAGCTGCATGAAGACACACCAACACATACCCACACTGAGCTACATGAAGACACACCAACACATACCCACACTGAGCTGCATGAAGACACACCAACACATACCCACACTGAGCTACATGAAGACACACCAACACATACCCACACTGAGCTACATGAAGACAAACCAACACATACCCACACTGAGCTGCATGAAGACACACCAACACATACCCACACTGAGCTACATGAAGACACACCAACACATACCCACACTGAGCTACATGAAGACACACCAACACATACCCACACTGAGCTGCATGAAGACACACCAACACATACCCACACTGAGCTGCATGAAGACACACCAACACATACCCACACTGAGCTACATGAAGACACACCAACACATACCCACACTGAGCTGCATGAAGACACACCAACACATACCCACACTGAGCTACATGAAGACACACCAACACATACCCACACTGAGCTACATGAAGACACACCAACACATACCCACACTGAGCTACATGAAGACACACCAACACATACCCACACTGAGCTACATGAAGACACACCAACACATACCCACACTGAGCTGCATGAAGACACACCAACACATACCCACACTGAGCTGCATGAAGGCACACCAACACATACCCACACTGAGCTACATGAAGACACACCAACACATACCCACACTGAGCTACATGAAGACACACCAACACATACCCACACTGAGCTACATGAAGACACACCAACACATACCCACACTGAGCTACATGAAGACACACCAACACATACCCACACTGAGCTACATGAAGACACACCAACACATACCCACACTGAGCTACATGAAGACACACCAACACATACCCACACTGAGCTACATGAAGACACACCAACACATACCCACACTGAGCTACATGAAGACACACCAACACATACCCACACTGAGCTACATGAAGACACACCAACACATACCCACACTGAGCTACATGAAGACACACCAACACATACCCACACTGAGCTACATGAAGACACACCAACACATACCCACACTGAGCTACATGAAGACACACCAACACAAACCCACACTGAGCTACATGAGGGCACTTCCTCAGTTACAAGTATAAATAACTTGTGTGTACATTGAAATGTGTATGTCTCTGCATGGCCCGTACTTGGGTGTGCTCAGCTCCAGAGCTTGCGCATTGAGCAAACATGCAAGATAGGAGCCGCAAACAGGTGTAGTTTCAACTTTGCATCAGCCCCATATCTTTTCCACATACCATAGAGATGCATTTTCTTCTTGTTGTTGTTAAGAATTCCCAAGAGACAGAACTATATTCTGCTAACATATATCAAAGGTAAAAATAAGAATAGGATCCTCTGCTGCCACTTGAAAAAGGTCTCTAGTTCCTCCATTAAAACTCAAAGGTTGTACATTTAAGTTGGACCACTTCTAAGGCAGTGACATTACCACATAGCTCTAACGCTTACAACTATTTTGTGTTGTGTATCCCACCCAACTAGCTTGGAACTTAGCCCTGCCTGTGGTCGATGCCTAATTAGAAGCATATATGCATATATCTGTAATTAAGTTCAGACAACTGCCTGATTTGAAATAACTGTCCCCTCCTTTTACAACCCTTTCTCTGCTGAAGACCACTGTTACAAGGTTGTCTGGCAGGGTAGGTGTTAATGCCACTACTGCCAAAAGTGTGATTTCTGAAGCATTGCTCAGACCACAAAGCATGCTGGGAGTCCTCTGGCACCAGATAGGGCTTAGCCGTTGTTGTTCCGAGTTGTTGGCAGGGAGACAACATGTAAATACATCCTTAGTAGGCTTTAAATTGGCTAACAAGCTTTACTGGACAGTGTGTGGTGGATTTATAACTTCCAATCACTACAGTAAAAACTTCAAGTACAAAACACACACACGTAGTAGTATTACATTCAATTTATTTTCAAAATGTAATTCACTAATTTTTATATTTTCTAACTGTGCCAGTTATTTTTATGATTTAATAAAAAATATATTTAAATCTGAGAATTTGTTTCAATGAAAATATCCCAACACTGGGATTCCTAGTGGACTCTTGTCCTCGTTTCTACTGTTTAGCGTTGCTAGTCAGGTTGGGATGAACTTTGAGGCAGAGAGCTTGCAGGTTGCTGACCCTCAGACTAGCACAGGATGAGAATAGTGAGGGAAGTAGATCCAGTCAAATAGTAGAAGGTATACTGGTACAGAATAAGGGCCAGATTTATCAAGTATTGGAGAGTGATAAATTGCACAATGATAACACACCAACCAACCAGCTCCTAACTGCCATGTTACAGGCTGTGTTTGAAAAATGACAGTTAGGAGCTGATTGGTTCGTACTTTATCATTGTGCAATTTATCACTCCCCAAGGTTAGATAAATCTGGGCCTAAGCATTGTATATCAAGCAAATGTTTTTGTTTTTTTTCCAATATATATTTTATTGAGGTTCAAAACAAACATTAATATACAATAT
Source organism: Pseudophryne corroboree (assembly GCF_028390025.1). NCBI lineage: Eukaryota > Metazoa > Chordata > Amphibia > Anura > Myobatrachidae > Pseudophryne > Pseudophryne corroboree. The sequence continues at coordinate 408,609,811 of NC_086444.1, read as the reverse complement.
AAAAAAGTAAGACATAGCCGTATGCAAAAGAATAAAAGTATGCCGTCAAACATATATGATACAGAGAGGGCATGGTCTTGAATAATACCTCAAATTTTCCATTTTCCATCATAGAATATAGAATTTAGAAAACAGACCATTGTAAAATATAGTAATAAATAGAAGAAACCGATAATAGGTCTGATTCAATAATAAAAATGTAAACATTTAAACATATAAAGGCGTTTACCCTCGTGGGGAATGCTAAACATAAACAGTAAACAAATATAGAGAAGAATACCTGCCAAAGCCAGGGGACCACCAATCCATCCATGGAGAAATCATCAGAACAAGATAAAATATAAAAAACAGAGTTCTAAGAAGAATCAAGGAGGGTATATAGGAAGTCAAAAGGAGAGGGAAGAAAGAAGGAGGAGACAGAGGGTATTAGAAGCTTATGGGAGGGAGATGGGAGGTCTATTATCTAAAAGTTGATAACAGTACCATGTGGTACAATGAAAGCTTTGTTGGATAGCCAATTTTGTGGGAGTGGGCAACCTATGGATAAACCTTCCCCAGCATTGAAACAACGCAGGTGTCAGGACCTCTTTATTAAGAGACGTTTCCGGCCAGTTCATTGTGAATAGGAAAAGTAACCGAGAGGTTGCCACGGGTAGAGTGGAAGGAGTGTCATGAATCCATTGCTGGAGTATGGATTTTCTTCCTACGGCTGAAAGAAGCACTACTAGTTTTTTATCTTGAGAAGGAATGTTTGGTTGATCAAGGAGATGTCCAAAGAGGGTCCAAGAGGCAGTACAATGAAAGCGTATACCTAGATCAGAAGCACCATATGTCTGTAGTTCACTCCAAAATGTTTGTATGTGGGGGCAGTGCCAAAAGCAGTGCATAATATCAGCTATTGATGCAGAACACTTAATGCATTTCGCCGAATCAGAAAAGCCCACTAAATGACTTCTTTTTGGAGATATGTAAGCCCTGTGTAAAATCTTGTATGACATTTCCTGGTAGATACTTGCCGGGATAAGCTTCAGAGATGTAGCAAAACTGTCCACCACAGTTTCAGGGGACATAGAAGGAATTTGAGAGGACCACTTTTGTAGTTGAACCAGGTCAGAAGTGGGTATGATTTCTGTGCATATTCGGGCATAGATGGTCGAGATAGAATTTGTGCCAGAGTGTAAAAGTGTATCTAAAGGGTTAAGAAAGTCCGGCTTATGCAGGTGTGACAGAACAGACTGTAGGTAGTGTGAAGCCTGGAAATAGTAGAATTCATGAAGGGGGCTAATGTTATATTTGTCTACTGCTTCAGCAAAGGTAAGTGGCTTTTTCATAGAGTTGAGAAGATTGTAAACATGTGTAATCCCTACCGAGCACCAGATATTGAAGGGAAAAGAGGCCCGCCCATTTTGAAAATCCAAATTACCGGTAAGAGGGAGAAATAATGAGTGAGAGTAGTGTAGATTTAATGACTTCCTAGACAGTCTCCATGCCTTGATAGTTGATGTCAGAAGTAGATTATCAAGGAGAGGCAATTTCAGATTAGTGTTACTGGCATGTAGGATATAGCTAAGGGATAGGGGGGCACAAAGCTGGGAATCTAATGATGAATTAGTAAAAATGCTTGTGTCCCTAAGCCAGTCCATAGCAAAGCGGAGGAGACATGCCCTATTGTATTGCTCTATGTCCGGCAGATTCAGTCCTCCACTCTGTACTGTCTGAGATAGTTTAAGAAAGCTTATTCTGGGCCGCCTATTGGACCATATGAACTTAGAGATGCATGAGTTGAGGAGGGATAAATCAGATTTTGTGAGCAGGATAGGGAACATCTGGAAGACAGAGAGCAGTTTTGGGAAACTTGCCATTTTAACAAGATTACAGCGACCTAGAAGGTTAAGTGGTAAATAATGCCAGAGACCAAATTCAGTCTGAATTTTAGTGAGGATAGGGTGAACATTGTAGGAGCAGAGGAGGGTGGGATGAGAAGGTAATAAAACACCAAGATAAGTGATGTGAGTAGAAGCCCATCGGAACGGAAAAGGGTGTCCCATCCCAGAGTGGCTTGGCGAAATATGGCTAGAGCCTCCGATATATCATAAATGATGGAAAATCCAGCAAAAGAAGAGAAGCGTGCTATAGCGTCATGGAGCGCTAGAACAGACTGCTTAGGGTTAGCAGTGAGAAGGAGAATGTCATCAGCAAAATGCTATGATTTTCACTTCTTTAGTGCCTATTTTTATACCCTGAAAATCCTTGCCTAGTCCCCTTTCCAAGAATAAAGGTGGTTGAGGAGATATTATTAACTATCACCTGCGCAGTAGGGTTGGTATAGAGGGAGTTAACAAGGCCACAGAATTTCTCCCCAAAATGTTGATGGTGTAAAACTCTATCAAGGTGAGGCCAGGCAATCTTATCAAAGGCCTTTTCAGCGTCAAGGTTAATGAAAAACAAAAGGATTGGAAACCGCACTGGTGTAGTAAGTGTATGTGTGAAATGATAAACTATCTGTAATTAGCTGATAATAGAATTCAAGGTATAAATCCTCATTCAGGGAAGCAGACACTTAAGGTAATACACTCCTTATTTTTATGTGTCAAAAAGACTGCCCATCAGCGGTGCTCCCACGAGTCAAAAATATATTGTAAACACAGAAACAAGAGAAGAAAGGAGACTCTTTTTGGGAAGCACTCTTATACAGATAATAATGTATGGCTGATTGCCACAATAACTAACTAAAATTCAATACTTTAATGATTTTCGTTAAAAAAATTAATTACTGAGGAGTTCAATAAGCGCCAATATCTGTTTAAATAGTGACATTGCGAAAATATGAAGAAAATATTTGTAATTAATAAGGTACAAATACCTAATGTAAGCCGAGATGGGTAGCTTTGTGATTTTGTGAAATAAAAAACACCAGCTATGGGACAACCTGTGGTCAAAAATATGTTTATTCAATATATATATATATGACCATCATTTGAAGACTGCTGTATATCCCAACTGGGAATTGAATCCTAGCAGGTAGTTAAATCATAGGTCATGACCGATAAGTGAATCAATGCTCTATTCCAGTGACAGAAAGGGTAGCAAATACTTGCAGTACCAGGGTGTTCCTTGGTGGTCTCCCAGCCAAGTACTTGAACCGGCCCTCCACTGCTTGGCTTCCAAGATCAGATGAGATTGGGCATCTCCAGTGGGGTATGACCGCAGACCTTATGCTTACCCTTGTCACACTGTGTCCTTAATTGGGCACAGGTAAGAGCCAATTTGTGATATTGTGTAGACCACAGGTGTCTAAGTAGCTGATGAAAAAGAATAAGGAGTTATTTCTCAAGGATATAAACAAAGACACAAAAATCAGATACCCATCTAGATATTTACGGTAGAGGTGGTCGCAAATACAAGTAGAAAAACACACCTATTCTGCACAGATAATTAAGAATGTCTATAACGTCTACTTCTAGATTAAGCAGTAAAGGAGGCCTCCAAATTTGGACTCCAAGACCTCAAAATAGATGTATCCCACATATACTCAGGATTATGCAGTAAGGTATATCAAATTAGTGATATTCCAGCTCCAATGCCCCACCATAATTAACCTTCAAGCAGCGGGGAAACAGCACAACAGAATTTATGCCACATATATCATCAATTGAGTGTTTTTTAGAAGAGCACGGAATTCTGCATAACACACATTAAGAATATATTCATGTGTTTGATAGAATCCTAAATTGGATGCATCACACAAACACTAATGGATTATGCAGTGGGATATATCTTGAACAGTAATATCTCTGACTCTAATGCCCCACCATGAATCACCTTCAGGTAGCGGGGGAACAACACGAACAGTAAGTGTACCATATATATAATCAATTGGGTGTTTTCAAAAAAAGAGAGCATGGATTTGTGCATTACATGTAGAAAAAACATTCATGTATTTAATAAGCTCCAAGAATGGTCGATGCCTCTGCATCTATGATTTTGGTAGCTAATGAGCATTTATTGACTTACTGTTGTTTTTTTATCTGTTGCTCATGCAAATAATGAGGTATTCTCTGTGCCTTCTGGGTATGAATTTATCATGCACAGAGAAAAGAAGAAAAAGTGCTTGAGTCAGAATATTACCTAATCCGGTTATGCAATAGTTTTGTGGTGTCCTACTTGTATAAAGAAGAAATTAAGGGAGAACCTTGTGGAAGGTGCTGGCCGCGTCTGCCCGCGTGTTGCCTGCTGCTGTACTCCGGCCGCACTGTTCTTCCTGTTAGGCTGGTTCCCGTAGCGACGAACTCTGCCGTGGTCGGCTAGTTGCGGTCACGTGTGCGCATCACGTGACCGTGAGGTTATTGCCTCTCTTACCTTCTGCCTGACGTACGTTTCGCAATATTGCTTGGTCACAGGGCGTCCTGTGACCAAGCAATATTGCGAAACGTACGTCAGGCAGAAGGTAAGAGAGGCAATAACCTCACGGTCACGTGATGCGCACACGTGACCGCAACTAGCCGACCACGGCAGAGTTCGTCGCTACGGGAACCAGCCTAACAGGAAGAACAGTGCGGCCGGAGTACAGCAGCAGGCAACACGCGGGCAGACGCGGCCAGCACCTTCCACAAGGTTCTCCCTTAATTTCTTCTTTATACAAGTAGGACACCACAAAACTATTGCATAACCGGATTAGGTAATATTCTGACTCAAGCACTTTTTCTTCTTTTCTCTGTGCATGATAAATTCATACCCAGAAGGCACAGAGAATACCTCATTATTTGCATGAGCAACAGATAAAAAAACAACAGTAAGTCAATAAATGCTCATTAGCTACCAAAATCATAGATGCAGAGGCATCGACCATTCTTGGAGCTTATTAAATACATGAATGTTTTTTCTACATGTAATGCACAAATCCATGCTCTCTTTTTTTGAAAACACCCAATTGATTATATATATGGTACACTTACTGTTCGTGTTGTTCCCCCGCTACCTGAAGGTGATTCATGGTGGGGCATTAGAGTCAGAGATATTACTGTTCAAGATATATCCCACTGCATAATCCATTAGTGTTTGTGTGATGCATCCAATTTAGGATTCTATCAAACACATGAATATATTCTTAATGTGTGTTATGCAGAATTCCGTGCTCTTCTAAAAAACACTCAATTGATGATATATGTGGCATAAATTCTGTTGTGCTGTTTCCCCGCTGCTTGAAGGTTAATTATGGTGGGGCATTGGAGCTGGAATATCACTAATTTGATATACCTTACTGCATAATCCTGAGTATATGTGGGATACATCTATTTTGAGGTCTTGGAGTCCAAATTTGGAGGCCTCCTTTACTGCTTAATCTAGAAGTAGACGTTATAGACATTCTTAATTATCTGTGCAGAATAGGTGTGTTTTTCTACTTGTATTTGCGACCACCTCTACCGTAAATATCTAGATGGGTATCTGATTTTTGTGTCTTTGTTTATATCCTTGAGAAATAACTCCTTATTCTTTTTCATCAGCTACTTAGACACCTGTGGTCTACACAATATCACAAATTGGCTCTTACCTGTGCCCAATTAAGGACACAGTGTGACAAGGGTAAGCATAAGGTCTGCGGTCATACCCCACTGGAGATGCCCAATCTCATCTGATCTTGGAAGCCAAGCAGTGGAGGGCCGGTTCAAGTACTTGGCTGGGAGACCACCAAGGAACACCCTGGTACTGCAAGTATTTGCTACCCTTTCTGTCACTGGAATAGAGCATTGATTCACTTATCGGTCATGACCTATGATTTAACTACCTGCTAGGATTCAATTCCCAGTTGGGATATACAGCAGTCTTCAAATGATGGTCATATATATATATATTGAATAAACATATTTTTGACCACAGGTTGTCCCATAGCTGGTGTTTTTTATTTCACAAAATCACAAAGCTACCCATCTCGGCTTACATTAGGTATTTGTACCTTATTAATTACAAATATTTTCTTCATATTTTCGCAATGTCACTATTTAAACAGATATTGGCGCTTATTGAACTCCTCAGTAATTAATTTTTTTAACGAAAATCATTAAAGTATTGAATTTTAGTTAGTTATTGTGGCAATCAGCCATACATTATTATCTGTATAAGAGTGCTTCCCAAAAAGAGTCTCCTTTCTTCTCTTGTTTCTGTGTTTAGCGTCAAGGTTAATCAAGGTGTTATTTACAATGTTTTGAGTGTGAGAGTGGGTGATAGCAGCCAGAGCAGTCCTGATACCTTGCACCGACTGCCTATGTTTAATAAAGTCCAACTGCGCAGGTGATATAATACGCAAGAGACACAACTGAAGGCGATTAGCCATTAGTTTAGTCAGAACCTTAAATTCCTGATTAAGGAAGGAAATTGGCCTATAAGAGCTAGTTAAGGAAGGGTCTTTACCAGGCTTCGCTATAACAATTATTATAGCTTCATTAAACCTAATTGGGGTGTGTTTGGAGGTGAGGATATGATTGTAGAGGGATGTAAGAGCGGGAGCTAAGTCATCTCTAAGCATTTTATAGAATTCCGAGCCAAAGCAACCTGGGCCGGGGCTCTTATTATTCGGCAGGCTTTTAATATTGTCAATAACTTCCTCAGCTGTGATTGGGCTCCCCAGGAGGTTTCTCTCCTCTTTGGAGAGGATGGGGAGATTAACCTCCTCAAGAAAGGAGCGGTTAACATCAATATCATCAGGGCCTTTAGCATATAGGGAGTGATAGAAGCGCATGAATTAGGTAATAGTGTCGGGGTCTGAGACCATTTTCCCTGAAACATTAATGGCGTTGACCCACGTACGGGACTTGGAACCTTTAATCAAATTGGCCAACAGTTTGCCCGATTTGTTGCCCCATCTATGAAACCTATTCTGCTGGTAATCATAAGATAGTTGGGCTCGTTCAGTGAGGAAAGTATCGTAAGTGAGTTTAGCTGAAAGATAAGCGTCTTTGTGAGTAGGGGTGTCGTGTTGTTTATATCGCCGATAAGAGGAGGTAAGCGTCACACTCAGTGTCTGTAATTGTGAGGAAAATGTTTTCCTTTTGGAGTGAGTGTAAGACATAACTTGTCCCCTGAGGACCGCCTTAGCAGCACCCCAAAATAGTGGTATATCTAGACTCTGGTCGCTATTATCTAAAGTATAATTAAGCCAGGACTGTTTGAGGTGAAGAAGGAAATCAGTGGAGTGACGTAGGTATGCGGGGAAGCGCCAGCATGGGGAAAAGCGACGAGGCAAAATTAATTGAATATGTAAATATATTGGGGCATGGTCAGAAATGATGATGTCAGCAATTGAGGTGAGGGTAACCTTGAGAAGAAGGTGGGTAGAAGTAAAGATGTAGTCAATTCGGGAGTGAGATGAGTGGGGTTGAGAATAGAAAGAGAAGTCTTTCTGGGTAGGGTGAAATATGCGCCATGGGTCAAGTAGGTCTAATTGTGTACAGAAGGAGGGCAATAGATGGCAAAGAGGAGTAGCAATCCGAGTACTTACTCTGGATCTGTCCATGGATGGGTCGACCTTCAAATTGAAATCCACGCCTACAATCAGATTTTGGCCGCCCCAGGTGAGGAGCGTCGTTAAAAGAGCTGCAAAAAAAGAATCAGGGGAAACATTGGGTGCATATAGGTTAAGAAGGGTATATACAGTATTGTCGATATATACATCTAGCAGTATAAATCTTCCTTCAGGGTCAAGAAACCTTCTAATTATAGAGTATTGTAAATTGGTGTTGATTAGGATAGCTACCCCTCTAGACTTAGAGTGGTATGGGGCTGAAATACAGTCCCCAATCCAAGGGGCACGTAAGAAATTTCTAGGGTCCTCCAGCCAATGCGTCTCCTGAAGAAACGCAATATGGGGGGCCATGCGTTTCAAGTGAGATGTCACTTTCTTTCTTTTAACTGGGTGGTTAAGTCCCTCTACGTTCCAGGATACAATACATAGTAAATTATCACGTAAATCTCCGTCTACATGGGGTTGTGGGGAGGCAATAGAGGCCATACTAGCCTACACCCACAGTTGAAAACATTAAAGTAGATATGGATAAGGTGAGATAGGGCCTCTCCCCGTCCCAGTGAGCGGGGGGAGGACACCCCAGGAGAGGAAGCGGGCACCGGCCTAGGCAGACACAACTTAATAAACATAAAAACAGTACCAAAAACAACAAAAACAGTAAATAATTAGGAAATAAACTAGGAGTGTGCATAGGTTATACACATAATACTCTGCATGTGAGACCCAATTGTAGACTCTGAATAGTAATGAACTACAAGCAAGTGAGGTTAGTCAACAGTTAAGCGTCAGGTTGAGAGAAATGCAGCTTTGCCTCTTCGGGATCATCAAAGATTAGCGGTTTGCCATCCTCAAAGACTCGGAGGCGGGCTGGGTAGAGTAGTGAGAACTTAACCTTAGTATCAAAGATGGGCGCAAATTTGCAGAATGGGGCAAATTCTCTGCGTTTGGTGACCACGAGGGCAGAGAAGTCCTGAAAGATGAGGAGGCGGTCGCCTTTATAAGATAAGCTGGCGGTCTTGCGGTAAATGGTCAAGGAGTTTCATCTTATCCGCATAGTTCAGGACTCTCATTATAACAAGGCGAGGACGTCCAGTAGAATTTTTTCGTTCGGGCCCGATCCTATGGGCTCTCTCAATAACAAGTGGGACTCCCTTTAGATCCATGGCTAAATGCTCTGGGATGCTTGATGAGAGGAGATCCATAAGCGCGTAGCCTTTAATCGATACTGGAATGCCTATGACCCTGAGGTTGTTACGCAGGCTGCGATTTTTGAGGTCGTTGATCTTCTCTGAGAGGCCGGAGAGCTCTAGTTGTTTGGCTTGTATAGTACGCTGAGCCATTGTTAGGTCGTCTTCTAGAGATGATATCCTCTGCTCCGCTTCATCCAGGTGGTTTGAGTGCTGGTTGAGCTGGGTCGAAGTGGATGCGATGGCTTCCTTGATACCAGACAGTTTTTCATCCAAAAGGGGCCCCAAAACAGCCACCAAATCTTTATGCTTAATTTTCGGTTGTTTAACAGGTGGTCTGGATTTGCGTGAGCGTTGGGAGGTAGAGCGCGATGTCGAGTGATCCGAGTCAGAGGAGTTGCCACAGGGAGTGTCGTCCGGAGATGGCAGTGTAGCTCCTGCAGACGTCATTGACATAGGTATTAGGAATTTTTCCATGCAGAGGTGTCGAAGAAGTGGGACGACAGCAGCAGGAGTACGCGGAGAATATGAGGTGTTGAGAGTGTAACGGGTCTCACATATGAAGCATGCAGCCTTAAAGTCGTCACATCTTGATCAGTACATTATAGGGTGCGGTAGGATATAAAGCAGTCCCGTAGACAGGGGGAAATGAAAAAGTCACGGAGTACTTACATTTAGCCACAATGAGTTATAAGCAGAAAGAGACAGTTAGTGTAAAAGATAAGTGACAGAATAATTCCACCTGCGAAGCTGGGTTATACCACTGATATAAAAGTCCAGCACATAGATTACAAAAGGTGATTAGAGAGTAAAATACAAAACCCAATGGGTACACTGAAGAGGGGCGATCCCCTGGGAGACAGAGCTCGCCAGCCAGCAGAGTGGGACAGTGATAAGGATTTTGTCAGCAGTGAAAATCTGTACAGGACAGATATGAGAGTCTCAGCAGTAGCCGTGTTGTTATGTCAATAGCTAGGCAGGAGAGAGGAGCAGGTTCCAGACATTTATGAGTAGTTGCCCTGCAGACCCCAGGTTGGGGTGAGTGTCATGCAGCCTAAGATGTGGTCTCTTTTGGACCTCCGCGTCGGTATGGTATCCGCAGCGGGGATGGTGTGGAAATTAAGGCCGCTGCTTCAGGTATGACAGGCGGGTGCATGCAGTCCCTGGTCACCGGGGGTAGCGGTCAGGTCACAGAGAGGTAGGGGAGGACATGTTACCAGACTCTCAATGTGCTGTGTGATGATCAGTGCAGGTGTCCTTTTGGAGTGAGTGTAAGACATAACTTGTCCCCTGAGGACCGCCTTAGCAGCACCCCAAAATAGTGGTATATCTAGACTCTGGTCGCTATTATCTAAAGTATAATTAAGCCAGGACTGTTTGAGGTGAAGAAGGAAATCAGTGGAGTGACGTAGGTATGCGGGGAAGCGCCAGCATGGGGAAAAGCGACGAGGCAAAATTAATTGAATATGTTAATATATTGGGGCATGGTCAGAAATGATGATGTCAGCAATTGAGGTGAGGGTAACCTTGAGAAGAAGGTGGGTAGAAGTAAAGATGTAGTCAATTCGGGAGTGAGATGAGTGGGGTTGAGAATAGAAAGAGAAGTCTTTCTGGGTAGGGTGAAATATGCGCCATGGGTCAAGTAGGTCTAATTGTGTACAGAAGGAGGGCAATAGATGGCAAAGAGGAGTAGCAGTCCGAGTACTTACTCTGGATCTGTCCATGGATGGGTCGACCTTCAAATTGAAATCCACGCCTACAATCAGATTTTGGCCGCCCCAGGTGAGGAGCGTCGTTAAAAGAGCTGCAAAAAAAGAATCAGGGGAAACATTGGGTGCATATAGGTTAAGAAGGGTATATACAGTATTGTCGATATATACATCTAGCAGTATAAATCTTCCTTCAGGGTCAAGAAACCTTCTAATTATAGAGTATTGTAAATTGGTGTTGATTAGGATAGCTACCCCTCTAGACTTAGAGTGGTATGGGGCTGAAATACAGTCCCCAATCCAAGGGGCACGTAAGAAATTTCTAGGGTCCTCCAGCCAATGCGTCTCTTGAAGAAACGCAATATGGGGGGCCATGCGTTTCAAGTGAGATGTCACTTTCTTTCTTTTAACTGGGTGGTTAAGTCCCTCTACGTTCCAGGATACAATACATAGTAAATTATCACGTAAATCTCCGTCTACATGGGGTTGTGGGGAGGCAATAGAGGCCATACTAGCCTACACCCACAGTTGAAAACATTAAAGTAGATATGGATAAGGTGAGATAGGGCCTCTCCCCGTCCTAGTGAGCGGGGGGAGGACACCCCAGGAGAGGAAGCGGGCACCGGCCTAGGCAGACACAACTTAATAAACATAAAAACAGTACCAAAAACAACAAAAACAGTAAATAATTAGGAAATAAACTAGGAGTGTGCATAGGTTATACACATAATACTCTGCATGTGAGACCCAATTGTAGACTCGGAATAGTAATGAACTACAAGCAAGTGAGGTTAGTCAACAGTTAAGCGTCAGGTTGAGAGAAATGCAGCTTTGCCTCTTCGGGATCATCAAAGATTAGCAGTTTGCCATCCTCAAAGACTCGGAGGCGGGCTGGGTAGAGTAGTGAGAACTTAACCTTAGTATCAAAGATGGGCGCAAATTTGCAGAATGGGGCAAATTCTCTGCGTTTGGTGACCACGAGGGCAGAGAAGTCCTGAAAGATGAGGAGGCGGTCGCCTTTATAAGATAAGCTGGCGGTCTTGCGGTAAATGGTCAAGGAGTTTCATCTTATCCGCATAGTTCAGGACTCTCATTATAACAAGGCGAGGACGTCCAGTCGAATTTTTTCATTCGGGCCCGATCCTATGGGCTCTCTCAATAACAAGTGGGACTCCCTTTAGATCCATGGCTAAATGCTCTGGGATGCCTGATGAGAGGAGATCCATAAGCGCGTAGCCTTTAATCGATACTGGAATGCCTATGACCCTGAGGTTGTTACGCAGGCTGCGATTTTTGAGGTCGTTGATCTTCTCTGAGAGGCCGGAGAGCTCTAGTTGTTTGGCTTGTATAGTACGCTGAGCCATTGTTAGGTCGTCTTCTAGAGATGATATCCTCTGCTCCGCTTCATCCAGGTGGTTTGAGTGCTGGTTGAGCTGGGTCGAAGTGGATGCGATGGCTTCCTTGATACCAGACAGTTTTTCATCCAAAAGGGGCCCCAAAACAGCCACCAAATCTTTATGCTTAATTTTCGGTTGTTTAACAGGTGGTCTGGAATTGCGTGAGCGTTGGGAGGTAGAGCGCGATGTCGAGTGATCCGAGTCAGAGGAGTTGCCACAGGGAGTGTCGTCCGGAGATGGCAGTGTAGCTCCTGCAGACATCATTGACATAGGTATTAGGAATTTTTCCATGCAGAGGTGTCGAAGAAGTGGGACGACAGCAGCACGAGTATGCGGAGAATATGAGGTGTTGAGAGTGTAACGGGTCTCACATATGAAGCATGCAGCCTTAAAGTCGTCATATCTTGTTCAGTACATTATAGGGTGCGGTAGGATATAAAGCAGTCCCGCGGACAGGGGGGAATGAAAAAGTCACGGAGTACTTACATTTAGCCACAATGAGTTATAAGCAGAAAGAGACAGTTAGTGTAAAAGATAAGTGACAGAATAATTCCACCTGCGAAGCTGGGTTATACCACTGATATAAAAGTCCAGCACATAGATTACAAAAGGTGATTAGAAAGTAAAATACAAAACCCAATGGGTACACTGAAGAGGGGCGATCCCCTGGGAGACAGAGCTCGCCAGCCGGCAGAGTGGGACAGTGATAAGGATTTTGTCAGCAGTGAAAATCTGTACAGGACAGATATGAGAGTCTCAGCAGTAGCCGTGTTGTTATGTCAATAGCTAGGCAGGAGAGAGGAGCAGGTTCCAGACATTTATGAGTAGTTGCCCTGCAGACCCCAGGTTGGGGTGAGTGTCATGCAGCCTAAGATGTGGTCTCTTTTGGACCTCCGCGTCGGTATGGTATCCGCAGCGGGGATGGTGTGGAAATTAAGGCCGCTGCTTCAGGTATGACAGGCGGGTGCATGCAGTCCCTGGTCACCGGGGGTAGCGGTCAGGTCACAGAGAGGTAGGGGAGGACATGTTACCAGACTCTCAATGTGCTGTGTGATGATCAGTGCAGGTGTCCTTCCTCCAGGTATCAGCCTCCCAGATAGCAGCCTGCAGCAGCAGAAGCAAGATGGACACCTGACAGTGTAAGCTTCCAGTGAGGTAGCCCCCAACACTTCCAGCCGAGTTTCAGTTCCAAGGCAGTCGGCTGCGGGCTACACAAGGCCCTCCGCGGGTGGTATCCAAGCCGGAGTGTGCAGGAGGAAGTGAGGCAAGCCCGTTCGCCACCGTCACGGAGCATCAGGAGGTCCGGCAGGCTGACGCCAAAATTGAGGCCACGGCTTCAGGGTGAGATGTAGGCCGCAACCCGCGGGAGCATCCACGGCGCTTCCCGGTTCCGCGGCGCTGTCCTGTCAGTGGGAGGGGGTAGGGGAAGGTGTAGGAAAGGAGATTGGGGTGTAGGGCTGGATCAGAGCAGGCCAGGAGGGTAATTTTGGTGGTGTTGAAGCAGGAGCTAAGGGAAGCTGCGACTGCTCTCCTCCGGTGCTAGGCCATGCCCCCTATCAAGCGAATGTTAATGCACAAATGATTCTGCAGTATTGCTGAAGCAGTGAAAGGCAATGCACAGGAGATGTTGCAGGAATTCTGGAGCAGTGGAGATATTGCAGGTCTGCTAGATTAGTACAAGAGTTAAAGAACAGGTGTAGCTGAAGGACTGCAGGAGCAATATACTGGTGCTCTTAAAGCCAAGAAATGATGATTGCATAGGAGGGCAAGAGACTTCCGGGAGGATTCCAGTGGAAGTCACAGGAACACTGGGATACAATGATACCAGGAATAGGAGCCGGAGATCTGACTAAGTAGGTTACATGAAGTCCAAGCACTGAGGAAGTGTACAGAAGTAGTTTGAAAAGCCCACCTCAGGAGGTCTAACTCAGAATTGGCTGACAGCACTCAGGTGCTCACAGATCCAGGGACCTGACAGGACATTTGTTGTGGAGAAGAAAATCCAAGATGGTGGCCCCATGTATTGGTGCCTTCATGTGAGACTCTGAAACTGCCACTGGCAGATGATGGTAGGAAAGAGCTGGAGTGTGGTGGACACTGCGGTGGGAAGAAGACCGAACACAGTAAGATATAGCTGCAGTCCAGCAGTTTGGGACAGGAAAATTATCTATAAATAAAGATGGTGCAACAGGGCGCACACTAAGAAAGAGGCTTATGTCAGGCATAGTTGATTCAGAGATGGCCGGAAGTTCAATGTCTCATGCAAACAGCATTAGTTTTCCATCCGATCTCTAGGAGGTGCATGCAGGAGACATCTCAGTAGAAGAAACGCCTCCTGCATGTAACTGCAACCGACATCGCAAGCTGGGATACAACATCACGACCATCATTTGCAATGTTCCACACAGCCGGCCAGCTGAGTAAGCCTCAGCTTGCCCACCTGGCCAACGGATACGGGAACTGCGAGGCCAGGAATTCTACGTGGTGACACACAAACCCTTAGCTCTCCCCTCCTAGATAACAAGGGCGACGCGCCCCTGTTTCTAGAAATGCAGCCCTCTCTCTGCCCCGTCCCCACCCTATCAATACCGCTGCCTGTCAATCAGGCAGTGGCAGAGGGGAATTGCGTACAGCAGCGCAAGGCTCATTCTGCACAGTCATCTATATCATCTTGACTTACACCAGGTCCTATACAATGTAGCTAGAGTAGATGGCACTGGAGCAACCTAATATAATAGAATTCACTCAAAGATTCAGATGCCTTGAAAAATAAGTCAATTCTTATATTTATTAAATATAATCCTAACAATCAAATATTATAAACCACATAGATGATAAGATCGATACATAAAATAAACATAAAAGTGGCAATGTAATAAAAAGTGTAATCAGATTGCAATACTGTTAAAAAATGTTCCTCAAAGCCAAACATACTTTATAAGGTCTGTACATAAAAGGTTCATAGAACAAGACAATTGCAAACAGTCAGAACTGACTTTTTTTGTTTTTGTCTATTCTAATGAATTCATATTAGGTTACTACAGCGCCATCTCCCCTAGCTGCGTTGTATTAGGCCTTTTATTTGTAAACTGACACCAAGTTGGGATCCGTCAAGACTTAGGTCGACAGTGTCTAGGTCGACCACTATTGGTCGACAGTAAGTAGGTTGACATGGTTTCTAGGTCGAAAGGGACTCTGGATCGACATGTACTAGGTCGACATGATAAAAGGTCGACGTGAGTTTTTAAAAAAAAAAATTTGTTTACTTTTTCATACTTAGCGATCCACGTGGACTACAATCGGGAATGGCAACCTGTGCCGAGCGCAGTGAGGCACCGTGCCTGAAGCACGGCGGGCGAAGTGAGCCATTCAAGGGTATACGGTGCACTAATTGGGGTTCCCCGTCACTCTACAAAGAAAACGACACCATTTTTAAAAAAAACCCTCATGTCGACCTTTTTTCATGTCGACCTAGTACATGTTGACCTAGAGTCCCTGTTGAGCTAGAAACCATGTCGACCTACTTACTGTCGACCAATAGTGGTCGACCTAGACACTGTCGACCTTTAGTCTATTCTATCTAACATACCACACCCCACCAATTTTACTGTAGTAAAGCAGTATTGCAACTTAATGTAATTCATTATTTGGTTATTTTTGATTGTTATTTTTTATTATTATTATTTAATAATAATAATAATAATAATAATAATAATAAGAAGAAGTTTCTTTTAGGTGTCCTATCAGACATAGATCAGCAATAGACTGACAGTGATTCACAGTCTGCAGCCACTTGGGGGTGTGGAGGGGGTAGGGATGGTCTCTGTTTCCCAAAACGTAGGTGTGATGCTGCCATTGTTGTGAAGTGACGAGACCAGGGTCTCTGTTGCTAGGGTCAGTTTAGGACATATGTAGTTTAAATAGGCTTACCATCCATTCCCTTTAAATTGGGACACTGATGAATTACAAAGGATCTGTGGCTGGCTGACTTCAAGCAGCATTGTACCGGGTTATAGTCAGCCACAGAAGCTGTGTAATTCATCAGTGTTCCAGTTTAAATGGATAGTATGGTAAGCCTAGGTTTCAGGGACGGAACTCCCAGAGGCAATGGAGACACCTGCCTCCAAGCTCCAAATCCTGAAAGGGAACCTGCATGTGCTGTATAGCTGCACCTGTGTGATTCACAGCAGGATCCAAGTGTGAACGCTGCAGCCAGCTGCTCTTCCAACAGAGCTCTGTGGTGCACCCGCTGCTGCAGAATCGGTTCTGTCCCAGGACCCCTGCTTTTTTTTAAGGGGGAGATACCAAACTCCAACTTACCTTCGGGCGACTGGGGTGAACTTGCTAGGTTTAATACCAAAGGGGAAGACTTGGTCTGCACAATGATGGCTGCTGAACATGACTACCCTTCTGTAACCATATTTTTGCAAATACAGGTTGAGTATCCCTTATCCAAAATGCTTGGGACCAGAGGTATTTTGGATATCGGATTTTTCCGTATTTTGGAATAATTGCATACCATAATGAGATATCATGGAGATAACTTTGTGCATTAAACAAAGTGTGTGTACATTCACACAATTCATTTATGTTTCTTATACACCTTATACACACAGCCTGAAGGTCATTTAATACAATATTTTTAATAACTATGTGTATTAAACAAAGTTTGTGTACATTGAGCCATCAAAAAACAAAAGTTTCACTATCTCACTCTCACTCAAAAAAGTCCGTATTTCGGAATATTCCGTATTTCGGAATATTTGGATATGGGATACTCAACCTGTATATGTAACGAAGATCTCTGAATTTTTTATTACCATATAGTGTTCAAGTCTTGTTACTGATACCCCTTGGTGTGCTGGGAAAAACCACCCCTTTGTTTCTTGTTTAGAATAACCCCTTCCTTTCCGCTCCTGAGGGGTATTACTAGATTGATTGAGCAGCTACTAGTCTATATTGAAACTGGATTTATGCAGGACCTTTAAAATATAAATGTAAACTTTTGGGAGGTGATTTTTTTTTCTGTTCGTTTTTCTGTTACTAATGTGTTCAGTTTCACAAACTGGAAACCTTACAGACAAAAACACAGCTACCTTTTACTGAAAGCATTTCCCTACACAAGGAGCTATAGAAGTTTTACCATTGCAAGTGCCCAGATCAATTTGTTTTTTAGCCTGGACCACGACATGGATAAATGTAGGGGTGTCTATGAGAGGAATTTGTCCCAATTCAAAATCTAAAATTCCCTTTTGACTAAGTAAAAACATTTAAAAATAATTAAAATTTATCACTCTGCAAAACCTGTGTTACAAATCATGGAAATGGTTTTATGTAATTATATATACACTTTGATAACTAAAATCCAAAACCTGTTATTAAATAATTGAAAGCAACTTTTTGTTTTGTTTACACTCACACTCATAAAGGCCACCCATCATTGGTCCCATATTCCTTTTCAGTTGAGCACCATTTTTTTAGTTAGTTTAGCAGTTAGGTATCACATATGGAGTGCCTCTTGAGAGGCAAAGTCCTTTCCTGTAAAGAGGTGGTGGCTTTAATTCTGCACGAAGTGAGGAGGATAATGGAACTGGAGAGGGGGAGGTTAGATATTGTTGACTGGTCCAGATTATGGCGCCAGTTGAAGCCCCCTTAGTGGGTAATGGATGACTTCCCTCTCTCCAGTCTATGGGCTGATACTAAAAATGTCACTTTCAAATCTGCATTTTGATTTTGTATAACAGAACAAGTTTTGAGAATGGTTTTGCATGTACTGGAAGGGCTGCAAGTATGTTCTAATCATTCTTGTTTTTAAATGTTGGTAGTCTTGGTTCAAGTGGAGGGTGAATTGGGATGTATGGGTGGATGAATGGGGCCAAAAGGGGATGAATGGGGATGAATGTATGATGGTAGCGGGAGCATGAATGAGAGAGAGTGGTGAGTATGTGCCCTTTTGGGGGCAGGAGAAAGGAGGATCCAGAAAGTAGGATTGGGAAGAAGGTTGGTTAGGGAAAAGGAAATAATAGAGGATGGAGTTTTTCCCTTAAAGACCTGTATAACTTGATGTTTATGGTTTTTGATGTTTTTTTGTCTGTTTGTTTTGTTTTGTTATGACTTGTTTGACCAAAGAACTCATGTCATCTGATGTTTATTACTATATATTTAAAAACTTTGTAAAAAAAATGTATATATGTAAATATTGTTGCAATTTTTTTTAATCCAATATTTTTTATTTATTTTTGCAATTTAAACATGTACACTGAAATAACAATGCAAGTGAAAAATATAACAATTGTTGCAATGTTTTAAATAGAAACATATCCATATTCCTGTAAAATTACTCAAGTACCCAACCACTTATAAAGACAAAAAAAAAACACCATGTATACACTGTGAAGCCCCCAACTTTCAGGAAACACTAATACATGCAGACTGCTGTACTTACTGTCACTGATAGTCAATGCCGGCCTGAGCTATAGCCAGGATAAGCATTTGCCTAGGGCATCCAAGCATGTCTAGGGGCATCCAAGCATGTCCCTGCAGTTTCTCATGCTGGAAGGGACAGTCTGCAAACTTTCTGTTACTTTCCAAATGTATTCAATCAGTACTTGTATACACTGCTGTTTACATTTTTCAAATAGAATGCAGACAGTCCCTTAATCTCCCTCCGACTTGCTTGAATGCCCCTGACTTGTGAGACCTCAGACAGCAGAAGCCCAGTAACTGCAATTAGTCGACCTGTGACATTTTCACTGACTATATAAGGTTATTACTGGATGGCTCCTTATGATACCACATGTGTATTGTGGGAGACTGATCCACATAAATCTGACATCACTTATACTGCTTGTGCACATAGGGGAGTGGGACCCTGCCATCCTGTGTGTGTCCCTTATCCCTGTGCAAACCCCAGGTGTCTGCAGGGACATAACATGGGCAGTGTTCTCCCAACACTTTATTTCTCAGTCACTACATGCCGTAAAATTGCCATCCAGCACTGTAATGTGGTCAGTATGTTGCGCTATTTCTATATGAAACGTCAGTGCAGCGTGAGTTTCGGACGCGTCAGACTGGAGAGCAGAGTATATCGCTCCTGCAGTATAAAATAAAGGGCATGCAGTTTCCGGGAGTAACAGACACCAGCAAACACACTGAACAGTGAAGAGAACGGATAGTTGCTACATGTTTGATACTGGTCTTTTTGTAAAACCAGCAAGTATAGCATTATCTGGACATTGCACCCACCCATCCTGCCACCCCCATCTCACAAAATGCAGTCATGGATCCAGGGAGCTGCATGGGTGCACACATTGGCTGCAAGCACGCCAGCAAGCAAAAGTAAGTTTTATAAAAAAGCTACTAGCATTACTAATGTGGGGCATATGTGTAAGGTGCATTACTGTGTGGAATTATGTGTATTATGGGCAATACTAATATGGGGCATATGTGTAAGGTGCATTACTGTGTGGCATTATGTGTATTATGGGCATTACTAATGTGGGGCATATGTGTAAGGTGCATTACTGTGTGGAATTATGTGTATTATGGGCATTATTGTGTGGCATTATGCAGGGTTGAACTGGCCCACAGGGGCACAGTGTAAACCTCCAGTGGGCCTCACTGCCTGAGTGTTTCTGAATCAGATGCAGAACTAGCAGTGGTGCTAGGGGGGCACCAGCCAAAATTTTGCCTAGGGCATCAAATTGGCTAGGGCCGGCTCTGCTGACAGTTGTTCTTCCAGGAAACCTCAATTAAAGTTAGTACCGAGGCCAGATCATTAATGGGTTCCTTTATGTGCATAATAAAGCTGATCATAAAATTGTCTACCTAAAATTTCTAGTAATATTTTAGCTGATGAAATTACTGGAGTGACTGTAGCCAGATGCTGCTTTTGGACCATCACAGGAGAAACTGTTTTACAGCAAACCTGAAGGACAATCTGGGCTGGTGTCATATTCAATTCTTCAGTTTTTTTATGGGTCACTTGGACTAGTGCTGGAGGAAACATACTTATTCATATTGTTATGGGTTACATATGTTCTATGCAGGGCCGGCAACAGAAATCTTGGGGCTCAGTACACGGATATCTCAGGCCATTATGTAATAAATAGGATACAGTATAATATATGCTGTTATGTATCCCAGGCATGCGCCCAGTGTATGGATGCAGCCCTGCCAGCAGCCGAGCTATTACTGTGCCCCAACCTGCATGCAAAGCCACTATCTGCATCCATGCAGCAAGTAGGGGAGGGCAGCAACCAACAGTAGGCACAGGCAGCGCATGGAGAGGGGCACTTACTCCTCCGTGGGGGCTTCCTCGCTTATCTTGTCCAGATCACTGTCTGGCTCCAGTGGCTACCAGGTTATAGCCCGCAGACTGCTGCCGGTGCACCCCACCCATTTAGCCGCTGGTGGTAGTCCCATCTCCGGTTACCACATGCCGGCTGCTCACATGCTGTTGCTGCCTGCAGAGGTGCCTCTTTTGCAGTAAAGGGTCGACACAGCATTATTAGGTGTGCCAGATTCTCAGGACCCTTCTGAAAATTGGGGCCCACTACGAGTGTCTCCTCTGATGCCCCTGTCTCTGGGCCTGCCTCTATGAGGCTGTACGCACATGCAACCAATGTTGCAGCTTTAATTCTGGTGTACATCTGTGACGTGCGGTGAAGTGAGGAGGTGAGGCAGAGCCTTTCCTGTCATGCTAACGTATTCGCCAAAGTTTTGACTATATAAAGTATATGAAAAATACAAATAATTATATTCTTCTAATCATTTTTGTAGTCAAAACTCTGGAGTAAAAAGTCTAAGGCAGGTAAGCCAGTGCCCCACCTGCCTATCTTTTCCGCACATTTCTGACCAAATGTATATACTGCTGCATCTTTGTATATTGCCCACATGCACTTTTGGCTCTTATATTGTGTGTAACTCTGGCTCTGGTACTAGCTAGTGCCTCCTGAGCCATTATCTCACCAAACGTCCCTGGTGTACATGTACAGTATCTTGTATTCTAGCTTCATGGGCAGAACAACAGATGCAGCTGTTCTGTTGTCACTGACAGCTTTATAGGTCAATGACATAATTAGATAGTCTCGTCTGGCTGCATTTTTCACAATCCATTTTGATGATTGGACTCTTGGTGCTGTTAGGCCTACAAACTCATCAATTTCTGACCAAGCTGCCATCCAATAATTGCCATTATGGACAAGTTAAGTCTTAAGCCGGGTACAGATGATATCGTAGACGATGTGCCCAATTCTGACACATCATTCATGATATCGTCTAGTGTGTATATACTATGTTGCTGACGATGCGCATCAACAGTGACATCATCCACCGGACCTGCATGCAGGTCCAATGGGCGACATTGCCATCGAGGGCCATGCCGTCGAATGCAGCGTGGCCCACAACAACACCCAATGTCATTAGTCACTGCCGGCATCGACAAGTGTGTATGCACATGCCGATGCTGGCCCGCCACCAGTTCCTGTTGCTGATAATATTACCAGGAGACAATGGCCCTCATTCCGAGTTGTTCGCTCGCTAGCTGCTTTTAGCAGCCGTGCAAACGCTAAGCCGCCGCCCTCTGGGAGTGTATCTAAGCTTAGCAGAAGTGCGAACAAAAGGATCGCAGCGCTGCTACAAAATAATTTGTGCTGCTTCAGAGTAGCTCCAGACCTACTCCTAGCTTGCGATCACTGCAGACTATTTAGTTCCTGTTTTGTCGTCACAAACACGCCCTGCGTTCCGCCAACCACGCCTACGTTTCCCCAACCACGCCTGCGTTTTTATCTGGCACGCCTGTGTTTTTTCACTTACTCCCTGAAAACGGTCAGTTGACACCCAGAAACACCCACTTCCTGTTAATCACTCTGCGGTCAGCAGTGCGACTGAAATGCTTCGCTAGACCTTGTGTGAAACTACTTCAGCTGTTGTGAAAGTACGTTGCGCGTGCGCATTGCGCCGCTTACGCATGCGCAGAAGTGCCGTTTTATTGCATGATCGCTGCGTTGCGAACTAAAGCATCTAGCGATCAACTCGTAATGACCACCATTGTCTAGTGTGTACCCGGCTTAAGCTCTTCACTTGCAGGTCTCCATGAAACAGAATTCCATGTTACAGAATAGTATACATTTATTTATTTATTAACAGTTTCTTAGATAGCGCAGCATATTCCGTTGTGCTTTACAATTAGAACAACAGTAAGAACAAAACTGGACAAAAACAGACAGACGTAGAGGTAGGAAGGCCCTGCTCGCAAGCTTACAATTGATATAGATTGCTAGGTTCTTTTTTTTCTTATATCTGGCTGTAAATGTACTGCAATCATGGCTACAGGATATAAAGTTCAATAAACAGACTTTTACCTAACAGACATTTGGGTTTGTGATGAAATGTTGTAAAATATGTGTATCTGAAACTTATTGTCGAGTGCATGTCCTAACTTCAGAACAGGCGGGAGTTTCGCCCAGCAGAACTGATTATAGTGTATGTAAGGAACAACTGGAAAGAGTAAATAACATCTCTAAACAATTAGATAACTGGTTGTGCTGTGCATATATAAATCCCGTAATAGAGTCAAACACTTTCATTACATTCATATGCAACGAGTTATCAAGATATTTAATCAAGATTCCCACCTCTTGTAGAATTTACCCAATCCTTTTTCAATATCTGGGAAGACTGCACGTCTCTCAATATACAGAGATTCCATTAACAGCTTTTGAACATCAGAAAGGTAGGGGGCTATCGATTTAGTCCCATTCTTCAAAATAGCTTTCTTTGCTATAGTCAAGATAATCGTGAGAATGGGGAGAAGATCAGAACCTCCATGCTGTCTCACGTAAGGCAACCAACTCTCAAAGTTACAAAACAGTATAGGCAACGCAAGCAGAGGAAGCTGTATACCTGTTATATATTTTTAATAAACACTCAAATTTTGATCCAAAACCGTGCCACTTTTCCACAATCCCAGTTGAAATGAAGCAGAGAGGCTCCAGGCCTTCTACATTTAGGGCAGACACCAGACGCACCAGTCACAAAACGATTGCGTTGCATTGGAGATATGTACGCTCTATTAATAAACTTGATATGCGTCTCTTGAAGTGTGGAACAATCTAAATATTTCAACGTCCTGCAATAGTATTTAAGGATAGAAACCGACAAGCGCCCCAAGCTCTATAAGTACGTGACCATAATTTTGAGAGAACAGTCTCTATTAATTCTGAGTAGAGCTTCCTGATTTTAAAGGGTTTTGATTTAAGAAGGTGGAGAAAAAGTTCCAGTGTGTCTGGGGAGGGGGGCGCTGCGGTAGGATGTTAGATGGCAATAGGAATGTCTGCAAATAATGTCTTGGTTGTGCATACATAAAAAAATCCATCTTCAGAATTCCAAATAAATCCGGCAATTGCCTAAAGGAGTACATCACGTCTCCTGGGTCAAAAACATCTTTTATCTGTGCTATTCCGGCAGCCTTCAATTGAGAAATTTCTTGTTGTCAATACTCGGCAAGAAATTAATATTGCCCCAGATAGCCATATATTTTGTAGCAAGGTTAGGATGCCCTAATTTCTTATTAATGGCTTGCCAAGCAATAAAAGTGTCATGAAAAACAATATTCTGTTTAACAGGTGTGGGTATTTTATTATAAGAGGTCTGTAAAAGTGCCCCTGGAGAGTAAGGGTGGAACAATTCATTCTCCATGTCCAGGTTTATAAATGTTGAGTCTTCTCTAAAAGCCACCCTTTAATATATCAGAAATGCGCTGCATTTTCGAAAGCAGTCAAATCGGGGAACCCTTTGCCCCCCCCCTCATTTTGTTTTGACTAAGTTTCTGATACGCAATACATGGCTCCTTGCCCTGCCATATAAATCTAAGAAATTTTTGTGTAAGTTTGCAGATATCTGAGGATAACAATCTAATAGGAATCATTTGAATAAGATAAGTCAGTTTGGGAAAGAGGACCAATTTCATCACCGCGTTTCTACCAAGGAGTGATAATGGTAGGTGTATCCATTAAGCTGTCAGTTTGTCAATAGAATCCAATACATTTGAAAAATTTTCCTTATAAAGGACATGCGGTGAACAAGTTATTCATATGCCCAGATACCTGATTTTATCATGAACAATTTTAAAAGGGGAGAGTATGGGAATATTTGGGGACTGCTGTGAATTGTTACCTAAAGGCAAAGCTTCGGATTTTTCTAAATTTATCCTTTAACCTGCTAATGTACTAAAGGTCGAGATAGTGGACAATATAGCTGGAATAGACCTCTCTGGCTGTGACACCAGTAGGAGCATGTCGTGCGCAAAGAGTGACAGTTTATATTCTCCCGTTTTGATTTGTAAACCCTGGAAGTCTGGATTATGTCTCAGCACTACCGCTAAGAGTTCGAGCGCTAATGCGAACAACAATCGGGACATAGGGCAACCCTGTCTGGTCCCTTTCTGCACAGTGAAAGGCCTAGACAAACGTCTGCTCACCAAAATTTGTGTGTATGGTTCGTGGTACATCATTCTTATAACAGATATGTAGGCCTCTGGGAATTCGAACCTCCGCAGGGTGTCGAATAAATGATCCCAACTGACCATATCAAAAGCTTTTTCAGCATCAAGGAAAGTAAGACCCCCAGAGCCGAATCCCCAGAGGCCCACGCATGCTGCATCAATGCCAACACCTTCCGAACATTTGTGACCGAGTGACGACCCCACAAGTACCCTGTTTGGTCCGGATGCACCACTGTAGGGACAATAAGTTTTAATCAGAAGAATTTTAGTAAATATTTTGTAGTTACCGTTAATTAGAGAGATTGGTCTATAGAAGTCCGGGGAAGTGGGATGCCTACCCGGTTTTGGCAACACACTCACCATAGGTGCATTAAAATATTCTGTATAATATTCTATTATAATATATAATATGTATATATAATATATAATATATATAATATATAATATAATATTCTGTATAATCGAGTTAAAAAAGTCAACCAAGAGTGGAGTGATTTGGTCATTAAGTAACTTGTAGAACTCTCCACTAAGGCCATCAGGGCCAAGAGCTTTATCCGGTTTCAGGTTTTTAATAGCAGAGTGAACCTCCACTGCAGAGATAGGCACCAATAAAGACCCCAGGTGATGGGGATTAATTTGTGGCAAATTAATAGAATCCCAGAATTTTGCTTTGTTATCCGGGGAGATAGGGCCTTGAGCATACAAAGAAGAGTAGAACTGGCCCACTACATTGTAATATTCCCTCCCTGTCTTTAATAGACGCTATAATATTCTGAGAATGATGTCCTTTTAGCAGGTGGGAAAGCATTTTACCGGATTTGTTGCCGAATCTATAAAATCTATATATAGCCGACAAATTTCGCTTGGTTGCCTCTTGGGAAAGCACAGCATTAAATTGAGCCTTGTTGTGGAAATATTTGGATTTGTTACCAGGCGTGGGATTTTGGGTGAACTCCCTGAAAGCATCAGATAAGAATTTTTTTTGCATGGAGAAAATGGACTGATTGAGATGCATTATGTGAAAGAAATAATCTGTCCCTTCAGAACAGATTTTGCAGCTTGCCAAAACAATAATGGATAAGGTTTATGGATAGCATTATTAAGTGAGTAATACTTCCAGGCCAAGACCAAGAAAGAACAAAAACTGCGGGAAGTAGACAGATAAATTGGGAACCTCCACTGTCTATGCGAAGTCTGGGAGGCGGTCGGGTCCAAACAAAGCCACACCGCAGCATGGTTAGACAGAGCTGCCGACTCTATTTCTATCCTTGTAATATCGGGGGACACATGATGGGACACCAGAAGATAATCTAACCATGAAAAAGAGCAATGAGCAGCGGAAACACAAGTATATGAGCGTGAATGCGGGTTTCTTACCCTCCAGAGGTCGCATAGATGAAGTTGATCACAAATAAATTGAACACCTAAAAACGGAGCACAACACCAGCCATTGAGTATTCACAGTAACATCTAGAATTACATATCGACCATTAGGGTCACTGAACTTTGAATGAATAGAGAATGATATGTAGGTTTTCAACAATATAGCGACCCCTCTGGACTTAGAATTATAAGAGGAGTATCCAGCTACTTTATATCTGTGTTTCGCTAGTTTCTCATGCTCCGAATCTGTGAGATGGGTCTCTTGTAATAGAGCTACATCCACTTTGAGCTATTTAAATAAGTAAGGATTTTGGTCCTTTTTGTGGGAGAGTTAATCCCACCCACATTAAAGGTGCATATTTTCAAAGTAGTCATGGTCACTCTCAACAGCAAAAGGCGTAATCCCATATCTGCATAATCAGGTAGTAAAAAAGTGGGGACGTTAGTAGTAACAACCAGTAAAAACAATAGCCATAAGTACAACTTGATAGGGCACCTAATATGATGCACATCCAGCCAGATAGGAGGGGAGAAGGGAGGGCCATAGGATAAATGGGCTAAAAACATCAACATTTTGAATATAATGAACACATAAATGCAGAAATAATAAAAATAAAAGGCAAAACCCAGGGAATACCTTTGCAGTCCCCCAGTGTGATACATCACCATAACAATCTGAGGAGAGTCCCAACACTGAAGGAACAAACCTCAAACTGCCAACAGCATGGTGAACACCCCCTGGCATTGGAGGGGCCCGGCTACTATATAAGTAGTATCAACATGAAAAAACATATATATATAAAAAATAAATTGAATGCATAAAACACTTTAACAATGCACAATTATAATCAAGGTACCTTGATTATAATTGTGCATTGTTAAAGTGTTTTATGCATTAAATATATATATATATATATATATATATATATATATATATAGCTCTGGATACGACCGGCACTCCAACAGCACAGGATAAATACCAGGGTGCCCTCCCGTGGCACTACAAGGCCCAGCAAACAAAGTGGAATAAAGGGCGGCACTCCAATGGTTTTAGAAAAAACAGCTCACTGAGGCAGCATAGGTTCAATCAACGTTTCAGGTGTCTTTATTAGCACCTTTCGTCAGGATAACAAAATATAAAACTTACATACCTTATATAACACCAGTGTGTGCAGCAAGCCACGTTCCCCCTGTTTCCGGCACCCGGAGCTGACGTCACAAACGCCGTCCCATACTATGACGTATGGTGTGGGCGGAATAGTAGTCATGGCAACGGCCTTAGGTGCGTGAATGTCACAACACAGTTCCACAAGCCGCACTAGCCACGCCTCATGGGCGCGGTTGTTGCCAAGACGATAGGCTATACAAAGCAAAACAAAGCGCCCGGTAACCAGAGCAGGGAGCCCAAGGCAACACCGTGTGATGATGATGCATAATATAGCGGATTCTTCCCACATAGAGCACAATGGACCGAGAGATATTTCAAACGGACACACATGTACCAGCGGGGATAATAAAGTGACACCACATAAATACCACCACCAGGAGGGACAAGGACATATATATATAAGAGAAAGCAGGATTTTTTACGTGACTATAAGGATAATGATAGAACCATAGTTCAGCACATAGCGAGAAACACGTATAGAGGGTTGCCTTCTGGATATATTAATACATGGTTCAAAAAGGACTGTGACCAATATCTTAAAATAGAAAAAATATTATCTAATGAGCTGGTTACTGAAAAATTATTATCTAATGAACCGGCAAAGCTTTATAAAAGCACAGACTTTCACAGGCCATGTACCCAGTCAAGTAAGAAATATATTGGATACAGGTACCAAATATGTGTTATAACACTCACAAAAATTCAAATCCAAAAGGCAAGCTCTATCTAACAAACAGATACACGGAAGCTGCAAAGATCATAGACAAACATCTTATAAATAACAAAGGAGGGAAAGGTTTTCATTCAGCCCCAAAGGAGCCACAGTATTGAGCTCAAAGATCCAGCGTGCCTCCAGCTGTAGTAATTTCCTGTTCCGATCACCTCCTCTTAATATAGGGGGAACATGGTCTATGAGCTTGTATCGCAGAGCAGCCATCGTATGTCGTGCCTCTCTAAAGTGTCTGGCGACAGGCTGTTCCATCTCCTTCCCCTCCAGAGCCTGCCTTATGGCTGATCTGTGTTGCGCTGCCCGTTCTCTGAAGGTGCAGGAGGTCTTGCCCACATAAGCAAGGCCACAGGGACATTTTATGATGTATATTACATACTTGGATGTGCAGGTCAAAACATGTTTGATGGGAATTTTCTTCCCCGAATGAGGGTGTAATACCACTGGACCTATCTCTAAGTACCTGCAAGTAGTACAACCTAGACATTTATATGAGCCAGGTTTCTTAGTTAAAAAATGGGAGCGTAACTCCATTTTTTCTGTCGTGGTGTCATTGTGTACCAACCAATCTTTCAAATTACGTCCCCTCCGGTGACAATTCAACACTCTGTATTGGTTAAGGGATGGTAGAGATCTATCGGTCTTGACGATTGGCCACAGTTCTCTAACTTTTTTTCTCACTACTGTGCTTGCAGTGTTGTAGGTAGTAATTAGCGGTATAACTTTTTCTGGGGTTTTTTCTCTCCGCTGTAGACATTGAGTGCGTGGAAGCGCCAAAGCTTTTCTTTTTGCACTCTCAAGGTCCTTCAACGGATACCCTCTCTCTAGATATTTCCCAATCATTCCATCTAATTCTGATTCGCACTCATCCTGGTCACTGATGATGCGTCTAGCACGAAGAAATTGCGAGAATGGTAATCCCTTTTTCATCGCAATGGGATGGAAACTTTTGGCATGTAACAACGTATTCTTGTCCGTCGGTTTATGATATACAGATGTCTGTAGATGGTTCCCATGTCTTGTAATCTGTACATCCAAGTAATGGATAACGTCAGTGCTACACTCGAACGTAAATTTGATGTTGGCGTCCAGATGATTGATTGTCTGCATCCAATCTTTAAATTCTTCTGGAGTGCCTGCCCAGATGAGTAGCAAGTCATCAATGTAGCGTGTGAAAAGAAGAAGCCGTTCCGAAAAGGTTGGATTTTGAAGAAATAAACGCCTCTCTACACATAGCATATAGGCGTTTGCAAAAGCCGGAGCTACATTGCTTCCCATGGCGCATCCGAGCCGTTGTAGATAAAAATGTCCGTCAAAATAAAAAAAATTACGTGTGAGTGTTTTTTCTAGTAAAGCAAGAAAAAATTCCACATCAGGTCCTGTGTAGATGGAATTACATGACAGTAAAGTTCTCACGGCCTCAATCCCCTCTGAATGTGGGATATTCGTATAAAGGCTCACCACGTCAACACTTGCCAGTGTGCATGTTTCAGGAAGTTGTGTAAGGTTCTGCAATAATAGAAGAAGCTGGGTGGTGTCTAGAAGAACTGTCGGTTCTGCTTGAATTACTGGCTGAAGAAAGCTGTCCAAATATTTGGAAATATTACTGTAAAGGGATCCCCGTGCCGAGATAATAGGTCGTCCTGGGGGGGCGTCCCGATTTTTGTGGACTTTTGGCAGCGTATATAGGAGTGGAGTTACAGGGTGGTCCACCGTCAGGGCCTTCAGTGTTTGCTTATCAATAATGGAATTCTGATGGGCTTGCATCAGGATCATATCGATCTCTTGTTTAAACCTGATAGTTGGGTCTGCGCCCAGTTTGCAATACACAGCCTGATCGTTTAGCTGGCGGTACACTTCTGCATTATAAGCTGGTAAGTCCTGTAACACTATAGCCCCACCCTTATCAGCTGCCCTTATGACTACAGATCTATTCTTGCTGAGATCTTGTAGCGCTTGAAACTCCCCTTTTGATAAATTAGGAGAAACTCCGGGTAATCTAGCCGCTTCATAATCAACACCATCTTCCAACATGCGAGCATAACTCTTGATGGCAGCATTGTGAGTTTGTGGCTCAAACATCGACTTAGGCCGTATGGAATGTTTACTGGATGTAGCTTCTTCCACTGAATTACTCTTCCCATAGAATTCTTTGAGTTTAATGTTCCTCTGATGTTTCCAGGAATCTACTTTCCAGTCAAATCGATTAAACTTGGTTATTGGTACAAAGGTTAACCCTTTGTTAAGTAAAGATGATTCATCTGCAGTAAGGACATGAGAGGAAAGATTAATGATGAGATCACTTTTTGGCATTATTTTTTTTTTGACGGACATTTTTATCTACAACGGCTCGGATGCGCCATGGGAAGCAATGTAGCTCCGGCTTTTGCAAACGCCTATATGCTATGTGTAGAGAGGCGTTTATTTCTTCAAAATCCAACCTTTTCGGAACGGCTTCTTCTTTTCACACGCTACATTGATGACTTGCTACTCATCTGGGCAGGCACTCCAGAAGAATTTAAAGATTGGATGCAGACAATCAATCATCTGGACGCCAACATCAAATTTACGTTCGAGTGTAGCACTGACGTTATCCATTACTTGGATGTACAGATTACAAGACATGGGAACCATCTACAGACATCTGTATATCATAAACCGACGGACAAGAATACGTTGTTACATGCCAAAAGTTTCCATCCCATTGCGATGAAAAAGGGATTACCATTCTCGCAATTTCTTCGTGCTAGACGCATCATCAGTGACCAGGATGAGTGCGAATCAGAATTAGATGGAATGATTGGGAAATATCTAGAGAGAGGGTATCCGTTGAAGGACCTTGAGAGTGCAAAAAGAAAAGCTTTGGCGCTTCCACGCACTCAATGTCTACAGCGGAGAGAAAAAACCCCAGAAAAAGTTATACCGCTAATTACTACCTACAACACTGCAAGCACAGTAGTGAGAAAAAAAGTTAGAGAACTGTGGCCAATCGTCAAGACCGATAGATCTCTACCATCCCTTAACCAATACAGAGTGTTGAATTGTCACCGGAGGGGACGTAATTTGAAAGATTGGTTGGTACACAATGACACCACGACAGAAAAAATGGAGTTACGCTCCCATTTTTTAACTAAGAAACCTGGCTCATATAAATGTCTAGGTTGTACTACTTGCAGGTACTTAGAGATAGGTCCAGTGGTATTACACCCTCATTCGGGGAAGAAAATTCCCATCAAACATGTTTTGACCTGCACATCCAAGTATGTAATATACATCATAAAATGTCCCTGTGGCCTTGCTTATGTGGGCAAGACCTCCTGCACCTTCAGAGAACGGGCAGCGCAACACAGATCAGCCATAAGGCAGGCTCTGGAGGGGAAGGAGATGGAACAGCCTGTCGCCAGACACTTTAGAGAGGCACGACATACGATGGCTGCTCTGCGATACAAGCTCATAGACCATGTTCCCCCTATATTAAGAGGAGGTGATCGGAACAGGAAATTACTACAGCTGGAGGCACGCTGGATCTTTGAGCTCAATACTGTGGCTCCTTTGGGGCTGAATGAAAACCTTTCCCTCCTTTGTTATTTATAAGATGTTTGTCTATGATCTTTGCAGCTTCCGTGTATCTGTTTGTTAGATAGAGCTTGCCTTTTGGATTTGAATTTTTGTGAGTGTTATAACACATATTTGGTACCTGTATCCAATATATTTCTTACTTGACTGGGTACATGGCCTGTGAAAGTCTGTGCTTTTATAAAGCTTTGCCGGTTCATTAGATAATAATTTTTCAGTAACCAGCTCATTAGATAATATTTTTTCTATTTTAAGATATTGGTCACAGTCCTTTTTGAACCATGTATTAATATATCCAGAAGGCAACCCTCTATACGTGTTTCTCGCTATGTGCTGAACTATGGTTCTATCATTATCCTTATAGTCACGTAAAAAATCCTGCTTTCTCTTATATATATATGTCCTTGTCCCTCCTGGTGGTGGTATTTATGTGGTGTCACTTTATTATCCCCGCTGGTACATGTGTGTCCGTTTGAAATATCTCTCGGTCCATTGTGCTCTATGTGGGAAGAATCCGCTATATTATGCGGCATCATCACACGGTGTTGCCTTGGGCTCCCTGCTCTGGTTACCGGGCGCTTTGTTTTGCTTTGTATAGCCTATCGTCTTGGCAACAGCCGCGCCCATGAGGCGTGGCTAGTGCGGCTTGTGGAACTGTGTTGTGACATTCACGCACCTAAGGCCGTTGCCATGACTACTATTCCGCCCACACCATACGTCATAGTATGGGACGGCGTTTGTGACGTCAGCTCCGGGTGCCGGAAACAGGGGGAACGTGGCTTGCTGCACACACTGGTGTTATATAAGGTATGTAAGTTTTATATTTTGTTATCCTGACGAAAGGTGCTAATAAAGACACCTGAAACGTTGATTGAACCTATGCTGCCTCAGTGAGCTGTTTTTTCTAAAACCATTGGAGTGCCGCCCTTTATTCCACTTTGTTTGCTGGGCCTTGTAGTGCCACGGGAGGGCACCCTGGTATTTATCCTGTGCTGTTGGAGTGCCGGTCGTATCCAGAGCTGTTTAAAGAGGACTTGGACATGCAAGTATCTTTCTGACATGGCAACCACGCTACTTGATATATAAATAACGTCAGTGCTGGGATTTGTGTGAGTGTGTTTCACGATTTAAAGTGGTGTTTTTTCCAGTTGGGACTTGTTGAATGCACTGCAGTGCATAGATTATTCGTTATGGAAACAGGAGTTGGTGTGTCTAATACCCTGGGTTTTCATCCTGTGAGTTTACCCACGGGTGATTTACTAAGTTTTTCGGAGTCAGAAGCAGAGGCACGGTTGGTAAAAGACACCTTCCAGTCTGCAGCTGGAGGTGATTCTGCAGAGGACATTTTTTTTGCTTTATTAAAATTACGCAAGAGGGAGATTGATTATCACCTACACGGCGTTACTATCTCTGATTACTACAGGGAACGCAAAATCCCTAGGGGATTCAGAATAAAGAACATTCCCACCATTGGAAGGTCAAATCCTGAATTTTGTAGACGGTGGGCAGCAGTATTAAACAAATGCTCGCTGGACCTGATGATCTTGGTTGTGGAGGAGTCCACCAGAATCCTGAATGAAACTACATCAAAAATCAAAGAGATAGAACGCACTTCCAAACATCTTTTAGTAAATGATACTAGGGAAGACTGGCTGCAAAAGCTACAGGTGAAAATTGACTCATATAAGCAAGAGCTAATTAAATACAAAAAAACCAAGTTGGCAGCCGTCAATAAAGATTATGAGGAACAGACTGTGTATCCGTGGGCCACAGGAAAATTCCCAGTAAGGAATAAAAGATTTTTCCCAAGACGTAACACCAGAAGGTTCTTAACGGACACTGAGGGGTCAGCTGTGGACAGCTCAGCCACTGACTCTGACCAGGCGTCAACTTCTAACACCGGTAAACCCCCTTTAGGGGCTACGACACGGGCAAAGGTCGCCCCAAAAAAAGATTCCGCGGCAAAACGAGGCGGAGCAGGCAGGGGGAGAGGCAGAGAAAAGCACTAATGCCAAAAAGTGATCTCATCATTAATCTTTCCTCTCATGTCCTTACTGCAGATGAATCATCTTTACTTAACAAAGGGTTAACCTTTGTACCAATAACCAAGTTTAATCGATTTGACTGGAAAGTAGATTCCTGGAAACATCAGAGGAACATTAAACTCAAAGAATTCTATGGGAAGAGTAATTCAGTGGAAGAGGCTACATCCAGTAAACATTCCATACGGCCTAAGTCGATGTTTGAGCCACAAACTCACAATGCTGCCATCAAGAGTTATGCTCGCATGTTGGAAGATGGTGTTGATTATGAAGCGGCTAGATTACCCGGAGTTTCTCCTAATTTATCAAAAGGGGAGTTTCAAGCGCTACAAGATCTCAGCAAGAATAGATCTGTAGTCATAAGGGCAGCTGATAAGGGTGGGGCTATAGTGTTACAGGACTTACCAGCTTATAATGCAGAAGTGTACCGCCAGCTAAACGATCAGGCTGTGTATTGCAAACTGGGCGCAGACCCAACTATCAGGTTTAAACAAGAGATCGATATGATCCTGATGCAAGCCCATCAGAATTCCATTATTGATAAGCAAACACTGAAGGCCCTGACGGTGGACCACCCTGTAACTCCACTCCTATATACGCTGCCAAAAGTCCACAAAAATCGGGACGCCCCCCCAGGACGACCTATTATCTCGGCACGGGGATCCCTTTACAGTAATATTTCCAAATATTTGGACAGCTTTCTTCAGCCAGTAATTCAAGCAGAACCGACAGTTCTTCTAGACACCACCCAGCTTCTTCTATTATTGCAGAACCTTACACAACTTCCTGAAACATGCACACTGGCAAGTGTTGACGTGGTGAGCCTTTATACGAATATCCCACATTCAGAGGGGATTGAGGCCGTGAGAACTTTACTGTCATGTAATTCCATCTACACAGGACCTGATGTGGAATTTTTTCTTGCTTTACTAGAAAAAACACTCACACGTAATTTTTTTTATTTTAACGGACATTTTTATCTACAACGGCTCGGATGCGCCATGGGAAGCAATGTAGCTCCGGCTTTTGCAAACGCCTATATGCTATGTGTAGAGAGGCGTTTATTTCTTCAAAATCCAACCTTTTCGGAACGGCTTCTTCTTTTCACACGCTACATTGATGACTTGCTACTCATCTGGGCAGGCACTCCAGAAGAATTTAAAGATTGGATGCAGACAATCAATCATCTGGACGCCAACATCAAATTTACGTTCGAGTGTAGCACTGACGTTATCCATTACTTGGATGTACAGATTACAAGACATGGGAACCATCTACAGACATCTGTATATCATAAACCGACGGACAAGAATACGTTGTTACATGCCAAAAGTTTCCATCCCATTGCGATGAAAAAGGGATTACCATTCTCGCAATTTCTTCGTGCTAGACGCATCATCAGTGACCAGGATGAGTGCGAATCAGAATTAGATGGAATGATTGGGAAATATCTAGAGAGAGGGTATCCGTTGAAGGACCTTGAGAGTGCAAAAAGAAAAGCTTTGGCGCTTCCACGCACTCAATGTCTACAGCGGAGAGAAAAAAACCCAGAAAAAGTTATACCGCTAATTACTACCTACAACACTGCAAGCACAGTAGTGAGAAAAAAAGTTAGAGAACTGTGGCCAATCGTCAAGACCGATAGATCTCTACCATCCCTTAACCAATACAGAGTGTTGAATTGTCACCGGAGGGGACGTAATTTGAAAGATTGGTTGGTACACAATGACACCACGACAGAAAAAATGGAGTTACGCTCCCATTTTTTAACTAAGAAACCTGGCTCATATAAATGTCTAGGTTGTACTACTTGCAGGTACTTAGAGATAGGTCCAGTGGTATTACACCCTCATTCGGGGAAGAAAATTCCCATCAAACATGTTTTGACCTGCACATCCAAGTATGTAATATACATCATAAAATGTCCCTGTGGCCTTGCTTATGTGGGCAAGACCTCCTGCACCTTCAGAGAACGGGCAGCGCAACACAGATCAGCCATAAGGCAGGCTCTGGAGGGGGAGGAGATGGAACAGCCTGTCGCCAGACACTTTAGAGAGGCACGACATACGATGGCTGCTCTGCGATACAAGCTCATAGACCATGTTCCCCCTATATTAAGAGGAGGTGATCGGAACAGGAAATTACTACAGCTGGAGGCACGCTGGATCTTTGAGCTCAATACTGTGGCTCCTTTGGGGCTGAATGAAAACCTTTCCCTCCTTTGTTATTTATAAGATGTTTGTCTATGATCTTTGCAGCTTCCGTGTATCTGTTTGTTAGATAGAGCTTGCCTTTTGGATTTGAATTTTTGTGAGTGTTATAACACATATTTGGTACCTGTATCCAATATATTTCTTACTTGACTGGGTACATGGCCTGTGAAAGTCTGTGCTTTTATAAAGCTTTGCCGGTTCATTAGATAATAATTTTTCAGTAACCAGCTCATTAGATAATATTTTTTCTATTTTAAGATATTGGTCACAGTCCTTTTTGAACCATGTATTAATATATCCAGAAGGCAACCCTCTATACGTGTTTCTCGCTATGTGCTGAACTATGGTTCTATCATTATCCTTATAGTCACGTAAAAAATCCTGCTTTCTCTTATATATATATGTCCTTGTCCCTCCTGGTGGTGGTATTTATGTGGTGTCACTTTATTATCCCCGCTGGTACATGTGTGTCCGTTTGAAATATCTCTCGGTCCATTGTGCTCTATGTGGGAAGAATCCGCTATATTATGCGGCATCATCACACGGTGTTGCCTTGGGCTCCCTGCTCTGGTTACCGGGCGCTTTGTTTTGCTTTGTATAGCCTATCGTCTTGGCAACAGCCGCGCCCATGAGGCGTGGCTAGTGCGGCTTGTGGAACTGTGTTGTGACATTCACGCACCTAAGGCCGTTGCCATGACTACTATTCCGCCCACACCATACGTCATAGTATGGGACGGCGTTTGTGACGTCAGCTCCGGGTGCCGGAAACAGGGGGAACGTGGCTTGCTGCACACACTGGTGTTATATAAGGTATGTAAGTTTTATATTTTGTTATCCTGACGAAAGGTGCTAATAAAGACACCTGAAACGTTGATTGAACCTATGCTGCCTCAGTGAGCTGTTTTTTCTAAAACCATTGGAGTGCCGCCCTTTATTCCACTTTATATATATATATATATATATTTATATACACACATGTGACCTCACTCATTTCAAAACCTGAGAGAAATTAAATGAGCGCAGAGTGACCTAGAATCTATAACATTATATTTAATAACAAATTATATAAATTTTAACTCATAAAGTTGAACCCCGTACGAAGGAGGTGGGGATCTGCAGTACACAAAGTTAGAGGAGCTGTGGATTATTTCTCCAATTATCCTTTGCCTTATGCCCCGTAGCTTGATTTCCACAGTACTCAAATTCATTGTCTACAATCACCATTGTCACAATATGGAGGATATCTGCGCTCACCAGCCGCGCTTTATCTTACCTCTGCCACAAGCCTGGGCACGATACTTCATCCGGGCACTCCCCTGATGTGTCCCGCCGCTCGCCGCGGTGATTGTGACTCTGTGCCAGTGTCACTCTGTCCAGCTGTCATAGCAGCCATATCCGGCCGCAGCTCGCCAAGGTTTCTGCCGTTCAACTCCATGGACAGCGCCATGACAGTCTCCAGTCAGCTGACATTCCTGGAGCCAATCTGGATTTAGTTCCACATCATGTGAGCCGCTCATCCACTCAGCTGTAAGCACTGGGTATAAGTTCCAGGTCTCAGCACTAGCAAGCTGTCAGTGCTTTGGTGTCTCTCAGCCTGGAGTGAGCTCCAGAATCTTCTGCTGGTAATAGACTCAGTGCAGTTGTCATCTCACGCACTCCCTGACTCCCTGGATGATTTAAAGGGCTATCGCTGCCACTACATCTCGGCATCTCCAGATTCACTGGAAGTCCTCCAGTGATCCAGAGGGACTGTCCTATATCCCTTAGCGGCAGTGCTTAAAGTGGTCCTAGAGAGGTGGTGGAACTCACCCCCCCTTCCCCCGGCACCCATGAAATAAAGGTATTGCGTGCGCCCCAAAAAGGAGCGTTGTCTCAAGGAGAAAGGGGCGTGGTCACACAATAGTAATAATGCCCACAGTAGTAGCACCCCTAATACACATAATGCTGACAGTAGTAGCACCCCGTAATACACAATGCCCACAGCAGTAGCACCCCTTTTACAATGCCCACAGTAGTAGTGCTCCTTATGCAATGTCCTCTGTACTGGTAGTGCTCACAGTGGTAGTGCCCCTTATATAGAGCCCATAGTAGTGGTGCCCATTATGTTCTCAGGAGTGATGCCCCTTATGAAGTGCCCCTTTTACAATGCCCTCATTAGTAGTGCCCCCATTAGTAATGCCCCTGTGTAGTATTGCCCCAGTAGTAATGTCGCCTGTAGTAATGCCCCCAGTCATTCAGCCCATGTAGTTTGCCCCAAGTAGTAATGCCCCCAGTAGTTTAGCCCCTGTAGTTATGCCCCCAGTAGTTTAGCCCCTTGTAGATTGCCCCCTTGTAGGTTAGCCCCCCTGTAGTAATGCCCCTGATAGTTTAGCCCCCAGTAGTTTAGCCCCCTTGTAGTTATGCCCCCCTGTAGTAATGCACCCTTGTAGTAATGCGCCCCTGTAGTAATGCGCCCCTGTAGTTAGCCAGTAGTTAGCCCCTGTAGTTTAGCCCCATGTAGTTTGCCCAAAGTAGTAATGCCACCAGTAGTTTAGCCCTCTTGTAGTTTGCCCACTTGTTGTTTAGCCCCCAGTGGTTAGCCCCCGTTAGCCTCCTCCCAGTAGTTTGCCCCCAGTAGATTGCCACCAGTGGTTAGCCCCCCTGTAGTTTGCCCCCACCAGTTTGCCCCCAGTAGATTGCCCCCAGTGGTTATCCCCCAGTAGATTGCCCCCAGTGTTTATCCCCCTGTAGCTTGCCCCCTGTGGTTATCCCCCTGTAGCTTGCCCTCTGTGGTTATCCCCCTGTAGCTTGCCCTCTGTGGTTAGCCCCCTGTAGTCACGCTGCTAATACACACGTTTAAAAAAAAAGAAAGAAATCACCATACTTACCAAGCCCCACTCCTGCGTCCGCCCACTGTGATCTCCTGGCATCCGGCTCCCCAGGACTATGAGAGAGACGTCATGACGTCTCTCTCATAGCGCGCACTGACAGAGCCGGAAGACGGAGCTTAGTAGTGAGCTCCTGCTGCTGGCTTCCGCTGTGCAGGGAGAGCCGGGCGCCGCTGGTAACACAATCTCAGCGGGTACCCAGCATCTCCCTGTGCGGCACCGGCACACATCGGGTGAGGTGAGCCGGAGGACGCGGAACTGCGTTCCGTCTCCAAGTTGAACTGACGGAACGCAGTTCCGCCCCATTCCGGCTCACTTTAACCCCTGCTTAGTGGGATTAAAGACTGCTGGTTCCTACCAGCTCCCAGTAAAACTGCTGCGCAAGGTAGCGCACCTCAGTGTCCGGTAAACCTGCCACTGCTGTCTTATCACCTTGCAGCAATAATCAGAATACTGTACAGAATCACTACATCACAGCACCTGGGAATCCAGCAATGCTGACACTGCATTCCACAGCGTTTGGATGACCCATGGTATAAATAATATTGCATTTGTAAGGGATTACACATCTAAGTAGCAAGTTCAACATATGGCAAATAAACAGATTTCAACACATATCTATTAACATAACATGTGTTAAACCAGCGGCATAACTACCGTGGGCACAGGGGATGTGTGATCTCCTACATGAATGTTGATTACCTGCTGAAGACACTGGAAGTCATTCTGACCCGTTCGCTCGCTGCTGTTTATCGCAGCCGAGCGAACGGGTCTCTACTGCGCCGGTGCCGTAGTGCGCCGGCGCTTGCCAGACGGCCGAAAGCCGTAGCAGGGATGCGATCACCTCTGCCTGATTGACAGGCAGAGGTGATCGCTGGACGGGAGGGGGCGGAATGGCGGCGTTTGGCCGCCATTTTGTGGGTGCAGTTCGGCCAATGCAGGCATGGCCGGACCGAACGGGGGGCGGGCCGCAGTGGCTGCGTGATGTCACACGCATCTGCTGCGGCCCGGGGAGTGATGAGTAGCTCCCGGCCAGCACACTAAAGCTGCGCTGACCGGGAGCTACTCTTGAAGTGCAAAGGCATCGCCGCTGTGCGATGCCTTTGCACTTCTGCGGGGGGGGGGGGGGGGGCGGACTGACATGCGGGGCAGACTAGCCCTGTGCTGGGCGTCCCCCCGCATGTCAGGGAAGATGATCGTAGCTGTGCTAAATTTAGCACAGCGTTGATCAACTTGGAATGACCCCCACTGTCTGCTCAGGGAGGATTGATTTCTTCAGAGGTTCACCTTCGCAGAGAAACCACCAGACAAGTTAGTTGTTTTTTTTATTTAGTACACACAAAATCAGTATACATTTTTGTTTGCAAGGATTTTTTTGCAAAGAGGACACCAATTTAACTTTTTTTTTATCCTGGCCTGTATTTGTCCTACATCCAGCCCTGTTACTACCAAGATCTGACACTACACTACCACATTTGCCTAACCCTAAACCCAGTGCTAATTTTATAGGAAAATAGGTTCAGGAAATGTGGCAGGGCAGAAGTGGGCGACAATGTGGGTGGAGCTACCAAAGGGGCAGGGCATCAATTGGTGCATAAAAAATTTTTTTAAACCCATAATGCCCCCAGTAGTGCCATATATACACATAATAACGCCAGCAGTG
Source organism: Pseudophryne corroboree (assembly GCF_028390025.1). Taxonomy (NCBI): domain Eukaryota; kingdom Metazoa; phylum Chordata; class Amphibia; order Anura; family Myobatrachidae; genus Pseudophryne; species Pseudophryne corroboree. The sequence continues at coordinate 408,569,855 of NC_086444.1, read as the reverse complement.
CCGTATATACACATATTGCCCACAGCAGTGCCAGTTACACATTACCCCCAGCAGTGCCACTTACACATTGCCCCCAGTAATGCCAGTTACACATTGCCCTCAGTAGTGCCACTTACACATTGTCCCCAGTAATGCCAGTTACACATTACCCCCAGTGATGCCTGTTACACATAGCTCCCAGTAGAGCCAGACACACATTGCCCCCCATTAAGAGAGCGCATCCCATCACTACTGCCTCCGCTCCCCCTGTCTACCTGAGGGGAGGAGAGCGCAGTGCGCATCTCTCCTTCCCCTCACTGTGTCCCGTCGCCAGTGGCCATATGGTCATTCCTGGAGATAATTCCCTCCAGGAATGACCGAGCAACTGCCACTGTTTGTCTGTATGTGTGAGAAAGGCAATGAATGGGAGCAGTATTTGGAAGGCATGCTGTTCCTTGTAGTGCTAATGGGAGATCCTGGGGGTGACTTCCGGGTAAGTTAGCTCTCTGTCTGGATGTGTTTTAGTAATAGCCTTTATCATGAGGCCTTACTGTAGACAAATCACATGGTCCTATGTGGGCACTGCTATTATGTAGTGTTAGGACTGCTGATATCAGAGAAGCCGTGAAGTGGATCAGCAGCTAAACATGCGTTTGCAAACATGTGTGACCAATTCTCTGAATTTCTATTACCAGATAGGTTCAGGTATGGTTACAGGTAATTTTTAGTGTGCTGGGGGGATACCAAGGGGGGAAAAAAGCACCCCCTCCTCTCTGTCTGTTGTTTGTCTGTGACCCCTCCCTCTTTCTAGCACCTGATATATAATTATCTCGAGGAATGACGAGCAACTGCCACTGTTTGTCGACCTTTTGACCCTGTCGACCTATGCATGTCTACCATTAGTGGTAGACCTATTGACTGTAGACCGTTTTAGTGTAGATCTGTAGTCCAGATACCAGACGAATTACTGTCCCAGTCCATCTCTGCCACTAAGGAATATAAAACAGAATTTTTACTCTCCCATATAGCTTCAGTGTGATGAAAATGTCAATTCAATTGGATGCATGATTATCATCCTCATTCGCCGTCCTATTTTCCTACTTTGTCTTTCACTAGACTTTCTCAGTATAGCAAAGGTCACAAAATTTCTGGTATGAAGAAGAAATATTTCTGTTTCCATGTAAACAGGAAAATATTTGAAACAGAGCCTAAAAATGACATACAGTATTTGTGGATAAACAGGAAAAGAGGATAAAATAATCTGTTTAAGGAATTTATTGTAGAATGTCTCTTTTTGCATCCTGAGAAAACACACGAGACTTAGGGGGACATGTACTAAGCAGTGATAAAAGTGGAGAAGTGAGCCAGTGGAGAAGTTACCCATGGTAACCAATCAGCATTGAAGTAACATTTATAATTTGCATACTTTAAAATGATAAAGAGCAGCTGTTTGGTTGTCATGGGCATTTTCTCCACTGGCTCACTTCTCCACTTTTATCACTGCTTAGTACATCTCCCCCATAGACTGTAATTCTATAACATTTTTAATAGTTTTTCTTAACACTGCATATGTATTAATATGTATGCATTAAAAGGGATTGCAACATTTAAAAGAAAAATAAAGCAGCAGTAAAAGGGCTTTTAAAGTTATTATGTATTATTTATACAGAGCCAAAACATTTTGCAGCAATGTACTCATGATTAATAGAGTAGAATACAAAAAATATACAGGTCCAGCAAGCAAAATACGCGCAAAGGTCAGGTGCAAAACATTCAAGATGCAGATTTGTAATGATATCAAGAGATTGTGGCATATTTATTCAAATATTTGCTCAGCCCCTGAAAATTAAGAATACTTATCGCCACAAATCATGGCAATAAGGATTCTTGTTGAATGTATCAATTTGAATCACCAAGACAAGGGCTCGGTAAGAGGCTGTCCCAGCGAACAGCAAGAAAAGAGGATTTTGGTACTTACCGATAAATCCATTTCTCTGAATCCTCTAGGGGACACTGGAGTTCCATTATACATTAGGGGTGTGAAGCTTGCAACCGGAGGTGTGGCACAATCTAAAATTAGTATTGTCTGCACAGCCGGCTCCTCCCCCTTCACATCCCTCCTCCCTCAGTTTTGAAAATGTGACTGAGAGAATAGGACATGAGACTACCGCACCTGGCGAGGAACCGAACCGTACAACATAACAAACAGCATCCAAGAACCTCTTTAACCGAAACTAACACCGTTTGTACGAACTGTTTGAACACAAACACAGCAGGCTGACAGCACCGAGGCGGGCGTCCAGGGTCCCCTAGAGGATTCAGAGAAATGGATTTATCGGTAAGTACCAAAATCCTCTTTTCTCTTTCATCCACTAGGGGACACTGGAGTTCCATTATACATTAGGGGACGTCCCAAAGTTATCCCCTAGGGAGGGAGTGCTGTCTGTTGCCTGTAAAACCAAATGTCCGAACTTAGAATCCTCGGACGCAAAGGTATCAAACTTGTAAAATTTAGCGAACGTGTGGGCTGAGGACCACGTCGCCGCTCTGCAAAGTTGAGTCGTGGAAGCACCACTAGCAGCCGCCCAGGAGGCACCCACCGACCGGGTAGTATGAGCATCCGTCTGTACAGGAACCTGTTCCCCACAGGAACATAAGCTTGCCAAATGGCAAGTTTAATCCATCTGGACAGAGATTGCTTAGAAGCCGGCCAACCCTTCTTTGGTCCATCATACAGGACAAATAAATTGTCGGACTTTCTAAAGGACGACGGAATGTGTACGTACACCGCAACGCTCGGACAACATCCAAGGATACATCCCCATCTGGCAGACACTGGAAGATGGGACCACATTTGGCTGGTTTACATGAAACCCCGAAACAACTTTCGGAAAGGAAATCCGCTTTTGTACGGAGTGCCGCCCGTTCTTTACATGATAAGGCTCCTAACTTAGAAACCCGCCTAACCGAAGCCAAGGCTAGAAACAACGTTACCCTCCAAGAGAGATGTCTCTGGTCTGTTCTCGGTAACGGTTCAAAGAGTGGTAATTTCAAAAAAATTGAATACCAATTTGAGATCCCACGGTGCAGTGGGAGGACGAAACGGGGGCTGTATTCTCAAAACCCCCTGTAAAAAGGTCTGAATCTCTGGTAAGGTTGCCAACCGCTGATGAAAAAGGATGGAAAGAGCCGACACTTGAACCTTCAGAGATCCCAGTCGCAAACCTAAGTCTATTCTGGCTTGAAGGAAAAGTAAAAGTCTGGATAAGTGGAAGGTTGTCTAATTCCATCCACGTTCCTTACATCAGTCGATGTACCTCTTCTAAATTCTGTAGTAATGCCTGGCCGTGACCGGTTTTCGAGCTGCAATCATTGTAGGAATAGCCATTCTAGGTATCCCTCTGTTCCTTAAGATCCTGGTCTCAATAGCCACGCCGTTAAACGCAGCCTGTTCAGGTCCGGATGTAGAAACGGGCCTTGAGATAGCAGGTCCTCTCTCTGAGGTAACCGCCACGGTTTGTCCATTAACAAGCCTTGTAGATCCGAGTACCAAATCCTGCATAGCCAATCTGGTGCGATTAGAATTGCCCACACTCGCTCTCGTTTCAGCCGCTTCAGAACCCTGGGAAGGAGAGGGAACAGCGGAAATATGTAAACCTTTTCGTAACCCCAAGAAAGTGTCAATGCGTCCACTCTTTCTGCTGCTGTATCTTGGCAGCTGATGGTTCTGCCGAGACGCCATTAGGTCCACTTGAGGAAGACCCCATCTCCTCACCACCATGTCGAAAATCCGTGGATGCAGGCACCACTCTCCCGGGTGTATGTCCTGTCGACTGAGATAATCTGCTTCCCAGTTCTCCACACCTGGATTGAATACTGCACATAGGATGACGTTTCAGCCCACAACAATATCTTTGTGGTTTCTCTTAACGCCATTCTGTTCCTCGTTCCTCACTGATGGTTTACGTAAGCCGTCGTTGTGCCATTGTCCGATTGTACCCTCACGTATTGATTCATGACTAAGTCTTCTGCGAGGAGAAGTGCATTGTAAACTGCTCTTAGTTCGAGAATATTGATGGGTAATCTGCTCTCCTGTAACGTCCATCGTCCCTGAACCTGATGGTCCTCGAAGACGGCCCCCCCAACCTCTGAGGCTGGCGTCCGTTGTCAGGATCCTCCAATTCCGTATCTCGAATCTCTTCCCTGCTGCGAGATTCTTGTGCAACGACCACCAAATCAAGGAGACTCTTACGTGTGGTTGCAGTCGGATCCATCGATGAAGAAACCAGTGTGAACCAGCACTCTGAGTCAGGAGGTTCATCTAGAATGGTCGGGAATGAAGTCTGCCGTACTGGAGAGCTTCGAACGACACCACCATTTTTCCGAGAAGTTGTACCTAGAGTCGTAGAGATCTTGACGGTGTCCCTAATACCTGCTCTACTAACTTCTGTATGTCCTTGATCTTGGATCCTGGCAGAAAATCTTTAACTGCACCGTGTCCAAGATGAGACCCAGGAATTTAATTCGTTGAGTCGGAGAGAGGTTGGATTTCTGGAATTTCACAATCCATCCGTGTTGAATGAGAACTTGGTGAGACGTCTGAACATCTTTGATCAGCTTCTCTTGAGAGGAGGCTTTGATCCGAAGATCGTCTAGATAGGGTATTATCGTGACTCCCAACATTCTCAACCCCGCAACCATAATTGCCATTATCTTCATGAATATCCTTGGGGCTGATGATAGGCCGAATGGTAGAGCTCTGAATTGGTAATGACCCCTCACCAGTGCAAACCTTAGGTAAGCTTGGTGGGGAGCCCAAATTGGAATATGCAGGTATGCATCCTTTATGTCCATGGACACCATGAATTCGCCCTGTTCAAAACCTGCAATGACCGACTGGCCTGACTATTCCGTCTGGCTTTATCACGACAAAAAAACTGGAATAAAAACCCATTCCTCTCTGAGAGGCGGGAACTGCCGTAATGACCTCTGACTGTAATAATTTTTGAATGGCTGTCAGTAGTGCGTCTGCCTTCTGAGAGTATTGAGGCAGACCCGTTGTAAAAAACTAACTGTGAGGTCTCTGTTGAAAATCTAGTCTGTACCCCTGGGAGATTGTTGGTGATCCAAAGATCTGGACAGGTGACGGTCCATATGTCCCGAAAACCTTCCAGACGGGCGCCCACCAAAGGAGATCCCAGGTGGGCCGGAAGACCGTCATGCCACGGTTTTGTCAACAGTTTTATCCTGTTGTCTGGCTGCTGTCTGTGCGCGGCCTCTACCTCTGCCTCCACGGACTTGTGTACCAAAACCTCGTCCTCGGCCTCGAAAGGACCGCGATCTAAATGAATTAAACGCCGGTCCCGAATATCCTATTCTAACCTGTGGAACGGTTCTCGTATATGGAGTAGGCAGAAAGGTAGATTTCTGCTGTAGCCTGCTAAATCCACTTATCCAACTCTGCACCTGAAAAGCATCTCTCCCCCAAAGGGGATGGATTCAACTGCTTTCTTGGTGTCAGAGTCTCCTTGCCATTTGCTAAGATCTTGGGAGGCCTGACACAAGTATGAAGCAGATTCTCGAATGTGGTCTGCCAGTTGGGTAATCTCTTCTAAGCTATTCTTCTCAATAACTTGTACAATACGCCTAGACCACGCGCTCATGGCCTTGTTGACCCAAGCACATACGATCGCAGGTCTCTGTGCTGCACCTGCCATGAATATTGATTTCAAAGTGGTGTCCACTTTCCGATCTGACGCCTCCTTTAAAGTCGTCACATTAGGTATCGGTAATATTGTCTTTTCGATAACCTCCCTAGGGAAGCATCCACTACAGGTGGAATTTCCCACTTATCCATAACACCCTTGGGTATGTGAAACTTTTTTCTTTTTTTTTGGAAATTGAAAGCGTTTGTCCGGCTGTTTCCAAGGCTCCTCCACCTGAGACTGGAGGGATTTAGGAATTGGAAACACCGCAGAACGCGGCTTTCGTGATTCGAATAAATCGAATTCTTCTGTCGTGTCTACTTCTGGAAAATCGGAGTCCAGGGTAGATCCAACTAACTCACCTTCCTCTGTATCAATGAGAGGATCTCTTTCCTCGTCTGTTTCCGTTATGATAGGAAGAGGTCTTTTAACTGCCTTGGGCACATCTGATTCTGCATGTGCTCGCGGAGTTAACTTGATGAGAAATTCCTTCTTAGTGAATCCCGCAGCCCATCTCTGTGGGATTCCGCCATCTCTTGTGAGATTGCCTAGGCGGAGCACTGCTCCCAGGAGACGCACACCCCGGAGCTACCAACCCTCGTGCTCTTTTGCTACATTTCGTACAAACATAGCGGTCTTAGAAGTCTTGGTTGATGCTTTAGACATGCTAATTTAACCCCGTACTAGGGTATTACGCTGTGCTTTTACCCCTTAAATTAGAAGGAAAGGCTGAGGATGACGGAAGCGAAGGTATTGGAACCGGCTGGACAAATTTATCCCTTCATATGGAAAAAGGGGAAAATGACAATCCAAAAATTTAAAATAAATAAACAAATAAATATAAAATAAAAATGTCACCAGCCGGTTTGCAATCCTCACAGCCCAAACTGTAAATCAGCTACGATGATGAGGTTGTCCACATGCTTCCCAGTATTGATTCATGACTAAGTCTTCTGCGAGGAGAAGTGCATTGTAAACTGCTCTTAGTTCGAGAATATTGATGGGTAATCTGCTCTCCTGTAACGTCCATCGTCCCTAAACCTGATGGTCCTCGAAGACGGCCCCCCCAACCTCTGAGGCTGGCGTCCGTTGTCAGGATCCTCCAATTCCGTATCTCGAATCTCTTCCCTGCTGAGAGATTCTTGTGCAACGACCACCAAATCAAGGAGACTCTTACGTGTGGTTGCAGTCGGATCCATCGATGAAGAAACCAGTGTGAACCAGCACTCTGAGTCAGGAGGTTCATCTAGAATGGTCGGGAATGAAGTCTGCCGTACTGGAGAGCTTCGAACGACACCACCATTTTTCCGAGAAGTTGTACCTAGAGTCGTAGAGACCTTGACGGTGTCCCTAATACCTGCTCTACTAACTTCTGTATGTCCTTGATCTTGGATCCTGGCAGAAAATCTTTAACTGCACCGTGTCCAAGATGAGACCCAGGAATTTAATTCGTTGAGTCGGAGAGAGGTTGGATTTCTGGAATTTCACAATCCATCCGTGTTGAATGAGAACTTGGTGAGACGTCTGAACATCTTTGATCAGCTTCTCTTGAGAGGAGGCTTTGATCCGAGATCGTCTAGATAGGGTATTATCGTGACTCCCAACATTCTCAACCCCGCAACCATAATTGCCATTATCTTCATGAATATCCTTGGGGCTGATGATAGGCCGAATGGTAGAGCTCTGAATTGGTAATGACCCCTCACCAGTGCAAACCTTAGGTAAGCTTGGTGGGGAGCCCAAATTGGAATATGCAGGTATGCATCCTTTATGTCCATGGACACCATGAATTCGCCCTGTTCAAAACCTGCAATGACCGACTGGCCTGACTATTCCGTCTGGCTTTATCACGACAAAAAAACTGGAATAAAAACCCATTCCTCTCTGAGAGGCGGGAACTGCCGTAATGACCTCTGACTGTAATAATTTTTGAATGGCTGTCAGTAGTGCGTCTGCCTTCTGAGAGTATTGAGGCAGACCCGTTGTAAAAAACTAACTGTGAGGTCTCTGTTGAAAATCTAGTCTGTACCCCTGGGAGATTGTTGGTGATCCAAAGATCTGGACAGGTGACGGTCCATATGTCCCGAAAACCTTCCAGACGGGCGCCCACCAAAGGAGATCCCAGGTGGGCCGGAAGACCGTCATGCCACGGTTTTGTCAACAGTTTTATCCTGTTGTCTGGCTGCTGTCTGTGCGCGGCCTCTACCTCTGCCTCCACGGACTTGTGTACCAAAACCTCGTCCTCGGCCTCGAAAGGACCGCGATCTAAATGAATTAAACGCCGGTCCCGAATATCCTATTCTAACCTGTGGAACGGTTCTCGTATATGGAGTAGGCAGAAAGGTAGATTTCTGCTGTAGCCTGCTAAATCCACTTATCCAACTCTGCACCTGAAAAGCATCTCTCCCCCAAAGGGGATGGTTTCAACTGCTTTCTTGGTGTCAGAGTCTCCTTGCCATTTGCTAAGATCTTGGGAGGCCTGACACAAGTATGAAGCAGATTCTCGAATGTGGTCTGCCAGTTGGGTAATCTCTTCTAAGCTATTCTTCTCAATAACTTGTACAATACGCCTAGACCACGCGCTCATGGCCTTGTTGACCCAAGCACATACGATCGCAGGTCTCTGTGCTGCACCTGCCATGAATATTGATTTCAAAGTGGTGTCCACTTTCCGATCTGACGCCTCCTTTAAAGTCGTCACATTAGGTATCGGTAATATTGTCTTTTCGATAACCTCCCTAGGGAAGCATCCACTACAGGTGGAATTTCCCACTTATCCATAACACCCTTGGGTATGTGAAACTTTTTTCTTTTTTTTTGGAAATTGAAAGCGTTTGTCCGGCTGTTTCCAAGGCTCCTCCACCTGAGACTGGAGGGATCTAGGAATTGGAAACACTGCAGAACGCGGCTTTCGTGATTCGAATAAATCGAATTCTTCTGTCGTGTCTACTTCTGGAAAATCGGAGTCCAGGGTAGATCCAACTAACTCACCTTCCTCTGTATCAATGAGAGGATCTCTTTCCTCGTCTGTTTCCGTTATGATAGGAAGAGGTCTTTTAACTGCCTTGGGCACATCTGATTCTGCATGTGCTCGCGGAGTTAACTTGATGAGAAATTCCTTCTTAGTGAATCCCGCAGCCCATCTCTGTGGGATTCCGCCATCTCTTGTGAGATTGCCTAGGCGGAGCACTGCTCCCAGGAGACGCACACCCCGGAGCTACCAACCCTCGTGCTCTTTTGCTACATTTCGTACAAACATAGCGGTCTTAGAAGTCTTGGTTGATGCTTTAGACATGCTAATTTAACCCCGTACTAGGGTATTACGCAGTGCTTTTACCCCTTAAATTAGGAAGGGAAAGCCTGAGGATGACGGAAGCGAAGGTATTGGAACCGGCTGGACAAATTTATCCCTTCATATGGAAAAAGGGGAAAATGACAATCCAAAAATTTAAAATAAATAAACAAATAAATATAAAATAAAAATGTCACCAGCCGGTTTGCAATCCTCACAGCCCAAACTGTAAATCAGCTACGATGGTGAGGTTGTCCACATGCTTCCCAGTATTTTCTTCAGGATCTTTTGTATAGAATTCCTAAGAAAATATAAATAGTAAATAAGTATTATACTTCAGGAGATCCTCCTATAACTCCTTTTACCAGCAGAGGGAGCTAATCCTATATTATTTCTCATAGGATTACAGATCCTACAGGGAGCTAAACCTATATCATGTCTCATAGGATAACGTATAAGAGGGGGAGGGTTAATCGCTGCCCCTCAGATTGGCGCCTATATGAGAAAAATAAGATGGCCGCCATCACTTCTATTACATTAAAGCAATGTACTACTGACACTTCTGCAGCCGTACACGCGGCAGGGGACCGTCTCAGCCGCGCTGAATACCACTCACTTTGCCCCTCAGCGCGTGCGCTGCGGGACCGCTCTCACCCGGTCCCCCAGCGGCGCGCTATACTGGCTAGGAAGCGCTTGTCCGCTCCACACAAGCCGCGCTTACACTCTGACGGGTCGCGCCACCGGACCTTCTTACCCGTCCTCAGCAGCGCTTTCTGTCCTGTCACTCTGTCTCCCCGCCGGTGCGCGCGCACTCTGTGAGGAGACAAAGCAGAGAGCGAGTCACTGACTGAGCCGGCAGGGACCGCGGTGACCTTCACCGGGTAGGCGCCCGGCGCTCTGCAGCCGGGTGAAGGTGACCCGCAGGTCATGTCCATGCAACACTGGCGCCAGTTGATACTGTCTCACAACGGAGCGTCTATTGCTGCTAATAAGCCGCGGGGTGAGCGGGGGTGAGCGGGGGGAGGGAGGAGGGAGCAGAGTTACTATCCTTTCAGCCTCCTCAGATGCATTACAACCAGTACTCACTGTACTCCGTTTCAAAGAGGATCTCCTGTGAGAGATGCAGATCCCTTCAAAAGGGATCTTTGTCTCTCAGTATTGTCAAGCTTTGTCTCCCTTTTCCTAGGGAGACGCAGCACCTTTGACATTAGTATTTCTGTGGAGAGATGCAGGTCCATTCGATAGGGATCGTTGTCTCTCACAATTCTGAGGCTCTTGTCTCCCTTTTCATTAGGGTGACGCAGCCCATATCAAGAAAACCATTAAAAATAAAACAAAAGAAAATTTAGTCAGGAGCTCTGTGCTCCCACGTGCTGTACCTCCAGCACAATTTTCAAAACTGAGGGAGGAGGGATGTGAAGGGGGAGGAGCCGGCTGTGCAGACAATACTAATTTTAGATTGTGCCACACCTCCGGTTGCAAGCTTCACACCCCTAATGTATAATGGAACTCCAGTGTCCCCTAGTGGATGAAAGAGAAATAAACTGATTGCATCTGCAATCACTTTACTTCTAGCTACAGGCCCCCTTACACCTGCTTTGCATTAATAGCTTTCCAGCTGCACATGTGCAATAAGTAGGCTTTCCATACCATATGGGCCCTACACATTGGCCGATCCGCCGCCGAGCTGGCCGATGGCGGATACGGCCGACGGGCGACCCGGTGGCGGGGGGGCAGTGACTGGGGGAGTGAAGTTGCTTCACTCCCCCCGTCACATGGCTCCATAGAACTGCAGGCAAATATGGACGAGATCGTCCATATTGGCCTGCATGCACAGCCGACGGGGCACCAACGATGAACGAGCGCGGGGCCGTGCATCGTTCATCGCTGGAGCCTCCACACTGCACGATATGAACGTTATCTCGTTCATTAATGAATGAGATTGTTCATATCGTGCAGTGATGTCGGCCAGTGTGTAGGGCCTAATACTTTTAAACCGGGACACCCATGGATTTTACGGTATCCGGTCTCTAGGTCGACCACACTTAGGTTGACAATGTCTAGGTCGACCACGGTTGGTCAACAGTTAGTAGGTTGATATTATTTCTAGGTCACATGGTCTCTAGGTCGACATGTTCTAGGTCGTCATGACAGAAGACATACTTGCCTACCTGACCCTCTCCATGAGGGAGAAAATGCTCTGTTCCTGGACTTTCCTGGTAATGTATGATTGCCATCACCTGTGGTGAGCTAGTTAATTGATAGGAAAGGTGTTTCACCACAGGTGATGGCAATCATACATTACCAGGAAAGTCCAGGAACAGAGCATTTTCTCCTTCATGGAGAGGGTCAGGTAGGCAAGTATGCAGAAGGTCGACATGAGTTTTTCACATTTCTTTTACATTTTTTTAAACTTTTTCATGCTTTACGATCCATGTGGACTGCAATTGGGAACGGCAATCTTGCCTGAAGCATCACGAGCGAAGCGAGCCTTGCGAGGGGACACGGTGCTATAATTGGGGTTCCCGGTCACTACAGAGAAAACGGCACCATTTAAAAAAAAAAAAACTCATGTCGACCAATAGTGGTCGACCTAGACACTGATGACCTAAGTGTGGTCGACCCTATGATCCACACCCAGATTTTACAGGTTTTGTAGCTGATTACAACCAGGTGAAATGCATGCTTAAAGTCAGTCACACACAGAACCTGTGTAATTCATTAGTATCCTGGTTTAAATGGATAGTATGGTAAGCAATAAGGCAAAAGCTGCAAAGTGCTTTGGAACATCATGCAGCCCATCGGAGAGGCAATGGGCTAATGCCGTCTAAACAGTGGCAGAACTAGCGCTGATGCTGCCAGTGCATTTCCCAGAGGGGCCCGGAGCAGTGAAGGAGCCCACAGCCACTGGCATTTTAATGAATCACACTGACTCATTTACATGCCCCCGTCATCAGCAGCTGCAGGGTCCTGCAGGGGAAAATGGTATAATAACATTGGGAAGAGGGGAAAAGGTGCATCGTCCTGCAGTGCTATGCTTGCTATAGCAACTACAGGGCATAAGAACAGCTCCATGGCTCCTCCCCCTCACATAGCAGGAATGGAGCCAGGACTGAGGCTCACAACGATGACAGGCAATGCAGCAAGAGGAAACAATATTCATATGCTGAGACTCAGCTGTCAATTGATGACTGCACAGCTGTTGTGCTTTGACTGTCAGTGACTGACAGCTCATAGCAGCATATAAATATCGTTTCATCATGCACTTCTGCCTGATTGTCAGTTTCTGACAATATGCAGTTTGATTGGTAGAGCCTTGATCACATGACCTTGCAGCTCCTTCCTCATTGAAGACTCATGTCCCTGTTTTGTACATTGGTGATCAAGGTTTTCTCAAAGTCAAATTTAAAGTAGATCCATATTTTCATTCTCTACCTCGCCTTGTCACCCTCTGCCTATACCAATCATACTCTGCCTGTCACCCTCCCCTCCCCTCCCCCTGTGTCCCCCACAGCCTCTCGCCACAATTCTCTACCTCTCCTTGTCACCCACTGCCTCTCCCTGTCACCCACTCCCCATCAACCTCTGCCACTCCTCATCCCCATCAGCCTCTTCCCATCACTCTTTACCTCTCCCTGTCATCCTCCCCTTTTCCCCCACAGCCTCTTAGGGGCAAACGCAGGATTTAGTAAGGAGGGTTTCCACGTGTAGTGTGTGCATATAACATATATATATATATATATATATATATATATAGGCACAAATAAGGATGCACTCACCAGACTTCTCCAGGGTGAAATTGATAGATTTTAATCCAGACAGCACATACTCACAAACAGAAGGTCAACGTTTCGGCTCACAGCAGAGCCTTTGTCAAGACCAGATTACCAGGTTGCCATCTCCCTAGCACTGCTCTGAATAGTGAAACCATATGTACCCTTGGTGCAGCCACACCCCCCAATCATCCAATTAGCAGCATGAACAAACAGGCCATCATTAAGTTTTCTAAGTTTTCTGTAGGATGTCACATGCCCTAGGCATATTGGATGAGCAGTCACTGAGTGATGCAGAACATTTGCTGATCAGCCTTACTGATGACGAGGCTGAGCGTGTATTATTCAATCAGGTAGATTTTGATGAACTGCCTTCGCAGACACCAATTGATTTATACCATAATTACACAGGTTGCGCAGGAGGGAGGTTGACCTCAATTTACACGGTCAGTTCCTCTCTGAGTATTTTCGAAAAAAGAGGATACCTCGTGGTTTCAGGATTGTCAACACACCCACCATTGGAAGGAAAAATCCTTCTTTCTGTGTCAAATGGTGTGGTGTGTTGAACAAATGTTCTTTAGACTTGCTTGTGCTAGTGATTGAAGAGGTTGGTGTTGAGCTCAAGAAAGTAAGATCTGAGATTGAAATCTTTGAAAAGGAACAGGTGGCTCCACTTAAAGTTGATAAAACAGAGAATTGGTTGGAGAAAATACAAGATCAGATTGAGAAATACAAGTAGGAGCTGATATCGTTTAAAAGAAAGAAATGGGAGACAGTAGAACTGGATTACCAAAAACATTCAGTCTATCGGTGGCTCTCTGGTGAGGGTAGAGATAGCTCCTTTCGACACAATCGCCCCTATAGGTTTAGAGGGCGGGGAGGCCGCTCTTTTGGCGCACATTCCCATAATTCATATTCTTCCTCAGACTCTGATTACACTGATAATTTGCCTCCGTCTGGGGCATCATCCTCCTCTACTTTTTTAGGCCCTGGCACCTGCTCCAAACGGGAACTAGCTACGGGAGGCCCCACCCGCGGCGGGGGGTACAAAAGATCGCGGAAAAAACAAGAAGGGGCCCAAAACCAAAACCTAATCTTTAATTTATCTGATCACCAGCTTACTGAGGCTGAGACGTCTCTATTGAGTAAGGGTTTATCTTTTGTGCCCACTAACAGTTTTAAATCTTTTCAGTGGTCTATCGAGCACTACAAGATGGGTCGGCAGCTAAGACTGCGTGAATATTTTGATAATCAACCCAAAAAATCAAATTCTTTAGAGACGGTCTCTACTTCATCCAAGGCATTCCGCAATCATAGTACTTTCGATCCCGTCTCCAATAATGTAAGCCTGCGAACCTTTATGAGATTTACCAACTCTGATGTGACTAGGGCCGCTAGCAGCAATAAGAAACACTATTCTAATCTCACTAGCAATGAATGGAAAGCGCTGAGAGGTTTGAGGGATGACACCGCTCTTGTCATCAGAAATGCTGACAAGGGCGGTGCTGTTGTACTACAAAACTTTTCTGACTATGATGAGGAGATTAGATCCCAGTTGGCCAATAAAGAGATCTATACTCAGGTTGAGTTTAATCCAATCCCACGAATTAAGAAGGAAGTTGACTCCATATTATATACTGCTTTCCAGCATGGCTGGATTACTGAGGATGTTTATGATTTTTTGACTGTTGAATTTCCAGTGTGTCCAGTAATTTATACCCTCCCGAAAGTCCACAAGTCCTTGAGCAAACCTACTGGGCGTCCCATCATCTCCGCACGTTGCTCACTTTTGCAACCGTTGGTGGTGTTTGTAGACTATTTTTTACAACCTTGTGTTAAGAGTATGTAGAGCTATTTACGGGACACAGGTGACTTTCTGGAGGGTCTAAATTCATTGGACTGTATTTCAGCTGGGTACCAACTAGCGACTCTTGATGTTAACTCGTTGTATACCGTCATTCCCCATGATGAAGGATTAATGGCAGTACGTAAAGCACTTCTAGCAGGCCCTTATGAAGGACCTCCCATTGAATTCATATTGGATCTTATTAGACTAGTATTGTCACATAACCACTTCCAATATCAGGGGGAGTATTTTATCCAGCGCACTGGGACAGCGATGGGGTCGAATTTGGCCCCGGGGTTTGCTAACCTGTACATGGCTAAATATGAGAATGAATATATCTTCCTAGGTATGGGGAACAGATGGTTTACTATAGAAGATATATTGACGATCTCTTTATGATATGGAGTGGCACCACTGAGTCATTTTATGCCATGGTGGATGCACTCAATGATCTGAACACCACAATTAGATGATTTCAAACATTAATAATTCTACAATTGATTTTTTGGATGTGACGGTTTTGAGTCGACCACCTGCTTTAGAATACACCTTATACTGAAAGCCAACTGACCGAAACATGCTATTGTGGGCCACAAGTCATCATCCAGATAAGCTCAAATCGAATTTACCTGTTTCGCAGTTACTTAGAGTCCTTAGGAACAACTCTGATACAGGTCGAGCAGAGATACAGTTACAGGATTGTGTTGACCGGTTTGTGAGTCGTGGATACAAAAGAAGTAATGTGCTGAAATGCCTTGCTAAGGCACGTGCAATCCACGCCAAAGGTGGTAATTCATCTAAACAACCAAGAAAGTCTAACCGTCTGATCTTTAAGACCAGTTGCAGCACCAACCTAAAGTCTATACAGAAAACTGTCACGGACAATTGGCCAATTGTTTGCTCTGACCCCAGGTTTAAGTCCATTGGTCCAAAGCCTCCCTTATTCAGTATACAACGTGGCCAGAATTTGAAGGATAGTCTTCTCAGACCAACCATGAGTGCCGTTAGCTCAAGCGGTGGACAATGGCTTGGTAAAAGACCAGGGTGCTACAAATGTTTGCAGTGCACCACATGCCGGTCCATGGTTACTGGACAGTTTTTCAATCATCCACTGTATGGGACCAAAATCAAGCTGAGACATCATCTGGTCTGTACTATGGACCATGTTGTATACTACCTGACGTGTCCCTGTGGCAAGATGTATGTTGGTAAGACGATACGTACCTTTCGTGAAAGGATGAACCAGCATCGGTCCTCGATTCATTTGGCTTACTCGACCGGTAAGACTGACAAACCGGTGGCAGCACATTTCTTGCAATTCAAGCACCAACTTTCCACCATGCGGTCCATGATAATTGACTGGGTGCCTCCTCTTGCCAGGGGAGAGGACAGGAACAAGTTGTTACTAAAACGCGAGGTATATTGGATCCATTTCTTGGGGACAATGTCACCGAAAGGACTCAATGAACAGAACCCATTGCACATGTTTTTGTGATTTGGCATCGTCTGAGGCTGATGCCAGTCTGATTTTTGCTAATTTTTCATATTTTTATGTTTCATTATTTTTTGTGACAGTGCAGGGGTGTTCAGCTCTTTGAGTGATCTATCAGTCATGTCCTCTGATCCTTTTGTGTTTTTTATTTTTTTGATTGAGTTTATATGTACTCCACTAGGTTTATGTGCATCTCGTGATGCGATTTTTCCTTGTGGTTTTTTATAGGTTTTGGGGATCTATGTTTAGCACTATGTTTAGTCATTTTTAAATGTATATACTTGCAATGCCCTGATGACTATTCTGATGGGTGCCTGTGTGCTATTGGTGCAGCCCGCCTGTTAATCATACTATCGATTGTGACATTCCTGTTTACTTTGGTAGTAAGGGGATAGGGTTGGTTTTTGCTGACCCTTACGTTTGTTTGCTATATATTGGGGGAGTTCAACAGCCGTGTACATTTATGCACAATGTTTTTTCAATCTGAGGTTAACGTAATTTGTGTTAGCAACTGGGTATTTGTTGCCTGGCTACAAGTGACCGGAAGTGATGCGGTATAGAAATCCCTGTGGCAGCTCAAATACCACAGGTTGCTAGGTAATCGATTGATTTATCCTGATTATGTATCTGGCCTATATGAGGATCTGTAGTGGATACTTTGGTTGTTCACTCCGATGTGGTTTACATAAGCTAATGTGGTCTGCTTTACTCACGGCGCCGTTACTTGGCAACGCCAGACGGGAAGTGATGCGCGGCTCACAGGAAGTGCCGTGCGTGTCACTGTACCGGCGTGCGTTTCACACACGATGTTAGACTCCTTGTGTGGCCACAATGAGTTGTTTTAAAATCAATTTATGTGTGTGTCTGGTTTGTGCTGTGTATATGTATTTGGCCTTATCCTGTGACAGCTGGCTGATATTAGCTTAATGATGGCCTGTTTGTTCATGCTGCTAATTGGATGATTGGGGGGTGTGGCTGCACCAAGGGTATATATGGTTTCACTATTCAGAGCAGTGCTAGGGAGATGGCAACCTGGTAATCTGGTCTTGACAAAGGCTCTGCTGTGAGCCGAAACGTTGACCTTCTGTTTGTGAGTATGTGCTGTCTGGATTAAAATCTATCAATTTCACCCTGGAGAAGTCTGGTGAGTACATCCTTATTTGTGCACATGTATCGTGGAACTTTGTTCTGATAGGACCTGTTCCTGGATTTTGCACCCCAGCAACTGTGATTATTAACGACATGTGAGTGCGCTCTTCTACAATGGATATATATATATGAAGTCCTCATACCAGGACGAAACGCGTTGGTACAGGGACTGGATGCTCACCCCTCTGACTTCTTATTCGTGGACAGATAAGCCATGTTTTAAGATTTTATCTTGTACGTTTGATACCTGCATTTACGAATAAATTCTATCCTGAAGTTTCTATATGCGGACAGATAAGCTGGCTATATTCTATAATCTTGTACGGTTAATACCTACACTTACAATTGGACGAGCTGCTATATATATCCTTATGCCCTTTTGTTTACTTTTTAAAATTGTCTCTATATGTGACTTGCATGTGTGGCAGGATTGTGTTTATTAAATTGTTACTGTTTTTAATTGACGTTTTCTCTTTATCAATAATTGGAACTAGCACAGTTCCTACATTTTTAAGTATCTGTTATAATTCAAAAACAGTACACACTATGTCGCATTTATCTCTCTTTTACATGTCCTGTTCCTAAGGGGTACATTTACTAAGCAGTGATAAGAGCGGAGAAGTGAGCCAGTGGAGAAGTGCCCATGGCAACCAATCAGCACTGAAGTAACATCTATAATTTGCATACTATAAAATGATAGAGAGCTGCTGATTGGTTGATGGGGAAATTTCTCCACTGGCTCACTTCTCCGTTCTTATCATTGCTTAGTAAATGTACCCCTAAGAGTCATCTACCTGAAACTGTTCGCAGCTAAGTTGTTAAAATGTTGTTCTTTCTTATCACTATACCTAAATTCACAAAGAGTGCCTCACTGACACTATCAGGCGCTTTTTTTTACTTCATTTTTTAATATATATATATATATATATTAAGTTGCCCGGTGCCTTCCGATGTAAATTTAAAGTAGATTGCAATGACGATGGCACTCAAGGTCATACAAGAAACGTCATATTAAATGTTTCTACGGTTTGGTTTTATTAAAAAACTATCTTCAGGAATCCAAACAATAAAAAGGTTTTACCTTAAATGTGAATGTATGTGAAAATATGTAAATTTAGCATTTAAAACTACGTTTCTTTTATGACTGTGAGTGCAGCTGCCATTGCAATCTACTATATATATATATATATATATATAACGTGTAGAAAGCAGCACTCCCAACATGTGATAAATCAGCTAGTGCCCTCCTGGAAACCACTGTGGGTCCAATGTACAGAACGTGAAGGCGGCACTCAGATCAATAATGCGACAACAGGCAGTTGTATTTACAACTCCCTGTTGTCGCATTATTGATCTGAGTGCCGCCTTCACGTTTTATATATATATATATATATATATATACTGAGTATATATACTTACATAGAGCCCACATTAATTTATACATACAAGCACACATACATACCTACACACACACAAACACACATACATACATACATACATACATACACACACACACACACACACACACACACACACACACACACAAACTTCATATACAGTACATACAGTCAGTGCCAGATTAAGGTCCTCATGGGCCTGGAGCTGAAATTTCTGAAGGGCCTATTGCATGCCGCCGGATGGGGTGTGACCAACACTGTGTTTGTGGCTACTGATATTGGGGTATAACCATTGCTGTATATATATTTATATGTGTGTGTACAGTAGGTGTGTGTTTGAAAAAATTAAAATCTCAGCACTTAAATCAGGGGTGGGGAACCTCCGGCCCGCGGGCCGTATAAGGCCCGCAAAGCCGTTTGGTCCGGCCCACCCGCTCCTCTCAGTGAGACACGCCGCCGCCCAGTCCGGCGGCAGCGTGTCTCAGCTGTCACCACACGGAGGAGAGCGCGGCTATTGTCGGGCGCGGCGGCGGTGTAGGACTTGAACCAGCCGCCGTTCATGAGCCAATCAGAGCTGGCGGACCGGCAGCCAATCAGGAGCCGCGGCTGCTAGTCCGCGAGCTCTGATTGGCTCTCGAACCGGCGGCTGGTTTCAAGTCTTACACGCCGCCGCCCAACATAGCCGCACTCTCCTCCGTGTCCCCGCCGAAAGGAGCGGTAAGCGGGACGGAGGGGGGGGATGTGGGGGACATGTGGGGGACGGAGGGGATGTGGGGGACATGTGGGGGATGGGTGGGGGATGGGGGGGGCAACGGGGGGCATCTGTATACCTGGCACTGTGAGGGGCATCTGTATACCTGGCACTGTGAGGGCATCTGTATACCTGGCACTGTGGGGAATTTGTATACCTGGCACTGTGGGACATCTGTATACCTGGCACTGTGGGGGCATCTGTATACCTGGCACTGTGAGGGGCATCTGTATACCTGGCACTGTGGGGACATCTGTATACCTGGCACTGTGGGGACATCTGTATACCTGGCACTGTGAGGGGCATTTGTATACTTGGCACTGTGGGGGCATCTGTATACCTGGCACTGTGTGGGGCATTTGTATACCTGGCACTGTGGGGGCATTTGTATACCTGAACTGTGGGGGCATCTGTATACCTGGCACTGTGGGGGCATCTGTATACCTGGCACTGTGAGCGGCATTTGTATACCTGGCACTGTGGGGGCATTTGTATACCTGGCACTGTGGGGGCATCTGTATGCCTGGCACTGTGAGGGGCATTTGTATACCTGGCACTGTGGGGGCATTTGTATACCTGGCACTGTGGGGGCATCTGTATACCTGGCACTGTGAGGGGCATTTGTATACCTGGCACTGTGGGGGCAATTGTGGATCTGGCACTGCACTATTGGGGGCATATGTGTATCACGTCCCATTTTAACTGGCCACACCCATTTTTTGGGCGCGCGCGGGGGGCAGACTTGTATGGCCCCCGAAGGATTTTATAAATATCCAAATGGCCCTCGGTAGAAAAAAGGGTCCCCACCCCTGACTTAAATGCTCAATTATATCGCCGACAAATCAATTATTGAAACAAGAACATACACAGAAAATAGAAAAACTCCAAAAATGAAAATCTGATATAACAAATGTGAACACATTCCCGTCTTCAGAAAAGGTGGCCGTCATCCTCAGTAGTCCAGGATCAAAATCTATGTGAATGATGAAGTGTCTGTGTATGCAATCACTTTAGCGACACACCTGCAACACTCCCATAACACACTGATGAAACAGACCATCTCCATGCGCATTCATAGCTACCTCCCAATCACCATCCAGGAACACTCTCACTTTTCCAAGACATCTCTGATTCCATGTATCTCAACCACAGCAGCGTTTTTGTGCATACACAGTGTAACAAATGCGCCAAAGCAGTTTTTAGTGATTTCCATCTTATTCCATTAGATGGGAAAGAGGGCACTCACCGAACTTTATCAAGTGTCTATTGACCAAAATTCATATCAAGCCATCACAGTCAACATTTTGATTCCTCAGAACATTTGTAAATTGGGCAACAACACAGAACAAGTGCATCAGATTAAGCAGAGATTACAGTATTGTCTCACAGGCCTTCTCTTTATACCAACAGAACCATGGGGTCATTCCGAGTTGTTCGCTCGCAAGCTGCTTTTAGCAGCTTTGCACACGCTAAGCCGCCGCCTACTGGGAGTGAATCTTAGCTTATCAAAATTGCGAACGAAAGATTAGCAGAATTGCGAATAGACACTTCTTAGCAGTTTCTGAGTAGCTCCACACTTACTCGGCATCTGCGATCAGTTCAGTGCTTGTCGTTCCTGGTTTGACGTCACAAACACACCCAGCGTTCGCCCAGACACTCCTCCGTTTCTCCAGCCACTCCCAGAAACGGTAGCGTTTTTTCGCACACACCCATAAAACGTCCTGTTTCCGCCCAGAAACACCCACGAAGAAAAAACCTCGTAATGCCGTGAGTAAAATATCTAACTGCATAGCAAATTTACTTGGCGCAGTCGCACTGCGGGCATTGCGCATGCGCATTAGCGACTAATCGCTCCGTTGCGAGAAAAAAATACAGAGCGAACAACTCGGAATGACCCCCAATGTGCAAACAGACGCCAAACTATATATGGTCTAATTTGGATCACATGGCCTGCCCGGTAGTGGTATCACTTCTTATAGCAACAATATTAAACAAGGTCCCACAGGTCCAAGCACAACAAAAAACAAACCATTACACTGTTCAACAGTTAAGTCATGTAATTTATCAGGCAGAGATGTAACGCTCTGCCGGTAACCTGAGGGTACTACGTGAACAACGTGGCACTGGTGCGACTAAACTGTGCGTCTAATGCCGGAATACAATACCAGATATCTGCAGCTAGCTCCTCTTGTGGAACGCAACAACTTTTAATTCAGCTGCCAGTTAACAAGCAACATCAGTACTCATGTGCAGACCAGTAGGGACCATATGGTAGCACTGATCCGAAGTTTTGAATGACCAGCTAAACTACAGGTATAATTCATTAAATTCTGAATACCCTTAACAGGAGTTAAAGGGTATGTCTCATCAGCACATACCTAGGCATGCAATGCTAGCAAACTCAATGTACTGTAATATAAGAATAATATTATTACTAGAGATGTGCACAGGACTATTTTTGCTGGATTTGGATTTGTCTCCGATTCGTCATCCGGCTTTGGAGTTGCCAAACCTTTGTGACGGATTTTGAATTTTCAAAAATTGACAAAAGAAGTTAAAATATATATATTTTTTGTTCCTAGAATATTATTAACCTCAATAACATTAATTTCCAGTCATTTCCACTCAATTTTGACAACCTCACAGCTCATAATATTGTTTTTACCAATATTGGTTAAAGGCTGCAGCGAGCTGGCTGGTTACTAAGCGACAGAGCAGTGGCACAAACACAAGGCAGTTTATAGCAAATATAAAAAACATTGCCACACAGCAGTGGCAGAAATGAAAAGTGGTGCAAGATGGATTTGTCCTTGAACAAAGTGAACAAAGCACACTAAGATGAACAATCACACAGTACAAACTACCATAGGCGCCGATTCCTTGGGTGCTCCTGGGCCAGAGCACCCACGGACACTCAGGAGCACCCACGGCACCAGCCGCTAGCTGCCGCAGCGAGACGTGCTGGGGGCTGTGGAAGCGTTTCCATACAGTGCAGTGTAATAAACCCCACAAAAAATGGGCGCCGCGTAGGAGGAGACAGATGCTAGAGGTCACATTTGACCTCTAGCGCATGACTCCCCGGTGGCGGGCATTTTAAGGTATTTTTTTACACAGCTATGGCGGCCATTCCGATCCGTTCACACGTAGCGGTTCTTCGCTGCGGTGCGAACGGGTCGGAACTGTGCATGCACGGCGGGCGCAATGCGCACGTGCATCGTTGCCTGGTGACGGCTGTTGCCGGGCAGCAGCTAGAAGAAAGAAGAAAGTGATACCTAGCGCGATCGCAAGAAGATTGACAGCGGGGAGGTGTTCCGGGGAGTCTACTCACCGTTTTACGGGTGTGGAAACCCAAACGCAGGCGTGTCCAGATGTTTGGAGGGCGGATGTCTGACGTCAATCCCGGGACCTTCGTCGCTGGATCCGTTGCACAGGCTAAGTAAGTCTGACCCCGGTCTTGTTTTGCAGGAAACTTTTTTAGCATAGCAGGGCTGCACAAGCGATCGCAGCCCTGCTATGCTAAAATACACTCCTTCATAGGCGGCATTAAGTTGATCGCACAAGCAGCAAAAAAAAAAAAAATTGTCTCAATCCACTGTGGGGGACTGCGGGGGCTAGCAGCAGGGCCAGGAAGTACAGTTATCATCAGGGAGCCCGCCTCTCACAACAAGGTAAAATGTACTAAATCTAATTTAATAAAACTATATATGGTTGCGGGGCAGGAGAAAAATGCAGTTTATCATCCAAAGTGCTGCACTGATACTTTAGTGGTGATCAGTCAGTGTATGTACAGTACGTGTCGTGGAGCTGTGAGTGCTGATGGAGACTCACTGTATGTGTGTGTGTCACCATGCCCCCTCTCCTCCAGGACCTACTGTAAAGCAAACCAAACAGTACAATTTACACAAGAGTACAGCGCAGCATATAGTAGCTTGCAGCATGCTCCCTATACACAGTCACTTTAACGAGCACACTTGTGAGTCTGAACACAGCACAACACAGCAGAGTATAGCGAAGCATGCAGCAGCGTGTCCTCTGTACATACAGAGTCACTTTAAACAGAGACACTTGTGAGTCTGGACACAGCCAATACAGCAGAGACAGTGCAGCATACTGCAGCGTGCGTTACTATGAAATGCAGACGAGTCCTGGCTGCGGTGCCTTATATAGAATCCAACTCCCATGAGAATCTGACGCTGGAAGCATGGCGTATAGCAACAGAGTGAACTCACATGGACTTCAACAAAAAACTTGAAGTGTATATCCTAGTCTGATGTTTAGGTCCTATTTTGGACCTATGTTTGAGTGGAGCTTGGTCCTATATACATACATAAAGAATAGCAAGTTCCGGCACCCTTGGGTACAAGGATATACACACACACCATTGTCAGAACCAGTGGGCTGCCTTCCTCCCCAGCACAGGCCAGTGTGCGCTGGAATAGAGGCTGCTGCGGGGGTGGCCAGTCCTCTCTCCCCACCGAACATGTGACTGACAGCAACGGGGAAGGGGGAGGACAGTGGGACTCTCCAATAGACTCGAGTAAAGAGTACCTCCGCACCCACGCCCCTCTCTGCGCCACTGAGTGTGTATATATATAAAAATGGGGGATGAGGGATGTATAGCGACCACGGTGTCTATTGATAAAGTATAAAATTGCCAATTATAATAAAAATTATAGATTTAACATAAAAGTTGTACATAAAAGAGACACATAAAAATGGGACAACAATACATACACAGCTGAACTAAAAGCACTTAAATTAACATATAAAACTACAATAAGAACAAGTAAAAGAGATTTTCCTTATCTTAGATGAGGTAGGTACAGGTTTTCCAACGCGTTTCGTCTCATAAGACTTCTTCAAGGGGACCCCTTGAAGAAGTCAAACTTTTTAAGGTGCAATTTTTCAAACTCAGTAATTCTTTCACGGGAAATGGCCAGTTCTCTCACGGACTCTTCAATTAAGTAATAATAAATCAAAACTACACTTGTTCAGCACAGCAATCCAGCGCTTGCAGAAGCTTTTAATACCGCTTCTTCATCCAAAACATATCACTCGTGTATAGGCGGCACCCGGTAAGAAACACTCTCATAAGCGCAGGTAAATGTTCAACGTTTTGAAGCTTTTAATACCGCTTCTTCGTCAGGATACAAACATAGAAATACACAACATACCTTATAAGACCATCTCACCCCCCACGTGTGTCAGCCGCGGCATGAAGACGCCTACTGATGACGCCATCACCCGGCGGCCGGCGCCATGGCTACAAGAAAAAATAAACAAAGTGCTGCTGCTGTCAAACCCGGAGCGGACAGGCATAAACAATGATATAATATATTATCACAGCTGTATAAAAACCATGCATAAACACAAACCATCAGCAAACAAGATACCAGTGTTATTCAGTCGTTGCATATGCCACAAAACACAATCATATGGCAACCGCAGCGACTAAAAAATAAAATACATAAAATATACAATACTTGAATGCAAAGATCATTCAATAAGCCAATTATACATAATCACTTAGATCTTTATACATAGTATCGACATATGGAACCGACAGATCGATCACTATTAAACAGAAAATAACAATTTCATAGAAAACAATGTAACCCTAAAGTTACATTCAGGCCCTTTGGAGCCATAGTACCAAGTCGGTGAATCCAACTGGTTTCACAACGTAGTAATTTGAGGCCCCTATTGCCACCCCGCAGACACAAAGGTATATGATCTATTATAATATATCGTAAGCAAGCTATACTATGTCCAGCTTGGACAAAGTGTCTGGCTACAGGTTGCTCACTTTGACCTGATGTAATGGCATCTTTTATAGAAGATCTATGTGTCGCTATCCTCTCACGAAGTGTACGTTCGGTCTTGCCGACATAACATAGCCCACATGGGCAGGTAATCAGATATACAATGTATCTTGTAGAGATGAGCGCCTGAAATTTTTCGGGTTTTGTGTTTTGGTTTTGGGTTCGGCTCCGCGGCCGTGTTTTGGGTTCGAACGCGTTTTGGCAAAACCTCACCGAATTTTTTTTGTCGGATTCGGGTGTGTTTTGGATTCGGGTGTTTTTTTCAAAAAACACTAAAAAACAGCTTAAATCATAGAATTTGGGGGTCATTTTGATCCCAAAGTATTATTAACCTCAAAAACCATAATTTACACTCATTTTCAGTCTATTCTGAATACCTCACACCTCACAATATTATTTTTAGTCCTAAAATTTGCACCGAGGTCGCTGTGTGAGTAAGATAAGCGACCCTAGTGGCCGACACAAACACCGGGCCCATCTAGGAGTGGCACTGCAGTGTCACGCAGGATGTCCCTTCCAAAAAACCCTCCCCAAACAGCACATGACGCAAAGAAAAAAAGAGGCGCAATGAGGTAGCTGTGTGAGTAAGATTAGCGACCCTAGTGGCCGACACAAACACCGGGCCCATCTAGGAGTGGCACTGCAGTGTCACGCAGGATGTCCCTTCCAAAAAACCCTCCCCAAACAGCACATGACGCAAAGAAAAAAAGAGGCGCAATGAGGTAGCTGACTGTGTGAGTAAGATTAGCGACCCTAGTGGCCGACACAAACACCGGGCCCATCTAGGAGTGGCACTGCAGTGTCACGCAGGATGTCCCTTCCAAAAAACCCTCCCCAATCAGCACATGATGCAAAGAAAAAGAAAAGAAAAAAGAGGTGCAAGATGGAATTGTCCTTGGGCCCTCCCACCCACCCTTATGTTGTATAAACAAAACAGGACATGCACACTTTAACCAACCCATCATTTCAGTGACAGGGTCTGCCACACGACTGTGACTGATATGACGGGTTGGTTTGGACCCCCCCCAAAAAAGAAGCAATTAATCTCTCCTTGCACAAACTGGCTCTACAGAGGCAAGATGTCCACCTCATCTTCACCCTCCGATATATCACCGTGTACATCCCCCTCCTCACAGATTATCAATTCGTCCCCACTGGAATCCACCATCTCAGCTCCCTGTGTACTTTGTGGAGGCAATTGCTGCTGGTCAATGTCTCCGCGGAGGAATTGATTATAATTCATTTTAATGAACATCATCTTCTCCACATTTTCTGGATGTAACCTCGTACGCCGATTGCTGACAAGGTGAGCGGCGGCACTAAACACTCTTTCGGAGTACACACTTGTGGGAGGGCAACTTAGGTAGAATAAAGCCAGTTTGTGCAAGGGCCTCCAAATTGCCTCTTTTTCCTGCCAGTATAAGTACGGACTGTGTGACGTGCCTACTTGGATGCGGTCACTCATATAATCCTCCACCATTCTATCAATGTTGAGAGAATCATATGCAGTGACAGTAGACGACATGTCCGTAATCGTTGTCAGGTCCTTCAGTCCGGACCAGATGTCAGCATCAGCAGTCGCTCCAGACTGCCCTGCATCACCGCCAGCGGGTGGGCTCGGAATTCTGAGCCTTTTCCTCGCACCCCCAGTTGCGGGAGAATGTGAAGGAGGAGATGTTGACAGGTCGCGTTCCGCTTGACTTGACAATTTTGTCACCAGCAGGTCTTTCAACCCCAGCAGACCTGTGTCTGCCGGAAAGAGAGATCCAAGGTAGGCTTTAAATCTAGGATCGAGCACGGTGGCCAAAATGTAGTGCTCTGATTTCAACAGATTGACCACCCGTGAATCCTTGTTAAGCGAATTAAGGGCTGCATCCACAAGTCCCACACGCCTAGCGGAATCGCTCCCTTTTAGCTCCTTCTTCAATGCCTCCAGCTTCTTCTGCAAAAGCCTGATGAGGGGAATGACCTGACTCAGGCTGGCAGTGTCTGAACTGACTTCACGTGTGGCAAGTTCAAAGGGCATCAGAACCTTGCACAACGTTGAAATCATTCTCCACTGCACTTGAGACAGGTGCATTCCACCTACTATATCGTGCTCAATTGTATAGGCTTGAATGGCCTTTTGCTGCTCCTCCAACCTCTGAAGCATATATAGGGTTGAATTCCACCTCGTTACCACTTCTTGCTTCAGATGATGGCAGGGCAGGTTCAGTAGTTTTTGGTGGTGCTCCAGTCTTCTGTACGTGGTGCCTGTACGCCGAAAGTGTCCCGCAATTTTTCTGGCCACCGACAGCATCTCTTGCACGCCCCTGTCGTTTTTTAAAAAATTCTGCACCACCAAATTCAAGGTATGTGCAAAACATGGGACGTGCTGGAATTTGCCCATATTTAATGCACACACAATATTGCTGGCGTTGTCCGATGCCACAAATCCACAGGAGAGTCCAATTGGGGTAAGCCATTCCGCGATGATCTTCCTCAGTTGCCGTAAGAGGTTTTCAGCTGTGTGCGTATTCTGGAAAGCGGTGATACAAAGCGTAGCCTGCCTAGGAAAGAGTTGGCGTTTGCGAGATGCTGCTACTGGTGCCGCCGCTGCTGTTCTTGCGGCGGGAGTCCATACATCTACCCAGTGGGCTGTCACAGTCATATAGTCCTGACCCTGCCCTGCTCCACTTGTCCACATGTCCGTGGTTAAGTGGACATTGGGTACAACTGCATTTTTTAGGACACTGGTGAGTCTTTTTCTGACGTCCGTGTACATTCTCGGTATCGCCTGCCTAGAGAAGTGGAACCTAGATGGTATTTGGTAACGGGGGCACACTGCCTCAATAAATTGTCTAGTTCCCTGTGAACTAACGGCGGATACCGGACGCACGTCTAACACCAACATAGTTGTCAAGGACTCAGTTATCCGCTTTGCAGTAGGATGACTGCTGTGATATTTCATCTTCCTCGCAAAGGACTGTTGAACAGTCAATTGCTTACTGGAAGTAGTACAAGTGGGCTTACGACTTCCCCTCTGGGATGACCATCGACTCCCAGCGGCAACAACAGCAGCGCCAGCAGCAGTAGGCGTTACACGCAAGGATGCATCGGAGGAATCCCAGGCAGGAGAGGACTCGTCAGAATTGCCAGTGACATGGCCTGCAGGACTATTGGCATTCCTGGGGAAGGAGGAAATTGACACTGAGGGAGTTGGTGGGGTGGTTTGCGTGAGCTTGGTTACAAGAGGAAGGGATTTACTGGTCAGTGGACTGCTTCCGCTGTCACCCAAAGTTTTTGAACTTGTCACTGACTTATTATGAATGCGCTGCAGGTGACGTATAAGGGAGGATGTTCCGAGGTGGTTAACGTCCTTACCCCTACTTATTACAGCTTGACAAAGGGAACACACGGCTTGACACCTGTTGTCCGCATTTCTGGTGAAATACCTCCACACCGAAGAGCTGATTTTTTTGGTATTTTCACCTGGCATGTCAACGGCCATATTCCTCCCACGGACAACAGGTGTCTCCCCGGGTGCCTGACTTAAACAAACCACCTCACCATCAGAATCCTCCTGGTCAATTTCCTCCCCAGCGCCAGCAACACCCATATCCTCCTCATCCTGGTGTACTTCAACACTGACATCTTCAATCTGACTATCAGGAACTGGACTGCGGGTGCTCCTTCCAGCACTTGCAGGGGGCGTGCAAATGGTGGAAGGCGCATGCTCTTCACGTCCAGTGTTGGGAAGGTCAGGCATCGCAACCGACACAATTGGACTCTCCTTGTGGATTTGGGATTTCGAAGAATGCACAGTTCTTTGCTGTGCTGCTTTTGCCAGCTTGAGTCTTTTCATTTTTCTAGCGAGAGGCTGAGTGCTTCCATCCTCATGTGAAGCTGAACCACTAGCCATGAACATAGGCCAGGGCCTCAGCTGTTCCTTGCCACTCCGTGTGGTAAATGGCATATTGGCAAGTTTACGCTTCTCCTCCGACAATTTTATTTTAGGTTTTGGAGTCCTTTTTTTACTGATATTTGGTGTTTTGGATTTGACATGCTCTGTACTATGACATTGGGCATCGGCCTTGGCAGACGACGTTGCTGGCATTTCATCGTCTCGGCCATGACTAGTGCCAGCAGCTTCAGCACGAGGTGGAAGTGGATCTTGATCTTTCCCTAATTTTGGAACCTCAACATTTTTGTTCTCCATATTTTAATAGGCACAACTAAAAGGCACCTCAGGTAAACAATGGAGATGGATGGATTGGATACTAGTATACAATTATGGACGGGCTGCCGAGTGCCGACACAGAGGTAGCCACAGCCGTGAACTACCGCACTGTACTGTGTCTGCTGCTAATATATAGACTGGTTGATAAAGAGATAGTATACTCGTAACTAGTATGTATGTATAAAGAAAGAAAAAAAAACCACGGTTAGGTGGTATATACAATTATGGACGGGCTGCCGAGTGCCGACACAGAGGTAGCCACAGCCGTGAACTACCGCACTGTACTGTGTCTGCTGCTAATATATAGACTGGTTGATAAAGAGATAGTATACTCGTAACTAGTATGTATGTATAAAGAAAGAAAAAAAAACCACGGTTAGGTGGTATATACAATTATGGACGGGCTGCCGAGTGCCGACACAGAGGTAGCCACAGCCGTGAACTACCGCACTGTACTGTGTCTGCTGCTAATATAGACTGGTTGATAAAGAGATAGTATACTCGTAACTAGTATGTATGTATAAAGAAAGAAAAAAAAACCACGGTTAGGTGGTATATACAATTATGGACGGGCTGCCGAGTGCCGACACAGAGGTAGCCACAGCCGTGAACTACCGCACTGTACTGTGTCTGCTGCTAATATATAGACTGGTTGATAAAGAGATAGTATACTCGTAACTAGTATGTATGTATAAAGAAAGAAAAAAAAACCACGGTTAGGTGGTATATACAATTATGGATGGGCTGCCGAGTGCCGACACAGAGGTAGCCACAGCCGTGAACTACCGCACTGTACTGTGTCTGCTGCTAATATATAGACTGGTTGATAAAGAGATAGTATACTCGTAACTAGTATGTATGTATAAAGAAAGAAAAAAAAACCACGGTTAGGTGGTATATACAATTATGGACGGGCTGCCGAGTGCCGACACAGAGGTAGCCACAGCCGTGAACTACCGCACTGTACTGTGTCTGCTGCTAATATATAGACTGGTTGATAAAGAGATAGTATACTCGTAACTAGTATGTATGTATAAAGAAAGAAAAAAAAACCACGGTTAGGTGGTATATACAATTATGGACGGGCTGCCGAGTGCCGACACAGAGGTAGCCACAGCCGTGAACTACCGCACTGTACTGTGTCTGCTGCTAATATAGACTGGTTGATAAAGAGATAGTATACTCGTAACTAGTATGTATGTATAAAGAAAGAAAGAAAAACCACGGTTAGGTGGTATATACAATTATGGACGGGCTGCCGAGTGCCGACACAGAGGTAGCCACAGCCGTGAACTACCGCACTGTACTGTGTCTGCTGCTAATATATAGACTGGTTGATAAAGAGATAGTATACTCGTAACTAGTATGTATGTATAAAGAAAGAAAAAAAAACCACGGTTAGGTGGTATATACAATTATGGACGGGCTGCCGAGTGCCGACACAGAGGTAGCCACAGCCGTGAACTACCGCACTGTACTGTGTCTGCTGCTAATATATAGACTGGTTGATAAAGAGATAGTATACTCGTAACTAGTATGTATGTATAAAGAAAGAAAAAAAAACCACGGTTAGGTGGTATATACAATTATGGACGGGCTGCCGAGTGCCGACACAGAGGTAGCCACAGCCGTGAACTACCGCACTGTACTGTGTCTGCTGCTAATATATAGACTGGTTGATAAAGAGATAGTATACTCGTAACTAGTATGTATGTATAAAGAAAGAAAAAAAAACCACGGTTAGGTGGTATATACAATTATGGACGGGCTGCCGAGTGCCGACACAGAGGTAGCCACAGCCGTGAACTACCGCACTGTACTGTGTCTGCTGCTAATATATAGACTGGTTGATAAAGAGATAGTATACTCATAACTAGTATGTATGTATAAAGAAAGAAAAAAAAACCACGGTTAGGTGGTATATACAATTATGGACGGGCTGCCGAGTGCCGACACAGAGGTAGCCACAGCCGTGAACTACCGCACTGTACTGTGTCTGCTGCTAATATAGACTGGTTGATAAAGAGATAGTATACTACTAATATTATATATACTGGTGGTCAGGTCACTGGTCACTAGTCACACTGGCAGTGGCACTCCTCCGACAATTTTATTTTAGGTTTTGGAGTCCTTTTTTTACTGATATTTGGTGTTTTGGATTTGACATGCTCTGTACTATGACATTGGGCATCGGCCTTGGCAGACGACGTTGCTGGCATTTCATCGTCTCGGCCATGACTAGTGCCAGCAGCTTCAGCACGAGGTGGAAGTGGATCTTGATCTTTCCCTAATTTTGGAACCTCAACATTTTTGTTCTCCATATTTTAATAGGCACAACTAAAAGGCACCTCAGGTAAACAATGGAGATGGATGGATTGGATACTAGTATACAATTATGGACGGGCTGCCGAGTGCCGACACAGAGGTAGCCACAGCCGTGAACTACCGCACTGTACTGTGTCTGCTGCTAATATAGACTGGTTGATAAAGAGATAGTATACTACTAATATTATATATACTGGTGGTCAGGTCACTGGTCACTAGTCACACTGGCAGTGGCACTCCTGCAGCAAAAGTGTGCACTGTTTAATTTTAATATAATATTATGTACTCCTGGCTCCTGCTATAACCTATAACTGGCACTGCAGTAGTGCTCCCCAGTCTCCCCCACAATTATAAGCTGTGTGAGCTGAGCAGTCAGACAGATATATAATATATATAGATGATGCAGCACACTGGCCTGAGCCTGAGCAGTGCACACAGATATGGTATGTGACTGACTGAGTCACTGTGTGTATCGCTTTTTTCAGGCAGAGAACGGATATATTAAATAAACTGCACTGTGTGTCTGGTGGTCACTCACTATATAATATATTATGTACTCCTGGCTCCTGCTATAACCTATAACTGGCACTGCAGTAGTGCTCCCCAGTCTCCCCCACAATTATAAGCTGTGTGAGCTGAGCAGTCAGACAGATATATATAATATTATATATAGATAATAGATGATGCAGCACACTGGCCTGAGCCTGAGCAGTGCACACAGATATGGTATGTGACTGAGTCACTGTGTGCTGTGTATCGCTTTTTTCAGGCAGAGAACGGATTATAAATAAAACTGGTGGTCACTGGTCACTATCAGCAAAACTCTGCACTGTACTGAGTACTCCTAATGCTCCCCAAAATTAGTAAATCAAGTGTCTCTCTAATCTATTCTAAACGGAGAGGACGCCAGCCACGTCCTCTCCCTATCAATCTCAATGCACGTGTGAAAATGGCGGCGACGCGCGGCTCCTTATATAGAATCCGAGTCTCGCGATAGAATCCGAGCCTCGCGAGAATCCGACAGCGTCATGATGACGTTCGGGCGCGCTCGGGTTAACCGAGCAAGGCGGGAAGATCCGAGTCGCTCGGACCCGTGAAAAAAAACATGAAGTTCTGGCGGGTTCGGATTCAGAGAAACCGAACCCGCTCATCTCTAGTATCTTGTGGTACAGGTAACCCTATAACGAATGTAGTATTTCTTCCCATTATGAGGATGACAAAAATGGGAGCTAACTGTCAAAGACCTACATGTTGTACAATTAAGGCAACGATAACAGCCTGCTTTACGTCCAAGGAACCCTATCTGCTCACTCTGGGTATGTTGTATTTTGGTAATATCAGTCTTCATCACCCAGTCTTTGATATTCCTCCCCCGTGTGTAACATGGCATGATTGACGTATTAGTCAAACCAAGATTAGAGTCAGTGGTCACAACCGGCCACCATTTTTTAGCCACCTACCGTATCCCATTACTGGCAACATTATAGTGGTTAACCCATGGCATCCGTGCAGTATGATCATTATTGACCTTCTTGCGGGGAATTTGGCTTTATTGACTTAAGGGACGACCCTGACATTCACTGATATTGAAGCTGAATCTATCCTGTTTGCAGAGCCGGCCATAGGTATAGGCAAATTAGGCAATTGCCTAGGGCATTTGATATGCCTAGGTGCATCAGCAGATTCTGCTGATTAAAATGATATGCGGCATGCCTATATTCTGTGTGTGGCATTTCATATGCAGATACAGCCACAGTCTCACACAGTAAATAGGCATGCTGCATATCATTTTAATCAGCAGAAGCTGCTTGTGCATCCTAGCCACATAGCAATGCAAATAAGATGCATTTTCATTAAAAAAATGTGCCCGACGTTCACATTGAGGCAAGATTTATGAGGACACATCCGTGTCCAAGCAGAGGCAGAGGTCACAGTGTTAGTGGCAGTGTGAGTGCTGTGTGCATGTGAGTGGGTTGGTTGTGCAGTAGTGTTCAGAATATGTGTAAGGAGCATTATGTGTGTCTGTTAGGTGCCGCGGTCCGCGGCGCCGCTCGGTCTGCTTCCGAGCGACGCTCACGGCCGCCGCACCTCCCTTCCTGCCCGCCCGGCGCCTAGCAATGCCAGGACGCCGTGCGCGCTGAACCGCCGGGTCCCTGGCATCGCTGGGACGCCGTGCGCGCGTAGCCGCCGGACCCTTAGCAACGGGGATGCCACAGACGAACCGCGTTCCCCGTTGCTTCCTATCAATCAATACACCTGTTAGCTCTGGTCGTGCAGCAGGGCAGCTGCACGACATTACTAATTAAGCTTCACTGCAGCTATTGGAGGGCTCCCTGTTATATTCTCCCTCACTACCTGGCACAGACGCCGGTGATAGCTTCCTGTATGCTGTTCCTGCCTTGTAACGTCTGTTCCTGGTCAGCTGTATCTGGTCGATCCTGCTCCCTGTGCTCCTGAGTCCTGGAGTTCTGAAGCCGGTCCTGGGAATCCTTCCTGTTCAAGTGAACCTGTTGCAGTCATCTGGGGGTTCTCGTTTGTTGGGGTTCTCTCCCGGTTTCGTGAGTAGCGGCTTCTGCCACGTGTTGCGGCCTAGGCCGCTTAGTCCTTTTGGTACTTTTTGTATTGGTGGTTTTTGCAGAGGTTTCAGCTTTTCACTGTCCTCCCCGGAACTCGGCGGTGCCGTGTGGGGGAGTGGACAGTGATATCTTTTGTTGTTCTTTTCCTTTGGCGGCGTGCCGCACATATATTTAGTTTTAGGGTAGTTAGTAGCCCCTAGCTGCTGTTTGCTTTATTTAGAGGTCCCCTTGTTATTATCCTGTCTCGGTTCACGCTTTGTCTCACTCTAAGACCTGGGGGCATCGGAGTTGGGCAGACCTAATCCGCCCTTCAAACGCGGCTGCCGTGGGCCCAAGAAACCATAGTCACTCAGGCGTGAACGGACCACACGGGTAAAACAACGGAGGTAGGGTGCTAGGGGCTATTCCCGTTCCCTCCCTATTTCAGCGTCAAGTCCTGGGGCTCTGGACTCACTTCGCAACATCTTTCTAGTTCTGAGCATCAGGAACGTAACATTATCACCGGCCCAAAAACACACAAAAAAAAAGAGTTATTTGTATTTGGTGGGCTTTGAAATTCGGCCTCATGAATCCGGCAGTATTAGGACCGAATCCCAGACAGCTTTTGGCCAACCAGATTCAGGAACTAACTCAGATGGTTCAGGATCTTACTCTTCGGGTGAGATCGCAGGGAGATCTTTTGCGAGCCTCCCCAAGTATGATTCCAGAACCAAAGATGCATCTACCTGACCGTTTTTCGGGTAACCGAAAGGATTTTTTTAATTTCAAGGAAGCTTGTAAGCTTTATTTTCGTTTAAGGCCCCGATCCTCTGGTACTGAGTCTCAACGGGTCGGGATTGTGATGTCATTACTACAAGGCGATCCACAAACCTGGGCTTTTGGGCTAAAAGCCGATGATGTTGCCTTGCTATCTGTAGATGCCTTTTTTAAGTCCTTAGGCCTTTTGTATGATGACCCTGATAGAGAAGCGTCGGCTGAGAGCCACCTGCGTGCACTTAAGCAAGGGAAAAATCCAGCAGAGGCGTATTGTACCGAGTTTCGCCGTTGGTCGAACGACTGTGCTGGAATGACCCTGCCCTGCGCAGTCAGTTTCGCCTCGGTTTGTATGAAGTTATTAAAGACAGTCTCCTTCAGTACCCCGCTCCAGAGACTCTAGACAAACTCATGGAGCTTGCTATTAAAATTGATCGTCGTCTCCGGGAGCGGAGGGCTGAAAGAGGAGCTAGTTTCAGGCCTAGTCCATGTGTGTCCGGCTGTCCCTGTAGTTCTGGGTCACCCCTGGCTTGCCTTTCATAATCCCACCATAGATTGGCAGTCTGGGGAGATTTCCCGATGGGGTCCCTTTTGTGTTAAGGAATGTATTTCCCGTCCAGTCCGGGTTGCGGCAGTCACCCCAGAACTTATTCCTTTGGAATATCAGGACTTTGCCGAGGTTTTCTCCAAGGGTAATGCGGATATTCTGCCTCCTCATCGGTCCTATGACTGCGCTATTGACTTAGTTCCCGGTGCCTCTTTACCTAAGGGGAGACTATATGCCCTGTCTGGGCCGGAAACTACGGCAATGAATGATTATGTACAGGAGAGCCTAAAAAAAGGCTTCATTAGGCCCTCGAAATCTCCATTGAGTGCAGGGTTCTTTTTTGTTGAGAAAAAAGATGGGTCGCTCAGACCATGTATTGATTTTCGGGCTTTGAATAAAATCTCTGTTAAAAACACCTACCCCTTGCCACTGATTTCAGTACTATTTGATCAGCTCCGGACTGCCGTTATCTTTTCCAAGATCGATCTTAGAGGGGCTTACAATTTCATCCGAATTAAATCTGGGGATGAGTGGAAGACGGCTTTCAGCACACAGTCGGGACATTATGAATACCTGGTGATGCCGTTTGGGCTGTCAAATGCTCCTGCTGTATTTCAAGATCTCATTAACGACGCCCTTCGCGACTTTCTAGGAAAGTTCGTGGTCGTTTATTTGACGACATTTTGATTTACTCCGAGTCTTTAGAACAACATATTACCCATGTGCGACTGGTCCTTCAGAAGTTACGGGAAAATAATTTATACGCCAAACTGGAGAAATGTGATTTCCACATCACAGAAGTGTCCTTCCTGGGGTATATTATTTCTCCTAAGGGGTTTTTGATGGAACAAAAAAAACTCCAGGCCATCCTAAATTGGGCACAACCCACGAACTTAAAAGCAATTCAGCGCTTTTTAGGGTTTGCAAATTACTATAGGCGTTTTATTCATACCTTCTCTGATTTGGTTGCTCCTATAGTAGCATTCACTAAAAAAGGAGCGGACCCTTCCAATTGGTCGCCTGAAGCCAAGTCTGCCTTTCTGGCCTTAAAGCAGGCCTTTGTCTCAGCTCCAGTGCTCAGACACCCTAACCCGGAGCTCCCCTTTATTGTCGAGGTAGATGCCTCAGAGGTTGGAGTGGGGGCTATCCTTTCTCAGGAAGACCCGGAGTCTCAGGAATTACACCCATGTGCCTTCATGTCCAGGAAATTCTCCTCCGCAGAATCCAACTATGATGTTGGTAATCGAGAATTGTTGGCAGTTAAATGGGCTTTCGAGGAGTGGAGGCATTGGCTGGAAGGACCTAGGCATACCATTACGGTGTTTACTGACCACAAGAACCTGCAGTATATTGAGTCAGCTAAACGGCTTAATGCTCGACAGGCATGTTGGGCGTTGTTTTTTACTCGTTTCAGGTTTATTATCACCTTCAGGCCCGGTTCCAAGAATACAAAAGCCGATGCCCTGTCACGTTGTTTTCTTCCGGTTCACAACAACCACCCGGCTACTTCCCCCATAGTTCCATCGTCTGTCATCTGGGCTGGCCTCACACAGGATTTATTTACACAGCTAGTCCAGCTTCAGCAGCAGGCTCCCAAAGTCACTCCTGCAGATCGTCTCTTCGTCCCTGTATTTCTGAGAGGCACTGTTCTAGCTGAGTTTCATGATAATAAGGTTTCTGGTCATCCGGGTATCACTAAGACCTTGGAATTAATCTCTCGCTCAGTGTGGTGGCCTAATCTTTCTAAAGATGTAAGGGAATTTGTCCGTTCCTGTCAGGTTTGTGCTCAGTACAAGGTATCTCGATCGTTGCCGGTCGGGCAACTCATACCTTTAGCCATTCCTCTCAGGCCATGGTCACATATATCCATGGATTTCGTGGTGGACCTTCCTCTTTAAGCTGGATTTCGAGTCATTTGGGTGGTAGTAGACCGTTTTAGTAAGATGGCCCACTTCATTGCTCTCCCCCGATTACCCTCTGCTCAAGGGTTGGCAGTTTTATTTCTCCGCCATGTGTTCAGGCTCCATGGTTTACCCAGGGATATTGTCTCTGATCGGGGACCGCAATTCATCGCCCGTTTCTGGAAACGTTTTTGTGCCTCATTAAATATGAAACTCTCTTTAACATCTGGGTACCATCCACAGTCTAACGGACAAACTGAACGTGTTAATCAGTTGTTAAAACAGTATTTACGGCTATATTCGGCCAAACTTCAGAATGATTGGTCTGAATTTCTTCCTTTGGCCGAGTTTGCCTATAATAACTCTTGTCATTCTTCCACCAAGGAGTCCCCATTCTTTTCGGTCTTGGGCTTTCATCCTAGAGCCAATTCTTTTTACCCTCATTTTCCAGTTTCCTCGTTGACCTTAACTTCCCGTCTCAGAATGATTTGGAAAAAGGTGCACCTTGCCCTTAAGAAGACTGCCTTCCGAGAAAAAAAAATTTCTGATAGGTTCCGACGCCCATGCACTTTTAAGGTGGGAGATAAGGTGTGGTTGTCAACCCGCAACATCAAGCTCCGACAACCCTCGGCTAGATTGGGACCCAAATTTATTGGACCGTTCCTTATCATTAAGAAGGTCAACCCAGTTGCTTTTCGGCTACGCTTGCCTAAATCACTCAAAATTGGCAATACTTTTCACTGTTCCCTTCTGAAGCAGTATTTTTATTCCAGGAGATTCCATCGGAAGACTTCCCAGGGTAGACCTCCGGTGGATGTTCAGGGGCAACAAGAGTTCTTGGTGGAGAAGGTTTTAGATTCCAAAGTTTCTCGGGGCCGGCTTTATTTTTTGGTTCACTGGAAAGGCTATGGCCCGGAAGAAAGGTCTTGGGTCCTGGATAAGGATCTACATGCCCCTAAACTTAAGAGATTATTCTTTCAGGAATTTCCTCAGAAACCCGGCTTTAGGGGTTCTTTAACCCCTTCTCAAGGGGGGGTACTGTTAGGTGCCGCGGTCCGCGGCGCCGCTCGGTCTGCTTCCGAGCAACGCTCACGGCCGCCGCACCACCCTTCCTGCCTGCCCGGCGCCTAGCAACGCCAGGACGCCGTGCGCGCTGAGCCGCCGGGTCCCTGGCAACGCCAGGACGCCGTGCGCGCTGAGCCGCCGGGTCCCTGGCAATGCTGGGACGCCGTGCGCGCGTAGCCGCCGGACCCTTAGCAACGGGGACGCCACAGACGAACCGCGTTCCCCGTTGCTTCCTATCAATCAATACACCTGTTAGCTCTGGTCGTGCAGCAGGGCAGCTGCACGACATTACTAATTAAGCTTCACTGCAGCTATTGGAGGGCTCCCTGTTATATTCTCCCTCACTACCTGGCACAGACGCCAGTGATAGCTTCCTGTATGCTGTTCCTGCCTTGTAACGTCTGTTCCTGGTCAGCTGTATCTGGTCGATCCTGCTCCCTGTGCTCCTGAGTCCTGGAGTTCTGAAGCCGGTCCTGGGAATCCTTCCTGTTCAAGTGAACCTGTTGCAGTCATCTGGGGGTTCTCGTTTGTTGGGGT
Source organism: Pseudophryne corroboree (assembly GCF_028390025.1). Lineage (NCBI taxonomy): Eukaryota > Metazoa > Chordata > Amphibia > Anura > Myobatrachidae > Pseudophryne > Pseudophryne corroboree. Next base: position 408,530,726 of record NC_086444.1, on the reverse strand, counting down.
TCTCTCCCGGTTTCGTGAGTAGCGGCTTCTGCCACGTGTTGCGGCCTAGGCCGCTTAGTCCTTTTGGTACTTTTTGTATTGGTCGTTTTTGCGAGGTTTCCGCTTTTCACTGTCCTCCCCGGAACTCGGCGGTGCCGTGTGGGGGAGTGGACAGTGATATCTTTTGTTGTTCTTTTCCTTTGGCGGCGTGCCGCACATATATTTAGTTTTAGGGTAGTTAGTAGCCCCTAGCTTCTGTTTGCTTTAGTTAGAGGTCCCCTTGTTATTATCCTGTCTCGGTTCATGCTTTGTCTCACTCTAAGACCTGGGGGCATCGGAGTTGGGCAGACCTAATCCGCCCTTCAAACGCGGCTGCCGTGGGCCCAAGAAACCATAGTCACTCAGGCGTGAACGGACCACACGGGTAAAACAATGGAGGTAGGGTGCTAGGGGCTATTCCTGTTCCCTCCCTATTCTAGCGTCACATCCTGGTGCTCTGGACTCACTTCGCAACATCTTTCTAGTTCTGAGCATCAGGAACGTAACAGTGTCATGTACAAATGCATTAATAATGTGCAACATATGTGTGAGGGGCACTATGTGTGTCATTATGTGTATAAGGGCATTAATAATGTGTGGCATATGTGTACCAGGGTACTACTGTATGTGTCATTATGTGTATAGGGGCACTAATAACGTGCAGCAAATGTGTAGGGGGCACTATGTGTGTCATTATGTGTATAGGGGCACTAATAACGTGCAGCAAATGTGTAGGGGGCACTATGTGTGTCATTATGTGTATAAGGGCATTAATAATGTGCGGCGTATGTGTAAAGGACATTATGTGTAAAAGGGCATTAATAAAGGTTGTCATAATGTGTAAGGCACATTACTGTATGTTTATAAGGACATTAATAATGTGTCTCATATGTGTTAGGGGCATTAATGTGTGGCATTATGTGTTTAAAGTGCTCTACTATGTGGCGTTGCGTATAGAAAGGGCACTACTGTGTCGTCTAATGTGAATAAAGAGTAATAGGGTGTGGTGAAATGTGAATAAGGAGCAATTCAGAGTGATGTAATGTGAATAAGGGTCTCTACTGTGAGGGGTAACTTTTATAAGGTAAAGTGATACTACTGTGGGATGTAATATGAATTATGGACACTATCGCATGATCAAATGTGAATAAAGTGCAGTACTGTGTGGCGTAATTGGAATTGGGGTTTCTATTGTGTGGCCATGCCCCTTGCCAGCAAAAACACACTCCTTTTTGGGCTGTGCGCCAAATGTGCGAACTGTTCCTATTTAAAATATAGGGGGTACAAACACCAAAATAAGGGCTGCTATGGATGAGGGGTGATGGTGCTGGGAAAGAAGTACAAGGTCAGAGGCGGAACCAGCGGTGGTGCTAGGGGGCACCAGCCAAAATCTTGCCTAGGGCATCATATTGGTTAGGGCCGGTTCTGCCTGTTTGAACGGCAGAGTGATTACTACAAGGAGAAAAAAATCCCCAGGGGTTTTCGTGTGAGAAACTCACCTACAAAGGTTCAACACGGCTTTCTGCAAGCGCTGGATTGCTGTGCTGAACAAGTGTAGTTTTGATTTATTATTACTTGTAATTGAAGAGTCTGCGAGAAAACTGGCCATTTCCCGTGAAAGAATTACTGAGTTCGAAAAATTGCACCTTAAAAAGTTTGAGGATGCTGTTGAAGTGAAGTGGGTGGAAAAACTCAATGGTCAAGTGGCTAATTATAAGAATGATCTTATACAGTTTAAAAAACAAAAATTGGCTAAAGTGAACGTTGATTACGAACAAAATAGGGTGTACCAATGGGCCAGCAGTACCCGTAGGGAGCGTTTTCGCCCATATCGCCAGAAAATTATATACAGATGTGGCAATCTGATTCATCTCAGGAGAGGGCCACTAATAGTGACTCTGAGGGTGCCTTTGAGATTCCCCAAATGGTTGGAGGATCCCCTTTAGTGGCGCGCACCCGGACAGGACACAGGGTGCCAGTAGACGGACCAGGAGGGGTGGTAAAAAAGCCAGGGCGAGGACGCGGAAGACCAGGGAGACCGCCGCTCCTGCGGAGGAAATTATTTTTAATTTATCTACATATCAGCTGTCAGATGCTGAGAAGAGTGTTCTGAACAAGGGACTTTCATATGTACCGACCGTTAAATTTAATGGATTACAGTGGTAGGTGGAAAAATATCGTCTTAACCGACAATTGAAGCTGCAGGAATTTTTTAGGGGACCGAGATCAGATCCTGGTGAGCAGGTCCATTGTAGTATTCCAAACCAGTTGAGGAAACTGCAGAAGAAATCACGATTTGATCCACTTTCCAATAATGCTGCCATCAAGACGTTTAATAGGTTGCTGGACACTACTGTAGCATCTGAGGTTATATCTAAAGTGTCTGATTTTTCAATGCATAAAAATTTGAGCAAGGCAGAGTTTGATGCATTGGTGGGGTTATCACGTTGTTCGGATATTATTATACGCCCCGCCGATAAGGGCGGGGCAATTGTTATACAGGATTTGGTAGATTATCGGGCTGAGCTTGATAATCAATTAAGTGATACTAAGGTATATCGATTGTTAAAAGGTAACCCCACTGATATTTTTGCTAAACGTCTTTCAGGTCGCTTACAACTAGCTGTTGATGATGGGGTGATTGATGGGGCGCTCATGGCGGCGTTGATACAGGAACATCCAGTAGTACCACTACTGTATTCATTACCCAAAATACATAAATCTCTTGTCAAACCGCCTGGGCGACCCATAATCGCGGCCCGTGGTAGTCTTTTTCAGCCAATAGCCGCTTATCTTGATGCGTTGTTACAACCGTGCATTGTGAATCATCCCAGGTATCTGCTGGACACTACTTCATTTTTGAATAAATTACATGCCCTTGATGGTGTTGCTGTGGGTAGCCACCTGTGCAGTATTGATATTGCAAGTTTATATACAGTAATACCTAATGCACAGGGGCTGGCGGCAGTAAGGACTCTAATAAGCGATAACCCCCTTTATAAAGGACCCGATGTGGAGCTATTTTTGGATTTACTGGGGATGGTGCTTACTTGTAATTTTTTTCTCTTTGATGGGAAGTTTTTCCTTCAACAATCTGGTTGTGTGATGGGGCCGAATGTAGCCCCGTCGTACGCCAATGCGTATATGTTTGTCACTGAACAAGACATTTTCTTCAGTAATCCATTATTTGCGGAAACCATCGGGTTCTATGTAAGGTATATAGATGACTTTGCGCTAATAACTAGTTAGATAAGTATTAAGAAATTTATTAATTGAGAACATACATCATTAGTTCCTTATATATTGACACATATTTTACTGTTGCAACAGATATTAATGATAAAAATCAATAATGGTACCAAAAATCAAAAGTTAAAAATTCAAAAAATAGGGCCAAGATCAACACTGCTTATTTATAGAAAAATTCTTGAAGTTATTCAATAGGGATCACCGTTCCCAATAGGTGGATTATCGGCAAGTCTTGCAGTTGCCGATAATCCACCTATTGGGAACGGTGATCCCTATGGAATAACTACAGGGAAGATAACTACATCAGGACCTGCTATGGTTCAATTCCCACAATAATTCCAGCACGGGACAACCAAACAAGTGAGAGAATCCCCAATTTCCACGGAGTGCTAACCGATTGGAGGACTCACCACAGTGAACTGGTAACACCGATAATCTATTTCCCCAGGATAAGGCCTCTTGCTACATACCCAGCATTTCAAGAATTTTTCTATAAATAAGCAGTGTTGATCTTGGCCCTATTTTTTGAATTTTTAACTTTTGATTTTTGGTACCATTATTGATTTTTATCATTAATATCTGTTGCAACAGTAAAATGTGTGTCAATATATAAGGAATTAATGATGTATGTTCTCAATTAATAAATTTCTTAATACTTATCTAACTAGTTATTAGCGCTGAATTATTTTTACCTACCTGTTCTTATGTAAAGGGTCTAACTAGCCCTTCTTATTCAGCAGCTTGAGGATCTAGAACACCTGTCAGCGCCATCTCTACCTTGGTAGTCCAATTTCCACAATCATATAGATGACTTGTTTGTCATATGGAATAACACTGATGATCTGTTTAAGTCGTTGATTCTACAGCATAATGCTACTGAACATCCTGTAAAGTTCACTTATAATATTGACCCTAACACAGTTAATTTCTTGGATGTTAAGGTATCAATTGTTGAAGGCACTATTACAACTGAATTGTATGGTAAACCGACAGATCGCAATACTCTGCTTCATGACGGTAATTGTCATCCCAGGACTATGAAGTTCGGCTTGCCGTATTCACAGTTCATTAGGGCAGTTCGGATAAATACTGATATTGTAAAAGCCACTGAGCAGATTGATGTTATGGTCAATAAGTTTTTGATGAGGGGGTATGATCGTGACTTGTTGCTAAGACAAAAGCCCTTAACCAACCTAAAAGCCAGTTATTGTCTAAGAAGGTCAATAATGATCATACTGCACGGATGCCATGGGTTAACCACTATAATGTTGCCAGTAATGGGATACGGAAGGTGGCTAAAAAATGGTGGCCGGTTGTGACCACTGACTCTAATCTTGGTTTGACTAATACGTCAATCATGCCATGTTACACACGGGGGAGGAATACCAAAGACTGGGTGTTGAAGACTGATATTACCAAAATACAACATACCCAGAGTGAGCAGATAGGGTTCCTTGGACGTAAAGCAGGCTGTTATAGTTGCCTTAATTGTACAACATGTAGGGCTTTGACAGTTAGCTCCCATTTTTGTCATCCTCATAATGGGAAGAAATACTACATTCGTTATAGGGTTACCTGTACCACGAGATACATTGTATATCTGATTACCTGCCCATGTGGGCTATGTTATGTCGGCAAGACCGAACGTACACTTCGTGAGAGGATAGCGACACATAGATCTTCTATAAAAGCTGCCATTACATCAGGTCAAAGTGAGCAACCTGTAGCCAGACACTTTGTCCAAGCTGGACATAGTATAGCTTGCTTACGATATATTATATATTATAATAGATTATATACCTTTGTGTCTGCGGGGTGGCAATAGGGGCCTCAAATTACTACGTTGTGAAACCATTTGGATTCACCGACTTGGTACTATGGCTTCAAAGGGCCTGAATGTAACTTTAGGGTTACATTGTTTTCTATGAAATTGTTATTTTCTGTTTAATAGTGATCGATCTGTCGGTTCCATATGTTGATACTATGTATAAAAATCTAAGTGATTGGGTATAATTGGCTTATTGAATGATCTTTGCATTCAAGTATTGGATATTTTATGTATTTTATTTTTTAGTCGCTGCGATTGCCATAACGATTGTGTTTTGTGGCATATGCAACGACTGAATAACACTGGTATCTTGTTTGCTGATGGTTTGTGTTTATGCATGGTTTTTATACAGCTGTGATAATATATTATATCATTGTTTATGCCTGTCCGCTCCGGGTTTGACAGCAGCAGCACTTTGTTTATTTTTTCTTGTAGCCATGGCGCCGGCCGCCGGGTGATGGCGTCATCAGTAGGCGTCTTCATGCTGGGGACGCGCGCCGTGGCTGACACACGTGGGGGGTAAGATGGTCTTTATAAGGTATGTTGTGTATTTCTATGTTTGTATACTGACGAAGAAGCAGTATTAAAAGCTTCAAAACGTTGAACATTTACCTGCGCTTATGTGTTTCTTACCGGGTACCGCCTATACACGAGTGATATGTTTTGGATCCCCGCAGTGGTTTCCTAGGGATTGGCACCGGGACAGGTATTCAACTAACAGGAGTGCTGCTTCAACTTGTATAGTATATATATATATATATATATATATATATATATATATATATATATACACACACACACATAAATATATATATTTAAAAATGTGTCTGTATGTGTGTATATATAGATATATAAGGATACATAAAACCATATATTCAAAGTCAGTGCCAGTTATTATTAATATCAGCAGCGCAGCAGCCAAGCTGGGAGCTGGGATGACGCCGGCCTCACCTCAACTCAACAGGACGATCAATCATCCTGCCTGTCTCAGGCCACCTTCAGGGAGCTCTCACGGTGCCTCCTGCTTCTTTCAGGGCGCGGTGGTGGCAGGCTAGGTCCTGACATTTTGCATATGCTAGTGAGCCCTTTCATTGCGCCGCCACATACAGTTGATGGGCGCGGCATTTCATCCACCAGTGACGCGGTAGGAGGGAGAAGGGAGGTCGCGGCTGCTGGCTGGGGGCGTGTGTAAGCAGCGGGGACTGGGGCAGCTGGTGGCAGACTGCTGTAGCAGGAAAAAATGTTTTCCTGTCTACAGCAGCAGGAGATCCTGTGGGACTTTTTTAATGGGGAGGCCTGGAGCTGCAGCTCCATTTGCCCCATTGTTAATCCGTCCCTGCATACAGTACTGTATTTTTTTATACATACCAGGGGCTGGGACAGAGGCAGGAGCTGGGGCTGGGACAGAGGCAGGAGCAGCTGGACGGCAGTGTGTGTGAAGACGGAGGGAGCTGCTGTGGCTAAGCATGTACCGCCAGCAGCTCCCCCCCCCCCCTCCATGGTTCTCTGCTCTATGCTGCTGCAGCAGCTAGCAGCTACAGAAAGCGGTCGCGAGCGCGGTCGTGCCTTTTACTGAGACGGAGACACTGCTGTCTCTGTCTCAAAAATAAAAAAAATTGTCTCATCGGGGGGGTTTCCAGGTACTCGGAAACCCCCCTGCGTGCGCCACTGGCCTCTCGCCACAATTCTCTACCTCTACTTGTCACCCACTGCCTCTTCCTGTCACCAACTCCCCATCAACCTCTGCCACTACTCATCCCTCACAGCCTCTCCCCATCACTCTCTACCACGCCCTGTCATCCTCTGCCTGTCATCTACTGCTTCTCCCTGTTATCCTCTACCCATCACCCTCTGCCTCTCCCTATCACCCTCTCCTCGTCCCCCACAGCCTCTCCCCATCACTCTCTACCTCGCCTTGTCACCCTCTCCCTGTCATCCACTGCCAATTACCTTTTGCCTCTGCCTGTTATCCTCTGACTTTTCCTGTTATCCTCTGACACTCCCTATCATTCTCTACCTCGCCCTTTCACCCTTTGCCTTTCCCTGTCACTCCCTCCATTGCTCTGTCATCCACTGCCATGTGGCATATTATTAACGGGGTGGGGCGTAGGAGGGGGGCTCCAAAGCATATTTTTGCATCTGGGTCCACAACTCACAAGTTCCGCCACTGCTTCAGATGATAGTGTTAGCCCATGCAGGCTAGAGTTGCAGATATTGTTAAATACGTCCCTCATAAAAAAAAATAACTATGTTGACAGCTGCTGCCTGGGCCAGTGGATGCGCAAAGCAGGCGATAGCTCTGATATATCCTGCTTTCCTCTTTGGTACATCTGAAGCAGTGGCGGCACCGGGGTTGGTGACATCTGGGGCCACCAATAGGGTGACTTCCCCTTAAAAAGGAATGTGGCTTTGTCGTAAGTGGCGTGGCTGTGCAAAAGTCCCCATTTATGGCACAATGGAAGCATGGCCTAGTGGAAAGTGGTTACATCACACTGGGGGTGCGTGCCCAGCATCACCGGAGATGCTGGGCTGCTCCTGGAGACTCTGGCTGCAGTGCCGGCTCCTTCTCAGTGTCAGCAGCTGGGCACTGCAGGATAATGATACATTGTAGCACCCGGCTCCTAGTCACTGTGGAGGAGCAGGCATTTTGGTGCCAACCCCGGGAAGGGTGACAGCCGGATGCATTCAGCTCCACCCCCACCCCCCGCCATATTAATAAATAGGCCTCTAAGCATAATGTGAAAGAAGTCATAGGTAAGGCACAGTACAAATACAGAACAGAGTATTGCAAGAGACATAGGACCTGATTCAGTAAGGATTGTAAAATTTGCGACTCACAATCCAGCCGATTATCAAACGATTGCGCATGAGCAGCATCGCACTGCACACGTGCAAGCAGAAATAGCAGCAGAAATTGCGTACATATCGTGATCGCAATGCAGCCTCTGTTTGACTGACAGGAAGTCAGCGTTTCTGGGTGGAAACCTGCCATTTTCTGGGTGTGTCTGAAAAAATGCAGGCGTTTTTAAGGAGGGCCTCTGACGTCAGTGATGACCACTCCCAGCCTCTTGTATCGCAAGAATTGTGGATGACCTTGCCTGGCGCAGAAAGGAAAAATCTTCAATGTTCCGGTAATTGCATATGGTTTTTCAAACAGCCCGCATATTGCGATGCATTCACAATTTCTGCAATGGCCGTTTTTTTCTCTTTTTCTGGGCAGCAACCACTTAACCACAGAAACTGCAATCCTTACTGAATAAAGGGCCTAATTCAGACCTGATTGCAGCAGCAAATTTGTTAGGTACAGTAATGGGCAAAACCATGTGCACTGCAGGGGAGGCAGATATAACATGTGCAGAGAGAGTTAGATTTGGGTGGGGTGTGTTCAATCTGCAATCTAAATTGCAGTGTAAAAATAAAGCAGCCATTATTTACCCTGCAGAGAAACGATATAACCAATGGTGGGAACTTTCTGCCCTGCGGTTGACCTAAAGTGACGTCACCGCTGAGCAGAAAGTTCCCACCATTGGTTACAATGGAGCGCATAGGCGCTACATTGTAACACTGCCGTGTGCCGCCTGTCACTCAGTACAGGAGCACACAGCCGATCAGGAGAGTGCTACAACGTGGCGCTCCCTGATTGGCTGAAGAAACCCACTTAGACAGAAGTCAGAGTGGGTTTCTGGCATTCGGGGAAAGGAGTCCCATGTGAAAACATGGGGCCCCTTTCAGTTTGTGGCTCGGGTATCCGTTTTGCTATTTTATTCAAGTACCTGTATTACAAATGGTTGCCCCGAGGACCCTGGGACCCTGGATCTGGTGAGTAGAATTTATTCAACAGGTACCCCTTGGATTCTACTGGAGAAGAGGACCGACCTGCGTGTGAACATAAGGTAAGTATGTATGTATGTTTGTGTGCATGTATGTAATAAATCTTTACTTTCACGGTGTGTGTGTCTTGTCTTTTTTTGGGTATTTTTTTAGTAGTAGTACTACAGGTACCAGCGGGCCCGTTTTTCCGACGCATGCTGGTACTTGTGGTTCTCCAAGTACCAGCATGCGGGGGAGGCTTGCTGGGCCTTGTAGTACTGCTACTAAAAACAATATATTTTCATTATCACAAAAGGCTATCAGCCCCCCCATCCGCAGCCCATTGGATGGGGGGGGACAGCCTCGGGCTTCACCCCTGGCCCTCGGGTGGCTGGGGGGGGGACCCCTTGATTGAAGGGGTCCCCACTCCCCCAGGGTACCCCGGCCAGGGGTGACTAGTTGGATTTTTGATGCCACGGCCGCAGGGCACTATATAAAAGTGACCCCCGGCTGTGGCATTATCTGTCCAGCTAGTGGAGCCCGGTGCTGGTTTTAAAAATACGGGGGACCCCTACTCTTTTTGTCCCCCGTATTATTGGAACCAGGACCAGGCGCAGAGCCCGATGCTGGTTGCTTAAATATGGGGGAACCCCCGTCATTTTCCCCCCCATATTTTTGCAACCAGGATCGGCTCAAAGAGCCCAAGGCTGGTTATGCTTAGGAGGGGGGACCCCACACAATTTTTTTTTTGGAAAAAAAACACTTTCCCACCCCTTCCCACTGATAGACATGCAGGGATCTCATGGATCCCTGCATGCCTATGCAATCACGAATATAAAAAGCAGGTCTGCTTTTTTTTAGCACTTTTTTGCGATTTGTAATTTTTCACGGCAGCGTTTTCCTCTTTGGAGATTTGCACTTTTTAGTAAATTACCGAGTTCTACTAATTTGCTGGCGTATTTTGACCGATGGTGTATTCATTCGTATTTTTTTACAACTACTTCCAAAAAAATACGAATGCCCTCATCACTGCCGTGATTATTGCTTAGTAAATTACCGAGATGACACTTTGATGAAAAAACGGCATCTCGGTCAAAATCGGGACCTTAGTAAATCTACCCCCTTGTCTGCTGAAGTGGGGACTGAAAACTCCCCCCTCCGGCCTTTCCTGCTAGACCTCCTGCAGCACATTAGCTTAGTGCTGATGTGCTATGTCTCTCCTCCCGGCCGGCTCCACTGGACATGCACAAGATCTCGCAAGTCTCACAAGATTTCACATGCAGCACGGAAATGGCAGTCACCATAGCCAGGGATATAGCTGGCCCTGCTGTGGTGAATGGGCAATGACACCTACAGCTGTCAAAATCGATAGCTGCAGTTGTCGGAACGGTCCATGACACTGATCGTTCATGCATTGCCCCGCACATCGGCACGCTATCTTAAAGATATTAGCACTGATAATAATTACAGGGGTGTGTAGCACCCCTGTCTTTTAACACACATTTCCTCCTTAATACATGGGGAGAAGGGATGTGCATATAACGTGTGCTGATACCACTTCTCCTCTATAACAAGTCTTCTTACATCTACCTCTGTGTTTGCAAAATGCCAGTTAGGAACTGATTGATTGATTGATTGATTGATTGATTGATTGATTGATTGATAGTTTATTGTTCTCCAATTTATCTCTAAAATTGGTTGATGGGGCAACTTCTCCACTGGCTCACTTCTCCGCTCTTATCACTGCTTAGTAAATGTACCCCTAAGCTCTCTTAGATCTCCCCCAATACGAGAAAGTTATGAGCCAATAGAGTCACAATGACTATACCATTAAATAAATCTGTGCTATAAGTACAAATGGACTTTAGGAAAGTAGAATGGATTCTGGGAATTCCACATTCTCTGTAAAGACTTACAGAATATGTGTGCACATAAATGACTTAATAAATAGATAACAGGCCATGAAGCGAGCACAGTGCCGTAACTAGACATTTTAGCGCTGTGTGCAAGAAACGGCCGCGGCGCCTCCCCCCCCTCAATGCAAAACAGAGGCAGTGCGCGCCGTAGGCACGCAAAAAAAATATATTGGGGCGTGGCTTCATGGGGAAGGGGTGTGACAACAAAATAATACCAATTCATTTTACTGTGCACAGTAGTCTCTATTATTCAAATTACTCTACACCAGGTAGAGCCCCTTTTACACATTATGGCAGACAGATTCACCTATTAACACTGTACGGCAGACAGCGTCCCCCTTTTTACACATTACGGCAGACAGCGTCCCCTTATTACACATTACAGCAGATTGCGTCCCCTTATTACACATTACAGCAGATTGCGTCCCCTTTTTACACATTACGGCAGACAGTGTCCACTTATTACACATTACGGCAGACAGCGTCCCCTGTTTTACACATTACAGCAGATTGCGTCCCCTTATTACACATTATGGCAGCCAGTGTCCCCTTATTACACATTACAGCAGCCAGTGTCCCCTTATTACACATTATGGCAGCCAGTGTCCCCTTATTACACATTATGGCAGCCAGTGTCCCCTTATTACACATTACAGCAGCCAGTGTCCCCTTATTACACATTACAGCAGCCAGTGTCCCCTTATTACACATTACAGCAGCCAGTGTCCCCTTATTACACATTATGGCAGCCAGTGTCCCCTTATTACACATTACAGCAGCCAGTGTCCCCTTATTACACATTACAGCAGCCAGTGTCCCCTTATTACACATTACAGCAGCCAGTGTCCCCTTATTACACATTATGGCAGCCAGTGTCCCCTTATTACACATTACAGCAGCCAGTGTCCCCTTATTACACATTACAGCAGCCAGTGTCCCCTTATTACACATTACAGCAGCCAGTGTCCCCTTATTACACATTATGGCAGCCAGTGTCCCCTTATTACACATTACAGCAGCCAGTGTCCCCTTATTACACATTACAGCAGCCAGTGTCCCCTTATTACACATTACAGCAGCCAGTGTCTCCTTATTACACATTATGGCAGCCAGTGTCCCCTTATTACACATTACAGCAGCCAGTGTCCCCTTATTACACATTATGGCGCAAACTGTCCCTACACGCACACACACACACACACACACACACACACACACACACACACACACAAACACCTTGTCACTTCCAGTCACACCACACACACACATCCTCCCCCACCTCCCCTCGTGCCGACTTTACCTCCGGGAGAGGAATTGCAGGGGAGGGGGGCCGGGCTGCCACTGTCATCCACAGTAACAGTGAAGCCGCAGCGCTGCGGCTTGAAAACCTCTGAAGTTGAAGCCCCCGCCCGCCTGTGTCCAGCTGAAGCCGACGGCTTCAGCTAGACACGGGCGGGCGAGCGGACGGCGGCGGCTTCAACTGCAGAGGAAGATGCGGGCGGGCAGCGGCTGCAGAGGGACACGGGCGGCGGCAACTTCAGCAGCATGCAGGTGGCGCCGCCGTCCGCGGGACCATCAGCAGGCAGTCAGTCAGGCAGAGCTAGCAGCGGGTGTGATGGCCGATGGTGCGCCCTCAGTGCATTTGCGCTGTGTGCAAGGCACCATCGGCACACACCTAGTTACGGCTCTGAGCGAGCAGAAGGGAGGGTGTGATGACAATCCAGATGCTGACAATGAAGATGAATACAGCTGATCTGCCGCAGCTCAAATGTGATAGTAACAATCAACATGAGACCAGTAGAACTTGTTGTGAGTTAATAGAGTCAAAATGACAATACCATTAAATCACTGTGTTATAAGTAGGAATAGATTCTGGGAAAGAAGAATGTGACTGTGTAGTAGTACCATACTAAAAGTTACAGGGGCCCATTTATCAATAAATATTATTATTATTATTATTATTATTATTATTATTAACAGTTTCTTATACAGCGCGGCAAATTCTGTTGCACTTTACAATTGGAAACAACAGTGATAAAATAAAACAAAATAATTGGAAACAACAGTGTTGAAACAAAACTGGGTAATAACAGACAGTCATAGAGGTAGGAAGGCCCTGCTCAAAAGCTTACAATCTCTAGGGTAGTAGGTATTGATACACAATGATAGGTCCATCAGATTGCAAAGGAACTTGATGGGCTGTATGATATGGCCACACAGCAATGTTGGCCTGAGGTCAGGAGTAAAGAAAGGGAAAACATGACAATATGTAATGGGGATGTAACTGGATAAGAAAGTTTATGAAGGTTATGTGGACGGTCCCGGAATTTGATAAACTTTCCTGAAGTGGTGAGTTTTCTGGGAATGCTTGAAGGTTTAGAGACTAGAGGAGAGTCTTTTTGTGTGTGGGAGGGCATTTCACAGACTTGGTGCAACCAGTAAATGGTAAGCGAATAACGAGTGTGGATGAAAGATGTAGGTCTTGCGAAGAGGTCAGGTTCGGAGATATTTTGAAGTAAGTGAAGAGATGTATGTTGGTGTAGTTTGGCTAATGGCTTTATGTGTGAGTAAAAGTATTTTATATTGAATACGGTAAAATACAGGTAACAAATGGAGGGACTGACAGGGCGGATCCACAGACGATGAACATCTAGCGAGGAAGATTAGTCTCGCAGCTGCATTCAGAAAGGATTGCAGTGGTGAGAGTCTCCTTTTGGTAAGACTAAGAAGACTATTCACTGGAGATAATGGCCCTCATTCCGAGTTGTTCGCTCGCTAGCTGCTTTTAGCAGCATTGCACACGCTAAGCCGCCGCCTACTGGGAGTGAATCTTAGCTTAGCAGAATTGCGAATAGACAGTTCTTAGCAGTTTCTGAGTAGCTCGGGACTTACTCTGCCACTGCGATCAGTTCAGTCAGTTTCGTTCCTGGTTTGACGTCACAAACACACCCAGCGTTCGCCCAGACACTCCCCCGTTTCTCTAGCCACTCCTGCGTTTTTCCCAGAAACGGCAGCGTTTTTCCGCACACACCCATAAAACGCCCAGTTTCCGCCCAGAAACACCCACTTCCTGTCAATCACACTCCGATCACCAGAACGATGAAAAATCCTCGTTATGCCGTGAGTAAAATACCTAACTTTTTAGCAAATAGTCTTGGCGCAGATGCACTGCGAACATTGCGCATGCGCAGTAAGCGACTAATCGCAATATACAGAAAATCGGCAACGAGCGAACAACTCGGAATGACCACCCATGAGAGCATGGATTAGAGTTTTTGCAGTGTCTTGTGTATGGTTGTATTTTGGATATGTTTTTTAGATGCATGTAGCAAGATTTAGAGACAGACTGAATGTGGGGAACAAAGGACAGTACCGAGTTGAGGATGACACCTAGGCAGCGAGCTTGTGAGGCAGGATTTATTGTCGAGTTCTCAAAAGTGATAGAAGTATGAGGTTGGTAACTACTATTGGTCGGTGGAAATATAATAAATAATTTTTTTGGAAATATGATGTTTGAGGTAGCAAGATGACATCCAAGAGGAAACGGCAGAAAGGCATTCAGTAAAACAACAATACAGGGAGGCGTGGCCTGGCAGGCAAGCAGGGAAGACATGTCTGATTGGAGCTCCCGACATAGCCTCCAAAAGTGCCTTCTTTGACTCTTTTCCAGACCGTATATTGATCTCCCTGCTCCCTGCATTCCGCCCCTATCTCCCCTGATCCCGGTGTGTGAGGTCCCGGAGCCGGAGGGGGCCTCCTGCCTCCTTGCGGGTTGGGGCCTGCACACCCTCCAGAAGCTGGGGGCTAAATTACTGCTGAGGCCCATACCAGGCTGTTCCCGTCGTGGGGACTGTAGCTGCCTCTGCCCAGACCGGCACCCAGCTTCCCTCTATTTCCAGCTCCTTTCCCCTCTACGCTGCCCTGTATAGGTCCTCCGTGTGCGCCTGGAGGGGCTGACAAGTGGGCTCTGTAATCTGAGTCCACCCCGAGGCCTGTTTCTGTCCGCTGAGCCGGGGACTACAGTGATGGCGGCAGCCGCTGCATACATTCGGAAGCCCGCGATCGGACCGGACACCTCCACGGCTGGCCGGGAGGTGCTCCCTCCTGCACCATAAGACCGGCGTCATCTGTCTCCCAACCCCTGGCACCAGGGGAGCCCGATTAGCGGTACTTGTGAGGTGCTGGGCCCTGGATGCTCCAACCTCTCCTGATGCCGGCGGCCATTTTGGATCCGGGACCTGCGGAGTTCCTGCTTCTCACCGCAGTTGGAGGTAAAAGTGGGGTGCCCTGGCTACTGGCTGGTCCATGGCTGTGGCCCTCCACCTTCTAGGCACTACCTTCTGTCACCTGGGAGTGCCTGATGGAGAACCGTGGGGAGGGGATCTGCACACGCCATAACTCATATCCCTATCCTCATTCTGTCTGGGTCTCTCTTATAAATTTACCACCGTTGGGGGGGCCTGACCACGCTGTACCATGGTGAAAGATATCAGGGGGGACCCCCCTTAGATTGTACTTCACATGCTGGGATTATTTCAATTATACACCTTCAGTGCCTCGGATGTGTCACATCACCTATGACATCTGGTGGCTTTTATTGTTTGATTTACTTTGCCTGAGAGAGCTCACTTTCCTTAACATGTGATCCTTTGGAACATGCTCTGAGTCTTGGGACTTTCTTTTACCGATATCTATGTTATAATAATTACAGTATTGTCTTCCTACTACCGAGATTTTCCTAGCTACGTATTACAGTGACCCTTTCCAGTTGTTCTGTCTCTAAGTTCCACCATGCCTAGAAATAACAAAAAACAACAAGGAGCGGACCTGACCCAAAGCATTAAAAAATTTGCCTACTCCCACGCTAATTCTCCGGGTCCAGAAACCCCCTTGCTTCCTGATATTTCAGACTCGGAGGACTCAGACCACTCCCCATTGACCCGGAAAGATTTACAACTGCTCTTCCGTGAAATACGGGAGACGATGAAATCCATCCAGGGGGTACAGGCGGAGGTGCATACGGCAATTGCCTCTCTTAAAACCGAAGTTGCCGACCTTGGGGACAGAACAGATCACCTGGAGACTAAAGTGGATGAAGTGATCACCTCCCAACAGGGCATGGGCGATGACATTCATGGTCTAAAGAAGGAGATCCAGCTTATCCTGGAACATCAAGAAGACCAAGACAACAGGGCACTACGTAACAACCTCCGCATCAGATGCGTCCATGAGGACGTTGATATGACGTCCCTGCATGATTACCTTAAAAAACTGTTTGTGCACCTTTCGCCATCGACTCCTGAGGACCATCTCTTGTTGGATAGAGCTCATAGGGCTCTTAGTCCTCGATCACAAGACTCTGCTCAACCTAGAGATGTTATTCTGAGATGCCAGTACTATACGACTAATGAGGCCATTCTTAGAAAAGCTAGGAAGATCTCCAACCTACAATTCCTAGGCCACTCACTCCAAATATTTCAAGACATTGCTCCTGCTACTTTGATCAAGAGAAAGGATTTCAGGCCTATAACCTCAGTGCTTCGGGACAATGGCATTCGCTACAGATGGGGTTTCCCCTTTCGCATTTTGGTGTGGCATCATAACCGCCTCCATTCGGCTAGAGACCTGGCCGAAGCGCACAGACTTTTGCACACCTTGGGCCTCTCCCCTCCACCGGTCTCATCTGATTCCCCGCAGCGGGCACTTGTGGCCTCGCCTATGGAGTCGACTGCCACCCCCCCGATGCTCCCTGAATCGAGACTGGACGAGAGTACCCTCTGCACGGAAATCTGCTGGCCCTCCCACCTGATGTTTCATATGTCTTTATGCCATTTCATTCTGAATTTTATTATATTTGAACACGCATATGTTGTGAAGAGCTTATTTTTCTCTTTTTCTGCCTCAGCTTTTAGCCCTGATTTCCCCCGCACCTTTTATGTATATGTAGGATCTAAGTTCTTTCCACTGTATTAGAGAATATTTGGTCTGTTTCATGCTTTGTCCCCCCTTACAGTTGACGTACCCCCCTGTACTGGAACCGACGCCCCTTGCTTTGTTGTAGGTTAGTACCGTCACCTGTTCCAGACAAGATTTGTTATAGCCCTGGGGAGTTCCGTTTATGTTACTGGCTGCCATATACGGTAGTAGGATCTGGGACGCCCTGTCCCATCTTTTCTCTCTTTACCACTGGTCCCTAGACTCAGGACACATGTTGCTAAGTGTTCACTGTTCTTGATGCGCCTGGCCTGGCTGGGCCACGTCCCCTCAACAGGGTCATATACCTGAGTCCGGTTTTTGTCACTTAGTGACTCTTCTCTGTCGTTTCCTGACCGGCATGTTAGACCATAAAATACCAGGAAATAAGAGCGGCTAAAGTAGAAACTGAAAAACTAATAGCAAAGGAAAGCAAAGCGAATCCCAAAAAATTACCTAAATACATTAATAGCAAGAGATTAAAGAAGGAGAGTAAAGGCCCTTTAAAAGACAAGTTGGGAGTCTTAAGCAAAAATGATAATGACATAGCGGACACACTTAATGAGTTTTTTACTAGAGAGGACCCAATTCAGGGACTTACACATAATCTCAATGATGAGAATATCCCACTGATAGGTACTTATTTAAGCGAGGAAGTAGTCTGTGACCGATTAAAACATTTTTTTTAGATTAATAAGTCACCAGGTCCCGATGGTATTCTCACCCAAGGGTTCTAATGGAGCTTCACTCTGAACTTGCAAAACCGCTATTTTTGATCTTTAAGGATTCAGTAATATCAGGTATGGTTCCCAAAGACTGGCGTATAGCGGAAGTAGTGCCTATATTCAAAAAGGGAAGTAAAGCTGAACCAGGTAATTATAGACCAGTTAGTCTTACATCTATAGTGGGGAAAGTATTGGAAGGTATTCTAAGAGATAGTATTCAGAAGTTCCTTGAAGTCAATAAGGTCATTAAAAGGAATCAACATGGATTTATGAAGGACAGATCCTGTCAAACCAACTTACTTGGCTTTTATGAACAGTAAGCGCAAACCTAGATCAGGGTAAAGAGGTGGATGTAATCTTTTTAGATTTTTCCAAAGCATTCGACACTGTACCACACATGAGACTTATCTACAAGCTACAAGAAACAGGGCTAGGAAGCACAATATGCACTTGGGTCAAAAACTGGTTAGATAATAGGGAGCAGCGTGTTGTGGTTAATGGATCTTTTTCAAATTGGACTGAAGTGCTAAGTGGTGTGCCGCAAGGCTCAGTATTAGGACCACTGTTGTTCAATATTTTCATTAACGACCTAACAGAAGGTCTAGAGAGCATGGTGCCAATTTTTGCAGATGATACCAAATTGTGTAAAGTTATAAATGCGGAGGGGGATGCAGAGTCGCTTCAGAACGACTTAGTTAAATTAGAAGCTTGGGCAGCGAAATGGAGAATGTGCTTCAATACAGACAAGTGTAAGGTAATGCACTGTGGTAACAAGAACAAAAATAACACCTACCTACTAAATGGGGTAAAATTAGGGGATTCTGTACTGGAAAAGGACTTAGGTGTCCTCATAGATAGCAAACTAAGCAGTAGTACCCAAAGTAGGACTGCAGCAAAGAAGGCTAATAAGATATTAGCATGCATAAAATGGGGAATTGATGCTAGGGACGAGAGTATTATACTCCCGTTATATAAATCACTTGTGAGTCCACACCTTTAATACTGTGTACAATTCTGGGCACCATACTACAAAAAGTATATCCTGGAGCTAGAAAAGGCTCAGAGGCGGGCAACCAAACTAATTAAGGGTATGGAGACGCTGGAATATGAGGAAAGGCTTGCAAGACTAGTCATGTTTACACTGGAAAAGAGGAGATTAACAGGGGGCATGATCAACATCTACAAATATATAAGGGGACAATATACAGATCTTGCGCAGGACCTGTTTTTGGTTAGATCAACACAGTGAACTCGTGGACACTCGCTCAGGTTAGAGGAGAGGAGATTCCGCACAATACGGCGTAAAGGCTTTTTTACGGTAAGGACGATACGTGTTTGGAATTCCCTGCCTGAGGGAGTTGTAATGGCCGACTCAGTCAACACCTTTAAGAATGGGTTAGATAAATTCCTAATGGATAAGGATATCCAGGGTTACGGGGCATAGTCACGCACTATGGTTATTATAAAAAAGAGGGGTAAAACGTAACGGCAGTCATCAACATCAGTTAAAATTTTATACAAAATAATCCTTCATTGGAGACCACAAATAGGTTGAACTCGATGGACAATTGTCTTTTTTCAACCTTAGATACTATGTTACTGTTACTAGATGTCGTTTCTTCTGGTCCCCAACTTTCCCCTTTTCCCTACTTTACCCGAACTCTGTCTTTCTTATTCTTTTTTCTTTCCTCTCTCGCTCAGCTGTTTATTGATGTATGCCGATTGCCATGCCTGTTTATAATGTTTTTTTTTGGTCTGTTGTAGTGAAGTGGTGTCCGGAGGGAGGAGGTGAGGCGTTCCGAAGAGTGGACTGTCATGGCTCTTAGGATATATTCACATAATGTTAAAGGTTTGAACAGTCCTACCAAACGCACCAAGCTCTTTCTTTCCCTTAAACAGGCCAGGGGTGATTTGGTTTTCTTGCAAGAAACCCACTTTAAAAAGTCTCTTCACCCTGACTTAAAATCTAAATCCTACCCAATTACATTTCATGCGTGTGATGTGACACACAAAAAAAGGGGGGTCTCCATCTTGTTCGCTGCTCATCTCACATTTTAGTTGTTGTACATTCATGCAGATAAATCTGGTAGATGGCTAATTCTTGTTGGGAAACTAAATAGCACCTTGTGTACCCTTGTTAATGTTTATGCTCCGAACCAAAATCAGGCTGCCTTTTTTAGAAGTTTGAACTCACATCTGACTAGGCTCTGCCGAGGAGAAGTCATAGCGGCCGGCGACTTTAATGAGGTTCTTGACGCCTCGTTAGACAGATCCTCCCCTTCCTCTTCTCTTCCTTCTACCTCCAAACGTCCATCCTCGGGGTATCTCGCCCTACTAGATCTTTTGAAACTCCAATTACTATTTGATTCCTTTAGATTAACTGACCCACTTACTAGGGACTACACTTTTTATTCCCCTGTCCATAACTCCTACTCTAGGATCGATATGATCCTACTCAGCCGGGACCTTTCCTCTAAATTGAAGTCTACACGTATACTCCCTATGATATGGTCCGACCATTGCCCGATCACTGTTGAGCTCCATTCTATTGCCCCCCGTCCCCCTCCTGCCTCTTGGCGATTGAACGACTCCCTATTGCATAGCCCGGAAATTACTTATCAGATTAAAATTCACATCACTGATTATTTTTTACTTAACGATCTTCCAGAGACTTCGCCTATCACTCTATGGGAAGCACATAAGGCTGTTCTCCGCGGCCATTTGATAAGTCAAACAGCTAGGTTCAAAAATACACAGGAATCTAATTTCCTTTCCCTGTCAACTAGACTCCAGGTGCTTGAAAGACAACATAAACTTTCTCCTACCCCTGCTAATCTAGAGATTTTGCTGAGGGCGCGGTCTGAGATGTTGCTTTCTCTATCAGAGCGCACAGCTAAGACTCTTCAGAGACTTAATCAGTCCTTTTATGAGAAGGGAGATAAAGCGGATAGAATGCTGGCATCCCGCCTCAGAGGTGCATACTGCATCAGGCGAAGTCACATATGCTCCGGATGCCATAAACAAGGCGTTTCTGGACTATTATTCTAATCTCTATAATTAAATCCTGCTAATCCAGGTCCTGGCCCCCCAGATGTTTTAATCTCAGAATTCTTACGTCGGGCTAAACTCCCTAGACTTCTGACTGTGCTTCTTCGGAGTTGAATAAGGATATAACAGATGAGGAAATTGCTGCCGTCCTGAAGACCTTTAAATCCTCTAAAGCTCCAGGGCCCATTTCATTACCGTTTTGGTACCTTTCACACTGAACCCGTTTCACCTATACAAAACAGTGGTTGTCATTTTAAATGTTTATTTCCTTCTTCTGCCTGGTGACATCACACATGGAGACAGCCTATCACCTTCTGGGGCTTGCAAATACCGTTTCAGACCCTTTCACACTGCACAATGAAACGGGTCTGAAACGGGTAGGACCCTGCTTTTTTACCGTTTCAAAATACCGGTATTTTGAAAACGGTAAATTGAAGGTGACCCTTTCACATCGCAGCTCGAACCGTTTAGGAAGCCTTAAAAATCGGCAATTTACCGGGTTCAAGCTGCGGTGTGAAAGGGGTATAGGAGAGCAATCGATCTTATACAACGATTGAACTGCAGACACACCCCATCTATTGTCCTTTCACTTGACGCTGAAAAGACGTTTGACCGCATTTCATGGCCCTTCTTATTTCAGACTCTGCAGGCGTTTGGGATATCGGCTGAATTTTTAACGGGGGTCTCGGCTCTCTACTCCTCCCCTATAGCTAAGGTTCTTACTATCGGAGTGCTGTCCGCTCCCTTCCTGTTATCCAATGGTACGAGGCAGGACTGTCCTCTCTCAGCCCTGGTGTTTGCCATGGTCATAGAACCCCTGGCAGCTATGATAAGAAACTCTGATAGGATTCGGGGAGTGAAGGTGGGTTTGCAGGAGTTTAAGATCTCACTTTTTGCGGATGATGTACTGCTGTCCCTCACTCAGCCACAGTCTTCTCTCCCCGTCTTGTATCAGATTATAGAGGACTATGGTTCCCTGTTGGGATATAAAATCAATTTTATTAAATCTGAAGCTATGTTATTACATGTATCAGGAGATCTCAGACGCACCATACAGTCCTCCTATGACCTTCGCTGGCAGATTAATAAGATTAAGTACTTAGGAGTCTATATTACATCCTACTATAGCTCCTTATATTCAGAAAACTTCCCACGTCTGTTCACTAAGATTAAGTCTGACATGGCAAGATGGAGGTCCCATATCATATCCTGGCTGGGTAGGATAGTTGCCCTCAAAATGACAGTTATGCCACAACTTCTCTACCTCTTTCAAATATTACCTGTCAGGGTTCCGGAGAAGGTTCTTAGAGACGCTCAGGCCTCATTTGTGAAGTTTGTATGGAATGATAAACCTCCAAGGTGCTTCAACTCCCTCGTTCCGAGGGTGGCCGGGGATTCCCTGACGTTAAATTTTATTAAGTGGCTAGCCACCTGAGCCAAATAGTAACTTCCTTTGTACCCCGAGGCTCTATTGCCTGGGTAGATTTGGCGGCCCTTTCCTTGGGGATCCGTTCATTGGCTTCGCTATGGGGTCTGGGCAAACCATACCAGCTCACTCTGACGAACTCTTCTCCCTCACTCAAATTCCATCTTTCTGTCTGGCATAAATCCTTCACGAAATATAAACTGTCCTCCTCCTGCTCCCCCCTCACCCCCCTCTGGGATAACCCTGCTTTTCCCTCTGGGGTTTCAACCTTTCATTTCACACCCTGGTATAGCGCTGGGGTCCATATGGTGCATGATCTATGTCTTCAAGATCACTGGATGACATTAGATGATCTCAACTGTAAGTTCTCCACTCTATCCCCTCCTTTCTTTGAATACTTTCAGATCTGACACTTCCTTCCTTTTCTCCTTACCTCAAACAGACGTTCTGTGGGACCTTACCCCCTTTGAATCTTTATGCACCAAAAAACCTATATGTAGAGGGCTAATCTCACTAATATATCCATGTTGGTTGGGGCTTCCTCGGGCCCGCAGACTCGCCATGAACGGGAACTTGGGCCCCCCGCCGGACGATTCCTGTTGGGAGGAGGTACAAGAGGGCATAGCTAAAAGTTCTATCTCAACCCGACTCAAGGAGACATCCTATAAACTATATTACCGGTGGTATTACGCCCCGGATAAATTGTCTAGGATGTTCCCTTCTGCTACCTCGGTTTGCTGGCGAGGATGTGGGCATCGGGGAACTCTCTTCCATATTTGGTGGACCTGTCCACGTATAGCTCACTTCTGGAATAAGGTACTCGATATATTGAAGTCCCTCTCTGGCCTTCCCCTCGTGTTGGACCCATGGGTATTTTTGTTGTCACGTCCATATCCAGATCTTGACCCGCTTCTGAATAAATTGTTTTCCCATATAATAGTGGCTGCTAAAGCCTTGATTGCCAGGAATTGGAAGTCCCCCGCTGCCCCTACTGTCTCTGCGCTGAATAATTACATTTGGTTTGTTGCTAATATGGAAAAGATCACTTATTATCTGCATGACTGTCCCCACAAATTTGAACTCGTTTGAAGCCCCTGGTTGCTTAAGATGTCTCCCTCACCTTGATACTCAAACTGTCCTTTTGTTCATGCCTTCTGGAGTTACCCGCCACACTGTACCTGGACGCCCGGACGCCCTCCTGCCTTCCCTGGCAGTCTCTTGGTTATTGAGCAGTAATCTGTCCATATGTCTATATATATATTGCTATATTTATACACTACATATTGTTACGTTTGGTATAACTGTCTCCTCATGGCTTAGATCAGCCTTGTTTGTTTCTATTGTTTTTGCCCTTTTCTTTTTTACTTCTCCTTTCCCCATTCCCCCCTTTTCCTTTCCCTCTACTCCTCTCCGTTTTCTTCTAACCCGTCTGTCGTCCCTTCTAGAGGGACACCCATGCTTGTTAACTGTAAAAATATTTTCTTGAAAAATGTTTAGGAGAACTTTCTGTACTTTTTGTTGTATGTCTAAATATATTCTGTGCACCTGTTTGTCTCTCCTGGTACAAATAAAGAGTAAAAAAAAAAAACAACAACAATACAGATGGTGACAAATCTGGGGAGGATAGGTATATTTGATTATCATCCACATACAGATGATACTATAATCCAAACGAGCTGATTCGTTTGCCAATAGATGTGGTATAGATTGAGAAAAGTAGAGGATCTGAAACTGACCCTAGCGGTACTCTGACTAATAGAGGAAGTGAAGAGGAGGTGGATTCAGAGAAGCGGAGACTGAAAGAATGATTAGGTAGGATGAGAACCAAGAAAAGGCTGTGTCCTGAAGACCTAGGGATTGTAGTATTTGTATGAGAAGACAGTGTTCAAGAGTGTCAAAAACAGCAGAGAGATCTAGAAGAATAAGATGTGAGTAGTGGCCTTTGGACTTAGCAGTGACCAGATCATTCACTGCTTTAGTGAATGCGTTCTCTGTGGAATATTGGGAATGAAAGCATGATTTAAGTGGCTTCAATAAATTGTGTGTTAAGAAAGCGGGTACGGTGAGTATAGGTAAGTCTGTCAAGTAGCTTGTGGGGGCATGGAGGCTGAGAGATGGGATGGTAGTTTGAGAGAGAGTTTGGGTCAGAATTATGTTTTTTTCAGAACTGGAGTAATCACTGCATGCTGGAACAGTGAAGGAAAGACATCTGTAGAGAGAGTACAACGTATAATTAAATAGCAAAATGAGAAGGATCAAATGAAAAGTTGCACATTTAATAAGAATACATACAGAAATAAAAACAATGTTAAAAAGGGTCACATTAATATAGGCTGCACAAGTGATGGTGTCCGTTCCTATTTGTTGTGAACCAGACTATTTAAAATGAAGGATTGAATGAACAGCTGCTGGCTAATTGATATCCATTAAGGCAGTGGTTCCCAAACTTTTTGGAATCATGGCACCCTAGAGTATCAGCATTTTATTCATAGCACCCCTAGGCCAAAAATTTCTTAGCAAGAGATTTTGTAATAAATATTAAATCAAAGATTGTGTTTATATGTCATCTTTAGGTTCCATTATGTGACGAGGAACAAGATTTGCTTCTGTTTGTCCACATATTTTATGATTGGCAGCCACCAGCACTGGTTTTGACCAGAAATAATTTTGATTGGTCCTGGACCACCAATCAAAGGCGCCCCTGCAAGTGTTCTGAGGCACCCCAGGGTGCCTAGGCACACAGTTTGGGAACCACTGCATTAAGGGTATAAATCCCCTCATAGCACAATTGTCTAATCGCCTTTGAAAAAGCTGCAGTGCCTGCAGCGAAACGCGTTAGTGGCATTCTGGGTCACTTCTACAAGACTGATTGCTGCTTTTTTGTGCCCGGACCAATACTGGACTTTCAAAACTCTGCAGAAAATTGTGGTGGACAAATTGCATTTGGAGTTCAACCAGCGCCCTCTCTACAAGAAAGACACCGTATTTTAGTGAGGACCCCACACCCTGGACATTGTCTATATGCAAAAGGGACATTCACAAGGGACTACACCTCCAGTGGTGCCACTGTGGTAAAGTTATATTAACGGGACTGTATCATCAGTCTTTTATCACTCCTTTTCTCCACCCATCTGCAGTCCAGTTCACAACAAATAGGAACAGACACCATCACTTGTGCAGCCTATATTAATGTAACCCTTTTTAACATTGTTTTTATTTGCGTATGTATTCTTATTAAATGTGCAACTTTTCATTCAATCCTCATTTTGCTATTCAATTATACGTAACCAGTAGCGCTGCTACCCCATGTTGTTTCTTGTATTTTCCATTTTTAATTTGGATTGACTAATCCCAACCCTGTAGCAGCAGCATTAGAACAACAACACCTATTTGCTCCCGATTTCCAGTTCTTGGTTATTTTCTCACATCTCTAGAGAGAAAGAGAGAGAGAGAGATTACATATTTTAGTTAAAGTGGGATTAGCACAGGAGACAGAGCTTTACTTATTTATAGACTCAAGAGGAGAGGTAGTAGATTAGAAGGATAAGAAGAGTGTTTATTCTTCATCTTCAATTGTGGGATAAAATGAAGAGAAAGTGCCAAAGGGTTCAGGTAGGGAATTGAGCAGGTCACAGACTAAGGAAGAGCATAACATTTCTTCTCGGATGTTAGCAATCTGTCCTTGAAGTAGGAAGCAAGATCTTGCACATTGATAGTGGCTGGTGGGTTGGATGAGGGAGGGTTGAGAAGTGATTTAAATGTATTAAAAAGTCACTTGGGGTTAGAGGATTGAGCAGAGATGAGAGTTTGGAAATATGTTTGTTTGGCAGTGTCCAATGCATTGTGATAGGACTGGTAGATAGTCTTAAATGTGAGGAAGTCGCTTGGTGTATGAGATTTATGCCACTGATGTTAAACTTTATGTGAGAGTTTTTGTAGGTACCTTGTTAATTTAGATTGCCATGGTTGACATATAGATGTATATGCAGTGTGATGGGTAGTTGGAGCCACTTCATCAAGGGACATTTTTAGATTCTGGTACAGGTGTGATACAGCTGCCTCAGGAGAAATTATGTCAGAAATAGGCGAGAGCAGTTGCTGCAGAGAGGTGGAAAGCTCTTGGAAATTGTGTTAATATTTTTGCAGGTTTGAGGAGGATTGCAGGACTTCCATGACACTGAGCTTGAAGTAATGGAGGAGAGTATGCAGGTGTTAAGGTGGAGACCTGAGGGAGGAAAAGGCGTGTCAGTGAATTCAGAAACTAAGCTTTTCCTCGTGAATACAATATCAAGGCAGTGGCCCTCCTGATGAGTAGAGGAGTCAGTCCATTGGAAAAGGCCAAGAGAGAAGGTAAATAGAGAGTAGTTTGGAGGCATGAGCATCAGATTTTGGACTATCAATAGTGATATTGAAATCACCTATGATGATGGTGGAGATGTCAGATATAGAAAGTGAGGGAGCCAGGCAGAAAGATCTTCCAGAAATTATTTGGGTTGCCCAGGTGGGCAATAGATATCTGCAAGAGAGAGAGAGAGAGAGAGAGATAAATATAATTGTAGGAGGTTTGTGAATGTTTTTTATGGTGACAGGTTGTGGATGTTATTTTCAAAGTATAAAAATAAGTAGAAAGCTCATGAGTGTTAATAAGAGGTGAGTGGATAATTGAGTTGGCAGTGTGTATAGAGGGGTGGGTTTCAGGGAGAATAAAGAATGTAATTGCTTTGCAGAGAATACCATGGAGTGCAATGAAGAAAAGCAATTTGTGGTACATGATGTGTTTGAAAAAAAGAAATAAAAATAAAGGTATTTTAAAGTTATACATTCAAATACCTTTTTAATGGTGTTGTTCAGCTGATCATTTTCAAAAACTTAGTGTTATGAACAATATCTGTATGTGAACACACATTGACCAGGACAGCTGACCCTAGATTGTATCTAAAGAAATACTATGGCTAATTAATATAGTCTACCAGTAAGGTAAATGTTTAGCTGATGAAAGCTGATAGATTACACTGTATTTAAATATGCCAGCCCAGTATGCCTTCATTAACTATGCCTCTCTGAGCAAAATTTTAAGTACAAGTATTAAGAATTCCATGCAAATCATATTACAAATGTTGGTAAGCATACAATTTAAGCTTACCAACATTTGTAATATGATTTGCATGCAATTGTTAATACTTGTAGTTACATAGTGTTCACAGAGTGAGGATTGCAAAGTGATAGATACGTATATACATACATTTAAAGTTGCAAGGAAGTTCATCTGTAGTTATATTAATTGTTAGATTTTTTTATTTTTATTTTCAGTTTTCATCCAGTTTAAGTCCAGGCTAAGTGCAGGCTATAGTTATTAAATTGTAATTGTCACACTTTGAATTCTTTACACTGCCTATATCAGCCTATGGCACTTGAGACTCCTATCCCATAACCCCTTCAGTGGCAGGTTTTCAATTTAAAAACACACATTGGGTTTAAATTGAAGTGGGAGCGGGCGGAGAAGGTGCAGGGGGGGGGGGTGAGGGGGGGGCAGGGCTAGGTATTCACCTGCTGATCGCCCGCGGGCATCACCAGCCCCAGCACTGATTCCCAGCCGCCTTGCAGCGCCCGGGAAATAGCATAAGCTATTTTACAGCTAAGCCGGCTAAACTCCATAATAGAGTATGCTGATTCCTGGGCGCCGTGCGCGCTGCATGGCTGTCCACAGGGACTCAGCAGGTAGTATGCACGGAAATCTTCCGGGCTAGCCAGCCCTGTCAGCGCTGGCTAGCCCAGACGATTTCTGTGCATACCACCAAAGGGGTTAATATATAGAGATAGAGAGTAGAGTAATATGTAGAGGGGAAGATTCCATCACATATTCACAAAAAAAATCCAACCATAAATCAGGTTTAAAGCTGTTTTATAAAAATAACAGCATATTACCTAGAGTATGCAGTCATATTTTTCAAAAACTGTACTTATTGAGACAAATGCATTAGTGTCTGCTGTGAGCAGCAGTTATACATTACCTGTAGATGGGAAGATGGGGAAGATGAATATTTGGGTTGGTACCAACTGACCGCCAGTCACATAACTACAATCCGAATATGTGTGGCATATTCCCTTAAAACACCACTTTGCAAATGTAATCAATGATAAATGGGCCCCTTATATTGAACTGTAGAAATATTATGGCTATATAGGTTTGTATTACGCTACAGTATTGATATATTTTATAAGTACAGCAGCTGATGTACCCGGCGTTGCCCGGGTTTAAATGTTCAAGTTATTAAGTGATCAATAAGTTGGATGTAATTGTCAACATTTTAACATTGAATTTTTTTTTAGCAGCTTAGCAGTTCTTCCAACACACCCATGAGGTGGCTTCCCAGTGTCTTGTTTTTTTGTTGGGGGGCGTCGCCACTAACACTAATCCCTGCTTTCCTTTCTGTTCAGTGTTATAACCAGTTTTACATTGCGATTTGGGTGTAATGTTTTCCTTTTGTTATCAATGTTGCATATCTCCCAACATCCAGGACCCCTAATGCCTAACTCCCAAACGCGGCAAAGCCATATGCGCCCCAAAACGGGTGTGGCATGTGTAAAGGGGGCGTGGCTTTGTGGCAATATCACAATTGCAAGCCACACCCCCATTTTAGTAACTGTGGGGCCAATCACCCCGCTCTGTGAGGTGCTGGCATGTCTCCAGTCCCTCTGTCTCCCATGGATATATGCTGTGCATATGCGCACAACATCTATTCGCGACTACTCTGCTCTGCAGAGCAGAGTAACAGGAGGCCTCCCCAACAGCCCCCCACCGCGGGCCACTGCGGCCCACAGGTGGGACAGTGCCCAAAAAACAGGACTGTTCCACGAAAATCAGGACAGTTGGGAGATATGTTGTTGCTATTCCAGGGCTTTTGGTTAAATAGGGGGAGATGTGAAAAATATTGGAGAAGTGAGCCAGTGGAGAAGTTTCCCATGGCAACCAATCAGCTGCTCTGTATAATTTTATAGTATGCAAATTATAAATGTTACTTTAATGCTGATTGGTTACCATGGGCAACTTCTCCACTGGCTCACTTCTCCACTCTTTCCACTGATTAGTACATCTCCCCCATAATATTGTTAGTCTTCCCATTTCCATTTCTGTAATTTTATTTAATTGATTTCTGATTATTTACAGTTATTTACAGTTCATTAAAGTTTTCATTTAAATCCATCCAGTGGAAGGCTCAGAACAGGCTTCTTGTGTCAAAGTTCTGTCTGGCGTTCATCAACGGGAGGTCCAACCAGGACCCCAACCCTCTAGCATGTCTTCTGGGATCCAGTTGTACCACTCTGTAAAGTTCTGTGCAGTGGAAGGCTCAGAACAGGCTCCCCAGGTTAAAGTTCTGCCTAGCGTAAACCAACTGGAGGTCAGACCCTAACCAGGGCCGGCTCTAGGCATGTTCGAATAGAGCGGCCGCGCAGGGCGCCACCCTTAATGGGCGCCACGCGCTGGCGCCGCCATATTCGATGCTGGAGCCGGCCCTGTGTGTGTGCTGCTGCAGCATTTGGCGGTCGCGCTGTGTATGCGCGCTGCGCGGCGCCGGTATCTAACGTCAGACGCCGGCGCCGCGCATAGCCCGCCTGCACAAGTGGCCGCCCACCCGCCCGCCAGCCCGGACCCAGGCTCAGGCTCACTCGCCCGGCCTCCCGCCCGCCCGCCAGCGCTCCCACACAGGCGGACAGCAGTACTCCTCCCCAGCGCCGCAGGTATTTTTTTTTTTGGGGGGGGAGATCCGCACTGTGGGGGCATTTCTGGCACACAGGGGGCATTTTTGGTTATGTGGGGGCATTTCTGGCACTGTGGGGGCATTTCTGGCTCTGTGGGGGGCATTTCTGGCTCTGTGGGGGGCATTTCTGGCACTGTGGGGGCATTTCTGGCACTGTGGGGGCATTGCATATCTGGCTCTGTGGGGGCATATTTGGCACTGTGGGGGCATATCAGGCACTGTGGGGACATATCTGGCCCTGTGGGGGCATATCAGGCACTGTGGGGACATTTCTGGCACTGTGGGGGCATTTCTGGCACTGTGTGGGCATTTCTGGCACTGTGGGGGCATTTCTGGCACTGTGGGGGCATTTATCTGGCTCTGTGGGGGCATTTATCTGGCACTGTGGGGGCATTTCTGGCGGACATATCAGGCACTGTGGGGGCATATCTGGCACTGTGGGGGCATATCTGGCACTGTGGGGGCATATCTGGCACTGTGGGGGCATTTCTGGCACTGTGGGGGCATTTATCTGGCTCTGTGGGGGCATTTATCTGGCACTGTGGGGGCATTTATCTGGCACTGTGGGGGCATTTCTGGCACTGTGGGGGCATATCTGGCACTGTGGGGGCATATCTGGCACTGTGGGGACATATCTGGCACTGTGGGGGCATTTATCTGGCTCTGTGGGGGCATTTATGTATCAGGCACCGTGGGGGCATTTATGTATCAGGCACCGTGGGGGCATTTATGTATCATGCACCGTGGGGGCATTTATGTATCATGCACCGTGGGGGCATTTATGTATCATGCACCGTGGGGGCATTTATGTATCAGGCACCGTGGGGACATTTATGTATCTGGCACCGTGGGGGCATTTATGTATCTGGCACCGTGGGGGCATTTATGTATCAGGCACCGTGGGGGCATTTATGTATCTGGCACCGTGGGGGCATTTATGTATCTGGCACCGTGGGGGCATTTATGTATCTGGCACCGTGGGGGCATTTATGTATCTGGCACCGTGGGGGCATTTCTTGCACTGTGGGGGCATTTCTTGCACTGTGGGGACATTTCTTGCACTGTGGGGGCATATCTTGCACTGTGAGGGCATTAATGTATGTGGCACTGTGGGGGCATATCTGCGCTGTGGGGGCATTTATCCATCTGGAACTGTGTGGCCATTTATGTAGCTGGCACTGCTGGGGGGCATGTCACGTGTAGCTGGCACTGCTGGGGGGCATGTCATGTGTAACTGGCACTGCTGGGGGGCATATCATGTAGTGTTCCCGCTAGGCGTCTGTGGCTGGGCAGTGTGTCTCAGTGCTCTACCTGGCGCAATGTGTCTAACGTGCTCTTATAGGAGGTTCTACCTGGTGCAATGTGTATTAGCTGCACTACTGTGTGGTGTAATGTGAATTGCCACTATAATGTGGCTACGCACCTTCCCCACGAAGTAACTCCCCTAAATTTTTGCTGCGCGCCTTCGGCGCGCACTGCCCATGCTTTAGCGTGTGGAAATGGGAACAACAAGCATTACAGTATGTACATCATTTTGCCCACCTAACTTAAAAATGTGCCCTCCCTGTGATCAGCAACCTGCCCTAAAAAGTGAACACTAGCACGTGTAGCTGGCACTGCTGGAGGGCATGTCATGTGTAGCTGGCACTGCTGGGGGACGAGACCACGCCCACTTTTTCAAGAGGCCACGCCCACTTTTTCAAGAGCGCGCGCCTTCGGCGCGCGCATGGGGGGGGGGGGGGGGCACTTTTACATTTTCTCGCTCAGGGTGCTAGTAGGCCTGGAGCCGGCCCTGACCCTAACCCCCCTGTCCAGGATCCAACTGGACCACCTCATGTTGGTTTCATCCCAATTAGCAGTGGCGTAACTACCACCCCTGCAGCCACTGTGGAGGCTTGGAGGCACAGGGCTGCGGGGGCGCCGCCGCTGATTCACTGCAGATTGACATACGGACTAGCCATCTGCATGTCATTCTGCTAAATGTTCAGGGGTTAACGTGGGCCGGAATGGGGTGGAACTGCGTTCCGCCTCGGCTGGCCCACCTAACAGGACCGCAGCACTGTGTGCAGGCTGATTGAAGGAGTCCCACAGTGAGCTGCCCACTGCCACGCCTCCCACATCAATAGATGTGGCGAGTGGGCAGTGCTAAAACAATGAGTGCCTCCTCCCGCCCAGCCTTCTCCAGTCCCCCTCTGGCCATTGGCGGCATCGTCGGGACAGACGCAGTGACGTCATGATCGCGCGTCACTCTCTTTGCTGCACCGGGAAGAGGAGCCGAGCCGCTACCACGCTGAGAGAAGACTGCCGTGGACACCAAAAAGAGATATCTATGCCAGCTTGCAAGTGGTGGAAGAGTTGCATTTAGAGAGCTGGTATACTTTCTATAAATATATTTCTGTTATCCCTGTATAATTTGCAATGACTCACTCTAACACACCAAGAGGCTAACATGCCACTGGCTATAAGCATTACCCCTTGGCAACGAGCAATACACACCCAGCGTATGAAGCCCCTGGCAACAAGCATGACACCCGGCGCATGAAACCCCTTAGCAACGAGCATTACACAACCCTGGCATCAAGCATGATACCCAGCGAATGAAACCCCTGGCAACAAACATGACACCCAGCACATGAAACTCCTGGCATCGTGCATGACACCCAGAGCATGAAAACCCCTGGCAACGAGCATGGAACCAAGAACATGAAACCCCTGGCAATGAGCAGGTAATTTAAAAGTAATTAGTAGCCTTACTACGGGGTATAATGTATCACGGACATTGCGGTGTGTGGCATAATGTATAACGGGTATTGTGTGTGGCATAATATGTTGCATGCATTACGGTGTGTGGCATACTGTATCATGGGCATTGCAGTGTGTGGTATAGCGTGTCAGGGGAATTGTTGTGTGCAGCAAAATGCATCACGGGTGTTGCGGTGTGTGGCATAATATTTCACAGGCATTACGGTGTGTGGCATTTTGTGTAATGGGCATTACGGTGTGTGGTATAATGTGTCAGGGGCATTACGGTGTGTGGTAAAATGTGTAATGGGCATTACGGTGTGTGTTATAATGTGTAATGGGCATTGCGGAGTGTGGCATAATGTGCAAGGGGCAAAACTATAAGGAGGAAAAATTACAAATAATGTAAGGGGCATGAATCAGGATTTTTTTTAAGTGGGGGACAATGTCTGGGTGTGCAGGTTGCAAAACTGGGGTATAAAATAGTCTTTTCCTGCAATGCCATGACCCTTGCACTGAGGCCATGCCCCTTTGCGACAAGGCAACACCTCCTGTTCTGAAGCGTGCGCGCCTGAGGTGTACACTGAATCTTTAAGTGCAGGGGTGTCCGGATGCATAACACACAAACAAAAAGACCAATTAACTTTATATATAAGAATTTTGTTATTTGCTGAGGCACTTCTAAAGCATTGATTTTTATTATTATCAGTTACATATATTAAATTAACATATTTTAGAATTACAATTGTCCTGTGCTTGTAAAGAGGTCACACGTGTGACTGAAAAATAAATAGAGTGGAAAAAATGTTAATTCTTCAAACACTTTTGTAGAACATTGAAGTATCTTGTATAGGATCGCTCTCTAGTGGATTAAGCCTAGAATTGCAGTAAATTTGGAATTTTCCTCTTTCAATTTGTTTTTTATGAAGTGTCAACTTTCTATGTAGTGCTTTAAAATTAAATGAAAACTGAACAAACTCTAAGTGGTATATTTACTAAAGGTAGATTTTGATCAATTTTAAATTGATCAAAATCAACCAGAATCGATCTTTAGTAAATATACCCCTAAATTTTACTGTAACCCACACAATGGGGGTAATTCTGAGTTGATCGCAGCAGGAACTTTGTTAGCAGTTGAGCAAAACCATGGTGGTCATTCCGAGTTGTTCGCTCGCAAGCTGCTTTTAGCAGCTTTGCACACGCTAAGCCGCCGCCTACTGGGAGTGAATCTTAGCTTATCAAAATTGCGAACGAAAGATTTGCAATATTGCGAAAAGACTTCTCTGTGCAGTTTCTGAGTAGCTCGAGACTTACTCTTCCAGTGCGATCAGTTCAGTGCTTGTCGTTCCTGGTTTGACGTCACAAACACACCCAGCGTTCGCCCAGACACTCCTCCGTTTCTCCAGCCACTCCCGCGTTTTTCCCAGAAACGGTAGCGTTTTTTCACACACTCCCATAAAACGGCCAGTTTCCGCCCAGAAACACCCACTTCCTGTCAATCACACTCCGATCTCCAGAACGAAGAAAAAACCTCGTAATGCCGTGAGTAAAATACCAAACTTCTTAGCAAATTTACTTGGCGCAGTCGCAGTGCGAACATTGTGCATGCGCAATTAGCGGAAAATCGCTGCGATGCGAAGAAAATTACCGAGCGAACAAATCGGAATGAGGGCCCATGTGCACTGCAGGAGGGGCAGATATAACATGTGCAGAGAGAGTTAGATTTGGGTGTGGTGTGTTCAATCTGCAATCTAAATTGCAGTGTGAAAATAAAGCAGCCAGTATTTACCCTGCACACAGAGCCGTCCCTAACCAATATGATGCCCTAGGCAAGATTTTGGCTGGTGCCCCCTAGCACCACCGCTGGTTCCACCTCTGACTTTGCACCTCTTTCCCAGCACCATCACCCCTCACCCATAGCAGTCCTTATTTTGGTGTTTGTACCTCCTATATTTTAAATAGGAACAGTTCGCACATTTGACGCACAGCCAAAAAAGGGGTGTGTTTTTGCTGGCAAGAGGCATGGCTACACAATAGTAACCCCAATTCCAATTACGCCCTACAGTACTGCAACTTTATTCACATTTGATCATGTGATAGTGTCCATAATTCATATCACTTTACCTTAAACGTTACTCCTCACAGTAGAGCCTCTTATTCACATTACATCACACTGAATTGCTCCTTATTCACATTACACCA
The DNA here is from genome assembly GCF_028390025.1 of Pseudophryne corroboree. Classification (NCBI taxonomy): domain Eukaryota; kingdom Metazoa; phylum Chordata; class Amphibia; order Anura; family Myobatrachidae; genus Pseudophryne; species Pseudophryne corroboree. Next base: position 408,496,029 of record NC_086444.1, on the reverse strand, counting down.
CACCACACCATATTGCTCTTTATTCACATTAGATAACACAGTAGTGCCCTTTCTATACGCAACGCCACATAGTAGAGCACATTATACACATAAAGTCAACACATTAGTAATGCATTTATACATATAATTCCACACAGTAATGCCCCTTACACATATGAGACACATTATTAATGTCCTTATAAACATAATACGCCTTACACATTATGACAACCTTTATTAATGTCCTTTTACACATAATGTCCCTTACACATATGCTGCACATTATTAATGCCCTTATACACATAATGACACACATAGTGCCCCTTACACATACAGGTATGTTGCACATTATTAATGCATTTTTACATGACACACATAATGCTCCTTACACATATTCTGAACACTACTGCACAACCAACCCACTCACATGCACACAGCACTCACACTGCCACTAACACTGTGACCTCTGCCTCTGCTTGGATACATATGTGTCCTCATAAATCTTGCCTCAATGCTAGAGATGAGCGCCTGAAATTTTTCGGGTTTTGTGTTTTGGTTTTGGGTTCGGTTCCGCGGCCGTGTTTTGGGTTCAAACGCGTTTTGGCAAAACCTCACCGAATTTTTTTTGTCGGATTCGGGTGTGTTTTGGATTCGGGTGTTTTTTTCAAAAAACACTAAAAAACAGCTTAAATCATAGAATTTGGGGGTCATTTTGATCCCAAAGTATTATTAACCTCAAAAACCATAATTTACACTCATTTTCAGTCTATTCTGAATACCTCACACCTCACAATATTATTTTTAGTCCTAAAATTTGCACCGAGGTCGCTGTGTGAGTAAGATAAGCGACCCTAGTGGCCGACACAAACACCGGGCCCATCTAGGAGTGGCACTGCAGTGTCACGCAGGATGTCCCTTCCAAAAAACCCTCCCCAAACAGCACATGACGCAAAGAAAAAAAGAGGCGCAATGAGGTAGCTGTGTGAGTAAGATTAGCGACCCTAGTGGCCGACACAAACACCGGGCCCATCTAGGAGTGGCACTGCAGTGTCACGCAGGATGACCCTTCCAAAAAACCCTCCCCAAACAGCACATGACGCAAAGAAAAAAAGAGGCGCAATGAGGTAGCTGTGTGAGTAAGATTAGCGACCCTAGTGGCCGACACAAACACCGGGCCCATCTAGGAGTGGCACTGCAGTGTCACGCAGGATGTCCCTTCCAAAAAACCCTCCCCAAACAGCACATGACGCAAAGAAAAAAAGAGGCGCAATGAGGTAGCTGTGTGAGTAAGATTAGCGACCCTAGTGGCCGACACAAACACCGGGCCCATCTAGGAGTGGCACTGCAGTGTCACGCAGGATGTCCCTTCCAAAAAACCCTCCCCAAACAGCACATGACGCAAAGAAAAAAAGAGGCGCAATGAGGTAGCTGACTGTGTGAGTAAGATTAGCGACCCTAGTGGCCGACACAAACACCGGGCCCATCTAGGAGTGGCACTGCAGTGTCACGCAGGATGTCCCTTCCAAAAAACCCTCCCCAATCAGCACATGATGCAAAGAAAAAGAAAAGAAAAAAGAGGTGCAAGATGGAATTGTCCTTGGGCCCTCCCCAGTGGCGTCACAAGGCGGGTGCGGGGGGTGCGGCCCGCACCCGGGTGTGACACCTGGAGGGGGTGACTCCAAATGTCAGCTCCTCCGTAGTGACAGGAGCCAGGTGCTGCAGTGTGAAATTCCGCTACAGCACCCGGCTCCTGTCATAGCAGAGGAGCCGACAGCACACTGAGACCGTCTCTGGGGGAAGCCCAGCATCTCCGGAGATGCTGGGCACGCCCCCAGAGTGACGATACCAGTATCCCCGCGAAGCCACGCCCCCTAGCTGTAAGGCCACGCCCCTTTTTTGCCGCGATCGCGGCAGTACATCAGGGGCGCGCACCGGGTGTCACCACACCTGGTGACGCCTCTGGCCCTCCCACCCACCCTTATGTTGTATAAACAAAACAGGACATGCACACTTTAACCAACCCATCATTTCAGTGACAGGGTCTGCCACACGACTGTGACTGATATGACGGGTTGGTTTGGACCCCCCCCAAAAAAGAAGCAATTAATCTCTCCTTGCACAAACTGGCTCTACAGAGGCAAGATGTCCACCTCATCTTCACCCTCCGATATATCACCGTGTACATCCCCCTCCTCACAGATTATCAATTCGTCCCCACTGGAATCCACCATCTCAGCTCCCTGTGTACTTTGTGGAGGCAATTGCTGCTGGTCAATGTCTCCGCGGAGGAATTGATTATAATTCATTTTAATGAACATCATCTTCTCCACATTTTCTGGATGTAACCTCGTACGCCGATTGCTGACAAGGTGAGCGGCGGCACTAAACACTCTTTCGGAGTACACACTTGTGGGAGGGCAACTTAGGTAGAATAAAGCCAGTTTGTGCAAGGGCCTCCAAATTGCCTCTTTTTCCTGCCAGTATAAGTACGGACTGTGTGACGTGCCTACTTGGATGCGGTCACTCATATAATCCTCCACCATTCTATCAATGTTGAGAGAATCATATGCAGTGACAGTAGACGACATGTCCGTAATCGTTGTCAGGTCCTTCAGTCCGGACCAGATGTCAGCATCAGCAGTCGCTCCAGACTGCCCTGCATCACCGCCAGCGGGTGGGCTCGGAATTCTGAGCCTTTTCCTCGCACCCCCAGTTGCGGGAGAATGTGAAGGAGGAGATGTTGACAGGTCGCGTTCCGCTTGACTTGACAATTTTGTCACCAGCAGGTCTTTCAACCCCAGCAGACTTGTGTCTGCCGGAAAGAGAGATCCAAGGTAGGCTTTAAATCTAGGATCGAGCACGGTGGCCAAAATGTAGTGCTCTGATTTCAACAGATTGACCACCCGTGAATCCTTGTTAAGCGAATTAAGGGCTGCATCCACAAGTCCCACATGCCTAGCGGAATCGCTCCCTTTTAGCTCCTTCTTCAATGCCTCCAGCTTCTTCTGCAAAAGCCTGATGAGGGGAATGACCTGACTCAGGCTGGCAGTGTCTGAACTGACTTCACGTGTGGCAAGTTCAAAGGGCATCAGAACCTTGCACAACGTTGAAATCATTCTCCACTGCACTTGAGACAGGTGCATTCCACCTCCTATATCGTGCTCAATTGTATAGGCTTGAATGGCCTTTTGCTGCTCCTCCAACCTCTGAAGCATATAGAGGGTTGAATTCCACCTCGTTACCACTTCTTGCTTCAGATGATGGCAGGGCAGGTTCAGTAGTTTTTGGTGGTGCTCCAGTCTTCTGTACGTGGTGCCTGTACGCCGAAAGTGTCCCGCAATTTTTCTGGCCACCGACAGCATCTCTTGCACGCCCCTGTCGTTTTTTAAAAAATTCTGCACCACCAAATTCAAGGTATGTGCAAAACATGGGACGTGCTGGAATTTGCCCATATTTAATGCACACACAATATTGCTGGCGTTGTCCGATGCCACAAATCCACAGGAGAGTCCAATTGGGGTAAGCCATTCCGCGATGATCTTCCTCAGTTGCCGTAAGAGGTTTTCAGCTGTGTGCGTATTCTGGAAAGCGGTGATACAAAGCGTAGCCTGCCTAGGAAAGAGTTGGCGTTTGCGAGATGCTGCTACTGGTGCCGCCGCTGCTGTTCTTGCGGCGGGAGTCCATACATCTACCCAGTGGGCTGTCACAGTCATATAGTCCTGACCCTGCCCTGCTCCACTTGTCCACATGTCCGTGGTTAAGTGGACATTGGGTACAACTGCATTTTTTAGGACACTGGTGAGTCTTTTTCTGACGTCCGTGTACATTCTCGGTATCGCCTGCCTAGAGAAGTGGAACCTAGATGGTATTTGGTAACGGGGGCACACTGCCTCAATAAATTGTCTAGTTCCCTGTGAACTAACGGCGGATACCGGACGCACGTCTAACACCAACATAGTTGTCAAGGCCTCAGTTATCCGCTTTGCAGTAGGATGACTGCTGTGATATTTCATCTTCCTCGCAAAGGACTGTTGAACAGTCAATTGCTTACTGGAAGTAGTACAAGTGGGCTTACGACTTCCCCTCTGGGATGACCATCGACTCCCAGCGGCAACAACAGCAGCGCCAGCAGCAGTAGGCGTTACACGCAAGGATGCATCGGAGGAATCCCAGGCAGGAGAGGACTCGTCAGAATTGCCAGTGACATGGCCTGCAGGACTATTGGCATTCCTGGGGAAGGAGGAAATTGACACTGAGGGAGTTGGTGGGGTGGTTTGCGTGAGCTTGGTTACAAGAGGAAGGGATTTACTGGTCAGTGGACTGCTTCTGCTGTCACCCAAAGTTTTTGAACTTGTCACTGACTTATTATGAATGCGCTGCAGGTGACGTATAAGGGAGGATGTTCCGAGGTGGTTAACGTCCTTACCCCTACTTATTACAGCTTGACAAAGGGAACACATGGCTTGACACCTGTTGTCCGCATTTCTGGTGAAATACCTCCACACCGAAGAGCTGATTTTTTTGGTATTTTCACCTGGCATGTCAACGGCCATATTCCTCCCACGGACAACAGGTGTCTCCCCGGGTGCCTGACTTAAACAAACCACCTCACCATCAGAATCCTCCTGGTCAATTTCCTCCCCAGCGCCAGCAACACCCATATCCTCCTCATCCTGGTGTACTTCAACACTGACATCTTCAATCTGACTATCAGGAACTGGACTGCGGGTGCTCCTTCCAGCACTTGCAGGGGGCGTGCAAATGGTGGAAGGCGCATGCTCTTCACGTCCAGTGTTGGGAAGGTCAGGCATCGCAACCGACACAATTGGACTCTCCTTGTGGATTTGGGATTTCGAAGAATGCACAGTTCTTTGCTGTGCTGCTTTTGCCAGCTTGAGTCTTTTCATTTTTCTAGCGAGAGGCTGAGTGCTTCCATCCTCATGTGAAGCTGAACCACTAGCCATGAACATAGGCCAGGGCCTCAGCCGTTCCTTGCCACTCCGTGAGGTAAATGGCATATTGGCAAGTTTACGCTTCTCCTCCGACAATTTTATTTTAGGTTTTGGAGTCCTTTTTTTACTGATATTTGGTGTTTTGGATTTGACATGCTCTGTACTATGACATTGGGCATCGGCCTTGGCAGACGACGTTGCTGGCATTTCATCGTCTCGGCCATGACTAGTGGCAGCAGCTTCAGCACGAGGTGGAAGTGGATCTTGATCTTTCCCTAATTTTGGAACCTCAACATTTTTGTTCTCCATATTTTAATAGGCACAACTAAAAGGCACCTCAGGTAAACAATGGAGATGGATGGATTGGATACTAGTATACAATTATGGACGGGCTGCCGAGTGCCGACACAGAGGTAGCCACAGCCGTGAACTACCGCACTGTACTGTGTCTGCTGCTAATATATAGACTGGTTGATAAAGAAGTAGTATACTCGTAACTAGTATGTATGTATAAAGAAAGAAAAAAAAACCACGGTTAGGTGGTATATACAATTATGGACGGGCTGCCGAGTGCCGACACAGAGGTAGCCACAGCCGTGAACTACCGCACTGTACTGTGTCTGCTGCTAATATATAGACTGGTTGATAAAGAGATAGTATACTCGTAACTAGTATGTATGTATAAAGAAAGAAAAAAAAACCACGGTTAGGTGGTATATACAATTATGGACGGGCTGCCGAGTGCCGACACAGAGGTAGCCACAGCCGTGAACTACCGCACTGTACTGTGTCTGCTGCTAATATATAGACTGGTTGATAAAGAGATAGTATACTCGTAACTAGTATGTATGTATAAAGAAAGAAAAAAAAACCACGGTTAGGTGGTATATACAATTATGGACGGGCTGCCGAGTGCCGACACAGAGGTAGCCACAGCCGTGAACTACCGCACTGTACTGTGTCTGCTGCTAATATAGACTGGTTGATAAAGAGATAGTATACTCGTAACTAGTATGTATGTATAAAGAAAGAAAAAAAAACCACGGTTAGGTGGTATATACAATTATGGACGGGCTGCCGAGTGCCGACACAGAGGTAGCCACAGCCGTGAACTACCGCACTGTACTGTGTCTGCTGCTAATATAGACTGGTTGATAAAGAGATAGTATACTCGTAACTAGTATGACTATAAAGAAAGAAAAAAAAACCACGGTTAGGTGGTATATACAATTATGGACGGGCTGCCGAGTGCCGACACAGAGGTAGCCACAGCCGTGAACTACCGCACTGTACTGTGTCTGCTGCTAATATATAGACTGGTTGATAAAGAGATAGTATACTCGTAACTAGTATGTATGTATAAAGAAAGAAAAAAAAACCACGGTTAGGTGGTATATACAATTATGGACGGGCTGCCGAGTGCCGACACAGAGGTAGCCACAGCCGTGAACTACCGCACTGTACTGTGTCTGCTGCTAATATAGACTGGTTGATAAAGAGATAGTATACTCGTAACTAGTATGTATGTATAAAGAAAGAAAAAAAAACCACGGTTAGGTGGTATATACAATTATGGACGGGCTGCCGAGTGCCGACACAGAGGTAGCCACAGCCGTGAACTACCGCACTGTACTGTGTCTGCTGCTAATATAGACTGGTTGATAAAGAGATAGTATACTCGTAACTAGTATGTATGTATAAAGAAAGAAAAAAAAAACCACGGTTAGGTGGTATATACAATTATGGACGGGCTGCCGAGTGCCGACACAGAGGTAGCCACAGCCGTGAACTACCGCACTGTACTGTGTCTGCTGCTAATATATAGACTGGTTGATAAAGAGATAGTATACTCGTAACTAGTATGTATGTATAAAGAAAGAAAAAAAAACCACGGTTAGGTGGTATATACAATTATGGACGGGCTGCCGAGTGCCGACACAGAGGTAGCCACAGCCGTGAACTACCGCACTGTACTGTGTCTGCTGCTAATATAGACTGGTTGATAAAGAGATAGTATACTCGTAACTAGTATGTATGTATAAAGAAAGAAAAAAAAAACACGGTTAGGTGGTATATACAATTATGGACGGGCTGCCGAGTGCCGACACAGAGGTAGCCACAGCCGTGAACTACCGCACTGTACTGTGTCTGCTGCTAATATAGACTGGTTGATAAAGAGATAGTATACTCGTAACTAGTATGACTATAAAGAAAGAAAAAAAAAACCACGGTTAGGTGGTATATACAATTATGGACGGGCTGCCGAGTGCCGACACAGAGGTAGCCACAGCCGTGAACTACCGCACTGTACTGTGTCTGCTGCTAATATATAGACTGGTTGATAAAGAGATAGTATACTCGTAACTAGTATGTATGTATAAAGAAAGAAAAAAAAACCACGGTTAGGTGGTATATACAATTATGGACGGGCTGCCGAGTGCCGACACAGAGGTAGCCACAGCCGTGAACTACCGCACTGTACTGTGTCTGCTGCTAATATAGACTGGTTGATAAAGAGATAGTATACTACTAATATTATATATACTGGTGGTCAGGTCACTGGTCACTAGTCACACTGGCAGTGGCACTCCTGCAGCAAAAGTGTGCACTGTTTAATTTTAATATAATATTATGTACTCCTGGCTCCTGCTATAACCTATAACTGGCACTGCAGTAGTGCTCCCCAGTCTCCCCCACAATTATAAGCTGTGTGAGCTGAGCAGTCAGACAGATATATAATATATATAGATGATGCAGCACACTGGCCTGAGCCTGAGCAGTGCACACAGATATGGTATGTGACTGACTGAGTCACTGTGTGTATCGCTTTTTTCAGGCAGAGAACGGATATATTAAATAAACTGCACTGTGTGTCTGGTGGTCACTCACTATATAATATATTATGTACTCCTGGCTCCTGCTATAACCTATAACTGGCACTGCAGTAGTGCTCCCCAGTCTCCCCCACAATTATAAGCTGTGTGAGCTGAGCAGTCAGACAGATATATATATAATATTATATATAGATAATAGATGATGCAGCACACTGGCCTGAGCCTGAGCAGTGCACACAGATATGGTATGTGACTGAGTCACTGTGTGCTGTGTATCGCTTTTTTCAGGCAGAGAACGGATTATAAAGTAAACTGCACTGTCCTCACTAGTAAACTCTCTCCACTCAGTCTCTACACTTCTACAGTAACAGTACTCCTCCTAGTCAGCTCCAGTAAATCTCTCTCAGTCTCTTATAATCTAAATGGAGAGGACGCCAGCCACGTCCTCTCCCTATCAATCTCAATGCACGTGTGAAAATGGCGGCGACGCGCGGCTCCTTATATAGAATCCGAGTCTCGCGATAGAATCCGAGCCTCGCAAGAATCCGACAGCGTCATGATGACGTTCGGGCGCGCTCGGGTTAACCGAGCAAGGCGGGAAGATCCGAGTCGCTCGGACCCGTGAAAAAAAACATGAAGTTCTGGCGGGTTCGGATTCAGAGAAACCGAACCCGCTCATCTCTACTTAATGCTAACGTCGGGCACCTTTTTTTTATGAAAATGCATCTTATGTGCATTGCTATGTGGCTAGGATGCACAAGCAGCTTCTGCTGATTAAAATGATATGCAGCATGCCTATATACTGTGTGAGACTGTGGCTGTATCTGCATAAGAAATGCTACACACAGAATATAGACATGCCGCATATCATTTTAATCAACAGAAGCTGCTGATGCCCCTAGGCATATCAAATGCCCTAGGCAATTGCCTAGTTTGCCTATGCCTATGGCCGGCTCTGCCTGCACAGAAACAAAATAACCCACCCAAATCTAACTCTCTCTGCACATGTTATATCTGCCTCCATTGCAGTGCACATGATTTTGCCCAACTGCTAACAAAGATCCTGCTGCGATCAACTCAGAATTACCCCCAATCTTGTTTAAACAAAACTCAACTGTAAAGAGGTTAACCGGGAGTTAATCCTCACACTGGGCGGGATGTACTAATGTACATCGCCGCCCATCGCCGCCCTGCACCACGATGCTAATCGCATATGTACTTACATATGCGATCAGCATTGCGGAGGACAGCTCTTCCGATAAGAGCTGTCCTCCGCGATGCACAGCGGCAGCCTGACTTCCGGGATTCGGCCCCAGGAGTCAGTCTGCGCATGCGCAGTGTGACGGGGGTGGCCGCAAGGCATGCTGGGAGGGATCCGATCGGATCCCTCACACAGCGCCGCGGAGAGAAGCCCATAGGCTTCTATGGACTATCGCCAGCTAAAGCTGGCGAACCCAGCCGCGGCGCTGACCTGCCGGCCGGGGGATGGTACATCAGGAAAATGCGCTAAACAGGGGGTTTACCGCATTTTCTGCTTAGTACATCCCGCACTCTGTCTCTTGCTTAGAATTACTCCTCCCTTTCAAGCACCTGAAGTATATTGTCAGATTAATATGAGCAACTTGCATTCTGTTTTGATAATTTCACCAGCTCAGTCTGGCGAAATCACAGGGCAGCACTGCGATAAGCTGCCTTCTGCCCAGCTTTCTTTGCACCCTGGCAGATAAAGCTGTGCAGGGACCCGGCAGTGTGATCAGCTCTGTGTGTCCGATGGACACACAGGCTGATCACTGGTAAAAATAAAATAAAAAGTAAACAAAAAATATACTTACCAGTCCAGGAGCCGGTGATCAGTGCTCCGATGCGGGCTGCCGGGTGCCGGGTTCTCCATGTGCTGCGCAGTGACCCCCAGTGCAGTAAAGTAATGCTGCAAAACAGCAGCTCACTTTACAGCACCGGGGGTCACTTCAGCATGCAGGATCCGGTGCCCGGCAGCCCAGCAGGAGCAGTGATGACTGGCTCCCTGGACTGGTGAGTATATTTACATCCTTGCATGCGGATGGTGAAAAATAGGCCCCTTAGGTGGACATTTACTAAGAGTGGAGAAGTGAGCCAGTGAAGAAGTTGCTCCATCAACCAATCAGCAGCTCTGTATAATTTTATAGTATGCAAATTATAGATGTTACTTCAGTGCTGATTGGTTGCCATGGGCACTTCTCCACTGGCTCACTTCTCCGCTCTTATCACTGCTTAGTAAATGTCCCCCTAAGTCACAGAGGCACTAACAGTGTTGGGCTGGGCCGGGGGGCAGGGGCTGGTACAGTTTTTGTGCACTGCATGCAGATGGCTGCAAGAGGCACACAGGAGGAAGTCAAGAAGAATGCTCCCTGGCTGGTCTGCTGTTCTGTGTTAAAACAAATCAAAGCATTCCGGCATCATCACATCCTCGAGCTGCTCCCACTGTGTTTCAGCAGACGCAAAAGCACATGTGCATCATGACATCTTATATCACATATGGCTGCGCGCCACTGTAGGGCCGCCCTCAAGCAAGAAGAGTCAACTACAGAAGAACGAGAGCCAGCACAAAGTGCAGCAGGTGTGCTTGCTTGCACTGCCATGGGGCATGGGGTGCTTTGAGGCATACTTGCCTACTCTCCCGGAATGGCCGGGAGGCTCCCGAAAATCGGGTGACCCTCCCGGCCCACCCGGAAGAGCAGGCAAGTCTCCCGATTTCAGGCCCCCCCCCCTGCCCGGCTGCCCACTTAGCGAGTAAAGTGGGCGGTCCGGGCAGGCGATGACGCAATTCTTGTTGAATTACGTCATGCCACTGCTTCCTTCATTTTGGGGCCGGTCCAGATGCCTTAAGCCCACAAAAGAAGCCCCAGCCTCACCCAACTACCACTTAAAATTTGCTGCCCATTGTCCCAATCCCGACAGTTGCAAAATAAATATTTCAAAAAGTCACAATGACAACAAAAAATACCTCACGTGCCTGGTGGGAAATGCACCACTGGTGAGGGACTCAGAGTTATTTGGAAGGAACTGTCAGTAAGAGAGAGCTATGGATGCAGTAATAAGAGAGGACAATGGAAGGGAAATATGCAGAGAGGTAAAAAAAAAGCTGCAGCCACCTTGCATTTGCCCCAGGCTAAAAGTCACCAGCCTGCCACTGGGCCCCAACCCTAGTGAATGTTTCCTAGGGAAAAGAGAGGCCATGATTGCAGTCTTCCTCTCATTGTAGAAGCCAATCCATGAGATGGGTATTCTTACTGGTTTTATCAATTTTTCTTTTCTTTAAACATGCTATGTTAACAGGAGTGACACTAAATTCTACATATGGGAACTAGTGAGTGGTGCTAGCTTCCATCTAAACTACATTAGGGCCTTGCTCATATGGTGGGTAAGGTCTGAAGCCCCCCACCGAAATATAAAAATTGCAGAAAATCAGAATTTCACATTTTTTCAATCACAAATGCAAATAATTTGGCATTTAAAGTAAGAGGCTTATGACTCCTCTTTTTATGGGTTACGGTCGTTAGGTCGACACAACTTAGGTTGACACTCATTAGTTTGACCACTGAAGGTCGACAATGCCATTATGTGACATGCATTAGGTTGACATGGCCGTTAGGTTGACATGTACTAGGTCGACAGGTCAAAAGGTTGACATGAGTTTTTAAAAAAAAAATATTTTTGGGGATTTTTTGATACTTAACAATCCACGTGGACTACGATTGGAACGGTAATCTGTGCCAAGCGAAGCTGTAGCAGGGCGAGGCACCTTGCCCGAAGCATGGCGAGCGAAGTGAGCCATGCGAGGGGACACGGTGCACTAATTTGGGTTCCCCATCACTTTACGGAGTAAATACACCAAAAACAGTCAAAAACGTCATGTCGACCTTTTTGACCTGTAGACCTAGTACATGTCGACCTAATGTCCATGTCGACCTATTGTCTCCGTCGACCTAATGCATGTCGACCTAATAACTGTCGACCTAAGTTGTGTCTATCCAACGACCCATATCCCTTTTTATCGACACTACACTGGGTAGTACATACCTACAGTAAATATGGGATACGGTCGATAGGTCGACTCAACTTAAGTCGACAGTAATTGGATCAACCACGATAGGTCGACATGCATTAGGTCGACAGGGTAACTAGGTTGATATGGTCATTAGGTCGACGGGTCAAAAGGTCGACATGAGTTTTTCACTTTTTGGGGGGGACTTTTGCATACTGTAAAATCCACGTGGACTACAATTGGGAACGGTAACCTTGCCCGAAGCAAGGGGACATGGAGCACTAATTGGGGTTCCCTGTCACTTTACGAAGAAGACAACCCCCCAAAAAAATCATGTCAACCTTTTCACCTGTCGACCTAACGACCATATAAACCTAGTTACCTTGTCGACCTAATGCATGTCGACCTATCGTGGTTGACCCAATGACTGTCGACCTAAGTTGAGTTGACCCAACAACCCATACCCAGTAAATACATATCTGTCCAATCTGGCTGGTTGGAACAAACATCAGGTAATGTTGTATGGAAGCAAATGGCAATCAACCATTTGTACGAAAACACTGGAAAATGGACAAAAACGGTCAGATAAAGTGTTAGAGCCATCAATAATCAGCAGCTTAACCGATGGATTTAAAATGGCAACAGAGAAAAAATGCTAAACCAGCCTGCTGGCCGCTTTGAATCCATCAGTCAAAGTCGCTTATCATCAGCGACTTTGACAAACCCCAAGTTAGTAAATCTACCATTATGTGTTATGGGAAGGCAACATCTATATCTTTACTGTAATTGAAATATATTATGTAGACCATACCTCACAACATATGGGAGTAGGAATAAGGGACTTTGTGCATGCACTTGAAAAGGGGGCATGGCCATGATCTCCCCATTTGTGTCAATCTGGTGGCTTGCTCAGCGCTAGCAGAGCAGGTGGACTGCCCCCAGACTCACCTCAACACTGTTTAGATTTTGTGCGCATACGCACAGCATCTATTCAGTATTCACCCGCTGTTCTGCTGTGCAAAGCAGTGGTGATTGAGTGCTCATCCAACCACCCCCTGCGGGACACTGCGACCTGCGGGTGGGACGGCTGGGCAGTACCCAAAAAGCAGGACTGTTGGGGGGTCTTATATGTTTGCATTGCAACCATTTATACCTATACCAGTGGTTCTCAAACTCAGTCCTCATATAATGAGTCCTAAGAACTAAGGGGGTAATTCAGACCTGATCGTAGCAGCAAATTTGTTAGCAGTTGGGCAAAACCCAATCTAAACTGCAGTGTAAAAATAAAGCAGCCAGCATTTACCCTGCACAGAAACAATATAACCCACCCAAATCTAACTCTCTCTGCAAATGTTATATCTGCCACACCTGCAGTGCACATGGGGGGTCATTCCGAGTTGTTAGCTCGTTGCCGATTTTCGCAACAGAGCGATTAAGACAAAAATGCGCATGCGCATGGTACTAACAGTATGCGCTAAGTATTTTTGCTCAAAACTTAGTAGATTTACTCACGTCCGAACTAAGAATTTTCATCGTTGAAGTGATCGGAGTGTGATTGACAGGAAGTGGCCGTTTTCTGGGAGTGTGCGGAAAAACGCAGGCGTGTCAGGGAAAAACGCGGGAGTGTCTGGAGAAACGGCGGAGTGGCTGGCCGAACGCTGAGCGTGTTTGTGATGTCAAACCAGGAACGAAACGGCCTGAGCTGATCGCAATCTGTGAGTAGGTCTGGAGCTACTCAGAAACTGCTAAGAATTTTCTATTCGCAATTCTGCAAATCTTTCGTTCGCTATTCTGCTAAGCTAAGATACACTCCCAGAGGGCGGCGGCTTAGCGTGTGCAATGCTGCTAAAATCTGCTAGCGAGCGAACAACTCGGAATCACCCCCATGGTTTTGCCCAACTGCTAACAAATTTGCTGCTATGATCAGGTCTGAATTACTCACTAAGTTTGAAAACTATTGCCAATAGACTTTAGCCTATTAAGTGGGAGATGTACTAAGCCTTGTACATCTGCTCATAACTGAGTGCATCCTCCTCACAAATCAGCAAATTGGGACAATTTTCTTATAATTGGCAGCGCCTTCTGTTTTGCATGGCTCCACACAATTTGTATACAAATTTAGAAGAAACAACAAACCAAGTATTTGTTTTATTAGGTTTCCATCTCCTTCAAGTTTGTTTAGTTGAAGGAGAGGATTAGCAAACATTGCTCTATGACTACGCACAAGTTCAGGAACTGAGTAATATGGCTGCAGGCAGGCGAAGCTGTCCTGGCTTGTACAAATAGTTTCAACTGTAGAGAGAATGATATGTCAGACTCAAGCTTCTCTCTCTAACGCCAGTGACTTCTAATCAGATACTGACATCATTTACATACGCAGAATAAAATGCAGCACAAGCAGTTTGATGGACTGATAAGCAAACAGTGGGCTTGATTCACAGTTAAGAGAAAGAAGCAAATACTGACTGCTTTACATAGCAAATAACAAATATTGGGCAAATGGTGTTTTTACACTGACATTTCTAAGCTTATTTACTAAGCATCAGGATCTAAAACCTGGTGCTTCCCACCATGTTAATACCCAAAATTTGAAAAGGTAATTCATGGCTAGTAAAAGCATTGGCCTTTTATATTTTGGGCATAAACACAATTGGAAGCACCAAGTTTTAGAACCTAACAATTAGTAAATAAACCCCTGGCCTGGACACACCCCTTCCCAACTCGTAATGCCGATTTAAAACTCTCTGCACTTTTTAAATCGGCACCATCTACAATGTAAAGCTAAGTACACGCTTATTCCTCTTACAATTATACTTACGATTGAAAGGCCACATGAACACACAAATTCATGCGTACTCACTATGACATACTTTCCAACATGACACCCTCCAGGAGGGACAGAATGCTCTACTCCTGGACTTCCCTCTTAATGTATGCTTGCCCTCCCCTGTGGTGAAACACCTTTCTTATCCATTAACCTGTTCAAACAGGTGATGGCAATCATAAATTAAGAGGAGAGTGCAGGAGCAGAGCATTTCGTCCCTCCTGGAGAGGGTCATGTTGGGAGGTACCTCCCAACATGACCTATTCCAGGAGGGACAAAATGCTCTACTCCTGGACTTCCCTCTTAATTTGTGATTACGCTCACCTGTGTTGAACCATTTAATTGATAAGAAAGGTTTTTTAACGCAGGTGATGGCAATCAGAAATTAAGAAGGAGATTAGAAACAGAGCAGTTTGTCCCTCCTGGAATGGGTCATGTTGTAAAGGAAGGTATTCTTGTGATAGGCGGTCAGCAGAGGGGGCTTACTGCACTCGCCCCTCCCCGCCGGGATCCTGGTGTTGGTTTGCTGCCGGGATCCCAGCGTCGGTACGCTGACCGGCGGTCTGGAGACCATCGGTCAGCCATACCACACCCGTTGTAAGGAATGATATTACAATCTACCATGACATCTGTGATCCTCATCTCTTGGAACCATCTGCTGAAAAGGTTGTGACTGCAGCAGCAGGAGCAACAGCAGAAGTATTGGATAGAATGATTGATGGTGCATGCAAATGTCGAAGTCAAAAATATTACACACAACATACAAACTCCAAACAGTGAGGTCTCTGTTCGCGCGCATACACACAGAGTGCACAGGATATATACAGTAGCATACACATTCACACAGACAAGCCACAAAGATATATTCAACACATATTTCATACAACACATAAATTACACATAGACAAAACATGTCAAGCACCAGACATTATAATGTATTTATATAATAGAGTGTAACATCAGATATATATGTATTATTGGAACGGAACAAGTTAAATATATTATGCTTAGTGTCAAAATGATCAGGCGAATGTGTGTATTAATTTAATAGCTATGGGTAGATTGTAGCACATTGCAATGATTAGTTATGACCAAATGTATGAATATGAAGCCACATTCTATGTGAACAAAAGACTTCCTGAAGCCTTGAAACTAGCTTCACAGCATTGCCCTGGGGGCAGACACATGTGCCAGCAACATAGGACAAAAGCCCTCACACAAACCTATGAGCCATTGAGCTCTTGAGAGGTCTGGCCTCTGGACCAATGGAAGGAGACCGAAACCAACAGACTGTTAACTCCCACTGTTTTGATATAGGCAATTTTTCTAAGATATAGTTAGTTAGTTAGTTAGTTAGTTAGTTAGTTGCTTGCTGAGGGGGAGAGAGCTGGAGACGACAGGGTGAAGTATGCTGGCTGTAACTGATTCATATGTAACTACAACTGCTCCTTGTATAACTGTAACTCTGTAACCATATATATATATATTATAACTGAATTATATACTGTACATATGTTATTTTGTATGCATACCCTTTTAATATCAAATATATATATGTCTCTGAGCGTTGAACCTCAGCTTACAATGTGTGCGACTGCTTGCTTTCTCTTAAGGGATATAGTGTTGCGACGTTCAGCGCACTTTTATTGTATATGGTAATAAGATGCGCCTTGCGTCTACAGTATATATTAATGCTGGCATTGAAATGTTTATAAAAAATAATTTGAAATTCACAGTTGGGGGCTATGTCTGCGATATCACGTACTTAATGATGCACTGTACAGATGCGCTGTGGTCTACCAGCTAAGGATGGATGCATCTAGATGCTGCTGAACCACATCCGTTTTTTTGTGTTATCAGTAAGGCACTGATATGTATCAAGGGGCAATAGATTTCTTTGGTGCATGAGTGTGACAAAAATGCACAATATTAGAAATGCTACAGCGTATTTTTTTTATTGTTGCTAAATGAGGTTCAATAAGTCATATTGTGTTTGATTCAGATTGGATCATCTGTTGAGTAAATTTAAAGAGCATTTAAAAGTTGGTGCATAGTATGGATATAGCTGTGTTAGCATGCTGCGTCCTATTCGCATACTGCTAACATAGGCCTGAAGTAGCACAGCTTTGTTCGCACTGAAAAATCAGCGTGTGGAAATTTTTGTTACCAACTTACCATGCAGTGGGAATTGTCTATTAGGGCGACTTCCGGTGCTTGTATAATTTGTGATTTATTTGTGACAAAGGATAGCGTGTTTGTATTCTGGCCACCATTTTGTCCAAGCACATGGCTTGGAAGGGGAGGAGCAGTGGCCATTTTAGGTACGTAAGGTCATTCTCTATCCACCTAGCTAACAGCTGACCTTCAGCTGTTCCTTAGAGCCATTGTTAAACAATCTGTAGCCTTTGTCACAATGTAGACAAAATATATACAAATCCATCACCATTTAAAATCTACCAATGAATTTAACTAACCCATGCCATAGTCAATTATAAATAGTGTTTCAATTAGATCTAGTGAGAGTAATAGTGAGATAAATACTTGATGTAAGAAAATACACACAGATGAGAGAGGTTTTTTTTTCTTCCAGGATTTGTTTTAAGACTTGGAAAAATACTGAGGATGCAAAATGAAACCCTCCGCTTGTTACAAGATAGACAATTGAAATGTTAATGAACTTGTTCAACTACTCTGGAACCAGAGTACAGCAAGCAAGTGAGACATCTGTTGATATGCAAATTAATGTGCTATGTGGGGCGTTTCATAGAGAGTCAAATTATATATATATATATATATATATATATATATATGTCATATTACTATTATTATATGGATATATGTATATTTATATCAGTGTATGTGTTAGGGTCTCCTGCTCTGTGCTGCCACGTCGTCATGGCAACCGGGAGACAAGTGCTAGCGGAGTAACCTGAGCGTAGCTGATACTCCGGTTCGGGTCTTTTGCTGTGCAGTGGTTACAGGCTCTGTGCACGGCAGGGGATCCGGTGCTGGTTTTTGTGCTCACAGTCTGTGAGGTCTGAGTGGGGCGTGGACAGCACCTGCTATATAAACCCTCTTCTCAGGTTAGGCAGATGCTGCTGAATCTTTGTTGGTTAGTCAGTTCCTGAAAGCTAGCTAGTACTGTGTAAACTTTGTATTTGGTTGTTGCTTACTGCAAATAGGCCTTGGGATTTGGTATTACACTCTGCCAATCCAGACCTAGCAGTAAGACTGGAGTCAGTCGTTTAACCTGCTGGGGTTCTTTTGCTACTCTGTGAACCTAGCAAGTTTGCGGCTGTATTCTCAGACTTGCCTGCCAAAATCCTTTCTCACTGTGCAAGGTGTTCAGGTGTCAGTTTAGTGGCAGTAAGCTGAACCAGTGCACTGCAAGTGAGGACTAGGATTGTGGAGACTCTCCTTGTGTCTATTATTCCATCTCTGACCAAGGAGTTTACTGCCACACCCGTTGGTAACCCTTTAGGGTTTTGCTGTTGCCCTTAGCAACAGCATTTCGGGTTCTCTACGTATTAAATCACTACATCTCGCTTCTTTCCATCTGAGCATTCCTAATACTAGGGAGACACCCAGTTTCTTAGCCTTTGGGCTTCTCTGTTCACTTTGTGTTTATTTTGTTACCCTATCACCTTCTGTGTATGTAATGTTATATTCCCCAGTCTGTCTGTGAGTTCATTTGTTTTGCATCCCTCACCGTTCAGACACCAGTACATTCCTGCTGGCACTGGTGTGCATAACATATTCAGCAGCCTAATACTCCTGTTGAAATTTTGTGGGAATATGGAGCATACCCCTCAAAATACTTTGCAATAGGTGGTCGATCAGGTGCAGGTCCTGACTCGACAATTTAATGATTTGTCCATTAAAATGCACACCTCGCAGGCCGCTGGCGGAGCTCCCGCAGCAGCAGTACCTTCAGGGGTTAAGGAGCCGAAAGTAAATCTCCCGGATCGTTTTTCTGGAGATCGCTCGCAGTTCTTTTGTTTCAAGGAGAGCTGCAAGCTATATTTCCAGCTTAGGCCTCAGTCTTCTGGGTCGGAGATTCAGCGGGTGGGCATAGTGATTTCCTTGCTACAAGGAGACCCACAGGTCTGGGCATATGGGTTGCAGCCTGACTGTCCGTCGCTTAAAAGTGTTGATGCTTTTTTTACGGCACTGGGCATGTTGTATGATGACCCTGACAAGACGGCCTCAGCCGAGGCTCAGATTTCGATCCTTAAGCAAGGGCGAAGGCCAGTTGAGGTTTATTGCACGGAGTTTCGGAGGTTGGCCCATGATACCCAGTGGAATGACCCAGCCCTGAGACACCAGTACCGAAGAGGTCTTTCTAACCAGTTAAAAGACCAACTGGTACAATATCCCTTGCCTGATAGCTTGGATCAGCTCATGCAGTTATCCATTCGGGTGGATAGACGGCTGAGAGAGCGCAGGCTTGAAAGGGAGACCGAGGTTTCCTTCTTTCCCAAGGGAACCTCAGACTCTGAGGAATTTTCCGAGGAGCCTATGCAGATTGGGGCTACCCGTCTCTCCTCGCGTGAGAAGACGCGGAGGAGACAGCAGGGGTTATATTTGTACTGTGGGAATAAAGGTCATGTGGTAGTATCATGCCCAGAAAAGCCGGAAAACTTCAGGGCATGAGGGTGATGGGAAATATCCTGTCAGGTCAGAAGTCGGAATTTCCCAAGAAGACTTTTATCATTCCGGTGACCTTGAAGATCCTCGGTCAAACTGTCAAGACTGAGGCCTTTGTGGACAGTGGGGCCGACGGGTTTTTATGGACCGCCAATTCGCCCTGAAACACTCTGTTCCCTTAGTACCCTTGGCATCGGAAATTGAGATTTGTGGGTTAAACGGGGAACCATTATCCTAGGGTAAAATTACCTCTTGCACTAGCCAGATTTCTTTGTTTATTGGAGCCACACACTCTGAAAAATTGTCCTTTTATGTGACTGTCTGTACTTTTGCCCCATTGGTGTTGGGGTTACCCTGGTTAAGGGCCCACAATCCTCAATTTGACTGGGTCTCTGGGGAGATTCTTAGTTGGGGTACTGATTGTTTCAGGAGTTGCTTGAGCCTTCCAGTCAGGCT
Organism: Pseudophryne corroboree; assembly: GCF_028390025.1. Taxonomy (NCBI): domain Eukaryota; kingdom Metazoa; phylum Chordata; class Amphibia; order Anura; family Myobatrachidae; genus Pseudophryne; species Pseudophryne corroboree. Next base: position 408,476,313 of record NC_086444.1, on the reverse strand, counting down.
TTCGCAGCTAAGTTTGCCAGGATTGCCAGGATGTTATGCAGATTTTGCGGACGTGTTCTCCAAAAGAGTTGCAGAGGTACTACCTCCCCATCGCCCCTATGACTGTGCCATTGACTTGTTGCCGAATGCTAAGCTTCCCAAGAGCAGATTGTACTCCCTGTCACGTCCTGAGACTCAGGCTATGGCAGAGTACATTCAGGAGAACTTGGCTAAGGGATTTATCAGACCTTCACAGTCTCCAGTTGGGTCGGGGTTCTTCTTTGTGGGTAAAAAGGACGGTTCGTTGCGACCCTGCATCGACTTCAGGGAATTGAACCGTATCACGATTAAAAACTCATACCCACTGCCTCTCATTTCGGTCTTGTTTGACCAGCTTCGTACTGCCACCATTTTTTCTAAGATTGACCTACGCGGTGCGTACAATCTAATCCGAATAAGAGAGGGGGATGAATGGAAGACTGCCTTTAATACCCACTCAGGGCATTATGAATATTTGGTGATGCCTTTTGGGCTCTGTAATGCCCCGGCAGTCTTCCAGGACTTCATGAACGATGTGCTCAGGGAATATTTGGATAGATTCTTAGTTGTATACTTAGATGACATCCTAATCTTCTCCCATTCCCTGGAGGAACATCGGAAGCATGTACGCTTAGTCCTTCAGAAACTCAGAGACCACCTGCTTGGGGCAAAGCTGGAGAAGTGCGAATTTGAAGTTCAGCAAATCGCATTTCTAGGATATATTATCTCCCCAGAAGGTTTCCAAATGGAGGGTTCCAAGGTACAGGCAGTCCTGGATTGGGTGCAGCCCACTAGTTTGAAGGCGCTTCAGCGTTTTCTGGGCTTTGCGAATTTTTATAGACGATTTATCGCTGGATTTTCGTCTATAGTGGCGCCCTTGGTGGCACTCACTAAGAAAGGGGCGGATGTTGCTCACTGGTCTTGTGAGGCCAAAGCGGCTTTTGCCCGTCTCAAAAGGGCATTTGTCTCGGCCAAGGTGCTGCGACACCCAGATCCAGAGCGTCCTTTTGTGGTGGCGGTGGATGCCTCTGAGATGGGTATTGGGGCAGTGCTCTCTCAGATGGGGGTGTCTGATAATCGCCTTCATCCCTGTGCTTACTTTTCCCGTAAATTTTCGCCTGCCGAGATGAATTATGACGTGGGTAACCGGGAATTGTTGGCTATTAAGGATGCACTCGAGGAGTGGAGACACTGGCTTGAGGGGCTAAGTTTGTGGTCTCAATTCTCACCGACCATAAGAATTTGGCATATTTAGAGTCAGCGAAGCGTCTCAATGCCAGGCAGGCACGATGGGCTTTGTTTTTTGCTCGCTTTAATTTTTTGATAACATATCGCCCTGGGTCAAAAAACATCAAGGCTGATGCGCTCTCGCAGAGTTTTGCTCCAATCCAGGAGACCACCGAGGAGCCATTGCCCATTGTGTCCCCATCATGTATTAAAGTGGGCATTACCCAGGACCTCTTGTCATTAGTCCTTAGAGCACAGGAGCAGGCTCCTCCAGACCTTCCGGTAGGTCTTTTGTTTGTGCCTCCTAGGTTAAGACAGCGAGTGTTCCTGGAATTCCATGCCAAGAAGTCGGCAGGTCACCCGGGTATTGCCAGAACTCGGGAGTTGCTATCTAGGGCGGTGTGGTGGCCCTCGGTGGCTAGGGATGTGGATCAGTGGGTTCTGGCATGTGACATCTGTGCCCGAAATAAGACTCCTAGAGGGGTTCCTGTTGGCCCATTACATCCACTCTCTAGTCCATCTAAGCCATGGACCCACATTTCAATGGATTTTGTGGTGGACTTGCCCAAATCCTCGGGGATGACAGCCATCTGGGTTGTCGTTGACAGGTTTTCGAAGATGGCGCACTTCGTTCCATTGGTTGGGCTGCCATCGGCCAGATGCCTGTCTGAATTATTTATGCTGCATGTTGTGTGCCTCCACGGGTTGCCACTTGATGTGGTCTCTGACCGCGGATCCCAGTTTGTGGCCAAATTCTGGAGGGCATTTTGTTCCGATCTCCAGATTTCTGTCAGCTTGTCATCAGGCTACCCTCCGCAGTCTAATGGGCAGACTGAAAGGGTGAACCAGTCCTTGGAGCAGTTCCTCAGGTGTTATGTCTCCAAGTGTCAGACTGACTGGGTGGCTCATCTGTCCATGGCGGAGTTTGCCTATAACAACGTGGCTCACTCTGCTACAGGGATCTCTCCCTTTCTTTGTGTGTATGGGCATCATCCTAAGGCCAATTCTTTTGACCCCCTGGACTCCACGCCTGGTGGTTCCTCTGTGGTTTCGGTCCTTAGAGGTATTTGGAGGAAAGTGAAGAAAGCCCTTGTGTCTGTGTCATTAGTGACCAAAAGGGTTTTTGATAAGCGGAAAAGACCCTGCAGCTTCAAATTAGGAGACTTCGTCTAGTTGTCTACCAAGAATTTGAAGTTGAGACAGCCATCTCATAAGTTAGGCCCCCGGTTCATCGGTCCTTATAAGATCACTAGGGTTATCAATCCGGTGGCATTTCAGTTAGATCTACCCCGTTCTTTTGGGTATCAATAAAACATTTCATTGTTCCCTTTTAAAACGGGCGATTAGTAATCCTTCTTCCAGTGGAAGACCTTCCCCTCTTCTGATACGTGGCCAGAGGGAGTTTGTTGTTGAAAGGATTCTTGACTCCAAGATGGTTCGGGGTCGGCTGTCATTTTTGGTGCACTGGAAGGGGTATGGCCCGGAGGAGCGGTCGTGGGTGCGCAGTTGTGATCTTCATGCCCCCAGACTGTTACGCTCTTTCTTCTCGCAGTTCCCCGATAAACCCAGTGGTAGGGGTTCTTTGACCCCTCGTCAGAGGGGGGGTACTGTTAGGGTCTCCTGCTCTGTGCTGCCACGTCGTCATGGCAACCGGGAGACAAGTGCTAGCGGAGTAACCTGAGCGTAGCTGATACTCCGGTTCGGGTCTTTTGCTGTGCAGTGGTTACAGGCTCTGTGCACGGCAGGGGATCCGGTGCTGGTTTTTGTGCTCACAGTCTGTGAGGTCTGAGTGGGGCGTGGACAGCACCTGCTATATAAACCCTCTTCTCAGGTTAGGCAGATGCTGCTGAATCTTTGTTGGTTAGTCAGTTCCTGAAAGCTAGCTAGTACTGTGTAAACTTTGTATTTGGTTGTTACTTACTGCAAATAGGCCTTGGGATTTGGTATTACACTCTGCCAATCCAGACCTAGCAGTAAGACTGGAGTCAGTTGTTTAACCTGCTGGGGTTCTTTTGCTACTCTGTGAACCTAGCAAGTTTGCGGCTGTATTCTCAGACTTGCCTGCCAAAATCCTTTCTCACTGTGCAAGGTGTTCAGGTGTCAGTTTAGTGGCAGTAAGCTGAACCAGTGCACTGCAAGTGAGGACTAGGATTGTGGAGACTCTCCTTGTGTCTATTATTCCATCTCTGACCAAGGAGTTTACTGCCACACCCGTTGGTAACCTTTTAGGGTTTTGCTGTTGCCCTTAGCAACAGCATTTCGGGTTCTCTACGTATTAAATCACTACATCTCGCTTCTTTCCATCTGAGCATTCCTAATACTAGGGAGACACCCAGTTTCTTAGCCTTTGGGCTTCTCTGTTCACTTTGTGTTTATTTTGTTACCCTATCACCTTCTGTGTATGTAATGTCATATTCCCCAGTCTGTCTGTGAGTTCATTTGTTTTGCATCCCTCACCGTTCAGACACCAGTACATTCCTGCTGGCACTGGTGTGCATAACAGTATGTTCTGCTAGATGGCTATCCAATCTGAATCATAGCATTTAAATTATAGTCAATAGCCATATTGAATTGAAGTGTAATACCTTTAAGGGGATGTTATCAATCACTGGTAAATTACTTTTTCTCTAACGTCCTAGTGGATGCTGGGAACTCCGTAAGGACCATGGGGAATAGTGGGCTCCGAAGGAGTGTGGGCACTCTAGAAAGATTTAGGACTACCTGGTGTGCACTGGCTCCTCCCACTATGACCCTCCTCCAAGCCTCAGTTAGATTTCGTGCCCGGCCGAGGTTGGATGCACACTAGGGGCTCTCCTGAGCCCTTAGAAAGAAAGTATAGTTTTAGGTTTTTTATTTTCAGTGAGACCTGCTGGCAACAGGCTCACTGCAGCGAGGGACTAAGGGGAGAAGAAGCGAACTCGCCTGCTTGCAGCCGGATTGGGCTTCTTAGGCTACTGGACACCATTAGCTCCAGAGGGATCGACCGCAGGCCCAGTCCTTGGTGTTCGGTCCCGGAGCCGCGCCGCCGTCCCCCTTACAGAGTCAGAAGCAAGAAGAGGTCCGGAAAAACGGCGGCAGAAGACATCAGTCTTCACCAAGGTAGCGCACAGCACTGCAGCTGTGCGCCATTGCTCCTCATGCACACTTCACACTCCGGTCACTGAGGGTGCAGGGCGCTTGGGGGGGGGCGCCCTGAGCTGCAATAAAAACACCTTGGCTGGCAAAAATACCACAATATATAGCCCTAGAGGCTATATATGTGGTAAATTCCCCTGCCAGAATCCAGAAAAAAGCGGGAGAATAGGCCGCGGAAAAGGGGCGGAGCTATCTCCCTCAGACACACTGGCGCCATTTCTCCTTCACAGATCCGCTGGAAGCTCCCTGGCTCTCCCCTGCAGTCTACACTTCAGAACAGGGTAAAAACAGAGAGGGAGGGGCACTAAATTTGGGCGCAATACATATATAATATAAAAAGCAGCTATAGGGGACATAACTCAGTTAGTCCCTGCATTATATAGCGCTCTGGTGTGTGCTGGCATACTCTCACTCTGTCCCCCAAAAGGGTTTTTGTGGGTCCTGTCCTCATTCGGAGCATTCCTTGTGTGTGTGCGGTGTGTCGGTACGGCTGTGTCGACATGTTTGATGAGGATAATGATGTGGAGGCGGAGCAGATGCCTTTAGAAGGGATGTCACCCCCTGCGGGGCAGACACCTGAGTGGATGGGCTTATGGAAAGTAATGAGTGCACGTATAGACTCCTTATATAAGAAAATCGACAACAAGCAGACCCAGATGTCGACACTGATACTGACACCAGTGTCGACGACGATGAGTCAAACCTGATGCCCACTAAGGCCATTCACTGTATGATTGAGGCAATGAAAGAGGTGTTAAACATTTCTGATATAACTACTGGTACCACAAAAAAGGGTATTATGTTTGGAGAGAAAAAACTACCCGTAGTTTTTCCCCCATCAGATAAATTAAATGAAGTGTGTGAAGAAGCGTGGGCTTTCCCTGATAAAAAATTGGTAATTCCTAAGAAGATACTAATGGCGTTCCCTTTCCCGCCAGAGGATAGGCCACGTTGGGAAACACCCCCTAGAGTGGATAAAGCGCTCACACGTTTGTCTAAAAAGGTGGCACTACCGTCTCCGGATACGGCCGCCCTCAAGGAACCTGCTGATAGAAAGCAGGAGGCGATCCTGAAGTCTGTATATACACACACAGGCATTATACTTAGGCCAGCTATTGCGTCAGCTTGGATGTGCAGTGCTGCCGCTGCTTGGTCAGATAAACTGTCAGAAAATATTGACACATTAGACAGAGACACGATCCTGTTAACCATAGACCATATCAAAGACTCAGTCTTATATATGAGAGATGCACAGAGGGAAATCTGCCGACTGGCATCTAAAGTAAGTGCATTGTCCATTTCTGCTAGGAGAGGCTTATGGACTCGCCAGTGGACAGGAGATGCAGATTCTAAAAAGCACATGGAAGTGTTGCCATATAAGGGTGAGGAATTATTTGGGGATGGTCTCTCGGACCTAGTTTCCACAGCAACGTCTGGGAAGTCAGCATTTTTACCCCATGTCCCCTCACAGCCTAAGAAGGCGCCGTTTTATCAGGTTCAGTCCTTTCGGACCCAGAAAAACAGGCGTGGAAAAGGCGGGTCTTTTCTGTCCAGAGGCAGAGGTAGGGGAAAAAGGCTGCAACAAACAGCAGGTTCCCAGGAGCAAAAGTCCTCCCCCGCTTCTTCTTCCAAGTCCGCCGCATGACGGTGGAGCTCCACAGGCGGAGCCAGGTACGGTGGGGGGTCGCCTCAAGAATTTCAGCGATCAGTGGGTTCGCTCACAGGTGGATCCCTGGATCCTGTAAATAGTATCTCAGGGGTACAAGCTGGAATTCGAGGCGTCCCCACCCCACCGGTTCCTAAAATCTGCCTTGCCAATTGCTCCCTCAGACAGGGAGGCGTTGCTAATGGCAATTCACAAGCTGTATTCTCAGCAGGTGATAATCAAGGTACCCCTACTTCAACAAGGAAGGGGTTATTATTCCACACTATTTGTGGTACCGAAACCGGACGGTTCGGTGAGACCCATTCTAAATTTGAAATCCTTGAACACATACATAAAGAAATTCAAGTTCAAGATGGAATCGCTCAGGGCGGTTATTGCAAGCCTGGACGAGGGGGATTACATGGTATCCCTGGACATCAAGGATGCTTACTTGCATGTCCCCATTTACCATCCTCACCAGGAGTACCTCAGATTTGTGGTACAGGATTGCCATTACCAATTCTAGACGCTGCCGTTTGGACTGTCCACGGCACCGAGGGTATTTACCAAGGTTATGGCGGAAATGATGATACTCCTTCGAAGAAAGGGAGTTTTAATTATCCCGTACTTGGACGATCTCCTAATAAAAGCGAGGTCCAAGGAACAGTTGTTGGTGGGAGTAGCACTATCCCAGGAAGTGCTGCACCAGCACGGCTGGATTCTGAATATCCCAAAGTCACAGCTGGTTCCGACAACACGGCTACTGTTCCTGGGTATGATTCTGGATACAGTCCAGAAAAAAGTGTTTCTCCCAGAGGAGAAAGCCAGGGAGTTGTCATCTCTAGTCAGAGACCTCCTGAAACCAAAACAGGTATCAGTGCATCGCTGCACGCGGGTCCTGGGAAAGATGGTGGCTTCTTACGAAGCAATTCCCTTCGGCAGGTTCCATGCCAGAATCTTTCAGTGGGACCTGTTGGACCAGTGGTCCGGATCGCATCTTCAGATGCATCGCTTGATAACCCTGTCTCCAAGAACCAGGGTGTCGCTACTGTGGTGGCTGCAGAGTGCCCATCTTCTAGAGGGCTGCAGGTTCGGCATACAGGACTGGGTCCTGGTGACCACGGATGCCAGCCTTCGAGGCTGGGGGGCAGTCACACAGGGAAGAAACTTCCAAGGACTATGGTCGAGTCAGGAGACTTCCCTTCACATAAATATTCTGGAACTAAGGGCCATCTACAATGCCCTAAGTCAAGCAAAATCCCTGCTCCTACACCAGCTGGTGCTGATCCAGTCAGACAACATCACGGCAGTCGCCCATGTAAATCGACAGGGCGGCACAAGAAGCAGGATGGCGATGGCGGAAGACACAAGAATTCTCCAATGGGCGGAGAATCATGTACTAGCACTGTCAGCAGTGTTCATTCCGGGAGTGGACAACTGGGAAGCAGACTTCCTCAGCGGACACGACCTCCACCCGGGAGAGTGGGGACTTCATCCAGAAGTCTTCCAGATGCTGGTAAACCGTTGGGAAAAACCACAGGTGGACATGATGGCGTCCCGCCTCAACAAAAAGTTAAAAAGATATTGCGCCAGGTCAAGGGACCCTCAGGCGATAGCTGTGGACGCTCTAGTGACACCGTGGGTGTACCAGTCGGTTTATGTGTTCCCTCCTCTGCCTCTCATACCAAAGGTATTGAGAATAATAAGAAAGCGAGGAGTAAACACCATTCTCGTGGTTCCGGATTGGCCAAGACGAGCGTGGTACCCGGAACTTCAAGAGATGCTCTCAGAGGACCCATGGCCTCTACCGCTCAGACAGGACCTGCTACAACAGGGGCCCTGTCTGTTCCAAGACGTACCGCGGCTGCGTTTGACGGCATGGCGGTTGAACACCGGATCCTAAAGGAAAAGGGTATTCCGGAAGAAGTCATTCCTACGCTTATTAAGGCCAGGAAAGATGTTACGGCAAAGCATTATCACCGCATATGGCGGAAATATGTTGCATGGTGCGAGGCCAAAAAGGCCCCAACAGAGGAATTTCAACTAGGTCGATTTCTGCATTTCCTGCAAGCAGGAGTGAATATGGGCCTAAAACTAGGCTCCATTAAAGTACAGATCTCGGCTCTGTCGATTTTCTTTCAAAAAGAACTAGCTTCAGTACCTGAAGTTCAGACATTTGTGAAAGGAGTGCTGCATATTCAGCCCCCATTTGTGCCTCCTGTGGCACCTTGGGATCTCAACGTGATGTTGAGTTTCTTAAAATCACATTGGTTTGAGCCACTAAAAACCGTGGATCTGAAATATCTCACGTGGAAAGTGGTCATGTTATTGGCCCTGGCTTCAGCCAGGCGAGTGTCAGAATTGGCGGCTTTATCATGTAAAAGCCCTTATCTGATTTTCCATATGGATAGGGCAGAATTGAGGACTCGTCCCCAGTTTCTCCCTAAGGTGGTGTCAGCGTTTCACCTGAACCAGCCTATTGTGGTGCCTGCGGCTACTAAGGATTTGGAGGACTCCAAGTTGCTAGACGTTGTCAGGGCCCTGAAAATATGTGTTTCCAGGACGGCTGGAGTCAGAAAATCTGACTCGCTGTTTATCCTGTATGCACCCAGCAAGCTGGGTGCTCCTGCTTCTAAGCAGTCTATTGCTCGCTGGATTTGTAGTACAATTCAGCTTGCACATTCTGTGGCAGGCATGCCACAGCCAAAATCTGTAAATGCCCATTCCATAAGGAAGGTGGGCTCATCTTGGGCGGCTGCCCGAGGGGTCTCGGCTTTACCACTTTGCCGAGCAGCTACTTGGTCAGGGGCAAACACGTTTGCAAAATTCTACAAATTTGATACCCTGGCTGAGGAGGACCTGGAGTTCTCTCATTCGGTGCTACAGAGTCATCCGCACTCTCCCGCCCGTTTGGGAGCTTTGGTATAATCCCCATGGTCCTTACGGAGTTCCCAGCATCCACTAGGACGTTAGAGAAAATAAGAATTTACTCACCGGTAATTCTATTTCTCGTAGTCCGTAGTGGATGCTGGGCGCCCATCCCAAGTGCGGATTGTCTGCAATACTTGTAAATAGTTATTGTTAACTAAAGGGTTATTGTTGAGCCATCTGTTGAGAGGCTCAGTTGTTTTCATACTGTCAAACTGGATATAGTATCACGAGTTGTACGGTGTGATTGGTGTGGCTGGTAAGAGTCTTACCCGGGATTCTAAATCCTTCCTTATTATGTCTGCTCGTCCGGGCACGGTGTCCTAACTGAGGCTTGGAGGAGGGTCATAGTGGGAGGAGCCAGTGCACACCAGGTAGTCCTAAATCTTTCTAGAGTGCCCAGCCTCCTTCGGAGCCCGCTATTCCCCATGGTCCTTACGGAGTTCTCAGCATCCACTACGGACTACGAGAAATAGAATTACCGGTGAGTAAATTCTTATTTTTTCTGTACAGAAAATCTAAAAGTGTGGGTTGTTGAAAAGTAAGTGTGAGTGCATTGAACCCCAGGACAATTTGGGATCCCATAGGATGAGGCACTGAGTAAGCAGAGGCTTAGTGGCGTAGAGGCTAGCGACCTCACATATTATTTATTGGTATTGAGGCACGTAGTGTGTGTGTTTTTAAAGGTAAAACGTGCGGAGGAGCCTGATTTTTGGTGTGACGCTCCGGCTGTGGAGCGCAGCTTGTGAATTTGACTCCCGTGATCGTAGGGCGTATAGATAACAAGTATCTATAAGCTGTGCGATTGGACCGCACGTGTGTGTGTGTGATATGCGATGCAACGTGATACCATTTGCGTAATTTCACACAATTGCGTCATCAAACGCACTGTGTTAGCATACGCAGATGTGATTTGTGTAAAGAGACGGAATTTTCGCTGACTCTCTCAGGAAATATTCCTAGGTGGACATTCATTGGATAGGGTGATCGATAAGTTGTTTCTCACCCAAGAAAATTCCAGTGGATAGAAACCAAAAAAGAGCAGGCCTGTAACCTCCACTGAAAAAGATGGGGTATTGATTTATTGCTGTTAATACTTCATACTTCCAGTGCTGAGGGGTCTGGTAGGGTCCTCACTGGGTATGCGGGAAATCACTACAGGAGTGGGCCGTGGTACTGTCCAGCGGAGCAGGAGTGGGTGAAAAGCGTTTGGAGGAACTTTTCACCATCGTCTCACGTGGGCCATTTGGTGTTTGTGTTTAAAAAGTCCACAATAGGAGCCAAGTGGGCACACGAGGGACGTTCAGGGGCCAAGGTTAAGGCTGAGGAGCAGAGGCCGAAAGGGTCCGCTCGGTATATTAGGTGTAAGAAGTATGGTCCTTACACACGGAGGCTTTTTGTAATGATTGAGTACGTATGAATGGTGAAATATAATTTCCAGTGATTGGTGGTTTTGTTCCTGAGGTATTGCAGGTAATATGAAAATAAATATGTTTAACCAAAGTCATATAAAACAAGTACGAAAACATAATAACTGTTTGAACTCATAGCAACAATAAGTAAGTAAAAAGAGAAAGCAAGTACACCGCCATATGTAGATGTGGAAGCAGTTACAGCTAGTATACAAACTATAGAAAATAATAAAAATATGAAAAATATGAAAGTAACCTATATATGTACTACTGAATGTCAAAGTTTTATTTAGGAGGAGATGGTGACCTGACTGGTTTCAGCCATTGCTCATGCACTCAGAGGAGTAATATCCAACCGGTAAAAGAGGAGCTATAGCCTGCAGGGGAAGTGGCTGAGACCAGTGGAACTAGTAAGTATGGAGCCATTCAAGTACATATATAGAAAGAAAGATCACAGGTAAACACTAATTCGGCAAAAGGGAGTAATGAGAGAAGTGCAACATTAACCTTTGACAAAACCTGCTGAAGTTACGATTGGGCCTCCATGATGCTAAACCCTTCTCTTTTCTCCTAGCAGCAGTGGCCCCTGACTAACTTAATCGACAGAGATTTTGTTGTGTAAATTGAAATGTGAAATACATATATTGTACTCCCGCTCAGGAAGTACAAGGTATGTTAGATACTCCTCAAAGACTAATGTTGCATTCCACTGTTCTAGTTTCATGTCCATCACAGGTAGAGGAAATTATCTCACAGATACCGGGTTCCCTGTGAACTTAGGATGGACAGGACACTGGATTGATGGTTTAGGTAGTCCCAGTAGTGACACAGCAAGCACAAGATTTAAGGGGGGTAGACCAAGTAGTTAATCAATTCCCCGTAGTGCACAATCCAGTTGTCATTTTAATCAAATCCTCTCCACCTCTACAAACTTTACTGTCACCAACCTCTCTTCTGTTTTTCTTCACAGTTTCCTCTTCATCTCTGCATTCACAAAGGGGGTACAATACATGGACCCCATTCTCCCAAGGTTTCAAGTGACAGCCTGAGTATTTTCTCCCAAGCCCTACATGACTGTTTACTGAGAATGGGTCGGTGCTGATACAATATGTTGATGACTTGTTGTTGTGTGCTGATTCATTCATTTGAGTCGTCCCTGGCAGATACGAAACAGTTTCTGTTTTGTCTCTTCCAGACAGGACACAAGGTCTCAAGTGTTAGGGTCTCCTGCTCTGTGCTGCCACGTCGTCATGGCAACCGGGAGACAAGTGCTAGCGGAGTAACCTGAGCGTAGCTGATACTCCGGTTCGGGTCTTTTGCTGTGCAGTGGTTACAGGCTCTGTGCACGGCAGGGGATCCGGTGCTGGTTTTTGTGCTCACAGTCTGTGAGGTCTGAGTGGGGCGTGGACAGCACCTGCTATATAAACCCTCTTCTCAGGTTAGGCAGATGCTGCTGAATCTTTGTTGGTTAGTCAGTTCCTGAAAGCTAGCTAGTACTGTGTAAACTTTGTATTTGTTTGTTGCTTACTGCAAATAGGCCTTGGGATTTGGTATTACACTCTGCCAATCCAGACCTAGCAGTAAGACTGGAGTCAGTCGTTTAACCTGCTGGGGTTCTTTTGCTACTCTGTGAACCTAGCAAGTTTGCGGCTGTATTCTCAGACTTGCCTGCCAAAATCCTTTCTCACTGTGCAAGGTGTTCAGGTGTCAGTTTAGTGGCAGTAAGTTGAACCAGTGCACTGCAAGTGAGGACTAGGATTGTGGAGACTCTCCTTGTGTCTATTATTCCATCTCTGACCAAGGAGTTTACTGCCACACCCGTTGTAACCCTTTAGGGTTTTGCTGTTGCCCTTAGCAACAGCATTTCGGGTTCTCTACGTATTAAATCACTACATCTTGCTTCTTTCCATCTGAGCATTCCTAATATTAGGGAGACACCCAGTTTCTTAGCCTTTGGGCTTCTCTGTTCACTTTGTGTTTATTTTGTTACCCTATCACCTTCTGTGTATGTAATGTCATATTCCCCAGTCTGTCTGTGAGTTCATTTGTTTTGCATCCCTCACCGTTCAGACACCAGTACATTCCTACTGGCACTGGTGTGCATAACATATTCAGCAGCCTAATACTCCTGTTGAAATTTTGTGGGAATATGGAGCATACCCCTCAAAATACTTTGCAACAGGTGGTCGATCAGGTGCAGGTCCTGACTCGACAATTTAATGATTTGTCCATTAAAATGCACACCTCGCAGGCCGCTGGCGGAGCTCCCGCAGCAGCAGTACCTTCAGGGGTTAAGGAGCCGAAAGTAAATCTCCCGGATCGTTTTTCTGGAGATCGCTCGCAGTTCTTTTGTTTCAAGGAGAGCTGCAAGCTATATTTCCAGCTTAGGCCTCAGTCTTCTGGGTCGGAGATTCAGCGGGTGGGCATAGTGATTTCCTTGCTACAAGGAGACCCACAGGTCTGGGCATATGGGTTGCAGCCTGACTGTCAGTCGCTTAAAAGTGTTGATGCTTTTTTTACGGCACTGGGCATGTTGTATGATGACCCTGACAAGACGGCCTCAGCCGAGGCTCAGATTTCGATCCTTAAGCAAGGGCGAAGGCCAGTTGAGGTCTATTGCACGGAGTTTCGGAGGTTGGCCCATGATACCCAGTGGAATGACCCAGCCCTGAGACACCAGTACCGAAGAGGTCTTTCTAACCAGTTAAAAGACCAACTGGTACAATATCCCTTGCCTGATAGCTTGGATCAGCTCATGCAGTTATCCATTCGGGTGGATAGACGGCTGAGAGAGCGCAGGCTCGAAAGGGAGACCGAGGTTTCCTTCTTTCCCAAGGGAACCTCAGACTCTGAGGAATTTTCCGAGGAGCCTATGCAGATTGGGGCTACCCGCCTCTCCTCGCGTGAGAAGACGCGGAGGAGACAGCAGGGGTTATGTTTGTACTGTGGGAATAAAGGTCATGTGGTAGTATCATGCCCAGAAAAGCCGGAAAACTTCAGGGCCTGAGGGTGATGGGAAATATCCTGTCAGGCCAGAAGTCAGAATTTCCCAAGAAGACTTTTATCATTCCGGTGACCTTGAAGATCCTTGGTCAAACTGTCAAGACTGAGGCCTTTGTGGACAGTGGGGCCGACGGGGTTTTTATGGACCGCTAATTCGCCCTGAAACACTCTGTTCCCTTAGTACCCTTGGCATCGGAAATTGAGATTTGTGGGTTAAACGGGGAACCATTAGCCCAGGGTAAAATTACCTCTTGCACTAGCCAGATTTCTTTGTCTATTGGAGCCACACACTCTGAAAATTTGTCCTTTTATGTGACTGTCTGTACTTTTGCCCCATTGGTGTTGGGGTTACCCTGGTTAAGGGCCCACAATCCTCAATTTGACTGGGTCTCTGGGGAGATTCTTAGTTGGGGTACTGATTGTTTCAGGAGTTGCTTGAGCCTTCCAGTCAGGCTTTCGCAGCTAAGTTTGCCAGGATTGCCAGGATGTTATGCAGATTTTGCGGACGTGTTCTCCAAAAGAGTTGCAGAGGTACTACCTCCCCATCGCCCCTATGACTGTGCCATTGATTTGTTGCCGAATGCTAAGCTTCCCAAGAGCAGGTTGTACTCCCTGTCACGTCCTGAGACTCAGGCTATGGCAGAGTACATTCAGGAGAACTTGGCTAAGGGATTTATCAGACCTTCACAGTCTCCAGTTGGGTCGGGGTTCTTCTTTGTGGGTAAAAAGGATGGTTCGTTGCGACCCTGCATCGACTTCAGGGAATTGAACCGTATCACGATTAAAAACTCATACCCACTGCCTCTCATTTCGGTTTTGTTTGACCAGCTTCGTACTGCCACCATTTTTTCTAAGATTGACCTACGCGGTGCGTACAATCTAATCCGAATAAGAGAGGGGGATGAATGGAAGACTGCCTTTAATACCCACTCAGGGCATTATGAATATTTGGTGATGCCTTTTGGGCTCTGTAATGCCCCGGCAGTCTTCCAGGACTTCATGAACGATGTGCTCAGGGAATATTTGGATAGATTCTTAGTTGTATACTTAGATGACATCCTAATCTTCTCCCATTCCCTGGAGGAACATCGGAAGCATGTACGCTTAGTCCTTCAGAAACTCAGAGACCACCTGCTTGGGGCGAAGCTGGAGAAGTGCGAATTTGAAGTTCAGCAAATCGCATTTCTAGGATATAGTATCTCCCCAGAAGGTTTCCAAATGGAGGGTTCCAAGGTACAGGCAGTCCTGGATTGGGTGCAGCCCACTAGTTTGAAGGCGCTTCAGCGTTTTCTGGGCTTTGCGAATTTTTATAGACGATTTATCGCTGGATTTTCGTCTATAGTGGCGCCCTTGGTGGCACTCACTAAGAAAGGGGCGGATGTTGCTCACTGGTCTTGTGAGGCCAAAGCGGCTTTTGCCCGTCTCAAAAGGGCATTTGTCTCGGCCAAGGTGCTGCGACACCCAGATCCAGAGCGTCCTTTTGTGGTGGAGGTGGATGCCTCTGAGATGGGTATTGGGGCAGTGCTCTCTCAGATGAGGGTGTCTGATAATCGCCTTCATCCCTGTGCTTACTTTTCCCGTAAATTTTCACCTGCCGAGATGAATTATGACGTGGGTAACCGGGAATTGTTGGCTATTAAGGATGCACTCGAGGAGTGGAGACACTGGCTTGAGGGGGCTAAGTTTGTGGTCTCAATTCTCACCGACCATAAGAATTTGGCATATTTAGAGTCAGCGAAGCGCCTCAATGCCAGGCAGGCACGATGGGCTTTGTTTTTTGCTCGCTTTAATTTTTTGATAACATATCGCCCTGGGTCAAAAAACATCAAGGCTGATGCGCTCTCGCAGAGTTTTACTCCAATCCAGGAGACCACAGAGGAGCCATTGCCCATTGTGTCCCCATCATGTATTAAAGTGGGCATTACCCAGGACCTCTTGTCATTAGTCCTTAGGGCACAGGAGCAGGCTCCTCCAGACCTTCCGGTAGGTCTTTTGTTTGTGCCTCCTAGGTTAAGACAGCGAGTGTTCCTGGAATTCCATGCCAAGAAGTCGGCAGGTCACCCGGGTATTGCCAGAACTCGGGAGTTGCTATCTAGGGCGGTGTGGTGGCCCTCGGTGGCTAGGGATATGGATCAGTGGGTTCGGGCATGTGACATCTGTGCCCGAAATAAGACTCCTAGAGGGGTTCCTGTTGGCCCATTACATCCACTCTCTATTCCATCTAAGCCATGGACCCACATTTCAATGGATTTTGTGGTGGTCTTGCCCAAATCCTCGGGGATGACAGCCATCTGGGTTGTCGTTGACAGGTTTTCAAAGATGGCGCACTTCGTTCCATTGGTTGGGCTGCCATCGGCCAGACGCCTGTCGGAATTATTTATGCTGCATGTTGTGCGCCTCCACGGGTTGCCACTTGATGTGGTCTCTGACCGCGGATCCCAGTTTGTGGCCAAATTCTGGAGGGCATTTTGTTCCGATCTCCAGATTTCTGTCAGCTTGTCGTCAGGCTACCATCCGCAGTCTAATGGGCAGACTGAAAGGGTGAACCAGTCCTTGGAGCAGTTCCTCAGGTGTTATGTCTCCAAGTGTCAGACTGACTGGGTTGCTCATCTGTCCATGGCGGAGTTTGCCTATAACAACGCGGCTCACTCTGCTACAGGGATCTCTCCCTTCCTTTGTGTGTATGGGCATCATTCTAAGGCCAATTATTTTGACCCCCTGGACTCCACGCCTGGTGGTTCCTCTGTGGTTTCGGTCCTTAGAGGTATTTGGAGGAAAGTGAAGAAAGCCCTTGTGTCTGTGTTATTAGTGACCAAAAGGGTTTTTGATAAGCGGAAAAGACCCTGCAACTTCAAATTAGGGGACTTCGTCTGGTTGTCTACCAAGAACTTGAAGTTGAGACAGCCATCTCATAAGTTAGGCCCCCGGTTCATCGGTCCTTATAAGATCACTAGGGTTATCAATCCGGTGGCATTTCAGTTAGATCTACCCCGTTCTTTGGGTATCAATAAAACATTTCATTGTTCCCTTTTAAAACGGGCGATTAGTAATCCTTCTTCCAGTGGAAGACCTTCCCCTCTTCTGATACGTGGCCAGAGGGAGTTTGTTGTTGAAAGGATTCTTGACTCCAAGATGGTTCGGGGTCGGCTGTCATTTTTGGTGCACTGGAAGGGGTATGGCCCGGAGGAGCGGTCGTGGGTGCGCAGTTGTGATCTTCATGCCCCCAGACTGTTACGCTCTTTCTTCTCGCAGTTCCCCGATAAACCCGGTGGTAGGGGTTCTTTGACCCCTCGTCAGAGGGGGGGGGGGGGTACTGTTAGGGTCTCCTGCTCTGTGCTGCCACGTCGTCATGGCAACCGGGAGACAAGTGCTAGCGGAGTAACCTGAGCGTAGCTGATACTCCGGTTCGGGTCTTTTGCTGTGCAGTGGTTACAGGCTCTGTGCACGGCAGGGGATCCGGTGCTGGTTTTTGTGCTCACAGTCTGTGAGGTCTGAGTGGGGCGTGGACAGCACCTGCTATATAAACCCACTTCTCAGGTTAGGCAGATGCTGCTGAATCTTTGTTGGTTAGTCAGTTCCTGAAAGCTAGCTAGTACTGTGTAAACTTTGTATTTGGTTGTTGCTTACTGCAAATAGGCCTTGGGATTTGGTATTACACTCTGCCAATCCAGACCTAGCAGTAAGACTGGAGTCAGTCGTTTAACCTGCTGGGGTTCTTTTGCTACTCTGTGAACCTAGCAAGTTTGCGGCTGTATTCTCAGACTTGCCTGCCAAAATCCTTTCTCACTGTGCAAGGTGTTCAGGTGTCAGTTTAGTGGCAGTAAGCTGAACCAGTGCACTGCAAGTGAGGACTAGGATTGTGGAGACTCTCCTTGTGTCTATTATTCCATCTCTGACCAAGGAGTTTACTGCCACACCCGTTGGTAACCCTTTAGGGTTTTTGCTGTTGCCCTTAGCAACAGCATTTCGGGTTCTCTACGTATTAAATCACTACATCTTGCTTCTTTCCATCTGAGCATTCCTAATATTAGGGAGACACCCAGTTTCTTAGCCTTTGGGCTTCTCTGTTCACTTTGTGTTTATTTTGTTACCCTATCACCTTCTGTGTATGTAATGTCATATTCCCCAGTCTGTCTGTGAGTTCATTTGTTTTGCATCCCTCACCGTTCAGACACCAGTACATTCCTGCTGGCACTGGTGTGCATAACATCAAGGGATAAACTGCAATTGTGTAGGACAAGGGTCAAATACCTAGGACGTAGTACTGGTACATGATTTGACAGTTCATACACCGTGACAGTTCATGATTTGACAGTTCATACATGCCGTATTCGTCCTTCAAAGTTCTGCCCGGACCCGGTATGTCTCATCAGCACAGTGGCACCAGTATATTACTGCATGTGCCTTGTAATGCACAAAGGGTGGAGGATGAGAATACTGGTGAAGGGAAATTTAGTATAGACACTGATATGCATGATGGTATGGAATATCTGAATCAGACCTTTACTACGAGACCAGACATAAGTGACAGCCCGTTGGTGAAAGCAGACCTGATATTCCTGATATTTATTTATTTTTTCTCTCTTCTCTAGAGATGTTTTTACTCTACATTGAAAACACACAACAACTAAATTAAGATGCAAATTTGTGTTCCCTACAGGAAAAGGAGGTCTAACTGTCTTGATTGTGAACCAAGAGACGGTGTGATTGTTCTTACGCTCAGGTTGCCTAACAGACAGGTGGGAAGGACCATACCAAGTTTTGTTGACAGCACGATTTCAGCCAAAGTAGCCGAGAGAGAGACTTGGGTCCACGATTCCCATCGCAAGAAAGTTGTTAGTCCGGAAGGAACTCGTAAAGGGAGTGAAAACGCAGAAATATCACCCGAGAATCTGTTCCATGAAGACTGAGAGGCGGCACTGTTGAACACTACCTGAGCGTACTAAAGGATTGCAAAAAGACCAGTCGTAGTAATGGATTTGCTATAAGCAAGATTTGTTTTGTTCTATCTTTCTTTTATCCCGTTGACAAAAAAATTTTCAGGACATTCTATTTTTGTGAGGTTTCATAAGGAGTCAAGTGTGGGACTGGAACTGGTTCTGGAGGAATGAGTGATTTAGTTATAGGATCTCAGGATCAGCCTGTCACTTTGTTTAAAGCCAGAGGAAATCAAAGGTCTAGTAGTTACAGAATTCGGAGGTAACGGGATAGGCTATTGTCTGAGGAATACTGTATTTTTAAGTTATTGTGACCCTATAATTGAAGACGAGTGCATCCAGAGATGTCAGGTAAGCAATAATGTTGAATTTAACAGACATCCTATGAGTGATTACCACTCAGTAGTGGGTAAGGTTTTAAATTAAACGGAATGTTGGATGTGCTCACAGGTACCTCTAAGACAAAATAATGCAGGATTAGTGCCACATTCTTTAGAGTTAGCTGAGGTACTTGAATTACACGGAGGGGGGGGGGGGGGAAACCGGTGGACAAGGAATATAATACAACTAGACCCCCTAGTCTTAAGATCCACCAGTACCGTAGATAAATCCCTGGTATGTTTAAATCTCACCAATTTCAGGAAATCAGGAAATTGGGAGGCAATCAGGAACAATCAGACAATGGCCTATTCACACATAGCAGATAAAGAGCTCATTAATATATGTGGAAGAAAGGTTTATGAGTGGCTCTCTCCGAACTCCGAAGGTTTATGTTATCTAGGAAGGACACTGGGGGTAATTCCAAGTTGATCGCAGCAGGAAATTTTTTAGCAGTTGGGCAAAACCATGTGCACTGCAGGGGAGGCAGATATAACATGTGCAGAGAGAGTTAGATTTGGGTGTGGTGAGTTCAATCTGCAATCTAAATTGCAGTGTAAAAATAAAGCAGCCAGTATTTATCCTGCACAGAAGCAAAATAACCCACCCAAATCTAACTCTCTCTGCACATGTTATATCTGCCCCTCCTGCAGTGCACATGGTTTTGCCCAACTGCTAAAAAATATCCTGCTGCGATCAACTTGGAATTACCCCCACTACCTGAAATAATAATCCTTGTTCAATGATGAAACAGACCTAGCATACGTTCCAGAAATGGAAACAATTTTCAGGGATTGATAGGAATGTATACCATGAAAATTTTATATGTCTCTTGCACGATTTGTTTGTGTTTTCTCCCTCTACCCAGTAAAACCTCTATAGAATCCGAACATCAGTGTGCAAAGATGTAGGTACATGTATGTATGTAACGTTCAGTCAAGTCAGACATCATAGGCCATAGCACTGTCCCAGCATACTCTATAGGTTGAATGTTGTCCCACACCCAACCAGTGGTCCCGTGACCGCTGAGCGCATATAGGCCCTCATTCCGAGTTGTTTGCAGCAGTTCATCGCATCGCAAACGGCAAAAATTTGCACACTGCGCATGCGCGAAAGCAGAAATGCGCGTGCGCAATGGGAGCGATACGATGCTTGTGCAAATTTACTAACTGAAATTCTGCTCGTACTACATCACCGAAAACAGGGAGTGACGGAGGCGTGACAGAGGCTCGGCTTCGCTATCTAACGAAATGGGCGTGAAAGTGGACGGCTAGTGTGGGAGTATGCAACCGGCAGTAGGCGTATTTTGTGCAGAAATGCGTGGCCGATGGTAAAAAGTACACAACAAATGTTCGCTATCTTGACGCAGCCGAGGAGTAAGTCTGCAGCTACTCAGCACTTGCGAAGTACTGTTACAAGTGTGTCTGCCCTAATTAGCAATTAATTGGCCAGTGAATTCACCTATTCACCAATTACTTGCCAAACACTAGTTACAAAATACTCCAAACAGCAATTGTATGCCCACATAACATTTTTAGTGTTACCAGGTATATATCTGACACAATCACAAATAATGCACTGTATTTTATTTATTTGGTCAAATACTTTGATGTTAACTGCATGTTTAAATTATTTGCTGAATACTTTGCAATTTAATCAAGTGTGAATAAACCAACTTATAAACTACATCAGCTAAGTGTTCTTGACATAGACATCTTACTTTGTACATACAAAATAACATGAGCAACATAATGCAGCCTACACTTAATGTTACTTAATAACAATTTTGTTTTTGTTTGTGGGAATATGAGTCCATATCTAATACTTTGCCATGTTGCTCCTAGTAACCCAAGTTCAAAAGTTGTTTTTTTTTGCTTTATATGGCCAGTTAAGTGTTGTGCAAGGCATACATGTTTTACATTTTAATATTCAATGTTTGTATGAATATTCTGATTGTTCCCTTGTTCCACAAATGTCAATATGCCATGTTAAAGTTTACAGGGCACAGTTTCCAAGAGTGCATAACCTAAAAATAAAACACACAAACAATTTTTTTTTACTTCAATAAACAAAGTAAAGCAGCAACACAACATGGCTACAAATGAGCATCACATACAAAGATGGACATAGCAACAAGCAGATGCCAGTGCCAAATTTGACATAGCAGAACCCAGTACTATGGTAACCCCATCTTCTGACAAAATATGATGTTTAATATTTACTAAGTATATGTTGTGAACCCCCAGCCAGACGATACTTTTAGGGGAACTGAGGTCGATTCTGGAACCAATACACAAACCCAAACATACACAGCACGCTAGGAAGAGGAAGATGGCTCAGGTGTAGACGAAAATAACTCACAGGCTACAAATTTTTAACTGAAAAAAATACCCTTTCACTTTGAGGGAGTTGTACATTCTGGCCACACAAGCTAAAAAAAAACCCATTGAGGCAACATGTCAAACATGGGTGCTGGTCATCTGGAGAGACATCACTTTCTCTTCTTTTTCCCCGCCTGATGTTTTTCCCGGCTCGGTCTGCGAAGCGACCTTCGAGGGCCCTGCCCAGTGGGATGTTCTTCCTGGGAGAGGGAGGGGAGGGAGCAGATGTAGCTGGCTCTCTGCCACTGTGGGCAAAGCAGCCAGTGATGTCCTGGAGCCCTTGCAGAATGGAATTGGCAATTTGTTGGAACGAGGAGGCGGGTTGCTCTTGGCCCTGCCTGATCTCTGCCAGACCTTGGCAAAGTTGAGCTACACCTTGCTCCACACTGGTTCTGTGCTCAGTGAGCCGGAGAGGTATCTGGCTTACCTCCCGGATCATACTGTCCTGAAAAGCATTCAGGCTCTCACCATACCTCGCAATTTGAGAAAGGATGTCCGGGATAGCAGAGGGTTGGGTGGGGGGGCCAGTTGGAATCTGGACGGATGGAATCTGTGGTCCCACAGTGCCAGAGACACTAGGTCCCCCCACCTCAGCCTCAGCCACATAACCCTCCTCTGACTCTACCTGTTCACCCACCTGTGCTGTGTTATGTTAAAAGCAAATAGAAGAATGTTGGGAAAAAGGGAAGTAAAAAACAACATTAGACTTGTGGAACCACTAAATGTCATTTTTCAGAATATGTGTGTAAACTTACCTGGCAAGTCATGTGGATTCACTATTTCAGGCAGGTCCGTGTCCATATGAGACACCCCACCCGCCTCCTCGTAGCTCACACAGTCCATTGCCAGCTCCTCAAGATCTGTGTATTCCACAGTGGCAGCTGGACCTCCCCCTGTTGCCGTCGATGCATTCCATTCCGCAGACCTCTTGCCCTTCAGGCGGGATTTGAAGTCGGCCCAACTACATATGTGATTAGAATTAGGGGCAAGGGACATAAAAGTTATGAATACCTGCTTTCATTGATAGTACACATGTTATGTATTTGGTTGCTATAGGCAACATCACATCTAGCTAAGTTTTTAATAATACTTGGGTCAGAAAATGGTGTGTCAATATCCACTTACCGTCTTCTAACTTCCTGTGAGGTGCGGACAATTGTGCCGACTTCATTAACAGAATCAGTGATGTCCCTCCAGATTCGATCTTTGGATGCAGCACCCATGTTTTTGCTGCCTCAATTAATTTTTTCCATGGCCTGTGTGACCAAAACACGTAACTCCCTCTTAGTGAAGGCGGGCTGTCTTTTTTTTTTTGGATGTAGCCTGTGAGCTATCGTCCTGTCCCTCCTCACCATCTTCCTCTTCACTAGCTGCTTGTGTACTTTGGGTTTGAGATGGTAGGTCTGAATCTCCCTCAGTTTTCCCAGTATCTATGTCTAGCAGGGGATTCACTCCTAACTCCTGTGTATCAGAAGATGGAGTTTGAACAGTACTGGGTCCTGCACTTTCAACATCCGCACTGGCAGCTTCCAGCATCTGCCTCCGCAGTGCTAGGCGCCTATGTGTCAAAGCGGACATCTGCTGCTGCACCTGGTCCATCTCTGCTGCCATCTGCTCAAGAGTAGCCATGTTGCTGGTGGCATGTGTGTTTGCACAGGTGTCTAGCGATTTATAGCTGCGTGTGATTTCCAGTGCGGTAATTCGCACAGGTGTCAATTATGCTAATACTTCCAGTAATTGTTGTACTGGCTATTTAAAACCCTTGACTGCAGCCTGTGTGAGTGGGTGTATGATGAGAAATCATGAAGCAAGACACAAGCAAGGTGGACGTGGTGCCTATCACATTTCAGAGTGAGTTTTTATTGCAGTATATAGCATAAAAATGTGCGTTTGTTAGCTTGCAAATTTGTTGCTGTTGTGTTTCGGATGGCGTATTTAAAACATATTTTATTTTGTATTTTCAAATAAATTAGTATATTACCAAACCAAGTATGTATTGGTGTGCAATGGTCCTTTGTATTGGTTTAAAATGGGTTTTTGTTGTTTGGTGTTTAATGTTTTGTTTTTTTTTTCTTTACATGTAGTATCTAATAGTTATGTTACCTGTAATTTGCAGTGTGGCCGTTCTAGTGCTGAGAGTGTTTTTTTAATTTCTTATTGCCCATTTCTCTCTCTTGTAGGTGTCTCTATTGTTTATTTTGAACATTATATTTGAAGTGCCAAAGTAGGCCATTTTTCAGTTCATTTGTGCAAACAAGTGTTCCTTTATTTTCTGAGCAGGTAAATTGCCTGTCCCTGGGTGGCATGGTGTGGGTTTGGTGAGAGTGTGTATCTTATTTCTTATTGGCCATTTCTCTCTCTTGTAGGTGTCTCTATTGTTTATTTTGAACATTATATTTGGAGTGCCAAAGTAGGCCATTTTTCAGTTCATTTGTCCAAACAAGTGTTCCTTTATTTTCTGAGCAGGTAAGTTGCCTGTCCCTAGGTGGCATGGCGTGGGTTTGGTGAGAGTGTGTATCTTATTTCTTATTGGCCATTTCTCTCTCTTGTAGGTGTCTCTATTGTTTATTTTGAACATTATATTTGGAGCGCCAAAGTAGGCCATTTTTCAGTTCATTTGTCATAGAAACATAGAAACATAGAATTTGTCGGCAGATAAGAACCACTTGGCCCATCTAGTCTGCCCTTTTTTTATTTTTTTATATTATTTTTATCTCTAACCTTATTTGATCCTTATTTCTTTGTAAGGATATCTTTATGTCTATCCCATGCATGTTTAAATTGCTCTACTGTCTTAGCCTCTACCACCTCTGATGGGAGGCTTTTCCACTTGTCCACTACCCTTTCTGTGAAATAATTTTTCCGCAAATTTCCCCTGAACCTCCCCCCCTCCAGTCTCAGTGCATGTCCTCGTGTCCTATTGCTTCTCTTCATTTGGAGAATGTTTCCCTCCTGGACTTTGTTAAAACCCTTGATATATTTGAAAGTTTCTATCATGTCCCCCCTTTCCCTTCTCTGCTCCAAACTATACATATTGAGATTTCTTAGTCTTTCTGGGTATGTTTTGTGATGTAGGCCATGCACCATTTTAGTTGCCCTCCTTTGTACAGTTTCTAATGTATTAATATCCTTTTGAAGATATGGCCTCCAGAACTGAATACAGTATTCTAGATGAGGCCGTACCAATGACCTATACAGTGGCATTATTACTTCTTTCTTTCTGCTGCTGATTCCACTCCCAATGCAGCCAAGCATCTGACTAGCTTTCCTCATTGCCTTGTT
This sequence comes from Pseudophryne corroboree, assembly GCF_028390025.1. Lineage (NCBI taxonomy): Eukaryota > Metazoa > Chordata > Amphibia > Anura > Myobatrachidae > Pseudophryne > Pseudophryne corroboree. The sequence continues at coordinate 408,451,967 of NC_086444.1, read as the reverse complement.
ACATTGCTTACCTGCCTTTAAGTCATCTGAAATAGTGACTCCTAGATCCCTTTCCTCCTCAGTAGTTTCCAGTATAGTGCCATTAATACTGTATTTAGCTTTAGGATTTTTGAGACCCAAGTGCATGATTTTGCATTTTTTGGCATTAAACTGTAATTGCCAGACTCTTGACCATTCCTCTAGTCTACCTAGATCCTCAATCATTTGTTTTACCCCACCTGGTGTGTCTACCCTGTTGCATACCTTTGTGTCATCTGCAAAAAGGCATACTTTCCCTTTAATGCCATTTGCAATGTCACCAATAAAGATATTAAAAAGCACTGGTCCAAGTACAGATCCCTGGGGTACTCCACTGGTAACATTTCCCTCCTGTGAATGCACTCCATTTACCACAACTCTCTGTTTTCTATCCTTCAACCAAGATCTTATCCATTCAATAATCCTAATAACCAATCCCAAACTTTCAAGTTTATTTAGCAGTCTGCGATGTGGTTCCTTTATTTTTTGAGCAGGTAAGTTGCCTTTTTTTTTATTTTTGGATTTGTTTTTGTGTTAAAAACAAAACATACTTAGTAGTTTTTTCATATATTGTTGCAGTAATTATATGGGTATGTTTTTTATCACAAAAACTTTGTTATTTGTGATGGGAACATATGTTGTAGGTACTTAGCTAACTGTGGCTTAATGTTTTTTGCTTTTGTTTTTTTGTTCCGTATTTTCATCATGAAGATATGGAGTATGCTCCTGCAGTAAGTGAACACCCATACACTTTTACTTATATTATTTTTTCAAATGTGTGGTGTTAATTGATTGTGTGTTTTAATGATTCTTACCTTCATTTGAAGGTGGTGATGTCCATTCATGTGGCAGCGGAAGCCCTCCCACCACAACCCACGGAACCACTCCCACCCCAACCGGCACAAGCCCTCCAACCCCAACAAGCTCCTCATCCTCCAAGGCAACGGAGGCGTGCAAGGCCACCAATTTTCCATACCCGTGTCCTCCTTTTCGGGATGCCTGATGATGTAGTGTTGCGCAGATACAGACTGCCACCTCATCTAATCCTAGACACTCTCTCCGTAATAGAGAGTGATATAGAACAATCCATTAGGTATCCTACAGCAATACCAGCATTGACACAATTCCTTGCTGTGTTACATTTTTTGGCCACTGGTTCATACCAGCATGTCGTAGGAGATCTGGTTGGCATGTTGCAGGGCCAGTTAAGTAAGGTCCTGCGGCGTGTCAGCCAAGCTTTCCTAACCCGAGTGAAGCAATTTATATTAATGACTTTGGATGTTGGTGCCCTGGCTGTGGTGAAGCGGAAATTTCAGGAAGGTGGTAGTCGCTTCCCACACGTTATTGGGGTTGTGGGTGGGACACATGTTGCTATTGTTGCGCCAAGACATAATGAAGAAATCTTTAGAAACAGGAAACTGTTTCATTCTCTGAATGTAATGGTTGTTTGTGGCCCATCCCTCCAGATCCTGTTTCTGAATGCTAAGTTCCCTGGGAACTCCCATGATGCCCATGTCATTAGACAATCAGGTATATGGCAAAGATTAAGAACGATGGAAGGCCAAGACATGTGGCTATTGGGTGAGTTTTGTATTTTTCATTATTTGAGCAGTCATATTTTTTGAATTACATTCTTTAATGTTTTTTATCACCTTTTTCTATTCTCATCTTATCAAACAGGAGACCGTGGATATCCTTGCACCCCCTGGCTCATGACTCCGTACAGTAAACCCAGGCCAGGACCACAGACGGCATTTAACTCCGCGCTTACTGCCACTAGACAGCTGGTGGAGCGCACGATTGGTGTTCTTAAAGGGCGTTTTCGTGTGCTCCACCGCACTGGTGGCGACATCATGTATTCGCTGGAGATGGTAAGTAAAATTATGGTCCTGTGCGCTATCCTACATAACATCGCTGTAAGGAGTCGCGTAGAGCTTCCCCACATGGTGGAATTGCCGGATGAGGAGCCAGGGGTTGGCCGGACATTCCGTGGGGGGAGTGTGTACCGCCGGGGGAATGCTGTAAGGGCTAGAATTGTGCGGGATTATTTCAGGTATTGTGTTTTTTATTTATTTAGTTTTGTCTCCCAAAACTGTCTGTATTTGTTTTTGTTTTTTGGAACGATGGCATTTAGGTAGCTTGGTAAAGTTCAAAGTGTGTTGCTTTGATTTTGTGAGTCTTTATTATTGTTTCACTACATAATTAATCTGTAAGGTTCTCCTTATCATGTTTGTTGTGTAAGATTGTTGTAGACAATGGTTTTCTTTTTTAATGTTAAAAAATTGTTAAATTTGGGTTAATTGTGTTATTAACCAACATTTTTTTATTTTTTTATTTTTATGTTTGGCTTGTGCATCTGTTTACAATAAAAATGACACAACATCTGATCCCAAAATTCTAAAACTTTGTGACTTTGTGTAGCTGATTGTTCCAGCAAAATGTGGTGAGTACACAGATTGCAACACCTACTTGAGTTTTTTGTTTATTTGTTAAAGCTTTTTGTTCTCTCTCTCTCTCTCTCTCTCTCTCTCTCTCTCTCTCTCTATATATATATATATATATATATATATATATAGACGTATATGTTTATGACTTCCGGAAAAATATTACTGGTATATGTGTGTGTGTATGTATCTATATAACTATCTAGAGACATATATCAAAACATTGTCATGTGTTTTTTTTTCTCCTTTTATCCTACAAACCTACATTGCTAGTAATTTCTAAGCATGTCTTTGGAATACAAATTTTCAACAATAAGTGTGTGTGTGTGTGTGTGAGTGTGAGTGTGTGTGTGTGTGTGTGTGTGTGTGTGTGTTTGTGTGTGTGTGTGCGTGTGATTGTGAGTGAGTGAGTGAGTGAGTGAGTGAGTGAGTGAGTGTGTGTGAGTGTGTGTGTGTTTCCGCGGGTGCGAATCTCCGCTGATACTAAATGTACACACTGTCCTGCACATTAATGTACACATATCAATAAAGTTTAATACAGATGACACCATACAATTTCAACCAATCAAATGCCACCACACACTATAAATATATGCCCATGTATGGAAAACGCCATTGGCTCCATGCGCGCAGCTGCCTTTTCACGCCGGGAGCTGCGCGTGCTAATATCGGTTATGGACCGCCGCGTAGGCCGCGCAGGGCCCTTTATCCCCAATAGGGTTAAGTGCGAGGCCTACGCGGAGGTCCGCAGCATACTGCGGACACACACCCGGACACGGCGCAGCATTATTCAACTAGAAAGGCGGTGGAGTGACCTCCGCCAGAGCTGTTGGCGGAGCTGCGCCAACAAATTAGCATCCGCCGTAGACGCAGTAAGTTAAACACATTACATAAAATATGAATATTACACTGAGATTATTTGCAGGATTTTTTTATTGTTAAAAATGCACATTTTCACTAAGAAGTGCTATAGTTAGAGAATTAGCAGACTGTGTAATGACACTATTGTAGCACAAACCTTACACAAGTTTCAACATTGTGTGTGGTTAAGGCTTGCAGTTCTGAGTGTGTAGTAAAGTGCTTGTGAAAAAGTTAATGTTGTTGTACTGAGTTGGTACACAGGCTGTCGGCTGAACAAAATAACTTGATCTGTGTATTTAACATGGTACATAACAATGTATTTATGAAATGCTGATGTTTTTTTGTAAAAGCCACAATCTAATTATTACATATGTCATTCCAGGGCAAGCACAATGGCGAGCAGCGGCTGCAAGGCGGCGAATTCGAAGGCCAGCCCAAGCCCCTTCTCCACCCCCCTCCCCTTCTGTGGCCCAAACACCCTCTCCGCCCTCCTCCCCCTCTCTTTCCCAATCCCCCTCTCCGGCCCACTCCCCCTCTCCGCCCCACTCCCCCTCTCTTTCCCAATCCCCCTCTGTGGCCCAATCCCCCTCTCCGGCCCACTCCCCCTCTCTTTCCCAATCCCCCTCTGTGGCCCAATCCTCCTCTCCACCCCACTCCCCCTCTCTGTCTTAATCCCCCTCTCCGGCCCACTCCCCCTCTCTTTCCCAATCCCCCTCTCTGCCCCCTCCCCCTCTCCACCCCACTCCCCCTCTCTGCCCCCCTCCCCCTCTGTGGCCCAATCCCCCTCTCTTTTCCAATCCCCCTCTCTGCCCCCACCCCTCTGTGGCACAACCCACCTCTCAGCCACCCTCCCCCTCTCTTTCCCAATCCACCTCTCTGCCCCCTCCCCCTCTGTGGCCCAAACCACCTCTCCACCACCCTCCCCCTCTCTTTACCAAGTCATCTCTCTGCCCCCCTCCCCCTCTGTGGCCCAAACCACCTCTCCACCACCCTCCCCCTCTCTTTCCCAAGTCATATCTCTGCCCCCTCCCCCATGTGGCCCAACCCACCTCTCCACCACCCTCCCCCTCTCAATCTGACCCACCCTCTGTAAGCTCCTCCCCCTGCCATCCTCCTTCCCAAATCCACCCTCCTTCCCCCATCCAGCCTCCTTCCCCCATCCAGCCACCATCCCCCATCCAGCCGCCATCCCCCATCCAGCCGACATCCCCCATCCAGCCGACATCCCCCATCCATTTGCCATCCCCGCCTACAGAATGGGCAGCAGAGGCCCCGAAGCCACTTGAGGGAGGTGGGCAAGTGGCAGAGGAGAGTAAGTTCACACACATTGACATTTCATTTTGAAACGTTTTTAACGTCACATTCTAATAAATGGAGTGTTGTACTGGGGACAATCTTTTGCCAAGGTTAAATGTTTGTCTTCTTCATCATGGTATGGATGATGCATTTACATTTGTGTGAGGAACATTAGATGTACAGTGTCTACGTCTGCAATGTTGAGGATGCCCACTCTAGGTCGACACTCATTATGTCGACAGGGTTGCCTGGACAACAGGGTTTGTATGTGATACATTATCTGCAAAACAGTTAGACCTGAGTGGAGTTTAGTATGTTGTTAAACTTTTACACTTGTGCCTGGGTATTGCAATATTTGCACATTGAAGTCACATGCTTCACTTTGTTAGGCAGGCTAAGGACACAGTGATTTGTGTTGTGAAAGTTACACTCCTACAATTTTGTTTTTAACAATTTAAAACCTGTTTGACCTTATGTAGTAAGGTCAGGCTTTCAGGGAGTGTGGCAATGCTAGGATATGTTGTCCTTCTGAAGATGTTGATATGCAGTGTGATGATGCAGGGCCAACCCCCAAAAATATAAGTTTGCTTCACTCCAGATGTGAATTAATCCCAACATGGTGTTACATTTACTAAGATGGTAGTTCTATTTAATATGGGAGGTTGACCATAGCAAACAATCAGATTATACTTGTAATTTTTTTGGCCCTTTCTACAAGATATGTTGAATTTGATTGGTTGCTATGGGCAACGTCCCATCTTAAATAGAACTCCCATATTAGTAAATGTACACCATGGTGAGGTACACTTTCTAAAAAAAAAATGCTGAGCAGGCTTGTGTGTTGTTCTGCTACTGTTTTATACTTAAAACATCCATGATGTAGTCACTTTGCCATTAATGCAGGCCTGTCCAAACTGCGGACCTCCAGCTGTTGAGAAAATACACATCCCAGCATGCCCTGACACAGATTTTGCACTCTATGACACCAAAACTGTGTCAAGGCATGCTGGTATATGTAGTTTCACAACAGCTGGAGGGCCGCAGTTTGGACATGCCTGCATTAAAGTGTGCTTTGTGCCTTGCTTGTATAATAGGTAATGTGAGTAAGTTAGTAATGTTTATGTTGCCTCTTAATTTCAGATGTTGCAGTTGGAGATCCCACTACTTTTGCAGGCATTCTTGCCACCATGCGGCAACACCTTCAAGGCTTAATGGAGAATGTGGAGCAGTTCCAAAAATTTTGTTAATTTTTATTTAAATACATTTTTATTTAAGTTTAAAAAGTTTCCTGCACCCCCCAAAAATTTTTTTTTTAAAAACAATAAAAAAAATATATTTCAAGTTAAGCGGGTGTTGTGTTTATTAATGCAATAAAGGAACAGCAGATTGGCTAGCAGAAATTGGTTACCTTAAACATTTCACACATCTAACGTAAGATTTTTTTTTTTAATTACTAAATTAAAACAAAAACAAAAATGAGAGTTAGGAGGTTATTGTATAAAAAAACATGTAAACACCTTTATTCACAAACTACACCTCTACACAAACAAAAAACAAAAAAAAACATTAGACAAGGCACATTTACCACATCTATATTTTCATTTTATTTTCATTTAAATGTTGATGGCCAATTATGCCTACAAAGTGTTCTTCAGGTATTCTTTGAAGACTTAATTGGTCATGACCATTATCATTCATTACACTAATTGTAATCATAATTGAGGATGGCTTGGGTAGTTTGAGCTGAAAGCTGTAATTTAACTTAAAAAAACCCATTGCTGTGCGGATTTTAGCAAAAGCGTGTGCAATTTTAAGAGGAAAGTGTAAATCTACGAGAAGTTAGGTTTTTTACGATGAGGTTTGTGGTAATGCAATGGGTTCGCATTAGTGCAATGTAATTTGGCATACGCCTACTTTGTGTACTACTGCGTACGAAATAGCAAAAATACGTTGGGGGCGATTATTCGCTATTGTGCAACATGTTCGCAATATTGCGAATATGTTGTGCGAAAAAAAAAAAAGCGAACAACTTGGAATCACCCCCATAGAGGATATCCCGTCCTCTTCCCTGTCTTCCCCAACTATAGTCAATGTCTGATTTGCAAAACGAATACATACGTGTGTCTAGGTCACCGATTATTGTTTGAAATATTTTTTTTGTATTTATGTTTAGTGTGACAGGTATGACAGTTATTGTTTACTGTCAAAGGGTGGAATGTCGAAGTCAAAAATATACATACACAGAACATACAAACTCCAAACTGAGAGGTCTCTGTTCGTGTGCATACACACAGCTTGCACAGCATATACGGTAGCATACGCATTCACACAGACAAGCCACAAAGATATATTCAAAACATATTTCATATAACACATAAATTACACATAGACAAAACATGTCAAGCACCAGACATTATAATGTATTTATATAATAGAGTGTAACATCAGATATATATGTATTATTGGAACGGAACAAGTTAAATATATCATTCTTAGTGTCAAAATGATCAGGAGAAGGTGTGTATTAATTTAATAGCTATGGGTAGATTGTAGCACATTGCAATGATTAGTTATGACCAAATGTATGAATATGAAGCCACATTCTATGTGAACAAAAGACTTCCTGAAGACTTGAAACAAGCTTCACAGCATGGCCCTGGGGGCAGACACATGTGCCAGCAACATAGGACAAAAGCCCTCACACTGACCTATGAGCCATTGAGTTCTTGAGAGGGCTGGCTTCTGGACCAATGGAAGGAGACCGAAACCAACAGACTGTTAACTCCCACTGTTTTGATATAGGCAATTTTTCTAAGATATAGTTAGTTAGTTAGTTGCTTGCTGAGGGGGAGAGAGATGGAGACAACTGTGCACTGAGCAACAGGGTGAAGTATGCTGGCTGTAACTGATTCATATGTAACTACAACTGCTTTTTTTATAACTGTAACTCTGTAACCATATATATATTATAACTGAATGATATACTGTACATATGTTATTTTGTATGCATACCCTTTTAATATCAAATATATATATCTCTGAGCATTGGACCTCAGCTTACAATGTGTGCGACTGCTTGCTTTCCCTTAAGGGATATAGTGTTGCGACGTTCAGCGCACTTTCATCGTATATGGTTATAAGATGCGCCTTGCGTCCGCAGTATATATTAACGCTGGCATTGAAATGTTTATTTAGAAATAATTTGAAATTCACACAGACTTCCAAGTTTTGTACCATCGCTTCTCATAAATTTTAGGACTCCCATAACACCAGATCAGCTTTACTTCAGAGACAGAATAAAAGAATGAATGGGGACAATGCAGTGTACTGAGTGCGATGGGCTGCCTGTCATGTGGGGGGTGGGGACACATTACAACATACAAAACAGGCCCCACCGACATGTCGGCCTACCAGGAATCTTCCTGGTGAGTCCTATGGCCAATCCACCCCTGAATTCAAGTCATCATGGCCTCACTCCCCATTAAAGAATGCCAGGATTTCTTGCTCAAAATAGCTTGGCAAAGAAAAAAAGACACAATTTGCCACAAAGGGCAGCATAATGCCCCAGTCCTCCACTTCAAAGGGTAAGTTAATGGGATCTGAGAGGGTGGGCTACTCTCTTGGGAATCCAGAAGAGCTCTCCGAAATTGTAAAGTCTCCCAGACATTCCATTAGAGTAGACAAGTATGCATCACATCCTCCCTATACTATATTACTATATTGTAAGTTACCAGGGCAAGGAGGCGGAATTACATACATTGTTAAAATAAATAAAGGGGCTGTTTGCATAGTGAGTACACTCTGGTAGCCACAATCCAGTTGTCTGACCTGCTCTGCTACCTGGAGCAGGCATTTCATTACAGGTGTGCTGACTGGCAACATTAGAAGATTGAGTATAGGGAAGTGCTGCACACTATCTCTGGAATTCTCTACCTCTCCGCCTCAGACTCTCCACTTCTCTACAAAACTTCAAATGGGCTCTTAAGACCCACATCTTCACCAAACCCAGCCAATTCTCCTCCAAACCCTCTTGTCCACCCTCATGGTCTACTCATTCTGTGTCACCCCGGTCTGTCAGCGCTTCACCTTTTAGATTGTAAGCTCACAAGAGCAGGGCCTTCTCCCCTCATGTGCCTTTTCTTCTCTTACTTACTCTTATACTCCATACTCCCTTTTATGGCACCTAATCCCTGTGAATAAGGAGCAATTCAGTGTCATGTATTGTGAATAAGGAGCACTACTGTGAGGAGTAACGTTTATAAGGTAAAGTGGTACTACTCTGTGATATAACGTGAATTAGGGACACTATTGCATGATAAAAAGTGAATAAAGTTGAAGTACACCACAATATGGTGTGGTGTGTTGTGTATCACTCCATATTGCTCTTTATTCACATTAAACCACATGTAGTGTCCTATCTATACATAACGTCACACAGTAGAGCACCTTATAAACATAATGTCACACATTAGTAATGTATTTATACACATAATAACACATAGTAATGCCCCTTACACAAATGACACACATTATTAATGTCCTTATAAGCAAAATGCACCTTACACATTATTCCAACTTTATTCATGCCCTTATACACACAATGTCCCTTACACATATGCCACTCATTATTGATGCCCTTAAACACATAATAACTTTTGTGTATAACTTTTCTGACACCTCCTGCTTAAAACCAAAAAAAGTCAGGAGGATCGTGAGGCCTATGCTGTACATTATTAAGGCCCTTATACACATAATGACACACATAGTGCCCCTTACACATATGCTAAACACTATTGCACAATCAACTCACTCACACACAGCACTCACATGGCCGCTAACACTGTGACTTCTGCCTCTGCCTGGATACAGATCTGTCCTCATAAATCTTGCCTCAATGCGACATGCAGCAGGAGATGCCTGGCATGAGTCAGATGGAAGCTCCCGTTCAGCTTTGCTAACATTGGGCACCTTTTTGATGAAAATGCATCTTATTTGCATTGCTAGGTGGCTAGGATGCTCAAGCAGCATAAAATTATATGCAGCATGCTTATACTGTATACTGTGTGCGAATGTGGCTACATCTGCATACGAAATGCTACACACCGTATATAGGCATGCCACATATCATTTTAATCAGCAGAAGCTGCTGGTGCCCCTAAGCATACCAAATGCCCTAGGCATTTGCCTAGTTTGCCTATGCCTAGGGCCGGCTTTGAGTTGGAGGAGTGACAGTTGGAGCTGTGGAGAGAGGGCCCCCCGCCACAGATCGGGCCCCCCGCCACAGATCGGAGCTCTTACCGATCTGCGGCGCTGCGCTGCATTCCCGGCTCCCGTTTGGTTTCCCTGGCAACCTAACACTTGAGCCGTGGCGCCAGCGCCGCCTATCAGTACAGGACAGCTGAGCGACGGCTCAACTGTCCAATAGTGTGTAATGTAACAGCCTGCGGCTCAGTCACCGTCTGCAGGGCTGCAGCAGCAACAGAGAACCGACCAAGCAGGATCAGGAAGACCCAGAATACAGCAGGAATCCTGGGAGCACAGGCTAAAGCACCTACAACAGGGTTGTAACTTGAAGCACTGGCGTCCCTGTCCTAAACCAGCCCCCTTTTATAGGGAGAGCTTCCCCTGGATTGGCTGGAAGAAACAGGAAACAGGAACTACGCTTAAAACTTGGTCTCCAACATGGCGGCGCCCAGTAATGCAGACCTTTTTGCAAAGACACATTGCTCACTGCCCCTGGTCTCCTAGCAACGGCTCAGCAAGAGCGACCCTCTGTAGCGGCGTCCCGCCGCCATGAGCGGACCCCCTCACCGCCGCTACTGCTGCCCACGGATCCGGTGCAGCAGCCCACCTCCGCCTCTGCCCGCACATCGCCAAGGCTGCCAGCCCCGCGGCCCCAGCGTATCAGTAAGACTCCGGACGCTGACAGAACCCCCCCCCCTTTGCGGGTGGACTCCGGACACCTATGTGGTTTAGTTGGAAACTTGGCATGAAATGTCCAAAGAAGTCTTGGAGCATGGACATCCTCTGCATCTACCCAAGATCTCTCCTCTGGCCCATACCCCTTCCAATCAACAAGGTACTGGATGCGACCATAACGTCTGCGAGAATCGAGGATCTTGTGAATCTCAAATTCGTCTCCATGTGCTGATTGGATCTTGGGTGATGTAAGCCACAGGATTCAACACTTTTTCGATTGGGTAAGGACCAATAAAACTTTTTTGTTGGAACCTTTAATCTTAGGTTACGTGTGGAAACCCAAACCCGATCTCCTATCTTAAGGCTTGGTACAGCTTTTCGTTTCAGATCTGCATAGGTCTTATATCTCTTGGATGTCTTGAGCAAAGTCTTGTGAATTTGTATCCAGGCTTCAGTAAATTGTCGAAGTGTTGACTCTGCGGCAGGAACCTCGAGCGTAGGCAGAAGTTGGAAGTCAGGAACTCTTGGATGGTAACCATAATTAATGAAGAATGGAGAAGATTTTGTGGCAGAGTGATAAAGATTGTTATGGGCAAATTCTGCGAACGGAAGGAAGTCCAGCCAGTCGTCCTGTGAGGAGGACATGAATAAACGCAGAAAAGTCTCCAGATCCTGGTTCACTCTCTCTGTTTGACCATCCGTTTGGGGATGACATCCTGAGGAGAAGTTTAATTTCACGCCAAGAGCAGTACATAAAGATCTCCAAAACTTGGCCACAAATTGAGGACCTCTATCAGACACGATTTCCTGTGGTAGACCATGGAGTCCAAAGATCTCTGCTATAAACAATTTTGCCAACTGGGATGCAGATGGAAGATTAGCCAGAGGAACAAAGTGTGCCATTTTAGAGAATCGGTCAACTATGACCCATACGGTGTTCCGCCCACCAGATGTAGGTAAATCTGTAATAAAGTCCATAGAAATATGCGTCCATGGTCTTAGTGTTACCGGCAAAGGATGGAGTAACCCGGCTGGTGGACCTTTGGGACTTTTATGCTGGGCACATTTTGGACAGGCAGGTACGAATTCCTGAATGTCAGTCCTGAGATGAGGCCACCAGTACAAATGCTGAATGAATTTAAGTGTCTTATGACCACCCGCATGGCCCATGAAGGAGGAGGAGTGAGCCCATGTAAGAAGTTTTTTGCGAAGATTTGGTGCAACGAAGATCTTCCCTGGAGGAGGAAGTGGAGAGGTATTAGTAGCAGAAAAAGAGGTGGATTCCAGGATAAGTTGCTCTTTTGAACGGTCAGAGGGTTCTTCTGAACTTAGGGAGCGAGATAATGCATCTGCCTTTTTGTTGAGGGAACCTGGTTGGTAACTGAGTTTAAAATTAAAACGGGTAAAGAAGAGTGCCCATCTTGCTTGGCGGGGAGTTCAGACATCGGGCTGACTGTAGATACAGGAGGTTCTTGTGATCCGTGGTTACCGAAATTGGATGCTGAGCTCCCTCCAACAAATACCTCCACTCCTCAAAGGCCAACTTAATTGCCAGTAATTCCTGTTCCCCAATAGCGTAATTCTGTTCAGCGGGGGAGAATCTTCGTGAGAAGAACGCACAAGGATGGACCTTCTTGTCCTCGAAAAGCTGGGATAATATTGCTCCTACTCCTACAGTAGAGGCATCAACCTCCACCAAGAACAGACGACTGAGATCGGGTTGTTGAAGAACTGGAGCAGTCATGAAGGCCTCCTTTAAAGATGAAAAAGCTTCCAAAGCCTCCGGAGGCCACTTGGCAGGATCGGCTCCCTTCTTAGTTAATGCGGTTATAGGAGCTATGACAGAAGAATAATTTTGAATGAACCTTCGGTAGAAGTTAGCAAACCCCAGGAAACGTTGAATTAATTTAAGAGTAGCTGGAAGCGCCCAATCCTGAATCGCCTGGACTTTAGCAGGGTCCATCTGTAACCTCTGCCCTGAAAGAATGTAACCGAGGAATGGAATCGTGGGTACTTCAAAGGTGCACTTCTCTAACTTACAGAATAACTGATTCCTTCGTAAACGAGTTAGCACTTCTTTGACTTGTTCCCGATGGGTCTTCAGATCCCTAGAAAAAATGAGGATGTCATCCAGATACACTACCAAGCAGTCATAGAGGAGATCTCTGAAAATTTCGTTAACGAACTCTTGAAAGACGGCTGGGGCGTTACATAGGCCAAAAGGCATTACCAGGTATTCGTAATGGCCATCGCGGGTATTAAATGCCGTCTTCCATTCGTCTCCTGGGCGAAAACGTATAAGATTGTAGGCCCCCCGTAAGTCCAGTTTAGTAAATACAGTAGCTCCTTTAACACGGTCGAACAGTTCTGGAATCAGAGGTAACGGATATCTGTTCTTAACTGTTATGTCATTGAGACCTATATAGTCAATACAGGGCCGTAACCCCCCATCCTTCTTTTTGACAAAGAAAAACCCCGCTCCGGCCGGAGATGTAGAGACCTGATGAACCCTTTTTCCAAGTTCTCCCGGATATACTCCGACATGGCCTGTGTTACCGGGTATTAGCTCAATAGGACAATCCCAAGTATGATGTGGAGGCAAGGTGTCCGCCCCATGCTTACTGAAAACATCTTGAAAAGCTTGGTACTCCACAGGAAGGCTGGAAGGGCTGGAAGAACAGAAAGGTCTAACTGAAGGTAAAAAGTTCTGAAAGCAGTCTTGTCCCCAAGAGAGAACATCCATAGTTTGCCAATCTATGTGGGGATTGTGTCTGATTAACCATGGAAACCCTAGGATTAGTTCATGAGAGGCTTTAGGAATTACAAGGAAAGAGATTTTTTCTGAATGGAGAACTCCGACCTTCATCTTGAGAGGAATAGTACGAATGGATATAATACCCTCAGGGATATAACTTCCATCCACCGTGGTAACAGAAATGGTACGATCCAAAGGAATCGTTTGTATTCCAGATCGTTTGACCAGAGCTGACATAATGAAGCTTTCAGCGGCTCCGGAGTCGAGTAGTGCAGGGATGAGAAGAGAAGAAGGGAGCTCCAATTGGGTTAACAAGACAGACTCTTTCTTGGTATGTAATTCTGAGAATTCTCCTAACTTGACCTCTCCAGCACAAACTAGGAGCGGGCGTTTCCTGGACGTAGATTGCAAGTTTTAACAAAGTGATCAGATGCACCACAATACAGGCAGAGGTTCCCTTGTTGTCGTCTGACGTTCTTCATTGGAGAGGCGGGAGCGATTAATCTGCATGGGTTCTTCCGCAGTTGGTGATGATGGTGTTGGTGGAAGAACAACTCTAGGCTTAGGGCGATCTGACTGCAACCTCTCCATACAGCGTTCTCTGTACCTCAGGTCTAACTTATTGCATAAAGAAATTAGTTTATCCAACTTATCAGGTACATCCTGAGTTGCGAGGTCATCTTTGATCTTTTCGGAGAGACCGCTCCAGAAAGCTGCAATCAGAGCCTCCTCGTTCCAGTTCAGTTCTGAGGAAAGGGTGCGAAACTGGATCACGTACTGACTGACTGTACGCATGCCCTGATTCAAGCACAGGATCTCCAATGAGGCGGCAGAAGTCCTGCCCGGTTCGTCGAAGATTCTTCGAAAGGTGGCCACGAATTCTGGATAGTTAGATAAGATGGGATCCATCCTCTCCCACAAAGGTGGAGCCCATTCCAACGCTTGCCCAGTAAGCAAATAACTTATATAGGCTACTTTGGTTCGTGTTGATGGGAAGTTGGCCGACTGTAGTTCAAACTGGATTTCGCACTGGTTAAGAAACCCTCGGCATTGTTTTGGATTCCCATCGAATTTACTGGGAGATGGCAAATGCAACCGTGGAAGTGGTACTGGTACAGGAGGAAGCGGGACCGGAGGTGCTAATGTGGGAGCAGCTGTAGATACTTGAGGGGCCGTCATGGCAACACAGAGAGAATCGAGACATTCGGACATACTCTGCATGAACTGCACAATTTGAGATTGTGTGGCCTCCTGCTTACTTAAGCAAGACCAGATATCTGCAGTTGAATCCCCTCCTGAGGCCAGATCACCCATCAAATCCATTGGGCCAGTGCTTACTGTCACGTCTAGCAAAGTTTGAGGATGCGGCAGCTGAGATTTGCCCGAGGAGGTAGCAGGCTGTGAATGAACAAGATGAGGGGGCTGGATATAGTTCCTTTGCATGGGACACAGAGCAATGAAGAACATAGGCGGGGTTTGAGAGTCAATGGAAAGTATTTATTATGTACAGGGCTGAGGTAGAGAACCGAGACTGGAGCACGATGGTTAAGGTACGTAATTGCGGATAAAGAACTGCGGGTTGTGGCTTGAAAGACGAGGTTGTGATTAATGAACTGCGGAACTGTGGATAGTGGTTAAAGACGTGGCTGGAGGCGAAGGACTGTGGACTGTGATTTGAAAGACGAGACTGTAGATGATGAACTGTGGAACTGTGGATGGTGGTTGAAGACGTGGCTGGAGACAAGGACTGTGAACTGTGGCTTGGAAAACGAGGCTGAAGATAATAATCTGCAGGCTGTGGTCGGTGGTACAAAGGCGTGGCTGGTGAAGGAGACCTGTGGAGTGTGGCTTGAAAGACGAGGCAGAAGACCCGGGGCCGACTGTGCCCAAAGAGTCTTACTGGACCGGGTTTTCCAGTAGCGCTTCCACAGGCAGTAGCAGCCTAGAAACGGCAGGGCTGCAACAGCAACAGAGAACCGACCAAGCAGGATCAGGAAGAACCAGAATACAGCAGGAATCCTGGGAGCACAGGCTAAAGTACCTACAACAGGGTTGTAACTTGATGCACTGGCGTCCCTGTCCTAAACCAGACCCCTTTTATAGGGAGAGCTTCCCCTGGAATGGCTGGAAGAAACAGGAAACAGGAACTATGCTTAAAACTTGGTCTCCAACATGGCGGCGCCCATTAATGCAGACCTTTTTGCAAAGCCACATTGCTCACTGCCCCTGATCTCCTAGCAACGGCTCAGCAAGAGCGACCCGCAGTAGCGGCGTCCCGCCACGAGCGGACCCCCTCACCGCCGCTACTGCTGCCCATGGATCCGGCACAGCAGCCCACCTCCGCCGCTGCCCGCACATCGCCAAGGAAGCCAGCCCCCTGAACCCAGTGTACCGGTAAGACTCCGGACACTGACAGCCGGCTGTCAGTATGCCAACAGCGGCATCCTGTCTGTCATAATCCCATCAGCAAGGAAGAGAGTCCCCTCGCGGGCTCCCTGCACTCGCCACGCTTTAGTCCGGGGGCTTGCTTTGCTCGCCACAGGTTATATTCCCACTCAGTTGGTGGCATGGACCCACCAATCGAGTAGGAATAACCTGCGGTGGTCGGGATTCCGGCCGCGGGCATTTCACCTGCTGTAGGGATTCCGGCATCGGTCTCCTGATCCCGGGATCCAGACAGATAGTATTTTCACTACATGGGCAGTTAATGGGGAATATTTGGTTCTATGAGTAGGGTTACTGTCGGGTTGCCAGATCATCCTATTAATAAGCTAAACATTTGTATTACACATGTTCTGTGGCTGGCTGACTTCGAGTCTCCAATTCACCAGGTGTAAATCAAATGTGTCACTTATTAAACGGATGATCTGGCAAACCTGGTCACTGTGTGCTCTCACTATGTGAGAGCCAAGTGGTCACGCAGCGTGGTGGAGAGCAACGCTGCATAGTCTAGTCGGGTACATCCGTGAGCTGGAGAGAACGTGGAAAGCGGGTGTGAGATGCCACAACCGGGGACTGGACACCACCAAGCAGAGGTACAGATGCTGCGCCCATCTTTGAAGTGCTAAAACCCACTTAAAAGGACAAGCGTGGGTGCGGAGTATCCTGAGAGGTTTGGAGTGAATAGCAGAGTTTGTTGATGTTGAAGACTGCAGGAGGGTGAGTGCTGAGCCCTTTTATTATTTGACACATATACATAACCCATGACCGCATGGAGAGGGGTGCTGACAAGCCTATTTCTGAGAACCACGCAGAGTAACTCCTGTTTGAACACAGTGCTGAGCAGCATAAAGTCACTTATTGTTTGACCAATTAGTACAAAGACAATTATTCATTTGGATGATCAATATGGAGACATCAATTTGTTTTGGATAGTAAAGACAGAGATATTTGTCCCTTGGGATAATTATTACACAGACAGTTGATGTCAGGCATTTAAAGACACATTTGCCACCCACATCCCTGTGCAAACTCGGAGTACAATGACTGTTCTGACCCAGAGAGTCAGGTGTATGAACCCGGGATCAGTATTTCTTCTGAAAATAGTGCTTAACCCTTTGTGCAACAAGTACAGTTCAAACCACATTCCCATTGCAATAATGTGGTATCGTAGGATCCTTGAGCTCCACCATATATTGAAAGTGAAGATTGTGACTATTCATTAAGGAACATTTAGAGAAATAGTCATTGTTTTTCATGCAAATTATATTCTTAATAATCTTCTTCATTGTGTTTGCAACAGAATCTTTAGGGATATGCATGTATCTGGGATTAGATTGATTTATTTTTCTAATTATTGAGTTGTCTGATGTATCGTGAGCTGTAGGTAAACATTATTCACATAATCAGTGAACATGCAAAAGTAGGTACAATAGGGTGCGCTAATGAGCAATAAATTGATTGTGAAGATATTAATCCTCTAAGTGATTCCAATAGTGAAAAACAAATAGAATTCCCTTTATCAGTGGGAATATGTAATACTTCCCTTAACACTTCACCAATGCGCACAATTTTCCAGCAGGTTCCATATGTAAAGGAAACAAAAAATGGCATATAGTGTAGTATGTTTGTATAGGGATGTTTAATATTTAAAAGGTTCTAATAATGTCTGATGTAACATCAATTAAATTTCTTTAAAATTTTACAAGAAACATACATGTAATCAATGCAGTTATTCTTAAAAAATCACCCAATCCCGGGTTTGGTATGGGTAGAGGATTACCAGAAAGTAGTGTATAACGGGCACATCAGATGTAAATGCGGGATACCGGGCTCCGGAACCTTGTTCCCTCGTCCACGTCACACTCCCGTCTGATTCACCTTCTCCCCAAAGCTAGCGGCAATGACACTCCACTCTCCTGCTGCAACGCGTTTCGGGGCAATCCCTTCCTCAGGCAAAGAGGGTGGAGTGTGATGAACTTCCTTATATACTCCCTCTGGTTATTAGTTCCGGGTGAAGGGTCACAGTCAAACACCAAACAAAAAAATTCACATAAAATCAATTCAAAAATAAAATGTACACTTTGGAATATATTAAACATTATGATAAAATGAATTAAGTACTGTAATGTCTAAAATATGCAGCTGACCATAAGATCTCAATATTCATCGTCCTGAAATGTTCAACCGGAAGTCATCGTTCCGCAATTTCCGGTCGCGGCTTTCCTGATTCTCTCTTCTAATTGTGTGCACCAGACAGTCTATGTGGGTACTCGAATCCTGCTTGTATATATAATTTACCGGCATAACTTCCGTGTGGAACGCATCCTGGAACGCACTTGCGGACTTCCGGTCACTTCCGGTGACGTATTTCCGCTCTCGGCTGCGGCTGCAATCGAAGTGTAATGTCCATATTGTTTTTCCTATTGTGTAGTCCATACTTCATGTACAGTCCCACCAGTCTACTTAGTAAAATAAATGGTTATAATTATATCCTGGAACGCATCCTGGAACGCATTCCCGAATTATTTTATACTTCCGGTGATGCACTTCCGGTTGAAATTCTGTTGTTACTTTCCAATAAACTCTTATCATGATTGTATTTTTTGTAATTATATTAATCCTAAAAAATAATGAAAATACAATAACAATTCAGTAATGAAAATGCACTCTATGAAATAGAGCATTATACTATAAAATACAGAGGGTGAAAATGGTATAGATAAATGGAGTGCAAAATTGAGAGGCAAAGTGCAAGTGATATGTGGCTATGTTCGGAAACATCTTATAAAAACCATTTTAATTCGAAATCCGCATTTAACCCATGTGGGATGAGACTCTTGACCTTATGTATCCACCTCATTTCGCTCCTCGCCAGTCTTGTACTTTCATCTCTTTGCTTCCAGTTATTCTTCACTTTTTCAATTGCCAGAAAGCGGATTATGTTTTTGGTGGAGCAGTTATGTTTCTCTTTGAAATGGGTGGAAAGTGAATGAGTTGTAAGACCTTTTTTGATATTTCGGAGATGTTCACTGAGTCTGGTTTTTAAGGCTCTACTGGTTCGACCTATATATACAAGATGACAACTACATTCTATAAGATAGACCACATTTGTGGTATGACATGTCATGAATTGATGTATTTTATATTTATTGCTTTTAACTGTGAAATCTTCATATTTGGTTCTGTCAGTCTTGATTTCTCTACATGCTTGGCATGTTCCACATCTGTAGAACCCTTTGTTCCTTATTGGATGTTGATCCTGATACGGTAGAGCACTTCTAGTTAGCTTTTGTTTCAGATTCGGAGCCTTCCTGTAGATAAAATTGGGCTTTTTTGGTATTGCTTCTTTTAGTGTGGGGACTTTTAACAAAAGGTGCCAATGTTTCTGCACGATGGATTCCATTTTTTTATATTTGTGGTTATACTGTGTGATGAATGAAAACTGTGTCTTTACATTGTTA
This sequence comes from Pseudophryne corroboree, assembly GCF_028390025.1. Taxonomy (NCBI): domain Eukaryota; kingdom Metazoa; phylum Chordata; class Amphibia; order Anura; family Myobatrachidae; genus Pseudophryne; species Pseudophryne corroboree. The sequence continues at coordinate 408,432,771 of NC_086444.1, read as the reverse complement.
CTTTTTTTGTTCTTGGATCCCTCCAATAGCCCAACACGATCTTGATTAAGTGCTTCTTCTTTGTATTTTTCTAATTTCTTTGTGTTATAACTTCTACATTCGAATCCCTTCTTCATACTTTCTATCTGTTCTTCGCAAGTTCTTATATTGCTGCAGTTGCGTCTTAGTCTCAAAAACTGACTTTTGGGTACACTTGAAAGCCAATTGGCATAGTGTTCGCTTGTCATGGCTATATAATTGTTGGCGTCAGTTGGTTTTTTAAAGCACTTAGTTTCAAGTTTCCCTTTCTCAATGTATATGGTCAGGTCCAGGAAATCAATTTCCGTTTGGCTAATCTTGACACTCAGTTTGATGTTCAGGTTATTAGAGTTCAGATTTTCCGAGAAGATGTCCAAATCAACTTTGTTGCCTATCCAAAAAAAGATTATATCGTCAATATAACAATGCCAAAATGGGAGATCTTTACCGAAGGTTTCACTGGATTTTATGTTTTTCTCCTCCCAATATGACATAAATAAGTTAGCAAAGCTTGGTGCGAATTTTGTCCCCATTGCGGTGCCAACAACTTGATTGTAATAAGTACCGTCAAAATAAAAATAATTGTTCTTGAGTATAAACTCTATGCCTTCCAACAAGAGTGCCTTTTTATTCTCCGAATGGTCAGTTTTTTCCAGATAGTGTCTTACGGCCTCTAGTCCTTTTTCATGTGGTATGTTGGTGCACAATGCTTCTACGTCCGTAGTTGCCATCCACATATCTTGTGACCAATCAAAAGTATTGATCTTTCGTAGTATGTCCGTAGTGTCTTTAAGATGGAATTCTGTTTTGGTTACCAACGGTTGTAGATGGGCATCTATAAATTCTGACAGGTTCGCTGTCAGACTTCCTATTCCGGCTACAATTGGTCTACCTGGAGGCTGAAGAGGGTTTTTATGTACTTTAGGTAGTACATATATGGTAGGGATAACAGGATCTGTTACATTCAGATAATCAAATTCTTTCTCCGTAATTGTTTTTTTTAATCTAAATGTGTTTTAAGAAATTGGTTAAGACTGTTCTTTATTCTGTTTGTTGGGTCACTTCTTAATTTGGAATATGTTGCTCCATCGTTTAACTGTCGATAAATTTCCTTAATATAGTCTTCCTTATTTAAAATTGCCACCCCTCCTTCTTTATCACATGGTTTGATAATAATGTTTTCATCTTTTTGTAGGGCCTTTAGGGCCATACGTTCTTTCCTCGTGAGATTCCATTTTTTTATCTTCACTTTGTCCAATTCTTCCATGTCCTCCAACACAGACTTGTGGAAACTGTCAATTAAACTACCCTTTATATGTTTGGGGTAGAATGTGGATCTCTTTTTGAATGTCCCTCCCAAAGTGTACATTTTATTTTTTAATTGATTTTATGTGAATTTTTTTGTTTGGTGTTTGACTGTGACCCTTGACCAGGAACTAATAACCAGAGGGAGTATATAAGGAAGTTCATCACACTCCACCCTCACTGCCTGAGGAAGGGATTGCCCCGAAACGCGTTGCAGCAGGAGAGTGGAGTGTCATTGCCGCTAACTTTGGGGAGAAGGTGAATCAGACGGGAGTGTGACGTGGACGAGGGAACAAGGTTCCGGAGCCCGGTATCCCGCATTTACATCTGATGTGTCCGTTATACACTACTTTCTGGTAATCTTCCACCCATACCAAACCCGGGATTGGGTGATTTTTTAAGAATAACTGCATTGATTACATGTATGTTTCTTGTCAAATTTTAAAGAAATTTAATTGATGTTACATCAGACATTATTAGAACCTTTTAAATATTAAACATCCCTATACAAACATACTACACGCCATTTTTTGTTTCCTTTACATATGGAACCTGCTGGAAAATTGTGCGCATTGGTGAAGTGTTAAGGGAAGTATTACACATTCCCACTGATAAAGGGAATTCTATTTGTTTTTCACTATTGGAATCACTTAGAGGATTAATATCTTCACAATCAATTTATTGCTCATTAGCGCACCCTATTGTACCTGCTTTTGCATGTTCACTGATACACCCAGGTATAGGGGAATACCATTGGTTCAAAAGGGGTGCTGCTGAACCAGAGCTTATCTGGTGCCACATTAGCTCTAGAGCCCTACCCATAGTACGATATTGCATTTTCTCCAAACACTTTAGAGCTTCAGGGCGACAGAATGTTTTCTCACTTGAAAAATAGAGAAGAAAAGTACAAAGAGATATTTCTAACAACAGTGCCAGTAATCGGAGATGGAGACCTTCAGGAGATGATGGACCGTTTGGAATAACTGATTTTAAAAGAAAATCGCATCTGGTGGGAATGTGCCACTTTGGAAAAATATGTGACATATCAGATAATTCCCAAAGGGCTAAGAATTAAAAAATTACCCTCATTTGAAGAGAGCAGTGAGAAATTTAAGGATGAGTGGATGCGCACACTGGAAATATGCTCCTTCACTCTTGTAGAACTAATTTTGAAGGAACGGAGAGAAAAACTCAAATCCATCAAAGAACAAATAAATGGGATTCAGACACACATTGAACCATGTCAAGAACTACCAGAGTACAAAAAGAAGGAGAAAGAAATCCAACAGAAGATTAACAGCAACACAAAGGAAATCATCATTAAGAAGCAAAAAAAACTAAAACGGGATCATGACTACTACAAGAAAGAGGGGAAAGACCCATTTAGACACATGAAAGAAGACAACTCCTCAGTATCCATATGTTCTCTAATAGAAGAGGAAGAACCGGTCATTCAGAGTTCCAACAGAAAAATATCACATAAGGAAGACTGCCCTCATTTCAGGAAAAATAGTAAATCACTGAGCCCGGAACACCAGTTGAAATCCTATAGTGTGAAAAAACCATACAAACGAGAGAGAAGACCTAGAAGGGGAGACTATAAAAGTTTGGAACAGGATCTCACAGAAATCTCACCGGAGAGGGAAGAATCCACACATCAACCGCAGGAGATGAGAAGAAGATATATACCACACATTGTTTCCCCAAGAAGAACCGAAAGGAGAGGAGGTAGATACTTTTCCAATCGGAGGTTCCAACATATACGAAATAGAAGTCCAGTCAATAGGACCGAGAATTACTATGGACAGCAAAAATATGAAAACAACTGGGATAAACATCCTAGAAACCACCTTGAGAATGGGGCAACAGCCAATAGAAGAACCAACTACCAAAGAAAAGGTGATTATTCCCCTTTTCAGGAGAGACACCAATATCGAAGGTACTAACCAAAAGAAAGAGAGGAAAAAGAGGGGGATTAGAAAATAAGAAAAAAATGAAGAAAACAAAAAAAAGTTAAAAAAGCCATCACTAGTACTAAGAAGGACAGCAACAAAGAACTAACACAAGGAAATTTTTTTAATTTGAGCAATAAAGTTTTGACAAACACAGAAGAAAAGCTGCTCCTTAAAGGCCTTAAATATGCACCCACCAATAAAACCTCCTCCTTTGATGTATTCATCGATGTTGAAAAATTTATAAGGAAACTTACAGTCAAAAAAAAAATTCCTAACCAAAAAGCAAAGTGAACAAGGAGGTGAAGAGCCATTGGGAGGGACATTCAAAAAGAGATCCACATTCTACCCCAAACATATAAAGGGTAGTTTAATTGACAGTTTCCACAAGTCTGTGTTGGGGGACATGGAAGAATTGGACAAAGTGAAGATAAAAAAAATGGAATCTCACGAGGAAAGTACGTATGGCCCTAAAGGCCCTACAAAAAGATGAAAACATTATTATCAAACCGTGTGATAAAGGAGGAGGGGTGGCAATTTTAAATAAGGAAGACTATATTAAGGAAATTTATCGACAGTTAAACGATGGAGCAACATATTCCAAATTAAGAAGTGACCCAACAAACAGAATAAAGAACAGTCTTAACCAATTTCTTAAAACACCTTTAGATAAAAAAACAATTACGGAGAAAGAATTCGATTATCTGAATGTAACAGATCCTGCTATCCCTACCATATATGTACTACCTAAAGTACATAAAAACCCTCTTCAGCCTCCAGGTAGACCAATTGTAGCCAGAATAGGAAGTCTGACAGCGAACCTGTCAGAATTTATAGATGCCCATCTAAAACCGTTGGTAACCAAAACAGAATTCCATCTTAAAGACACTACGGACATACTACGAAAGATCAATACTTTTGATTGGTCACAAGATATGTGGATGGCAACTGCAGACGTAGAAGCATTGTACACCAACATACCGCATGAAAAAAGACTAGAGGCCGTAAGACACTATCTGGAAAAAACTGACCATTCGGAGAATAAAAAGGCACTCTTGTTGGAAGGCATAGAGTTTATACTCAAGAACAATTATTTTTATTTTGACGGTACTTATTACAATCAAGTTGTTGGCACCGCAATGGGGACAAAATTCGCACCAAGCTTTGCCAACTTATTTATGTCATATTGGGAGGAGAAAAACATAAAATCCAGTGAAACCTTCGGTAAAGATCTCCCATTTTGGCATCGTTATATTGACGATATAATCTTTTTTTGGAAAGGCAATAAAGTTGATTTGGACATCTTCTCGGAAAATCTGAACTCTAATAACCTGAACATCAAACTGAGTGTCAAGATTAGCCAAACGGAAATTGATTTCCTGGACCTGACCATATACATTGAGAATGGGAAACTTGAAACTAAGTGCTTTAAAAAACCAACTGACGCCAACAATTATATAGCCATGACAAGCGAACACCATGCCAATTGGCTGTCAAGTGTACCCAAAAGTCAGTTTTTGAGACTAAGACGCAACTGCAGCAATATAAGAACTTGCGAAGAACAGATAGAAAGTATGAAGAAGGGATTCGAATGTAAAGGTTATAACACAAAGAAATTAGAAAAATACAAAGAAGAAGCACTTAATCAAGATCGTGTTGGGCTATTGGAGGGATCCAAGAACAAAAAAAGTAACAATGTAAAGACATAGTTTTCATTCATCACACAGTATAACCACAAATATAAAAAAATGGAATCCATCGTGCAGAAACATTGGCACCTTTTGTTAAAAGTCCCCACACTAAAAGAAGCAATACCAAAAAAGCCCAATTTTATCTACAGGAAGGCTCCGAATCTGAAACAAAAGCTAACTAGAAGTGCTCTACCGTATCAGGATCAACATCCAATAAGGAACAAAGGGTTCTACAGATGTGGAACATGCCAAGCATGTAGAGAAATCAAGACTGACAGAACCAAATATGAAGATTTCACAGTTAAAAGCAATAAATATAAAATACATCAATTCATGACATGTCATACCACAAATGTGGTCTATCTTATAGAATGTAGTTGTCATCTTGTATATATAGGTCGAACCAGTAGAGCCTTAAAAACCAGACTCAGTGAACATCTCCGAAATATCAAAAAAGGTCTTACAACTCATTCACTTTCCACCCATTTCAAAGAGAAACATAACTGCTCCACCAAAAACATAATCCGCTTTCTGGCAATTGAAAACGTGAAGAATAACTGGAAGCAAAGAGATGAAAGTACAAGACTGGCGAGGAGCGAAATGAGGTGGATACATAAGGTCAAGAGTCTCATCCCACATGGGTTAAATGCGGATTTCGAATTAAAATGGTTTTTATAAGATGTTTCCGAACATAGCCACATATCACTTGCACTTTGCCTCTCAATTTTGCACTCCATTTATCTATACCATTTTCACCCTCTGTATTTTATAGTATAATGCTCTATTCCATAGAGTGCATTTTCATTACTGAATTGCTATTGTATTTTCATTATTTTTTAGGATTAATATAATTACAAAAAATACAATCATGATAAGAGTTTATTGGAAAGTAACAACAGAATTTCAACCGGAAGTGCATCACCGGAAGTATAAAATAATTCGGGAATGTGTTCCAGGATGCGTTCCAGGATATAATTATAACCATTTATTTTACTAAGTAGACTGGTGGGACTGTACATGAAGTATGGACTACACAATAGGAAAAACAATATGGACATTACACTTCGATTGCAGCCGCAGCCGAGAGCGGAAATACGTCACCGGAAGTGACCGGAAGTCCGCAAGTGCGTTCCAGGATGTGTTCCACACGGAAGTTATGCCGGTAAATTATATATACAAGCAGGATTCGAGTACCCACATAGACTGTCTGGTGCACACAATTAGAAGAGAGAATCAGGAAAGCCGCGACCGGAAATTGCGGAACGATGACTTCCGGTTGAACATTTCAGGACGATGAATATTGAGATCTTATGGTCAGCTGCATATTTTAGTCATTACAGTACTTTATTCATTTTATCATAATGTTTAATATATTCCAAAGTGTACATTTTATTTTTGAATTGATTTTATGTGAATTTTTTTGTTTGGTGTTTGACTGTGACCCTTGACCCGGAACTAATAACCAGAGGGAGTATATAAGGAAGTTCATCACACTCCACCCTCACTGCCTGAGGAAGGGATTGCCCCGAAACGTGTTGCAGCAGGAGAGTGGAGTGTCATTGCCGCTAGCTTTGGGGAGAAGGTGAATCAGACAGGAGTGTGACGTGGAAGAGGGAACAAGGTTCCGGAGCCCGGTATCCCGCATTTACATCTGATGTGCCCGTTATACACTACTTTCTGGTAATCTTCCACCCATACCAAACCCGGGATTTGGTGATTTTTTTAAGAATAACTGCATTGATTACATGTATGTTTCTTGTAAAATTTTAAAGACATTTAATTGATGTTACATCAGACATTATAAGAACCTTTTAAATATTAAACATCCCTATACAAACATACTACACTATATGCCATTTTTTGTTTCCTTTACATATGGAACCTGCTGGAAAATTGTGCGCATTGGTGAAGTGTTAAGGGAAGTATTACATATTCCCACTGATAAAGGGAATTCTATTTGTTTTTCACTATTGGAATCACTTAGAGGATTAATATCTTCACAATCAATTTATTGCTCATTAGCGCACCCTATTGTACCTACTTTTGCATGTTCACTGATACACCCAGGTATAGGGGAATACCATTGGTTCAAAAGGGGTGCTGCTGAACCAGAGCTTATCTGGCGCCACATTAGCTCTAGAGCCCTACCCATAGTACGATTATTCACATAATATCATCCAAAGTGATTTTATTCTTAATTGTGATTGTCTTTTTCAATTGTTATATTGTGATTGTCTAATTTCTGCCGTGTATGCAATAATCACCTACTATCCAGAATTCCTTGCGGCACAATAAAGAAAATTCCCTACAGAGATTGCTGATCTTGAACTGTCTGCTTGACAGGATAAATAGACTTTTGATTGAGTAGGTGTCACATTTGCATTCATATTAAGTAAGCATGCCAGCAGCTGGAACTCTCCATATAGATTGGTGGAAACAGTGAAACCTACACACTATAAAATAAAGTATGCCTATTGGTCAGCAATGGTATTGTTGTTGCTTTAGTCACTGGAAATAGCACAACATCAAGTGGAAGTTTAATAACAAGGCTAGAACCCGTGATTGGTACAGCTGCATGGCTAACACAACAGAGCTGGACTTATAATTAAGGAAGTGGGCATATGATTATACCAAACAGCTGCTGGGTGCTGCTTACATAACACATAATGCTGGAGCTTAAACAAAGAATACTTCTGGTCCATTATAAATCACAGACTGTAGTAAATAATTCTTATATCAGTACATTTTATGTATATTTTCAGGAGACTTCAGGGCTAATATAACAACATACATGTATTTGTAAGCCTATGATGAACGACAATGTTTTGGCCCTGATGACAGTCTGGTTCTAAGCACTGGTACAGAGACCAGTGGCGTGCGGTGAGGTCAGAGGCTGGTGAGGCACTACAGCCATAATGTCCGCCGAATCCTGCCGATGACCCCTACTGCCGCCAAGCCAATGCCCGCTACTGCCACTGAGCCGATGCCTGCTGCCACCGCCAATGGCTTACAAACTCGCCCACCATCAACTGACCCAGCCCTCCGCCACTAATTTGCACCTCAGTCCGATGCCGCCAATGCCCGCTGCCTGCCTGCTCATCATACTTGTGATATATTGTACATTTTTATAGAAAAAAAATAAAAATTAGTGTTTGGGAAGGGAGTGGGAGGAGGACATGAATGCAATTTTGTTGTCCAGGGCTTCCATTAACTTAATGGAGAAGGGTCTGAATGGGTTAAAAAATGTAAAAAAAAAAATGTGTGAGGTCCCCCTTCCTAAGTATAACCAGCCTCGGGCTCTTTGAGCCGGTCCTGGTTGTTTAAATACTGGGAAAAAATTGAACAGGGGTTACCCGTATTTAGACAACCAGCATCGGGCTCTTAGACCGGTCTTGGTTCCAAAAATACGGGGGACAAAAGATGTAGGGGTCCCCCGTATTTTTAAAACCAGCACCGGGCTCCACTAGCCAGGGACATAATGCCACAGCCGGGGGACACATTTATGTAGGTCCCTGCGGCCGTGGCCTTACCCCCCCAACTAGTCACCCCTGGCCGGGGTTCCCTGGAGGACTGAGGACCCTTAAATCAAGAGGTCCCCCCCCTCCAGGCACCCAAGGGCCAGGGGTGAAGCCCGAGGCTGTCCCCAGCACCCCTGGGCGGTGGATGCCGGGCTGATAGCCATGAGTGTGTATAAAAAAGAATATTGTTTTTTGTTGTGGAACTACAAGGCCCAGCAAGCCTCCCCCCGTTTGCTGGTACTTGGAGAACCTCAAGTGCCAGCATGCGGGGAAATAATGGGCCCGCTGGTACCTGTAGTTCTACAACAACAAAAAATACCCAAATAAAAACACAACACACACACCGTGAAAGTAAAAATGTATTAAAACACACTTACACACTCACACATACTTACCTACATCCCACGCCGGTCACGTCCACTTGTCCATGTAGAATCCAATAGGTGGTTCCTGTAAAAATGAGAGAGAGATTACTTACCTACATCCCACGCCGGTCACGTCCACTTGTCCAGTAGAATCCAATAGGGCCGGTACCTGTAAAAATGAAAATTATACTTACAAACAAAGTAATCCACAGGAGGAGAGAGAGAAATGAATGAATATTATACACTCGCTGACGCGGGAGGACGTTAGCACAGACAGGGGAGAGTGCTGCTGCTAACTCGGATGATGGAGCAGGCTCCCCCAATAGTTGTGAGTCTAGTAGCTGTACCCCTAGTAGCTTTGCCCCCTGTAGCAGTGCCCCCAGTAGCAGTGCCCCGAGTAGTTGTGACCCCTGTAGTTGTGCCCCCAGTCGCTGTGCCCCTTGTAGCTGTGCCCCCTGTAGCTTTGCCCCTTGTGGCTGTGCCCCCAGTAGTTGTGACCCCTGTAGCTGTGCCCGTTGTAGCTGTGCCCCTTGTAGCAGTGCCCCTTGTAGCTTTGCCCCCAGTTGCTGTGGCCCCTGTAGCTGTGCCCCCAGTCGCTGTGCCCCCAATAGTTGTGACCCCAGTCGCTATGCCCCTTGTAGCTTTGCCCCAATAGCTGTGCTCCCTAGCTGTGCCCCCAGTCGCTGTGCCCCCAGTCACTGTGCCCCCTGTAGCTTTGCCCCCAGTAGCTGTGACCCCTGTAATTGTGCCCCCAGTTGCTGTGCCCCTTGTAGTTGTGCCCCCCAGTTGCTGTGCCCCTTGTAGTTGAGCCCCCCAGTTGCTGTGCCCCTTGTAGTTGAGCCCCCCAGTTGCTGTGCCCCTTGTAGTTGTGCCCCCCAGTTACTGTGCCCCTTGTAGTTGTGCCCCCAGTTGCTGTGCCCCTTATAGTTGTGCCCCCAGTTGCTGTGCCCCTTGTAGTTGTGCCCCCCAGTTGCTGTGCCCCTTATAGTTGTGCCCCTTATAGTTGTGCCCCTTTTGCTCTGCCCCTGTTGCTGTGCCCCTTGTTGTTGTGCCCCCCAGTTGCTGTTCCCCTGTTGCTGTGCCCCTGTTGTTGTGCCCCTTGTTGTTGTGCCCTTTGTTGCTGTGCCCCCCAGTTGCTGTGCCCCTGTTGCTGTGCCCCTTGTAGTTGAGCCCCCCAGTTGTTGTGCCCTTGTAGTTGTGCCCCCCAGTTGCTGTGCCCCTTGTAGTTGTGCCCCCAGTTGCTGTGCCCCCAGTTGCTGTGCCCCCAGTTGCTGTGCCCCTTGCAGTTGTGCCCCCCAGTTGCTGTGCCCCTTAAAGTTGTGCCCCTTATAGTTGTGCCCCTTTTGCTGTGCCCCTTATAGTTGTGCCCCTGTTGCTGTGCCCCTTGTTGTTGTGCCCCTGTTGTTGTGCCCCTTGTTGTTGTGCCCCTTGTTGCTGTGCCCCCCAGTTGCTGTGCCCCTGTTGCTGTGCCCCCCAGTTGCTGTGCCCCTGTTGCTGTGCCCCTTGTTGTGCCCCCCAGTTGCTGTGCCCCTTGTTGTTGTGCCCCCCAGTTGCTGTGCCCCTTGTTGTTGTGCCCCCCAGTTGCGGTGCCCCTGTTGCTGTGCCCCTTGTTGTTGTGCCCCTGTTGCTGCCCCCAACACAAACACATAAAAAAAATAAAAAAACACACACACACATACTTACCGCTCCTGCAGCGCTGAACTCCGTCTCCGTCCGCCGGCTCGTCTCTGCTGTACTATGGGAGAGACGTCATGACTCATGACGTCTCTCCCATAGTAGCGGTGCTGGCTGCAGCGGGCGCCCACACAGCCCACGGCGCCTGCTGCAGCCGGGAAGGGGGTGATTCGACAGCGGATCCAGCACTGGATCCGCTGGGCCAATCACATCTGGGGCACTGATAGGGGTGTGCATTCATTGCACGCCCCTGTCATTGCGGCACAAGTATAGGTGCCGCTTCCCCATTCATTTTCAATGGGCTTTCACAGCCCATTGCTGCGCCGCGCCCCCTGCCCGCCCCCCGCTGCCCGGACTTTTAGTGTTAGCAGCGGGAGGCACCTCTCCCGCTGCCTTACACGCAGCCACAGGGGGGGGGGGGGGGGGGCGGGATTATTAAAATAATAAAAAAAGATATTTATAACAGACTGTGTTATAAATATCTTCTTTTTATTATTTTAATCATTATGACAGGGGAGGCACTGCCTCCCCTGCCTCCCCTGACTGCACGTCCCTGACAGAGACAGCAGGTCCTATGGCTAGTGTGAAAATGCCATTTTGGGGCCTAATTCAGACCTGATCGTAGATGTGCAAAAAAAATGCACATTTACGATCAAAAGCTTTGGTCTGTGGGGGAGAGTCCCAGCACAGGGCAAGTCCGCCCCGCATGCCGGGACCTGCCCCCTCCACTACACCCACAGACCTGCGAAAGCATCGCATGGCGGCGATGCTTTCGCACTTGATGAGAAGCTCGCTGCCTACGCAGCCCTGTGAAGGTAGGCGGCTGCCCACCATGTTTAGGATCGCAGTGGCTGCGTGTGATGTCACTCGCCTTAGCCCGCCCTGCGAACGGTTTGGACCGCACCCCTCAAATGTTGCCGCTGACACGCCCCTGTCAATCAAGCAGAGACGATCGCATAAGTGAGATGCCGTCGCATCTCACTGTGTGCGCACGAGCAGTGCAGCTGCTGCAAGTGCGCACACTTCACTGGGCTTCAGCCTGCGTATGCTACCGCTGCAGGGACCAGGTCTAAACTAGGCCCTTAGACACAACAAACAAAGCAGAGGCACATGCCAACCTATGGGAAACACCATCCCCCTACTCTCTGAGAGGGCTTCTGAACACTCTACTCACTGTTTTTAGAACTGTATTTATATTTATGATAATATAAAACAGAAGTAACGGGCACTCCAGACATGAAGGAGGCATAGGGACAAAAGGATTAATTAACAGGTCCCAGACCCGATATTTATAATTTCTTATCACAGCTATTCTCGGCAATAAAATATTATCCCAAATGTATTAAAAAAAACACCCACAGGAATAGGGGTAATCACTTTCACTGTGGTAACTTTCACTATTAAGCTTGAAGAGGATACACCGCTATCTGATATCTGTTAAGGAAAAAAGCAGCAGAGGTACATGCTCAATGCATGAGGGTGGTGCCACTTCCAAAGGGGTGAGGGGCAATGCCTAGGGTTTCACCAGGACTTACACCAGCCATTGTCATGCAATAAGTTAAGTTGAAATTAATGCATTAAATTGAACAGACAGAATTCGGTTTCATTGGTTATAGATTCATTGGAAACAATTGTTTCCTATTACAGACCTGCTTCCTTGAGTTATGCGAGCATTGAAAACACTAGATCAGTACTCAAAGTTCACTTATTGAGGTGTGAATGGGATTTTATTTGCAGAGAACTCTTCCATTCTTTTTCAACTTGAACAAGCTATATACTCATACTTGCAGAATTATTTAAGTCCCCTCTGGGAGAGTCACAGGAGGGGCAGTCCTCTCCAATGTGGGCGCAATATATTGCATTTTCATCATCGAGGCCCATCCCCTTCTGTTTAACATAGTAACATGGGGCCTAATTCAGACCTGATCGTAGATGTGCTAAATTTAGCATATCTACGATCAGCTTCCCTGACATGCGGGGGGACGCCCAGCACAGGGTTAGTCCACCCCGCATGTCAGGCCCTACCCCGCCATACAAGTACAAAAGCATGGCACAGCGGCGATGCTTTTGTACTTGAAGAGTAGCTCCCTACCAGCGCAGCTCCTGCGCGCTGGCAGGGAGCTACTCATCGCTGTATAGGTTGCAGCAGCTGCGTGTGGAACCATACAGCCGCCACGGCCCACCTCCGCATGGTCCGGGCACGCCTGCATTGCCTGGACTGCCCCCCCTAAAACGGCGACCAAATGCCGCCGGCCTGCCCCCTCCCACCCAGCGACGGCCTCTGCCTGTCAATCAGGCATAGGCGATCGCAGGGTTGAGATGGCCGTCGGCTGTCTAGCATGCGCTGGTGCATGCGCAGTTCAGACCTGATCGGCTGCTGTGCGAAAACGCACAGCAGCGATCAGGTCTGAAATAGGCCCATAGTAACATAGTTTCTGAGGTTATTCATTGAGTTCAACCTATTTGTGGTCTCCTACGCTGTATTATTTTTAGGACCAATTTTATCTGTTGTTAATGTCGGCCGTTGTGTTTAATCCTCTTTTGTTAACTATAGTGCTTGATCTACCCACCATAACCGTGTATATCCTCATCCATTAGGAATTTATCTATCCCATTCTTAAAAGTATTGACCGAGTCCGCCTTTACTGCTCTCTCAGGCAGAGAATTCCAAACACATATTGTCCTTACTGTGAAGAAACCTTTTCACCTCTGTGTGTGAAGTCTATTCTCCTCTAACCTAAGCGGATGTCCACGTGTCCTCTGTGTCGATCTTATCAAAAACAGATCCTCCGCAAGCTCTGTGTATTGTTCCCTAATATATTTATAAATGTTAATCATGTCCCCTCTTTTCCAGTGTAAACATGCCTAGCCTAGAAAGCCTTTCCTCGTATTCCAGCATCTCCATCCCCTTAATCAGTTTGGTCGCCCGCCTCTGAACCTTTTCTAGTTCCAGGAGATGCTTTTTGTAGTATGGTTCTCAAAATTGTGCACAGTATTCAAGATGTGGCCTTACTAGGTATTTATACAATGGGAGTATAACACTATCATCCCTTGCATCAATTCCCCACTTTATGCATGCTAATACCTTGTTTGCCTTCTTTGCTGCAATCCTACTTTGGGTACTGCTGCTAAGTTTGTTATCTGTGTGAACACCTAAGTCTTTTTCCAGTACAAAATCCCCTAGTTTTACCCCATTTAGTATGTAGGTGGTGTTTATTTTCCTTGCTACCAAAGTGCATAACCTTACAGTTGTCTGTATTGAACCTCATTCTCCATTTTGCTGCCCATGATTCCAGTTTAAATAAGAGAGAAGAGACTCAGTATCCCCCTCCAAATTTATAACCTTACACAGTTTGGTATAGTCTGCAAACATTGACACCATGCTCTCTAGATCTACTGCTAGATCTTTTATGAAAATGTTGAAAAATAGTGGTCCAAGTAGAGACCCTTGTGGCACACAACTTAGTACTTCAGTCCAATTTGAAAAAGTTCCATTTACCACAACTCGCTGCTCCCTATTATCTAACCAATTTCTAACCCAAGTGCATATTATGCTCCCTAGCCCCAGTTCTTGAAACTTATAGATAAGTCTCATGTGTGGAACTGTGTCAAAACTAAGCTTTAGCAAAGTCTAAAAAGATTACATCCACCTCCTTACCCTGATCTAGGTTCGCGCTGTTTCATAAAAGCCTATTAAGTTTGTTTGACATGATCTATCCATCACAAATCCAAGTTGGTTCCTAATAATAACCTTATTGGCTTCAAGGAATTTCTGTATACTATCTCTTAAAATACCTTCTAGTACTTTCCCCACTTTAGATGTAAGACTAACTAGTCTATAGTTACCCGGTTCAGATTTGCTTCCCTTTTTGAATATCGGCACTACTTCCACTATACGCCAGTCTCTGGGAACCATGCCTGATGTAAGTGAGTCATTGAAGATCAAAAATAGCAGTCTTGCTAGTTCAGACTGTAGTTCCATGATAACCCTTGAAGGAATTCCGTCGAGACCAGGTGATTATTAATCTTAATTTTTGAATCGGTCACAGACTGCTTCCTCACTTAAATAAGCACTTAGTAGTGGGACATTATTGTTGCTTAGGTTATGTGTTAATCCCGCCATCTGGTCCTCTGAATACAGATAAGAAAAACTCATTTCATTTTTCCGCTATGTCATTATTAAGATGCCCAACTTGTCTTTTAAAGGGCCTATACTCTTCTTCTTTAATCTTTTGCTGTTGATGTATTTAAAAAAACTTTTTGGGGTTTGATTTACTTTCTTTTGCTACTAGCTTTTCAATTTCTATTTTAGCTGCTCTAATTTTTTTTTTGCTTATTTTGTTACAATCCTTATAGTACTGGAATGATTCCGCTTTCCCGTCTCATGTACATTTTTTGAATGCTCGCCTCTTTTTGCCCATTAGATCCTTAATCTTTTTGTTGAGCCACATTGGTTTGGAATTATTACCCTTTGTTTGCTGCCCATGGGAATACATTTACGAGTATAATTATCGAGCAGTGTTATTTTTTCCTTGAAACAAAATTTCCCATTCAATGTCCCTTAAAGCTTCCCTCATCATGTCAAAGTTGGCTTTGCTAAGATTTAGAGTCCTAGTTGAGCCTATATAGGACTGCTTATTAAAACTGATATTGAATGTGACCAATGTTTAAAGCTGCAATGCATGGCATTTTACCGGAGGCCCCAGGCGCTATTACTGTACATGTAATTTTGGCACCGTCCTTGCTGTACAAAACTGCAATTTGCAGTATTTTACAGCAGGGGCAGGGGGGGCTAGGATGACGCCATTCAATGTGAATAGCGTCATCCAACCTGTTATGATTCCAGCACTCTGGTCAGAGGAGATCTTATGGCAAGGACCGGAGCACTGGAACGAAATGCTGGGGAAGGGAGCAGGACAGGAAAATAGCCCCTGGCGCCCTAACTCTGTTGTCTCACCCGTGTTGTCAGAAATCCCCTGCGAGACTTTGGTTTCTTGAGCCCTTGGCAGCCACGTTTGAAGGGCGGATTATGTCTGCCCAACTTCGATGCCCCCCGGTCTTAATGAGAGACAAAGGGAAATCCGAGACAGGGTGATAACAAGAGGCCCTCTAACTAAACAACCAGGCCAGGGGCTAAGCAAACTCAAAACTATAATATGTGCGGAGAAACCGCCAAGGAAAAGGACAACCAAAATATCCACTTGTCCAATTCTCCTACCCGGCACCGCCGAGTACCAGAGAGGACTTGTGGAAGCGGAACCCTCCGCAAATGCTCCAAACACAAAATATAAAAGGTAAAGCGGCTGAGCCGCAACACACGGCAGAGCCACAACTCACGAACACCACTGGATATAAAACGGTGATCAGTCAGGACTCCAGGGACGAGATGGTAACTCCCGAGTACAGGACTTCTGAGGACTGGAATGACCGGATACAGCAGGACTGGAAACAGACTCTCAGCAAACAAAGGCAGCATGCAGGAAGCTATTACCGGCGTCTGTGAGAAGCCCTGGGAGTGTACTTAACAGGGAGTCCTCCAATCAGCTGTTTAGAGGCTGATTGGACTAAATGCCGTGCAGCTGCCTTGCTGCACGGCCAGAGAACAGGTGAACGCATTAAATCCTAAAACCCAGCAACGGGGAACGCGGTCCGCCAGTGGCGTCCCCGTTGCTAGGGTCCGTGCGGCTTCAGCGCGCCCGGCGTCTAGCGCTGCTAGGGAGCCGGCGGCTGTACGTGCACGGCGTCCCTAGTTGCTAGGCGCCGGGTCGCGTGGACAAGCGGACCCCGGCACCTAACAATACCCCCCCTTGAGGAGAGGTCAAGGAACCCCTAAAGCCAGGTTTCCGAGGAAATTCCCGAAAAAATGCCCTCTTGAGCCTCGGGGCATGAAGATCCTTATCCAGGACCCAAGACCT
This sequence comes from Pseudophryne corroboree, assembly GCF_028390025.1. Lineage (NCBI taxonomy): Eukaryota > Metazoa > Chordata > Amphibia > Anura > Myobatrachidae > Pseudophryne > Pseudophryne corroboree. The sequence continues at coordinate 408,416,333 of NC_086444.1, read as the reverse complement.
TTCCTCCGGACCATAGCCTCTCCAGTGAACCAGAAAATAAAGCCGGCCCCGGGACAATTTGGAATCGAGAACCTTCTCCACCAAGAACTCCTGTTGTCCCTGTACATCCACCGGAGATCTACCCTGAGAGATCCTCCGAGGAAATCTACTGGAAGAAACGTATTGTTTCAACAGGGAACAATGAAACGTATTTCCAATCCTGAGAGATCTTGGTAAACGTAACCGAAAGGCAACTGGGTTAACTCTTTTAATAATAAGAAATGGCCCAATAAATTTGGGTCCCAATCTAGCCGAGGATTGTCGAAGCCTGATGTTACGAGTCGACAACCATACCCTATCTCCCACCTTAAAAGTGCAAGGACGTCGGAGCCTGTCAGAAAATTTCTTCTCTCGAAAGGCCGCTTTTCTGAGAGCAAGGTGCACTTTTTTCCAAATGGCTCTGAGATGGGAGGTTAAGGTTAGCGAGGAGACTGAGGAATGATGAAAAAAATAATTAGCTCTGGGATGAAAACCAAAAACTGAAAAGAATGGAGACTCTTTAGTGGAGGAATGACAAGAATTATTGTAAGCAAACTCCGCCAACGGAAGAAACTCGGACCAATCATTCTGGAGTTTGGCAGAATACAAGCGCAAATACTGTTTCAATGATTGGTTAACTCGCTCGGTTTGCCCGTTGGATTGTGGGTGGTAACCGGATGTTAACGACAATTTCATCTTTAATGAGGCACAAAAACATTTCCAGAATTGTGCGATGAATTGTGGACCCCGATCAGAAACAATATCAGTAGGCAACCCATGAAGTCTGAAAACATGGCGGAGAAACAAAACTGCCAACCCTTGGGCAGAAGGCAATCGGGGGAGAGCAATAAAATGAGCCATCTTGCTAAAACGGTCCACTACCACCCATATGACTCGGAATCCGGCTGAAAGGGGAAGGTCAACCACAAAATCCATGGAAATATGGGACCATGGCCTGAGAGGAACATTTAAGGGCATAAGTTGCCCGATAGGCAAGGAACGGGGAACCTTATGCTGTGCACAAACCTGACATGAATAAACAAACTCCTTAACGTCTTTAGAAAGACCAGGCCACCATACTGAGCGAGAGACTAACTCCAAAGTCTTAGAGATTCCCGGATGCCCGGAAACTTTGTTATCATGGAATTCCGTTAAAACAATAGCTCTCAAAAACTCAGGGACGTAAAGACGACCAGCAGGAGTATTTTCAGGAGCTTGGTGTTGAAGCTGTTTTAACTGGGTAAATAAATCTTGTGTGAGGCCTGCCCAGATGACCGAAGATGGAAGTATGGGAGTAACAGGACTGTTATTGTGAACCGGAAGAAAGCTGCGTGACAGGGCATCAGCCTTAGTATTCTTGGAACCAGGCCTGAAAGTGATTATAAATTTGAAACGAGTAAAAAATAAAGCCCAACGTGCCTGCCGGGCATTAAGCCGTTTAGCCGAATCGATGTATTGCAGGTTTTTATGGTCAGTCAATACTGAAATAGTATGTTTTGCTCCCTCCAGCCAATGCCTCCACTCCTCGAAAGCCCACTTTACCGCCAGTAGCTCCCGATTACCAACGTCATAGTTGGATTCAGCGGAGGAGAATTTCCTGGACATAAAGGCACAAGGATGTAACTCCAGAGACTCCGGATCCTTTTGAGAAAGGATAGCTCCCACTCCAACCTCCGAGGCATCAACCTCCACAACAAAGGGCAATTCCGGATTGGGATGTCTGAGGACTGGAGCCGAGACAAAGGCTTGTTTCAAGGCCCGGAAGGACAACTCAGCTTCACGCGACCAGTTGGTAGGATCCGCTCCTTTCTTTGTCAGAGCTACAATGGGAGCAACCAGGTCAGAAAAAGAATGAATGAACCTCCTATAATAATTCGCAAACCCTAAAAAGCGCTGAATTGCTTTTAAATTGGTGGGTTGCGCCCAACTAAGGATGGCCTGGAGCTTCTTTGGTTCCATGGAAAATCCCCGAGGGGAAATAATGTACCCTAAAAAAGATACTTCCGTGACATGAAACTCACACTTCTCCAGCTTGGCATATAAATGATTCTCACGTAACTTTTGAAGAACCAGACGCACCTGGGTAACATGTTGTTCCATTGATTCAGAATAAATCAGGATGTCGTCTAAGTAAACGACCACGAATTTCCCTAGGAAGTCACGGAGCACATCGTTAATGAGGTCTTGAAAAACTGCTGGAGCATTAGACAAGCCGAACGGCATCACCAGGTACTCGTAGTGACCCGACTGAGTACTGTAGGCCGTTTTCCACTCATCTCCAGATTTAATTCGGATGAGGTTGTACGCTCCTCTAAGGTCAATTTTAGAAAAAATCACAGCAGAACGTAACTGATCAAAGAGTACAGAAATCAACGGCAAAGGATAGGTGTTTTTAACTGAGATCTTATTCAGGGCTCTAAAATCAATGCAAGGTCTAAGCGAGCCATCCTTTTTCTCCACAAAGAAGAAGCCTGCACTTAAAGGAGATTTTGATGGTCTAATAAATCCTTTCTCAAGGCTCTCCTTTACATAATTATTCATAGCCGCAGTTTCTGGCCCGGATAATGCATATAATCTTCCCTTTGGCAATGCGGCACCAGGAATTAACTCAATAGCACAATCATAAGGCCGATGGGGAGGCAGAATGTCCGCATTGCCTTTGGAGAAAACATCAGCAAACTCCTGGTATTCCACCGGAATGGGTTCTGGAATGATAGCTGCTACTCTGACTGGAAACGTGATACATTCCTTATCACAAAAAGTACCCCATTGTGAAATCTCCCCCGACCGCCAATCAATGGTGGGATTATGAAAGGCCAGCCAAGGGTGACCCAGAACAACTGGAACTGCTGGGCAATGTGTAAGAAAGAACTCGATTTTCTCGGAATGTAGAGCTCCTACTGTAAGTAGTACAGGGGGTGTACGGAGAGAAATAATCCCATTAGACAGCGGACTCCCATCTAAGCCATGCATGGTGACACACCTACCCAAAGGTAACTGAGGAATGCCTAAGGCCTTAGCCCAAGTTAAATCCATAAAGTTTCCTGCAGCTCCACTGTCAACAAAAGCCGACACCGAAGAACTGAGGCTGCCAAAGGAAACTTTAACTGGGACTAAAAGGGAGTTATTCGAGGAGATAAGCTGCAGACCTAGGTGAACCCCCTCACAATTCACCTGGTCAAAGCGTTTCCCGACTTGTTCGGACAATTACGAGCAAAATGTCCCTTACCCCCACAGTACAGACAAAGACCAGAATTTTGCCTTCTGGCTCTTTCTTCAGGAGACAGCCGGGAGAGACCCATCTGCATGGGCTCCTCTACGTCTTCAGGAATGGAATATACACACGGAGTTGACCTTACAGGTGCTCCTTTTTCAGCCCTCCGCTCTCTGAGATGACGATCAATCTTAAAAGAAAGCTCCATGAGTTTATCGAGAGTCTCAGGAGCGGGGTACTGAAGGAGACTGTCTTTTATAGACTCTGATAAGCCGAGGCGGAACTGACTGCGCAGGGCTGGGTCATTCCAGCCACAGTCGTTCGACCAACGGCGAAACTCCGTACAATAAACCTCCGCAGGATTTCTACCCTGTCTGAGAGCGCGCAACTGACTTTCAGCGGACGCTTCTCTATCAGGGTCATCATACAAGAGCCCTAAAGACTCAAAAAAAGCGTCAACTGACAACAATGCCGGATCCTCTGCTCTTAAACCAAATGCCCAGGTCTGAGGATCCCCCTGGAGCAAAGAAATAATAATCCCGACCCGCTGAGATTCAGTACCCGAGGAAGTCGGTCTTAAACGAAAATAAAGTTTACAGGATTCTTTAAAATTAAAAAACTCTTTTCTATCACCAGAAAAACTGTCAGGCAAATGCATCTTTGGTTCAGGGACTACCCTTGGGGAAGCTCGCAAAAGATCTTCCTGCGACTTCACCCGAAGAGAAAGATCCTGAACCATCTGAGTAAGTTCTTGAATCTGGCTGACTAAGAGCTGACCAGGATTTGGCCCTAAACCTGTTGGATTCATGAGGCCGATAAACTCTCACAAAACTGAATGAGAAAAAATTAAACCCCGTTTAATTTTAAGTTTTGGTTTGGCCGGTAATAATGTTATGATTCCAGCACTCTGGTCAGAGGAGATCTTATGGCAAGGACCGGAGCACTGGAACGGAATGCTGGGGAAGGAAGCAGGACAGGAAAATAGCCCCTGGCGCCCTAACTCTGTTGTCTCACCCGTGTTGTCAGAAATCCCCTGCGAGACTATGGTTTCTTGAGCCCTTGGCAGCCACGTTTGAAGGGCGGATTATGTCTGCCCAACTTCGATGCCCCCCGGTCTTAATGAGAGACAAAGGGAAATCCGAGACAGGGTGATAACAAGAGGCCCTCTAACTAAACAACCAGGCCAGGGGCTAAGCAAACTCAAAACTATAATATGTGCGGAGAAACCGCCAAGGAAAAGGACAACCAAAATATCCACTTGTCCAATTCTCCTACCCGGCACCGCCGAGTACCAGAGAGGACTTGTGGAAGCGGAACCCTCCGCAAATGCTCCAAACACAAAATATAAAAGGTAAAGCGGCTGAGCCGCAACACACGGCAGAGCCGCAACTCACGAACACCACTGGATATAAAACGGTGATCAGTCAGGACTCCAGGGACGAGATGGTAACTCCCGAGTACAGGACTTCTGAGGACTGGAATGACCGGATACAGCAGGACTGGAAACAGACTCTCAGCAAACAAAGGCAGCATGCAGGAAGCTATTACCGGCGTCTGTGAGAAGCCCTGGGAGTGTACTTAACAGGGAGTCCTCCAATCAGCTGTTTAGAGGCTGATTGGACTAAATGCCGTGCAGCTGCCTTGCTGCACGGCCAGAGAACAGGTGAACGCATTAAATCCTAAAACCCAGCAACGGGGAACGCGGTCCGCCAGTGGCGTCCCCGTTGCTAGGGTCCGTGCGGCTTCAGCGCGCCCGGCGTCTAGCGTTGCTAGGGAGCCGGCAGCTGTACGTGCACGGCGTCCCTAGTTGCTAGGCGCCGGGTCGCGTGGACAAGCGGACCCCGGAGCCTAACACAACCTCCCAGCCACCCACTTCAGTCAGGAAGTGGACAGAACAAGGAGTCCTGCCGACACTGTCAGGAGGCCAGGAAACACCCACAAATACGCTCTGACCTTTAGGGAGAGTTGGCAAGTATGTATAGCCTTCAACAAAGTGTTACCAGGCAATATTTCAGTCATAACATTTTATCACAATTACCCACTGATCATTTATCTTGTCTGGAAGCCTGCTAGCATTTTTTTGTGGAACCTCATTAATGACAACAGATCTTTTTTGTGCTCTGCTTCACCAAGCTGACAGAGATGCAGCCTGCCCATATTGCTGTTATACTGTTATTGTAGCTGGGAAATATAATTCCCAAATTAATCTTTCAGGCTGGGACTGTTGTAGGGAAGGGTTACATGCATAAAGTTGACATGGTTGAAATGTTGATAAGCTTAAGGTGTCGTCAGTGACTATGTCGACATTGATCATGTCTACATGGATAGCATGTCAACATGATAGAATGTCGACCTTATGTGACCAGCAGGCAAAGGAAGATGGCTCAACCTTCCTACACCTGTCTGCAGTGGCATCTCCAGTGGCGTCTTCCAGGTCCCAGTAGTCATGTGACCAGCAGTTCTTGCATAGATGTGTGACTGATGGTAAGTATTTTCCCCCTATCTCTTATCATAATCCCTACCCCTATCCCTAACCATCCTCATAGTTCCTAACCCTAACCTCTCACAGCCTAACCCTAACATCCCTCTATCATCTAAGCCTTGTGAACATATCAACATTCCAGAGATGTTGACGTGGTGCCTATCAACATGTTCCAGTGTCTACATGGTGGCATTATCAACATGGTAACTGTAAAGTGGTCTGTATGCAAATCACTAATTAATTCAGACAAAGATGTTGAGTCTCTACAGAATGATTTATCTAGACTGGAGGTCTGGGCAGACAAATGGAGAATGAGGTTCAATATAGACAAATGTAAAGTTATGCACTTTGGGACTAAGAACAATCAGGCAGCCTATAAACGAAATGGGGAAAATGTAGGGATAACTGTAGTTGAAAAAGATTTGGGGGTGCTCATCGATAATAGACTTAGTAGCAGGACGCAATGTCAAAATGCAGCAACAAAAGCAAGGATGGTGTTAGCATGCATAAAACAGGGAATGGAGACAAGGGATGAGAGTGTAATCCTGCCACTGTATAAATCATTGGTGCGTCCACACCTGGAATATTGTGTACAGTTCTGAGCACTGCACTATAAAAAATATATCTTGGAACTAGAAAGGGTTCATAGGCGAGCCACAATACTGGTTAAGGGATTAGAGGCACTGAATTATGAGGAAAGACTTAAAAGGATATATTTGTTTACACTGGAAAAGAGGCGACTGAGAGGGGACATTAATATTTATAAATACATAAAGGGACAATACAAGGATTTATCATACGATCCGTTTATTAAAAAAAAACGCTACACAGAACACGAGGACACCCCCTGAGGTTAGAAAATAAAATAATTCATACACAACGGAGAAAAGGGTTCTTCATAGTAAGAGCAGTAAGGTTTTGGAATTGTCTGCCAGAGAAGGTAGCAAGTGAGGACTCAATCAATAAGTTTAAAAATGGACTAGATATATTCCTAATTGAAAGAAATATCCAAGGAGCCAACATTTAAATGATATAACATTTTATAATACAGGTTGAACTCGATGGACATTTGTCTTTTTTCAACCTCAACAACTATGGAACTATGTGACTACAGGATTCTGGAGAGCGGCAGAACTATATCTTTACTACCAACAGTCATGCTGACCAATAGCTGCAGACTGAGGCCCTTCCAGTATAACAACAAGTCTTTGGAAATTATGCAATTTCCACTGTCCACATACCGCATACATCTGCAGTAACTGTTGTCATAGATGTGCGCAGGAGCCGGCATGGGTGTGCGCTCTGGGACTTCTACCCTACAACGGGTCACAGACTACCTCCTCCATCAATTGCTCTGGGACATAGACTGCTCACCTGGGCCGCCCAGGTAAGCAGTTTATGTCCTGGAGGGGTAGGGGGAGTAGTCCATAATGCAGTAGAGGGGGGAAGTCCCAGCGGGGCACACCTCTGTCTGTTCCTGCACATGCCTATGACTGTTGTCCATGTGACCGGAAACTGTAGAGAACAGCTAAATTAGTTTAGGACTTCAGAGACAGGAGTCAGTACAGGTGATTAGCCAGACCTGAGTTCAGGGAGAAATTTAGTAAAGATCGATTTTTACATTAATTTAAATCATTCAACATTGATGTTGTGTTTCAGGGTCTAAGTCTCACATTTACTAACAAACAATTATTGACATTGTTTTTAAATAATTATGTCAAAAATTATGTTAGTAAATGTGTGATTTAGACACTGAAACACAACATCGAAAGGGAAAATCAGCCACCGTGCCATTTTCCCGAAGATCTGCGCATGCGCTCTAGACTCTGGGACAGTGCTAGGGTCCCCTAGTGACCCTAGTGCCCAGAGTTACAGTGCTGCCGGCTAGAGAGGAGGGCAGAGCCTGATTAAGGGTTCCAGCCACCCTGGGCTAATACAGAAGTGGCAGCACTGCCAAAGGATTGCACAGTAAAAAAAAGAAAAGAAAAAAAGAAACCTAGTTAATCTATTGTGCCAGCACTGCGCCCCCCCAGGACCCAGCGCTCCAGGCTGCAGTCTGGTCAGCCTATTGGTTGATCAGGCACTGGAGGAGGGGGCCCAGATGGTGCCTGCACACGGGTCTCCTTTTCTCTAGATGCGCCACTGACGTAAGCATGGATAGCCTTAAAACCTGTACTTTTAGGGTACCTTGAGGACTGCTTTTGGCAACCACTGCCCAAAGCTGTCTCTGTCATAGCAGTTTAGCACCATGGTCTTAGAAGCACACATATATCTGGGTACACACTATAAAGCTGGGTACACACTGAAGTGACGGGCATTCGTTCCAGTGTCGACGAGGATTGTCAGTACACACTGGCACGATGATAATGAAGAACGGAACGACCATGGGGGCTAATTTGGCACATCGTAAACTCAGACATGCGGGGGGACACCCACGCCCAGCACAGGGCTAGCCCATCCCGCATGTCTGTGCCGGCCCCCCGGTACAAATACAAAAGCATCGCACAGCGGCGATCCCTTTGTATTTGAGGAGTAACTCCCGGCCAGCGCAGCTCCTGCGGCTGGCCGGAAGTTACTCGTCGCTACCACTGGCCACAGCGGCTGCGTGACATGTCACGCAGCCGGCGCGGCCCGCCCCCCCAACGGTCCGGCCACGCCTGCGTTGGCTGGACCTCTCTCCCTAAACGGCGGCTTAACGCCGCCATTCAGCCCCCTCCCGCCCAGCGACCGCCTCTGTCTCAGAAGCAATCACTGACCACCGACGACAGCCATGCGCCGACGCACTGCGGCGCCGGTGCATGCGCAGTTCCGACCCAATCGCGGCGCTGCGACAAACTGCAGCGAGCGATCGGGACGGAATGACCCCCCATGTTCTGTGCAGCACATCAAACCAAGCATCTGTTGCTAGCGACCACGGGAGTGCCCAGTCCTGGGTACACGCTGAGCGATGTAAGCAATATTTCGTTCCAAAACGGCATTTTGGAATGACATCGCTTAAGTGTGTACCCAGCTTTAGATTATCTGTCCAATCTTTCCTGTTGGAACGAAAATCTGGTAATGTTTGGGAGAAAATGACAATTAACCATTTGCTTCCAAACACTGGAAAATGGACACATATGGTTATTCAGACAAATTGGTTAAGTCTGTTTGATTCAACCAGTTTTTGTCAGTTTCCTCGATTTTGGGAGCAAATTAATTATTGTCATAAGTCCCAGACACTACCAGACTTCCGAGTTGTTCGCTCGGTAAATTTCTTCGCATCGCAGCGATTTTCCGCTTAGTGCGCATGTGCAATGTTCGCACTGCGACCGCGCCACGTAAATTTGCTATGCAGTTAGGAATTTTACTCACGGATTTTTCTTCGTTCTGGTGATCGTAATGTGATTGACAGGAAGTGGGTGTTTCTGGGCGGAAACAGGCCGTTTTATGGGAGTGTGTGAAAAAACGCTACCGTTTCTGGGAAAAACGCGGGAGTGGCTGGAGAAACGGAGGAGTGTCTGGGCGAACGCTGGGTGTGTTTGTGACGTCAAACCAGGAACGACAAGCACTGAACTGATCGCAGATGCCGAGTAAGTCTCGAGTTACTCAGAAACTGCACAGAGATGTCTTATCGCAATATTGCGAATCTTTCGTTCGCAATTTTGATAAGCTAAGATTCACTCCCAGTAGGCGGCGGCTTAGCGTGTGCAAAGCTGCTAAAAGCAGCTTGCGAGCGAACAACTCGGAATGACCACCTTCGTTCCAACCAGCTAGATTGGACAGATAATTTAAAACTGTGTATCCAGTTTAACAGTCCAGGTTTTAGTGATATCCATGTTTGAGCACAGATGGTTAAATGAAAATAATTTAGGAACTAATTAAGTCATATGTACTCAAATATGGCTGTCCTTAAAACCTGGACTGCTATTGTACCTTGAGGACCATGGTTGGGAAACATTGGTTTAGTAGGCAACATCCCAACTCACAGCTATTTATTAACATAGTGGTTCCCACATTTGAACCACCAGACACCCTGGTTTAAGGATGTGTGTGCTGTGGGCACAGGGCCTTGAGGTCTGCAGAAGCCTTGCCCTGCTTTTATCAGTGTACACAGGGGCCGACATGTGCAGTGATCCGCCACACTGATATTCTATCACATGCCAATAATATAGAAGTCATGCTGATGTCACCTACTACTAATTCAAAATAACCTGCCATCTACCAAACATAAGATTCATGTGCAGTTCTAGAAACTGCGAACCAGCTGGTGTTCATTTAGTCAAAGACATTACATCAACACACACAAATGCTTTCAAGTGATTTTTCTCTAATATGTCCCTAGAGGCTGTCATCCTAATATGGGTTGTATTACTAGATCTCTCTACACTGTAGTCCTGTGGCCATTGCTTGACACACAAGACAGTTATAGTACTGTAGTTGGGCATTACTTAATAGTATAATACAATGCCGCTAATGGATATCTGTTTCAAAACTTGAAAAATATACAAAGTCACCCATTTATTATAAAGAATGAACCAGAAGAAATACGAAGAAATATCATCAGTGGTAATTTTATGCCGGATTAGCTGTAGAGACATCTTTTTAAAAAAAAAGTCCTTTTGTGGTAAGTTGATTATATAGTACCTCCTGATCTGTTAGACTGATCGCATTCACAAAAATGATTCTTTTTCATAAAATCCATTTAATGAAAAAGTACAGGGCACACATGACAGGGGGAGTGAAGAAACGTCACTCTCCCCGTCACCCCCCCGCGCACGTCGGGCAGCTCGGCGGCCAGTCGGCCACTCTGTAGGGCCCATTACTCCGTGGAAAATCTATCCTCTATGAGTGATTGCTAAATACGCCACTTTGTTGGATCAGATACAATATCTGAGGAATAATACCATAGGAGTTTGGACTTAAAGCTATAGGTGTATACAAAGGAATGGACACCACCTAACTAATTGTCCTAAATAAGCCATTTCTTGAAGCAAACTTGGTTACAATGGGGGTCATTCCGACCCATTCGCACGCAGCGGTCCTTCGCTGCGTTGCGAATGGGTCGGGACTGTGATGGCACCCGCAATGCGCATGCGTGTCGGCGCAGAAAGTGATCAAAGCGGCGATTGCATGAAGACTGACAGGCGGGAGGCGTTTCGGGACAGCAACTGACCGTTTTCAAGGCGTGGTGAGGTGAACGCAGGCGGATCCAGGTGTTTGGAGAGCGGATGTCTGATGTCAATTCCGGGCCCTGCATCGCTGGATACGTCGCAAAGGCTAAGTAAGTCTGACCCTGGTCTTGTTTTGCAGGAAACTTTTTTAGCACAGTTGGGCTGCACAAGAGATCAGCTCTGCTATGCTAAAATACACTCCCTAATAGGCATCGTCAAGTTGATTGCACGAGCAGCAAAAAGTTGCTACGTGCGATCAACTCGGAATGAGGGCCTATGTTTTTAGATTTGGCACATGTTGTGAATGCTTTTATATACGTAATAGTCATAATCCTTTTATATGTAGGCATAGTCAATCCAGCCACTGAATAAAGGTAAAATATACTACTGTAAGCGCTGCTAATTCTTTTGCTATCTATTGTTATATGCAGTTAGATTTCTGATAATAGTTTACAGTACTGGATGACTATCTCGTTTCCATAAGCAGCTGCTTGTGCAGCAAAACATATCATGCGCCCTGCCCTCTATAGCTTTTTCCAAGGCAGCCCAGCTGCCCCCCTATCTCACCTGGGTGGTCTGGGCAGAGGTGTCACGTACCCTGTGCAGGACCCCCAGTCCGGGAGAGTGCAGGCTCCGGTAATGCTGCAGCTGGCTGGGAGAGTGGAAGAGGAGGAAGAGGGCCGGCAACCGCATGCACTCCAGGACCTAGTCTTCCTGCCGCCTCCGGGGACACCGCTGCTGCTGTCAGGCTTCCACAACCACTGCACCACCAGGCGAGTTACGCTATCCGCTGGATTCCGCCGCCGCTTCGCTCCGCCGTATGTGTGATTGGACAGCGGATCCAGCACTGGATCCGTTGTCCAATCACATCAGTCTCGCTGAAAAGGGGGAGTGCTTTGATGTGTGCTGAAAGCACCTCCCTGTCAACAAGACACTCACACTAGTGCCGCTTGTCGAAGTCGAAAATATTTCAGTACACACATCACGTACAAACTACACACAGATGGCCTCCGTGCGCATACTTGTTCTGCCGTGCATGCACATATTCGCAATTTGCGTATGATCGCTCCCGTGGTCCTGCGTATTAGCGCGTGGTATGAGTAATCACGGTAGTATTTGTAATCGCATGGAAAAGCCATACAAACACATTACATATTTAATCCACATAGTGCACAAGGTACACATAGTCTACATGCACCACACCAGCGAGTTATACTTGCTTAAAGGGTATGATAACAAAGGGATTCACCTTTACAGGATAGGAGGGGACAGAATTAGGTTAGGAGGTGGTGTTTGGTATCCAGCTGTAGGGTGTTTTAAGAGCAATATTCCGGTGTTAGTTAGCAGAAGATTGCACGCTCCTGCGAATAGTTATGTGCAGGATCGGAATATTAATATCAACTGTATTTACTGTACTCCTGATATTCAGCAGGAACCCGGTGGAGAACATCTGCAAGTGCACCTGGACCAGACATCATCCACCTATTCAAACCGACCTATGACCTCTCATGTACTGTAAATGACCATCCCAGTGACCAATAGACAAAGAGCTTACAGTTTCCATTGTGTTAGGTTTTGGACAAATGTATAAAAAGCCAGCTGCAGGCCCGGTCACACACAATCTCTGAAGATCATCTACCTTGATGATTGAGGACCGGACCGGGAAGCGCAGGCGAACAAACATATGTACCATTGACTGTAGCCTTTTTCTCTTATTGTATTGTATTATTCTTTTAACCCCCTGCTAGTAAAATAACCGTTGGTGGGTTGGACCCCAACATAGTTTTGAAATACAATTTGGTGTCGTGCCCCATTTCCTGCTAAGGTTTAAGGTATATTACTATCACACGTGTAGCTGCATTGTGCTCTCAGCGTGTCCGTGTGTGTATGCACTGCATGTACTTTGTACGTCCTTTGCGGCGTGAGTACGCAAAGTGCGTACAGGGTACGGGCCTTTGTACGCTAACTGTGTAAGTAAGTAGGTGTTAGGGTCTCCTGCCCTGTGCTGCCACGTCGTCATGGCAACTGGGAGACAAGTGCTAGCGGAGTAACCTGAGCGCAGCTGATACTCCGGTTCGGGTCTTTTGCTGTGCAGTGGTTACAGGCATGGGATCCGGTGCTGGTTTTTGTGCTCACAGTCTGTGAGGTCTGAGGGGGGCGTGGACAGCACCTGCTTTATAAGGCCTCTTCTCAGGTTAAGCAGATGCTGCTGAATCTTTGTTGGTTAGTCAGTTCCTGAAAGTTAGCCAGTACTGTGTAGCTTTGTATTTGTTGTTGCTTACTGCAAATAGGCCTGGGCATTTGGTACTACACTCTGCCAATCCAGACCTAGCAGTAAGACTGGAGTCAGTCGTTTAGCCTGCTGAGGTTCTTTTGCTATTCTGTGAACCCAGCCGGTTTGTGGCTGTACTTTCAGACCTGCTTGCATAATCCTCTCTCACTGTGCAGGGCGTCCATGTGTCAGTTTAGTGGCAGTAAGCTGAACCTGGGCCCTGCAAGTGAGAATTAGGATTGTGGAGACTCTCCTTGTGTCTATTATGCCATCTCTGACCAAGGAGTTTACTGCCACACCCGTTGGTAACCCTTTAGGGTTTTGCTGTTGCCCTTAGCAACAGCATTTCGGGTTCTCTACGTATTAAAACACAACATCTTGCTTTTTCCATCTGAGCATTTCTAATACTAGGGAGACACCCAGTTTCTTAGCCTCTGGGCTTCTCTGTTCACTCTGTGTTGGTTTTGTTACCCTATCACCTTCTGTGTACGTTATGTCATATTTCCCAGTCTGTCTGTGAGTTAATTTGTTTTGCATCCCTCTCTGTTCAGACACCAGTACATTCCTGCAGGCACTGGTGTGTATAACAGTTCAAACACCAGTACATTCCTGCAGGCACTGGTGTGCATAACATATTCAGCAGCCAAATACTCCTGTTGAAATTTTGTGGGAATATGGAGCATACCCCTCAAAATACGTTGCAACAGGTTGTCGATCAGGTGCAGGTCCTGACTCGTCAATTTAATGATTTGTCCATTAAAATGCACACCTCCCAGGCCGCTGGCGGAGCTCCCGCAGCAGCAGCACCTTCAGGGGTTAAGGAGCCGAAAGTAAATCTTCCGGATCGTTTTTCTGGAGATCGCTCGCAGTTCTTTTGTTTCAAGGAGAGCTGCAAGTTATATTTCCAGCTTAGGCCTCAGTCTTCTGGGTCAGAGATTCAGCGGGTGGGCATAGTGATTTCCTTGCTACAAGGAGACCCACAGGTCTGGGCATATGGGTTGCAGCCTGACTGTCCGTCGCTTAAAAGTGTTGATGCTTTTTTTACGGCACTGGGCATGTTGTATGATGACCCTGACAAGACGGCCTCAGCCGAGGCTCAGATTTCGATCCTTAAGCAAGGGCGAAGGCCAGTTGAGGTTTACTGTACGGAGTTTCGGAGGTTGGCCCATGATACCCAGTGGAATGACCCAGCCCTGAGACACCAGTACCGAAGAGGTCTTTCTAACCAGATAAAAGACCAACTGGTACAATATCCCTTGCCTGATAGCTTGGATCAGCTCATGCAGTTATCCATCCGGGTGGATAGACGGCTGAGAGAGCGTAGGCTTGAAAGGGAGACCGAGGTTTCCTTCTTTCCCAAGGGAACCTCAGACTCTGAGGAATTTTCCGAGGAGCCTATGCAGATTGGGGCTACCCGCCTCTCCTCGCGTGAGAAGACGCGGAGGAGACAGCAGGGGTTGTGTTTGTACTGTGGGAATAAGGGTCATGTGGTAGTATCATGCCCAGAAAAGCCGGAAAACTTCAGGGCCTGAGGGTGATGGGAAATATCCTGTCAGGCCAGAAGTCAGAATTTCCCAAGAAGACTTTTATCATTCCGGTGACCTTGAAGATCCTCGGTCAAACTGTCAAGACTGAGGCCTTTGTGGACAGTGGGGGCCGACGGGGTTTTTATGGACCGGCAATGACTGTCTGTACTTTTGCCCCATTGGTGTTGGGGTTACCCTGGTTAAGGGCCCACAATCCTCAATTTGACTGGGTCTCTGGGGAGATTCTTAGTTGGGGTACTGATTGTTTCAGGAGTTGCTTGAGCCTTCCAGTCAGGCTCTCGCAGCTAAGTTTGCCAGGATTGCCAGGGTGTTATGCAGATTTTGCGGACGTGTTCTCCAAAAAAGTTGCAGAGGTACTACCTCCCCATCGCCCCTATGACTGTGCCATTGATTTGTTGCCGAATGCTAAGCTTCCCAAGAGCAGGTTGTACTCCCTGTCACGTCCTGAGACTCAGGCTATGGCAGAGTACATTCAGGAGAACTTGGCTAAAGGATTTATCAGACCTTCACAGTCTCCAGTTGGGTCGGGGTTCTTCTTCGTGGGTAAAAAGGACGGTTCATTGCGACCCTGCATCGACTTCAGGGAATTGAACCGTATCACGATTAAAAACTCATACCCACTGCCTCTCATTTCGGTCTTGTTTGACCAGCTTCGTACTGCCACCATTTTTTCTAAGATTGACCTACGCGGTGCGTACAATCTAATCCGAATAAGAGAGGGGGATGAATGGAAGACTGCCTTTAATACCCACTCAGGGCATTATGAATATTTGGTGATGCCTTTTGGGCTCTGTAATGCCCCGGCAGTCTTCCAGGATTTCATGAACGATGTGCTCAGGGAATATTTGGATAGATTCTTAGTTGTATACTTAGATGACATCCTAATCTTCTCCCATTCCCTGGAGGAACATCGGAAGCATGTACGCTTAGTCCTCCAGAAACTCAGAGACCACCGGCTTGGGGCGAAGCTGGAGAAGTGCGAATTTGAAGTTCAGCAAATCGCATTTCTAGGATATATTATCTCCCCAGAAGGTTTCCAAATGGAGGGTTCCAAGGTACAGGCAGTCCTGGATTGGGTGCAGCCCACTAGTTTGAAGGCGCTTCAGCGTTTCCTGGGCTTTGCAAATTTTTATAGACGATTTATCGCTGGATTTTCGTCTATAGTGGCGCCCTTGGTGGCACTCACTAAGAAAGGGGCGGATGTTGCTCACTGGTCTCGTGAGGCCAAAGCGGCTTTTGCCCGTCTCAAAAGGGCATTTGTCTCGGCCAAGGTGCTGCGACACCCAGATCCAGAGCGTCCTTTTGTGGTGGAGGTGGATGCCTCTGAGATGGGTATTGGGGCAGTGCTCTCTCAGATGGGAGTGTCTGATCATCGCCTTCATCCCTGTGCTTACTTTTCCCGTAAATTTTCGCCTGCCGAGATGAATTATGACGTGGGTAACCGGGAATTGTTGGCTATTAAGGATGCACTCGAGGAGTGGAGACACTGGCTTGAGGGGGCTAAGTTTGTGGTCTCAATTCTCACCGACCATAAGAATTTGGCATATTTAGAGTCAGCGAAGCGTCTCAATGCCAGGCAGGCACGATGGGCTTTGTTTTTTGCTCGCTTTAATTTTTTGATAACATATCGCCCTGGGTCAAAAAACATCAAGGCTGATGCGCTCTCGCGGAGTTTTGCTCCAATCCAGGAGACCACCGAGGAGCCGTTGCCCATTGTGTCCCCATCATGTATTAAAGTGGGCATTACCCAGGACCTCTTGTCATTAGTCCTTAGAGCACAGGAGCAGGCTCTTCCAGACCTTCCGGTAGGTCTTTTGTTTGTGCCTCCTAGGTTAAGACAGCGAGTGTTCCTGGAATTCCATGCCAAGAAGTCGGCAGGTCACCTGGGTATTGCCAGAACTCGGGAGTTGCTATCTAGGGCGGTGTGGTGGCCCTCGGTGGCTAAGGATGTGGATCAGTGGGTTCGGGCATGTGACATCTGTGCCCGAAATAAGACTCCTAGAGGGGTTCCTGTTGGCCCATTACATCCACTCTCTATTCCATCTAAGCCATGGACCCACATTTCAATGGATTTTGTTGTGGACTTGCCCAAATCCTCTGGGATGACAGCCATCTGGGTTGTCGTTGACAGGTTTTCGAAGATGGCGCACTTCGTTCCACTGGTTGGGCTGCCATCGGCCAGATGCCTGTCTGAATTATTTATGCTGCATGTTGTGCGCCTCCACGGGTTGCCATTTGATGTGGTCTCTGACCGCGGATCCCAGTTTGTGGCCAAATTCTGGAGGGCATTTTGTTCCGATCTCCAGATTTCTGTCAGCTTGTCGTCAGGCTACCATCCGCAGTCTAATGGGCAGACTGAAAGGGTGAACCAGACCTTGGAGCAGTTCCTCAGGTGTTATGTCTCCAAGTGTCAGACTGACTGGGTTGCTCATCTGTCAATGGCGGAGTTTGCCTATAACAACGCGGCTCACTCTGCTACAGGGATCTCTCCCTTCCTTTGTGTGTATGGGCATCATCCTAAGGCCAATTCTTTTGACCCCCTGGACTCCACGCCTGGTGGTTCCTCTGTCGTTTCGGTCCTTAGAGGTATTTGGAGGAAAGTGAAGAAAGCCCTTGTCTGTGTCATTAGTGACCAAAAGGGTTTTTGATAAGCGGAAAAGACCCTGCAGCTTCAAATTAGGAGACTGCGTCTGGTTGTCTACCAAGAATTTGAAGTTGAAACAGCCATCTCATAAGTTAGGCCCCCGGTTCATCTGCCCTTATAAGATCACCAGGGTTATCAATCAGGTGGCATTTCAGTTAGATCTGCCCCGTTCTTTGGGTATCAATAAAACATTTCATTGTTCCCTTTTAAAACGGGCGATTAGTAATCCTTCTTCCAGAGGAAGACCTTCCCCTCTTCTGATACGTGGCCAGAGGGAGTTTGTTGTTGAAAGGATTCTTGACTCCAAGATGGTTCGGGGTCGGCTGTCATTTTTGGTGCACTGGAAGGGGTATGGCCCGGAGGAGCGGTCGTGGGTGCGCAGTTGTGATCTTCATGCCCCCAGACTGATACGCTCTTTCTTCTCGCAGTTCCCCGATAAACCCGGTGGTAGGGGTTCTTTGACCCCTCGTCAGAGGGGGGGTACTGTTAGGGTTAACCTGAGCGCAGCTGATACTCCGGTTCGGGTCTTTTGCTGTGCAGTGGTTACAGGCATGGGATCCGGTGCTGGTTTTTGTGCTCACAGTCTGTGAGGTCTGAGGGGGGCGTGGACAGCACCTGCTTTATAAGGCCTCTTCTCAGGTTAAGCAGATGCTGCTGAATCTTTGTTGGTTAGTCAGTTCCTGAAAGTTAGCCAGTACTGTGTAGCTTTGTATTTGTTGTTGCTTACTGCAAATAGGCCTGGGCATTTGGTACTACACTCTGCCAATCCAGACCTAGCAGTAAGACTGGAGTCAGTCGTTTAGCCTGCTGAGGTTCTTTTGCTATTCTGTGAACCCAGCAGGTTTGTGGCTGTACTTTCAGACCTGCCTGCATAATCCTTTCTCACTGTGCAGAGCGTCCATGTGTCAGTTTAGTGGCAGTAAGCTGAACCTGGGCCCTGCAAGTGAGAATTAGGATTGTGGAGACTCTCCTTGTGTCTATTATGCCATCTCTGACCAAGGAGTTTACTGCCACACCCGTTGGTAACCCTTTAGGGTTTTGCTGTTGCCCTTAGCAACAGCATTTCGGGTTCTCTACGTATTAAAACACAACATCTTGCTTTTTCCATCTGAGCATTTCTAATACTAGGGAGACACCCAGTTTCTTAGCCTCTGGGCTTCTCTGTTCACTCTGTGTTGGTTTTGTTACCCTATCACCTTCTGTGTACGTTATGTCATATTTCCCAGTCTGTCTGTGAGTTCATTTGTTTTGCATCCCTCTCTGTTCAGACACCAGTACATTCCTGCAGGCACTGGTGTGTATAACAGTTCAAACACCAGTACATTCCTGCAGGCACTGGTGTGCATAACAGTAGGATAAGGATTACATACAGTGGCCGCAGCGGCTCGAATTAAAGTGTATTAAGGTATAGCTTTTTGTCCTGTTAAATAATCATCATTCACAATTGGGGCTCGATACGGTTTTTCACACACTCAAGGGCTAGCAGATCATAGCAGACTTTAATCTATCAGCAAAGGGTGGAAATACATCTTTATGTTAAACCTTTTTCTGGTTGCTGGATGTTTTAAAACCCTATTTGTGTGCTGTTAGATTGCGTCTGCTCTGTCTAGTCTGCAGAGGTGCTGATAGAATCCGGAGGTAAACATGAAAAAAGCTATTTAAAATCTGTGCAATTTTTTGGCGCCAAAAGCATACACAAAGGGTACTGATACTTTGCATACCCTCTCACATTTTGTTGCCACAAGGTATAGATTTTTAGATCAGTTTAGATCTGTGTGAAATCGGATACATGTGGTTGCTATATAGATAAATTTGAATTAGTGTGTTAAGGGAGTAATTATAAAAACACAAAACGCAGTTCTGGCCTGGTCGAAAAGGGTTACACAGAACAAGTGGGGGTTGTGTTTGTGAGCAATTATAGTTTGTATTGCTCACATTTATAGAGGTTGTGTGATGTGTTTTATTGCGGACGCAAGTTTTGTACACGTGGCCCGGACAAAGTACATGAGCGCGCACGCAGCGTAAAAGGCATGCACCGTCGCGTGTTTATGCAAGGTTGCATAGGAGTGCGGACGCTAAGTACAAATCACACGATAGTTGTTCAATTAAAGGAGGGGTAGTATACCTTAAATACAAATAGCACAGTACTATCCGATTTCAAAAGCAGATTAGTATAAGACGTTTGTCTAAACTGTACTGCCTCTGGGGTAAAGCTGCCGATCAGAAAGAGTGGAAATTTTCTGTACAGAAAAACTGTGTATTTGTGTGAGCTGAAAGTAAGAGTGAGTGTATTTGAACCCCGTGAATTCGATATCCCATCTGTGGTACACCAAGTAAGTGGAGGCTTGTCGGCATGAGGCGGCGGACTCACGTTAGTATAGATAGTAAAGTACGCAAATCGTGAGGAGATTTGCAGAGGAGCGTAATAGGGAATTGTGCATTGTGTAGTATTGAAGTAAAGGTTTTTTGTTACGCTCCGGCTGAGGATCGCAGCTTGTATATTCAACTCCAGTGGTCGTAGAGCGGATAGGTAACAAGTACCTATATGCTGTGCGATTGGACCGCGCGTTTGTGGGTGTGATACGTGACGCAAATTGATACCCTTGTGCGAACTTTCTGCACAAAACCGCGGCATCATTAGCGCCATGTAGAGCATACGCAAGCATGATTTGTGTATAAGTGCATAGGGAGTTTTCGCTGGTCTCTCCCAGGAAAATCTCCAACAGTGGATATTCACTGGAATAGGTTAGGGTCCTCACTGGGTATGCGGTGGTCACTATTGGAGTGAGTTGTGGTACATCAGTGGAGAAGGAGTGGGTGAAAGCGCTCAAAGAACTTTCACCATCTATTCGTGTCGTGCATTGGGGATTGCGTTAAAGGAAAAAGTCCGCAATGGGATCCAATTGCACAAGCGGTGGACATATGGTAGCCAGGGTTCAGGTTGAAGAGCCACGGCCCAAGGGGTCAGCGAGGTTTATTATGTGTGGGAAATATGGTCCACATGCGGAGACTTTTTGTTCTGAATAGGTACGTATGAGTGCGGAAGATAGGGCATCATTCCCTAGGATGGGCAGCTTTGAGCCAGAGGTACTGCAGAACGTAAAGATTAGAATATGTCTGATAAAATCTAGGAAACAAAGGATCAGACATAACGATTGTTTAAACTTGTGGCAGCAAGAGGGGAATGTGCAGAGGGAATTGGCTCTCACAGCAAATTACAAACATAGCAGGAGTGTGGGCACGAACACACCATTACCGACACAGGTCTAAGGGGAGAAAATGGCTACAATCAATGGTATGTCTGTAAATGATAGAAAAATGCAGAATCAATGTGTTAACCTTAACCCTTGAAAGTTGTATCCTGTTTTGAACTCTCTCCAAGGTCATAGGTCAGAGGAAAATGATGCATCCATCCCACTCTCAGCCCTTATCCAGGCAGTCGCCTTACAGGAAATTCAGGTGGGCCCTGTCCAACCAGTAAGAGCAGTAACAGTATCCCCCACTGAAAGGACTGGTGAGATCACAGACATCGGTAAGTGTGAGACTGTTCATTACATGGAGACATTAATACCTCACAGTGAGCAGATCAAGAATGGAATGGTTGGGCTACATCCTGTCTTGGAAATAGTAACTCCCAATAGGAGAACCGATAGTCAGGGAGTAACCCTCACCAGGAATAATGCAATGTATTGCCCGTGGACCAGATCAGAGCTGCGGTCAATCATTTCAGAATTCCCCGATCCCCAGAAGCATTTAGCCAGATGTCAGAAGTATAGAAAGGCTCTGGGTAATGGCCATGAACCTGCAAACAAAGATTGGCGGATACTTTTGAAAGCGTGCCTACCCCCTAATATTGACACCCACAAATTTATAACGGATTGTAAATTAGAGTCGGATAGTCCTATGACTGATGAACACAATCAGGAGAACGTGGAACGAATTAACATACAACTAGGATTGTATTTCCCCACTGCTGATAAGTGGAGCAAAATTTTCTCCATAAAACAGAGAGAAAATGAAATGACATCTGAATATTTCCATAGGGCTTTGCAAATAATGGCTAGATACACTGGGGTATCGGATATAGGGAACGATGAGAATTACAGGGAGGTGGCTGTCTCTGTGCTAATGGACGGGCTCAATAAGGCATTAAGGGACTGGGTGCAAACATCTTTGCCTAATTGGAGAGAGGTCACAGTAGATAGTCTCATAGAGTGCGTTATGGAACATTACAAGAATATCGCTATATGTAGAGAACAACAGGAAGAGAGGGTGAGGACGGTAAGTATACAGGCATATACAGGAAAAACCCATCTGCCTAAACCTCAGACCCCTAATGGTAAATCAAGGTCAATAATATGTTATACTTGTAGGAAGGAAGGACATTTTGCCAGGGATTGTAGGAGTAGTAGGACACATAGTCAATATAGACCCCCTAGACAGAAAACACAAGCCACATTATTAAACACATAGACGGGACCAAGGGACATATAGTAAGGAATCACGAGCCATATAGAAAACACAGATTCGGCTAATGGGAAGAACGGAATATATGCAACATTACCCTTTGACAAAACTTGCTGGGGTTAAAATGGGGCCTCTAAACTTTTGCTTCTTTCTCTAGTAGAAATGGCCCCTGATTAAACTTAACAGGAGCTTTGTTAAGATGATATACATAAGATGTGCTCCCGCTCAGGAAGTACAAGTCACTGTTCTAGATGCATGTCCATCACAGGTAGAGGAAATTATCTCACAGATACCGGGATCCCTATGAACTTAGGATGGACAGGACACTGGATTGATGGCTGGGATAGTCCCAGTAGTGACACAGCATGCACAGGTTTTAAGGGGAGTAGACCAAGTAGAGAAGTCATTCCCCATAGTGCCCAATTCAGTTGTCAAATTCTCTTTATCTCTACAAACTTATCTGTCACTAACTTCTATGTGATTTTTCTTTCTTCACAAGTTTCCTCTTCCTCTTACGTTCACCAACAGGAGGGTACAATACATCGACCCGATTACAGTTCAAACGCCACATGCCTACTCGGTCCTTCAGAGTTCTGCCTAAATCCAGTATATCTCACCAACAAAAGGACACCAGTATTACTGCAGTGTGCCTGGTCATGCACAAAGGGTGGAGAATGAGAATACTGGTGAGGGGAGACTGTGTACAGACACCGATATGCATGATGGTGTGACAGCCTGTTGGTGAATACCAAACCTGACATTTTTCTTTTTTATTATTATTCCCCTCTCTTCTCACATCCAGAGACGGTTTACTTCACACAACTGATAACACACGACAGTAAATTGGAATGGAAAAAAATTGTGTTCTCTACAGGAAAATGAGGTCTGGAAGTCAAAGGGGTATGGTCAGGAGTCCTCAGGACTTTGGACAGATGGACACGGTAAGCCAGTGGCCTCCAGAGCATATCTTCGAAGTCTAGCTGAGGCGGCACACGGTCTGACTCATCTGGGCAAAGAGGGTATGTGCAAGCTGGTAAGAGCCTACTGGAGTGCGCCAGGATTCTCTTCTCATGCAGGTAAGAGAGCAATGACATGTCTTACTTGCTTGAGGAAGAATATTGGTAAGGCAATACCAACGGAGCCATCCCATATCCCTCCTACAGACAGACCTTTTCAGGTCATACAAATCGACTTCATACAGTTACCACCCTGTAGGAATTTGAAATATGTGTTAGTATTTACTGATGTGTTTACCAACTGGGTAGAAGCGTTCCCTGCTGCCACAAACACTGCAACGTTCACTGCAAAGAAAATTGTGCAGGAATTTGTGTGCAGATATGGTATCCCTAGAATGATTGAAAGTGATAGGGGTACCCATTTTACAGGTGAAGTCTTTCAGGTCATGTGCAAACTGATGGAAATTAATAGCATGCTGCATACTCTGTACCAGCCACAGGTGAGTGCAAAGGTGGAGAGAATGAACAGCACTATTAAGAACAAGCTGAGCAAGGTGATGGCTGAAACTGGATTGCTGTGGCCAAAAGCTTTGCCACTAGTGTTGTACAGCATCAGAACCACTCCCAGGTCACCGCTTAACTTATCACCCTTTGAAATTCTTTTTGGTCGACAACCTCATGTAATGATAGACCCCCAGGATGATTTGAAATGCAATAATGAAATAACTGTGAAATATTTGGTTAGGATGAGCCAGCAGCTGAGAAATCAACAAAGAAATCTAAAGCTGGTGATTCCTGACCTACCGAACAGTAATTGTCATGACATTGAGCCTGGGGATTATGTGATGATACAAAATTTTCTATGCTCAGGTTGCCTCATAGACAGGTGGGAAGGACCGTACCAAGTCTTGTTAACCAGCACAACAGCATTAAAGGTTACCGAAAGAGAGACTTGGGTCCACTCGTCCCACTGCAAGAAGGTCGCTGACCTGGAGAAAACTCGTGACAAAGAGCAAGGTGAAGAGAACCTCATATCACTAGAGAGTCTATTCCGGGACAGCTGAGAGGCAGGACTGTTGAAAGGCACCTGAGCGCGGAGAGCAACAAGATCAAGGACGGTTGTCGCACTATTTTCTTTTTTCACCCCCCCTGCATTTTCCTTTCTTTTCTCCTCCTTATTTTCCTTCTTTCCCCTAACAAAATTGATCTATCACAAGAGACTGCGTTGAGGGTTCTGCTAGTAACACTGTTTTTGCTCAGGACAATTTGTTTTGGTGAGGGTCCCAGAGAGGTCGAGCAAAGATCTGGAATGGGTTCTGATAGCGAGTACGAATTTGTAGGATCTCAGGAGCAGCACATCACTCGAGTAAAGGCTGGTATCAGTAAGCGCGCTGGTAGTCATGAAGCTCGGAGGCAATGTGAGGGGTTATTGTCTGATGAATATTGTATTTGTAGATATTGCGAGAACATAGTCGAAGATGGGTGCATCCAAAGATGTCAGTCCAACATTAATATCGATATGGACCGACATCCGTTGAGTGATTACCACTCATTAGTGGTATGAAACAACAAGTATGGGCCTTTGAAAAGAACAGAGGACCAAAA
This sequence comes from Pseudophryne corroboree, assembly GCF_028390025.1. Classification (NCBI taxonomy): domain Eukaryota; kingdom Metazoa; phylum Chordata; class Amphibia; order Anura; family Myobatrachidae; genus Pseudophryne; species Pseudophryne corroboree. The sequence continues at coordinate 408,391,978 of NC_086444.1, read as the reverse complement.
AAAAGGAAACTATAAGCCTTTTCCTGGGCACACTTGAAAGGATTGAAATGATGAAATTATTAAAAATTAACTTTTATTGATATGTACTTAAGAAAAAGCGAGAGCTGGCATCAATGTTTGAAGAGCATGAATGTTTGCCAGTACCAATGTTCCTGTTGTAGGCAAAATTATATTAAAGGTGAGCGAAAATATATGAACCCTCATCCATAAAGAAATTCAAACATATCCTCCATAGAAAGGAATTTGAATGAATGAGGTCACTACCTCGATTCCGATATAATATGACAAATACTATTGACCTGAGATCAGATTGATGTAATGGGTCCCAAATAGCTTAGGCTGTTGGAGAGTAAAATACCTACTGTACCTAGTATTCCCTGGTGGTTCCCCATCCAGGTACTGACCAGGCCCTGCAGTGCTTGGCTTCCAAGATCAGACGAGTTTGGGCATACTCAGTGCGGTCTGACCGTAGGTAAATTTTGTCTCCTAGGCGCACCGTTTTCCGATTGTATTGGAACCCAGGATCAATCACAAATTGAATGAGTATTGGATTGTATGTGGTCAAAAATAAATTGGGGTAATGGTATAATAAACTTAATAGAATTTTGTGCTGGGAAGTCTGATCAGTGGTGTTCTGACTTCAGACAGTAATTCTGACTATACAGTTCTGAGATACATAATACCAAACAAATACTGAGATCAATCACAAATTAAATGAAGATTAGATTATAAATGGTCAGAAAGACATAGTAATGATAATGAGATAAACTGATAGATTTTATGCCAGGAAGTCTGACCAATGGTGATCTAGATTCAAACACCAATACTGACTGTGCAATCTGTAAATTAATATTACAAAAATGCAAATGTGCTCCCAATCAGCCTAAGAAAAAGGAGGGCTTGATAATGTCCTATCTGAAATGCTCAAAACAATAAGGGAAATGTGTCTATAGTATAGTCATGGTCAGTGATATTCAATTAAGGCATATATAGTAATAGCCAAATGCATTGTCCATTGCAAGAGGGTTGCTCCTCCCCCACCCTTATCCAGTAATAATGTACAAAAAGGAGAAGGAGAAATTGAACATGATAATCATGACAATATAAATAAATAAATGTGTATCACAAAGCATGGATTTACCACCTTTCCCCTAATGAATGGGGAAGTACATGATGGACCCTGTGGAAAAGAGAAAAAAAGGGGGGGAGCCACGGTTTGGGCAGGGCGAGCCCGTTTTCGGCTGAAAGCCGAGGGCTGTCTTACCCTGACCTCTACGGGAGACCCTCAGATCAGTGGACATGCAGGAATCGAGTCTGGAGGCGCCGGCGACCGCGGTCCGTGCAACCGGAAGTTCGGGCGCCGGGACCGGAAGTGACGTACGTTTCGCTCCGAGAGCTTGATCACATGATCGCCTGCTCTCGGAGTTCCCCGCTGCCCGTATTTATGAGCGCAGCCTGACAGGAGAGTTTGAAATGCACCTGTTTATGATTATCTATAATGAATCACCTGAAAATAGGAGAGTAGATTGCGGCAGACTGGAGCTGTGTATTGGAAGTATCATTAAAAATACAATGAAAATCAGGTTTATCTGATGCTGGTCTGATTGAAGTTTGGAGAGCAATTAAGGGGATCGTATAGCTTGTTTTAAAGATCAATCTGGATATTATGATAAATTTGGAGAGAGTGAGATCAAATGGGAGAATCCGGAAGAAGTGGGAGAATATAACATGATAATATATATATAGAACAGAATGTGAGAAAGAATGAAGAAGATATGTAGTATGATGAATGAAAAAAAGAGAATGGGAGAGAATGAAATATATAGATGGAACATTGTATGGCTAAATATAAAAGAAAGGGTTGGGAATCATGTGACTATGAAGAATTGGTCTGGACACTGTAAATTGTAGATGATCAAAAATGATCAAAAATTGGCATAAGAAGTCCGTTAAGAAAATATAACTTATTGGGGGCAAGGACAGCTGTTTATATTAATAAGATAGTTGTTGGAGTGAGGTATGCGGGAGAAGAGTGAAGGTAGGAAGGGTGTGGCAATATAGGGGGAAAAAAGGCAATCTTTTGTGTATATAGGCGGATAAATACGGCGAGGTGGGGATGTAATGCGGTGGGTATGAGGTGTAGAATAAAGTGGCACAGTGAGTTAAAACTGGATGCTGATTAAAAGTTACTAAGTGAATGAATGATTGACAAAAGTGGGGGGGGAAGAGGAGTTGAAAGAGGGGGGGGGAAGGGAGGGGAAGTGGGAAGGGGGGGGTTTGAGAGGGGGGGTTTTGGAAAAAATAATAATGCGGGGGGTTGAGAGCGGAAGCAGAAATGTAGGAAGGGACTGGTGGATTGTGGGGTTTGGTTTTAATAGTGAACGGACTTGGAGCTGGTAGGTATGAGGGCAGTGACTGGTGTGGGTGCCCTTATATATGTCAATGTGAATGAAACGGAGTGTGAAATGTGAGTGAATTAGTGTGGCAAAGTGAAAAGACTGGAAGAGAAATGATGAGTGGAGATTTGGTGCTGGTGAATTTGAAAGAAGGGGGGGGGGGTTGTTTAGGCTGGATTGTGCTAAAAGGGAATTGTGCAGGTTAGTTAAAAGTGAAAAAATGAATGAATGAAGGTCTAGGGTGTGTGAGCAAGATGAATTATGCTCAGTGAGAAAAAGTCTTTATAAAAAAACACTATAGTTTAAATATTCATTTAGGCCTTTGGGAGCCAAGGTGTCTAGTCTAAAAGTCCATTCAGTCTCCTTCCTGAGGAGCATTCGTGTGATGTCTCCACCTCGGATCCCTGGTTTGATCTGTTCAAGGCCGTGTACTTTGAGATCTTTGACTGAGCTTGAATGATGAGTTAGGAAATGTTTTGCGATAGTTGTCAGTTGTTGCATTCTTTGTTGGTGTTTGGCCGCATTCCTAATGTTGCTCATATGTTCAAGAGTTCTAATTTTGAGCATGCGAGTAGTCATTCCTACATACCTCTGGTCGCATGGACAGGAAATGCAATAAACAACATTCTTACTTTTGCAGTTGAAAAAGTCATTAATTTTGATCTGATCACCATATTTGTCCACCAGTTCTTGTATGTTAACCATGTGTTGGCAGATTTTACAATTACCACAAGAATAGCTTCCTTTGATTAGTGGCCCACATGGTGATTGTTGTGAGAAATGATTACTGACTAAAAGGTCCTTTAGATTGGGTGATCGCCGCCAGCTTAGATCAATTTTGGTATTGAGTTTTTTGGCCAGATCTTCATCAGAGAGTGCATGTGCCAGTGTCTTTGCAGGATGGATTTGATCTCCCTCCATTCTTTGCAGAAATCCCCCACAAATCTTATGGTTTGGGATTCTTCTTTACGTTTCTTTGTTGTTGTGTTGAAGATTAAATTATCTCTTGTGGTTTGGGTTATGTTGTTTTTTGCTTTTTTGATGGATCGCATACTGTATCCTCTGTCTTTTAATCTGAGTATCAGTTCTTTACTTCTTATCTTGAAAACTTCATCATTTGAGCAATTTCTCCTAAGGCGTAGAAATTCTCCTTTCGGGATATTAGTTATTGTAGGGGGAAAATGTGAACTAGTTTGATACAGAAGAGTATTGGTAGCTGTGTTCTTCCTGTAGATTTCCGTGGAGATCATGTTATTGGTGTCCCTGTAAATTCGGAGGTCCAAGAAAGAGATACTGTCCTTGTTGTAGTCACAAGTGAATGAGAGATTAAGGGTATTGTTATTGAGTTGCTGTATAAAGTCCAAAAGTTCAGTTTGTGTGCCATCCCATATGATGAGTATATCATCAATATAACGTGTCCACAATATGATATGTTTGGTATAAGATTCACAGAGGTCAGAGAATACACATTCCCTTTCCCACCATCCCAGGAAGAGGTTAGCGTAAGTGGGGGCACATGCTGCCCCCATCGCTGTTCCCCTTACCTGGGTGTAGAAGAGGTTGTTAAAAGTAAAATAGTTTTTGTTCAAAACGAAATGGAGAAGTTGTAATAGAAATTGGTGAAAGTCATCCATTCCCCGCATCTTCAAAAAATATTCCACCGCCTGGATGGCAAGGTCATGTTTTATACTTGTGTATAACGCCTCAACATCGAGGCTCACAAGGAGATGTGTTTCTTCCAGATGTATATCATTGATCTTTCGAAGGACGTTGGTCGTATCCCGGGTATATGACGGAAGTTCCAAAACGTAGTCCCTAAGATGTGTATCCAAAAATGTACAGGCTTTTTCTAGTAGGCCACCATTTCCTGAGACTATAGGCCGACCGGGAGGGTCTTGGAGATCTTTATGAACCTTGGGTAAAAGGTAAAATGTTGGTACCCGAGGATTATCTACAGTTAGGTAATCCTGTTCTGACTTGGTTATGGTGCCATCATGGTATGCCCTGTTGATAATATTCATATACAATTTGGTATACCTTTCTGTAGGGTCAAAAATACTCTTCTGATAACATGCTTGGTCATCTAGCAAAGAAACAACTAGATGACCAAGCATGTTATCAGAAGAGTATTTTTGACCCTACAGAAAGGTATACCAAATTGTATATGAATATTATCAACAGGGCATACCATGATGGCACCATAACCAAGTCAGAACAGGATTACCTAACTGTAGATAATCCTCGGGTACCAACATTTTACCTTTTACCCAAGGTTCATAAAGATCTCCAAGACCCTCCCGGTCGGCCTATAGTCTCAGGAAATGGTGGCCTACTAGAAAAAGCCTGTACATTTTTGGATACACATCTTAGGGACTACGTTTTGGAACTTCCGTCATATACCCGGGATACGACCGACGTCCTTCGAAAGATCAATGATATACATCTGGAAGAAACACATCTCCTCGTGAGCCTCGATGTTGAGGCGTTATACACAAGTATAAAACATGACCTTGGCATCCAGGTGGTGGAATATTTTTTGAAGATGCGGGGAATGGATGACTTTCACCAATTTCTATTACAACTTCTCCATTTCGTTTTGAACAAAAACTATTTTACTTTTAACAACCTCTTCTACACCCAGGTAAGGGGAACAGCGATGGGGGCAGCATGTGCCCCCACTTACGCTAACCTCTTCCTGGGCTGGTGGGAAAGGGAGTGTGTATTCTCTGACCTCTGTGAATCTTATACCAAACATATCATATTGTGGACACGTTATATTGATGATATACTCATCATATGGGATGGCACACAAACTGAACTTTTGGACTTTATACAGCAACTCAATAACAATACCCTTAATCTCTCATTCACTTGTGACTACAACAAGGACAGCATCTCTTTCTTGGACCTCCGAATTTACAGGGACACCAATAACATGATCTCCACGGAAATCTACAGGAAGAACACAGCTACCAATACTCTTCTGTATCAAACTAGTTCACATTTTCCCCCTACAATAACTAATATCCCGAAAGGAGAATTTCTACGCCTTAGGAGAAATTGCTCAAATGATGAAGTTTTCAAGATAAGAAGTAAAGAACTGATACTCAGATTAAAAGACAGAGGATACAGTATGCGATCCATCAAAAAAGCAGAAAACAACATAACCCAAACCACAAGAGATAATTTAATCTTCAACACAACAACAAAGAAACGTAAAGAAGAATCCCAAACCATAAGATTTGTGGGGGATTTCTGCAAAGAATGGAGGGAGATCAAATCCATCCTGCAAAGACACTGGCACATTGTACTCTCTGATGAAGATCTGGCCAAAAAACTCAATACCAAAATTGATCTAAGCTGGCGGCGATCACCCAATCTAAAGGACCTTTTAGTCAGTAGTCATTTCTCACAACAATCACCACGTGGGCCACTAATCAAAGGAAGCTATTCTTGTGGTAACTGTAAAATCTGCCAACACATGGTTAACATACAAGAACTGGTGGACAAATATGGTGATCAGATCAAAATTAATGACTTTTTCAACTGCAAAAGTAAGAATGTTGTTTATTGCATTTCCTGTCCATGCGACCAGAGGTATGTAGGAATGACTACTCGCACGCTCAAAATTAGAACTCTTGAACATATGAGCAACATTAGGAATGCGGCCAAACACCAACAAAGAATGCAACAACTGACAACTATCGCAAAACATTTCCTAACTCATCATTCAAGCTCAGTCAAAGATCTCAAAGTACACGGCCTTGAACAGATCAAACCAGGGATCCGAGGTGGAGACATCACACGAATGCTCCTCAGGAAGGAGACTGAATGGACTTTTAGACTAGACACCTTGGCTCCCAAAGGCCTAAATGAATATTTAAACTATAGTGTTTTTTTATAAAGACTTTTTCTCACTGAGCATAATTCATCTTGCTCACACACCCTAGACCTTCATTCATTCATTTTTTCACTTTTAACTAACCTGCACAATACCCTTTTAGCACAATCCAGCCTAAACAACCCCCCCCCCTCTTCTTTCAAATTCACCAGCACCAAATCTCCACTCATCATTTCTCTTCCAGTCTTTTCACTTTGCCACACTAATTCACTCACATTTCGCACTCCGTTTCACTCACATTGACATATATAAGGGCACCCACACCAGTCACTGCCCTCATACCTACCAGCTCCAAGTCCATTCACTATTAAAACCAAACCCCACAATCCACCAGTCCCTTCCTACATTTCTGCTTCCGCTCTCAACCCCCCCATTATTATTTTTTCCAAAAAAAACCCTCTCAAACCCCCCCTTCCCACTTCCCCCCCCCCCCCCACTTTTGTCAATCATTCATTCACTTAGTAACTTTTAATCAGCATCCAGTTTTACCTCACTGTGCCACTTTATTCTACACCTCATACCCACCGCATTACATCCCCACCTCGCCGTATTTATCCGCCTATATACACAAAAGATTGCCTTTTTCCCCCCTATATTGCCACACCCTTCCTACCTTCACTCTTCTCCCGCATACCTCACTCCAACAACTATCTTATTAATATAAACAGCTGTCCTTGCCCCCAATAAGTTATATTTTCTTAACGGACTTCTTATGCCAATTTTTGATCATTTTTGATCATCTACAATTTACAGTGTCCAGACCAATTCTTCATAGTCACATGATTCCCAACCCTTTCTTTTATATTTAGCCATACAATGTTCCATCTATATATTTCATTCTCTCCCATTCTCTTTTTTTCTTTCATCATACTACATATCTTCTTCATTCTTTCTCACATTCTGTTCTATATATATATTATCATGTTATATTCTCCCACTTCTTCCGGATTCTCCCATTTGATCTCACTCTCTCCAAATTTATCATAATATCCAGATTGATCTTTAAAACAAGCTATACGATCCCCTTAATTGCTCTCCAAACTTCAATCAGACCAGCATCAGATAAACCTGATTTTCATTGTATTTTTAATGATACTTCCAATACACAGCTCCAGTCTGCCGCAATCTACTCTCCTATTTTCAGGTAATTTCATTATAGATAATCATAAACAGGTGCATTTCAAACTCTCCTGACATGCTGCGCTCATAAATACGGGCAGCGGGGAACTCAGAGAGCAGGCGATCATGTGATCAAGCTCTCGGAGCGAAACGTACGTCACTTCCGGTCCCGGCACACGAACTTCCGGTTGCACGGACTGTGGCCGCCGGCGCCTCCAGACTCGATTCCTGCATGTCCACTGATCTGAGGGTCTCCCGTAGAGGTCAGGGTAAGACAGCCCTCGGCTTTCAGCTGAAAACGGGCTCTCCCTGCCCAAACCGTGGCTCCCCCCCTTTTTTTCTCTTTTCCACAGGGTCCATCATGTACTTCCCCATTCATTAGGGGAAAGGTGGTAAATCCATGCTTTGTGATACACATTTATTTATTTATATTGTCATGATTATCATGTTCAATTTCTCCTTCTCCTTTTTGTACATTATTACTGGATAAGGGTGGGGGAGGAGCAACCCTCTTGCAATGGACAATGCATTTGGCTATTACTATATATGCCTTAATTGAATATCACTGACCATGACTATACTATAGACACATTTCCCTTATTGTTTTGAGCATTTCAGATAGGACATTATCAAGCCCTCCTTTTTCTTAGGCTGATTGGGAGCACATTTGCATTTTTGTAATATTAATTTACAGATTGCACAGTCAGTATTGGTGTTTGAATCTAGATCACCATTGGTCAGACTTCCTGCCATAAAATCTATCAATTTATCTCATTATCATTACTATGTCTTTCTGACCATTTATAATCTAATCTTCATTTAATTTGTGATTGATCTCAGTATTTGTTTGGTATTACTTATCTCAGAACTGTATAGTCAGAATTACTGTCTGAAGTCAGAACACCACTGATCAGACTTCCCAGCACAAAAATCTATTCAGTTTATTATACCATTACCCCAATTTATTTTTGACCACATACAATCCAATACTCATTCAATTTGTGATTGATCCTGGGTTCCAATACAATCGGAAAACGGTGCGCCTAGGAGACAAAATTTACCTACGGTCAGACCGCACTGAGTATGCCCAAACTCGTCTGATCTTGGAAGCCAAGCACTGCAGGGCCTGGTCAGTACCTGGATGGGGAACCACCAGGGAATACTAGGTACCGTAGGTATTTTACTCTCCAACAGCCTAAGCTATTTGGGACTCATTACATCAATCTGATCTCAGGTCAATAGTATTTGTCATATTATATCGGAATCGAGGTAGTGACCTCATTCATTCAAATTCCTTTCTATGGAGGATATGTTTGAATTTCTTTATGGATGAGGGTTCATATATTTTTGCTCACCTTTAATATAATTTTGCCTACAACAGGTACATTGGTACTGGCAAACATTCATGCTCTTCAAACATTGATGCCAGCTCTCGCTTTTTCTTAAGTACATATCAATAAAAGTTAATTTTTAATAATTTCATAATTTCAATCCTTTCAAGTGTGCCCAGGAAAAGTCTTATAGTTTCCTTTTTTTTGGTCCTCTGTTCTTTTCAAAGGCCCATACTTGTTGTTTCATAGTTGTTATAACTATCTTCCTGGAGCACCACCAACCATTTGCCGAATTTATTATCAGTAGTAGGCCTTTATGTTGGTTTAAAAAATATATATATTATCAAATTTACTGAACTGAAATCGTTATATCCTGTGCTGATTTATTATCTTTTGCTAAGGTCTTAAACCAGACAGAATGTTGAGTGTGCTCCCAAGTACCTCAAGGACAGAGTAAGTCGGGATTAGTGCCATATCCTTTAACGTTAGATGAGGTACTCGAATTACGGGGTGGGAGACTGGTGGACAAGAAATTCAATATATCTAGGCCCCCTAGTTTGAAGCTCCACCAGTATCATGTAGACAGATTACTAAAATGCTTTAATGTTTCCAATTTCCGAAAAACAGGAAATTGGGAAGTAACCTGGAATAATGAGACAATGACCTTCTCACACAGAGCTGATAGGATACCTATTGACTCTGAACTTGTACGCAAGATAGCCAACAGTGGGAGCTATTTTCGGTATAGGTATACCCGTGGAAGCAAGACCATGTGGGTTGGAAAAGTATCGCCGGGGTATTGTGCCCACATCATCCAGCCTGATACTTGTACTGAGCAGATAAGAGAACTGGGGATTGGTTTCTTTACCTGGAAAATTTGCAATATGGTGTTGTTACAATCTGTCCCCTATGTTCTCCCAGATGAGGCCTATTTCATATGTGGGAGGAAAGCGTACAAGTGGCTCACTCCGAGCTCTGAGGGATTGTGTTACATTGGAAGGGTACTACCAGAGGTCCTGACCTTAGAGCACGATAAAATGAAAGACATTCACCACAACGCTCAGACTCCTTATACTCATACCCACTATGAACACATCATCAAGAGACACATCATAGATAGGGCAGAGCACGCAGCCTCTAATTTGATCCATGAGTCCACCGGGATTCAAATTCTTCTCGCATTAGATATCACCCGTACTGCCAGAGGAATTATACATTTTAAGTACATCCATGCGCTTGCGAACTTGATAGATAATATCACTGAGATGTATGATGACACCTTTAGGTATACGGGCAGGGAGTTACAAGCATACAAGATGGAGTTGGTCCAGCACAGGATGGTCCTGAATTATGTCATGGCTGTGACGGGTGGGTACTGTGTCACTTTGGCAACTCAATATGGTGTGAAGTGCTGTATGTACATTACAAACAGCACTGATGACCCCATGGAGATCATCGATGAAAGGATGGATGAGATCTTGCAGTTGAAGTGGGAGTTCAGGAGGAGACACAATCTTACCTTGACGGCTGTGAGTAATGAACTGACCGGCTGGGTCTCATGGTTAAACCCACTCAAATGGTTTTCTGGATTAGGAGAGTGGGTGCAAAATGTAATTGCAAGTGTAGGAAAGTTTCTCCTGTGTATCCTAGGTGTCGTCATAATTATTGGGTTGATATTTAGGTGTGTTCGAATTCTGACGCGGTGCAAGCGCAGCACAAATTTGATGAGTCTAAGGAGCGAGGGCGTTGTTACAGCAGCAGATTTGATTTATGATCCATCCATAGAGACAGCGTTATGATAAGGATTGCAAATGAATTTCATGACCTGTTTTTTTCACCATTTTTCTCTGTTTCGCCCTTTACCCAGAAACATCCAACCGGAAAAGACGTCAGCCCTACCCAATGTTTATGTGAATGCATTTTTATATATGTGTCTTATCTTCATCTCTGCCACCTCCAGTTAATGGCACACATAGTCGACAGGTGTTATCCACATATACTAGCACTCACATATGTTCCCCCTCTATGTATCATCAACTAAATGTGCTCCCCATTTGTTGGTACTAGAAGCCGAAGAGGCGAGGGACTAAAAGCCCTTGCCCGAACGAAGCTCGGTAGTGTTTGTTTGCCCAAGTACAGACCCTTAATACGGGATGAGAAGGATTTAATGTATACTTCGCAATACCTCGTAGCTTATTTAGAACATATATGGCATGATGATACATGCCCCTCAGACATTGATTCATACATACATGCTTTTACTATCCCACTAGGTTATACATTTCCCACCTACAACTCTCCCCCGATCATCCAAACTTGTATATATTGTGTAGATAATATTTTCTGTTTAGTATTAAAGTGTGGCAGTTATTGATGACTGCCAAAGGGTGGACTGTCGAAGTTGACAATATTTCAGTACACACATCACGTACAAACTACACACAGATGGCCTCCATGCGCGTACTTGTTCTGCCGTGCATGCACATATTCGCAATTTGCGTATGATCGCTCCCGCGGTCCTGTGTATTAGCGCGTGGTATGAGTAATTACAGTAGTATTTGTAATCGCATGGAAAAGCCATAAAAACACATTACATATTTAATCCATATAGTGCACAATGGGGGTAATTACGAGTTGATCGCAGCAGCAAGTTTATTAGCAATTGGGCAAAACCATGTGCACTGCAGGTGGGGCACATATAACATTTGCAAAGAGAGTTAGATTTGGGTGGGTTATATTGTTTCTCTGCAGGGTAAATACTGGCTGCTTTACTTTTACCCAGCAATTTAGATTGCAGATTGAACACACCACACCCAAATCTAACTCTCTCTGCACATGTTATATCTGCCTCCCCTGCAGTGCACATGGTTTTGCCCAACTGCTAACAAAGTTCCTGCTGCAATCAACTCAGAATTACCCTCAATGTACACATAGTCTACATGCACCACACCAGCGAGTTATACTTGCTTAAAGGGTATGATAACAAAGGGATTCACCTTTACAGGATAGGAGGGGACAGAATTAGGTTAGGAGGTGGTGTTTCATATCCAGCTGTAGAGTATTTTAAGAGCAATATTCCGGTGTTAGTTTGCAGAAGATCGCACGCTCCTGCGAATAGTTATGCGCAGGAGCAGAATATTAATATCAACTGTATTTACTGTACTCCTGATATTCGGCGGGAACCCAGTGGAGAAAATCTGCAAGTGCACCTGGACCAGACATCATCCACCTATTCAAACCGACCTATGACTTCTCATGTACTGTAAATGACCATCCCAGTGACCAATAGACAAAGAGATTACAGTTTCCATTGTGTTATGTTTTGGACAAATGTATAAAAAGCCAGCTGCAGGCCCGGTCACACACAATCTCTGAAGATCATCTACCTTGATGATTGAGGACCGGACCGGGAAGCACTGGCGAACAAACATATGTACCATTCACTGTAGCCTTTTTCTCTTATTGTATTGTATTATTCTTGTAACCCCCTGCTAGTAAAATAACCGTTGGTGGGTAGGACCCCAACATAGTTTTGAAATACAATTTGGTGTCATGTCCCATTTCCTGCTAAGGTTTAAGGTATATTACTATCACACGTGTAGATGCATTGTGCTCTCAGTGTGTCCGTGTGTGTGTGTATGCACTGCGTGTACTTTGGGGGTAATTCCAAGTTGATCGCAGCAGGAATTTTTTTAGCAGTTGGACAAAACCATGTGCACTGCAGGGGGGGCAGATATAACACGTGTAGAGAGAGTAAGATTTGGGTGGGTTATTTGGTTTCTGTGCAGGGTAAATACTGGCTGCTTTATTTTTACACTGCAATTTAGATTGCAGATTGAACTCACCACACCCAAATCTAACTCTCTCTGCACATGTTATATCTGCCTCCCCTGCAGTGCACATGGTTTTTCCCAACTGCTAACAAAGATCCTGCTGCGATCAACTCAGAATTACCCCCTTTGTACGTCCATCACGGCGTGAGTACGCAAAGTGCGTACAGGGTACGGGCCTTTGTACGCTAACTGTGTAAAAAGTACGTAGGATAAGGATTACATACAGCGGCCGCAGCAGCTCGAATTAAAGTGTATTAAGGTATAGCTTTCTGTCCTGTTAAATAATCAGCATTCACACGCTTTTTCCAGTTTATTTAATGGGCTTTTACTGCCCAGAGCTTAGCCCCGCCCCCCTAATTTATCCGTTACCATTGTCAATGGGAGGCACTGCTATCAGCGCCTCCCAAACTCATTTTAATGTATTAAATGATTAGAATAATATGAAGAAGTTACTCCTGACACAAAATATGTGTCATAAGTATCTTCTTTGTATTCTTTCAATCATTAATGACAGGGGAGGCACTGCCTCCCCTGACTGCACGTACCTGGCACACGTAAAAAACACCATACATACAAACAAAATAAAATTGTAAGCAGAAATCCATTTCGGTGTAAGTAATCAGGTAAACCTAATGAACAATAGACCAGCATTTACCATGTGCACCAGAACTCAAACAGAAATACAAATATAATGTTTTATTTTGGCTAACCATGATGGTCATTTGGGTGGCTTGTCATCACATACTATCATGATGATTGGCCTATTTGTATATGGAGGCCTGGAGCTGTGGTCCCACCCACCCCATCGTTAATCTGGCCCTGATTAATTTTGCACTATATAGCAGAGATTCTCAAAAGCAGTCCTCAAGGCGGGATACAGTTATGTGGATACGGTATGCTGACTGGCGGTCTCCTGACCGCCAGTAACGCATACCCAACACCTCACAGGCACCCCAATGGCCCAGGCTTTAAGTTTATTCATGCTTGACCACAGATGACTTAATTAACACTTCAGTCAATTTGACCTAACCATCTGTGCTAAGCTATGGATACTCCTAAAAGCTGGACCAATGGGGTGCCTTGAGGACCACGTTTAAGAACCTCTGCAATATAGAATAGTTAATTACAAACTTATGGCCCGATTCAGACCTGATCGCTGTTGTGCGAAATTGCACAGTGGCCTTATTGAACGACTGCGCATGCGTACGCACTGCAATGCCCAGGTGCGACGCGAAACAGCTACAAATGGTGTGAAAATTTCGATCACTAGGGGTAAGCAAGGTGATTGATATGAAGAGGACGTTTGTCGGTGGTAACTGGACGTTTTCTGGGAGTGTCAGGAAAAATGCAGGTATTCCCAAATGTTTTCTGTGAGGGTGTGTGACGTCAGCTCTGGCCCCCAACAGCCTGATTCTATTGCACTGTAGGAGTAAGTCCTGGGCTACGCACAGCCTGGAAAAATAATTAGATGGTGAGTGAGTTGCGAACGGATTTGCAGATGTCCACTGTCTGGCGAAGTTTTTGCACGGTGTACGCATGCAATTGCACACTTACATGGGGTGGGTTTTCACTCTCTATGGGCGGCGGCTATCTGATCTCAGACCTCTGCAAATTTGCAGAGGATTGATCAGGTCTGAATTAGGCCCTTAGTACATACATACTAATGCGAGCAAGCACAGACTATAGTGTGTCTTCTCCAGTCTGATCTATGTGAAATCGATGGTCCAACCAGACAACATTTCTGCATACCAAGGGAGTCATGCTAAATTGGGTGTACGCCAGTTTGCTTAGTATAATACACACATTTATGCCAACAAAACAAAGTATAATAATAATAATAATAATAATAATAATAATAATTTTATTTATATAGCGCTCTTTCCCCAACAGGACTCATAGGCCTGCAACCATATGCAGATCTGGGGGCTCATTTATCAACAAGTGATAAAACTCGCTGTGAATGATAAAACTTGTGTATGATAACTGGTGTTCCAGCCAATCAGCTCCTACCTGTCATGTGTTAGAAAAATGATAGTTGGGAGCTGATTGGCTGGTGCACCATTTATCACACGCAATGAGTTTTATTATTCACAATGAGTTTGATCACTTGTTGATAAATGGGCCTCTTGGTATTACCGCCTCTGTTCAGCTGCTTTATGTATGCTCCATTGCTCATGCTTATGTTACATCATTTTGTGGGTGTATTTTACAAATATTTATTTGCGACCTTCAATAGTACATGAGAAGTGCATACTCATTGTATTATATAGGGTTTTCTTATTAAAATTAAACCAAGTAATTTCTTTGCTATCAAAATAAATCTTATAACTTTTCCTGTGCCATCATCTGGTTTGGTAATAAGCTTGAACAGTCTAACAAATGATACAATGGTTGTTCCAAGTTCACTTACAATCATACAATCTCATAACACGATATCTAGCATACACACTATGAAATCTTTGGAACGATGACACAACATATTGTGTCCAGGGATTGTATCCAATGAATTGTTACTCGTGCACACACTGCAGAGGCCAACATATCATGTAGTTGTGTTGTGTGGTCCTTCTTACATTTTATACTATGGGCCTTATTCATGGTTGTTAGCAAACCAAAAAAGCACACTAATGGGCAAAACCATGTTGCACTGCAGGTGGGGCAGATGTAACATGTGCAGAGAGAGGTAGATTTGGGTGGGGTGTGTTCAAACTGAAATCTAAATTACAGTATAAAAAATAAAGCAGCCAGTATTTACCCTGCACAGAAACAATATAACCCACCCAAATCTAACTCTCTCTGCATATGTTACATATACGGCACCTGTAGTGCATACTTATGCAATCCAGTCACCGTACAGTGGGTGTCATTCTGACCCGTTCACTCGCTGCATTTTAACGCAGCAGAGCGAACGGGTCCCTACTGCGCCGTAGGGTGCCGGCGCATGCTAGAAGTCCGAAGGCCGTAGCAGGGATACAAACGCCTCTGCCTGATTGACAGGCAGAGGCGATCGCTGGGTGGGAGGGGGCGGAACGGCGTGGGTTTGGTCTGGCCAACGCAGGCTTGGCCGGACTGAACGGGGGGCGGCCCGCAGCGGCTGCGTGACGTCACCCGCAGCCGCTGCGGGCCGGAGAGCGATGAGTAGCTCCCGGCCAGCACGCTAAAGCTGCACTGGCCGAGAGCTACTCTCGAAGTGCAAAGGCATCGCCGCTGTGCGATGACTTTGCACTTATGCGACGGGGGGCCGGACTGACATGCGGGGCGGGCTATCCCTGTGCTGGGCGTCCCCCCACATGTCAGGGAAGAAGATCGTAGCTGTGCTAAATTTAGCACAGCTACGATCAACTCGGAATGACCCCCTGTGACACCTCCACCCTAACAGAATTTAAACAGACCATGATAAATTTATTTAGGTTAGTATAATGAACCCTGGGGTAGATGTAAGAAGGGTCGATATGGGGGGGAAGAGGTATCAACGCACTTCTCCCCCATGTATTACCGTATCGAACTAAAAGATAGCAGACGTATATGCAGGGCAATGTATGAACGGTCAGTTGATTTCGACAGCTGCAGGTGATGTTGCCCTATCTCTATAGCAGGAATAATTCTGTCCCTGTCTGTGGCAGCTGCTGGCTCTTGACTGCACAGGAGATCTTGCGATAGTAGCAAGATCTCGCACATGCTCAGTGGAGCCAGCCGGGGTTGAGAGTGAGACACAGTACATCAGCACTAGGCTGATGTCCTGTGTATTCTAGCAGGGACTGCCGGAGGGGAGAGTTTTAACTCCCCCACTCAGGCAGACAAGATGTTAATACATATTAAGCATATCTGTTGTGCACTAGTTATGATCTAGTACTCATCCTAGAAGATGTAAAGAAACATGTCTTTTAGCTAACATCTTGTTACTCCACTATTCGGGAAGAAAGCTATTAAGGGTGGTGTTATCATCATCGTTCTCCTCTATATTGGCACCAAATGTCTTCAGTTTTTTAGGCTTTGCTTTTCCCTGCTGGTCACTGTCTGGCAGCAGAGAAGAGATACACCTCATTTCTGTGTAGCTGGCTGTGTAACGCTTCTGTTTTTGCTTCAGAGAAGAAATTTTGGCAGCAAGTGCGATCGTAGTGACAATGAAGACAGTGCACACAACAGCAAGAATGAGAATAGTTATCATGCATTGTTTCATTAGAGATTGGGTATGTATTTTGTCTTCTGAAGATGTAGTCATGCGTGGTTGTGTTACTATCGCCTGTGAGGAGCCAGAGGAAACTGGAATCCATCCAATGGTACTATTATGTTCTGTTGTTATATCATTTAAGTGCATAACTGGTGTAAATGGCGTATCCTCCGACAGTTTCTGACTGGTGCTAGTCTGTATGCTGCTTGTGTGTTGCATATCTGTTGAGTGGATTTGGATAACTGTAGTGCCTTTATTAGGTTTACTACTTGTGAAAATTGATAATTCTTCAGATGTGGTGGGAATTAGCGTAGAGTCAGTGGTTGATGGTTTTCTTACTTCTGTTACTAATTTATCTAGGCGTGTTGTCTCTACTTCCCCAAGCTTCTCTCCAGCTTCTTTCGTTGTCTGCTCAATATCCATAAAAGGGGTGGTGTCATCTCTACTAAGGAGAGCCATGGTCTGAGTTTCATCAAGAAGTGTACTAACTGCCTCCAGAATATGTGCGGTGCTATCAGAGAATTCTTGCAGTGGTGATTCTGAGGTACTTTCAGAGCTGATAGTTGATGTGGCATCATTCATTTCTCTTTTCATGCGGAAAAAAATGGGGGATGCATCATCCAATATGTCCGATGTTGCCCAGTTCAGCTGGTAGTTTATGCCAAGGGGAGAACTGTTTGATCTCTTTAGTAATTTATCCATATGATCAGCCAAAGGGGATTCATCCATAAGTGGGAGCTTGTAAGCAGTTGCAGCTAAGAATGATGTATAAATCAGTAGAAGTTTTGTTGATGGAGGAGACATCCTGCCTGTAACATAGATTTTAAAAATAAGTTAGTACAAAATAGTATAGTTTATTTTTTTTTTATTATTATTATTATTATTATTACTACTACTACTACTACTTCTTCTTCTACTACTAATACTACTACTATTATTATTTTTATTACTACTATTAATATAACTAATATAGTAGTAATAGTAACATAGTAATATAAGTTAAAGAGAAGATATACGTAAAAAACTGTAATACTATATGAAATAATTATTTTAACTCAATATATACAAAATGTGATGTATTTGGTATTGAGAAACAACATTCCTGTGCGCTTACTTCCTGTTCTAAAAAATCTGGTAAAGGAAATTACTAGAACTAATAATAAAGTTAGCAGTACAAAAATAAATATGTTATTTGCAAGAATTTATAAAATGTACAAATACAATTAAATGCCTATTTGTTGTTTATTTTATCATTTGGAATGTAACAAGGTGCTTTTTAAACCCTGGATTAACTTTTATGTTAGTTTTACATTTAAAGATAAATTACCAATTATAGTAAGTACTCTTAATGAAATGTGACATGCTGTACTATACAAAATCTAACTTAAGTGAACTAAAAAACATGAATTGGAACGGAAGTGAAAATAGAAGCTTAGAGACTGCCAAAAGCCAAAAAATATGTGGTGATTCACCTAATGTGGTTAAAAAACAAAAACAAATGTGTGTTACTGTAGGTGCTATTTGTGTATGAAACCAAGGGGAACAGTGCATACTAAAGGTGCATACACACTGAGCACTTTTCCCCCCTGCCCAGCAATGTCAGTGGGGGTGAACGGCTTTCCATAGCAGGACGCTATGGAAAGTAGAGATGTGCACCGGAAATTTTTCGGGTTTTGTGTTTTGGTTTTGGGTTCGGTTCCGCGGCCGTGTTTTGGGTTCGAACGCGTTTTGGCAAAACCTCACCGAATTTTCTTTGTCGGATTCGGGTGTGTTTTGGATTCGGGTGTTTTTTTCAAAAAACCCTAAAAAACAGCTTAAATCATAGAATTTGGGGGTCATTTTGATCCCAAAGTATTATTAACCTCAATAACCATAATTTCCACTCATTTTCAGTTTATTCTGAACACCTCACACTATTATTTTTAGTCCTAAAATTTGCACCGAGGTCGCTGGATGACTAAGCTCAGCGACCCAAGTGGCCGACACAAACACCTGGCCCATCTAGGAGTGGCACTGCAGTGTCACGCAGGATGGCCCTTCCAAAAAACACTCCCCAAACAGCACATGACGCAAAGAAAAAAAGAGGCGCAATGAGGTAGCTGTGTGACTAAGCTCAGCGACCCAAGTGGCCGACACAAACACCTGGCCCATCTAGGAGTGGCACTGCAGTGTCAGGCAGGATGGCCCTTCCAAAAAATACTCCCCAAACAGCACATGACGCAAAGAAGAAAAAAAAGAGGCGCAATGAGGTAGCTGTGTGAGTAAGCTAAGCGACCCTAGTGGCCGACACAAACACCTGGCCCATCTAGGAGTGGCACTGCAGTGTCACGCAGGATGGCCCTTCCAAAAAACACTCCCCAAACAGCACATGACACAAAGAAAAAAAGAGGCGCAATGAGGTAGCTGTGTGACTAAGCTCAGCGACCCAAGTGGCCGACACAAACACCTGGCCCATCTAGGAGTGGCACTGCAGTGTCAGGCAGGATGGCCCTTCCAAAAAATACTCCCCAAACAGCACATGACGCAAAGAAAAAAAGAGGCGCAATGAGGTAGCTGTGTGAGTAAGCTAAGCGACCCTAGTGGCCGACACAAACACCTGGCCCATCTAGGAGTGGCACTGCAGTGTCACGCAGGCTGGCCCTTCCAAAAAACACTCCCCAAAAAGCACATGACGCAAAGAAAAATGAAAGAAAAAAGAGGTGCAAGATGGAATTGTCCTTGGGCCCTCCCACCCACCCTTATGTTGTATAAACAGGACGTGCACACTTTAACCAACCCATCATTTCAGTGACAGGGTCTGCCACACGACTGTGACTGAAATGACGGGTTGGTTTGGACCCCCACCAAAAAAGAAGCAATTAATCTCTCCTTGCACAAACTGGCTCTACAGAGGCAAGATGTCCACCTCATCATCATCCTCCGATATATCACCGTGTACATCCCCCTCCTCACAGATTATCAATTCGTCCCCACTGGAATCCACCATCTCAGCTCCCTGTGTACTTTGTGGAGGCAATTGCTGCTGGTGAATGTCTCCACGGAGGAATTGATTATAATTCATTTTAATGAACATCATCTTCTCCACATTTTCTGGATGTAACCTCGTACGCCGATTGCTGACAAGGTGAGCGGCGGCACTAAACACTCTTTCGGAGTACACACTTGTGGGAGGGCAACTTAGGTAGAATAAAGCCAGTTTGTGCAAGGGCCTCCAAATTGCCTCTTTTTCCTGCCAGTATAAGTACGGACTGTCTGACGTGCCTACTTGGATGCGGTCACTCATATAATCCTCCACCATTCTTTCAATGGGGAGAGAATCATATGCAGTGACAGTAGACGACATGTCCGTAATCGTTGGCAGGTCCTTCAGTCCGGACCAGATGTCAGCATCAGCAGTCGCTCCAGACTGCCCTGCATCACCGCCAGCGGGTGGGCTCGGAATTCTGAGCCTTTTCCTCGCACCCCCAGTTGCGGTAGAATGTGAAGGAGGAGATGTTGACAGGTCGCATTCCGCTTGACTTGACAATTTTCTCACCAGCAGTTCTTTGAACCCCTGCAGACTTGTGTCTGCCGGAAAGAGAGATCCAAGGTAGGTTTTAAATCTAGGATCGAGCACGGTGGCCAAAATGTAGTGCTCTGATTTCAACAGATTGACCACCCGTGAATCCTTGTTAAGCGAATTAAGGGCTCCATCCACAAGTCCCACATGCCTAGCGGGATCGCTCTGTGTTAGCTCCTCCTTCAATGTCTCCAGCTTCTTCTGCAAAAGCCTGATGAGGGGAATGACCTGACTCAGGCTGGCAGTGTCTGAACTGACTTCACGTGTGGCAAGTTCAAAAGGTTGCAGAACCTTGCACAACGTTGAAATCATTCTCCACTGCGCTTGAGACAGGTGCATTCCACCTACTATATCGTGCTCAGTTGTATAGGCTTGAATGGCCTTTTGCTGCTCCTCCAACCTCTGAAGCATATAGAGGGTTGAATTCCACCTCGTTACCACTTCTTGCTTCAGATGATGGCAGGGCAGGTTCAGGCGTTTTTGGTGGTGCTCCAGTCTTCTGTACGTGGTGCCTGTACGCCGAAAGTGTGCCGCAATTCTTCTGGCCACCGACAGCATCTCTTGCACGCCCCTCTCGTTTTTTAAATAATTCTGCACCACCAAATTCAAGGTATGTGCAAAACATGGGACGTGCTGGAATTTGCCAATATTTAATGCACACACAATATTGCTGGCGTTGTCCGATGCCACAAATCC
The DNA here is from genome assembly GCF_028390025.1 of Pseudophryne corroboree. Taxonomy (NCBI): domain Eukaryota; kingdom Metazoa; phylum Chordata; class Amphibia; order Anura; family Myobatrachidae; genus Pseudophryne; species Pseudophryne corroboree. The sequence goes on along the minus strand of NC_086444.1, from coordinate 408,370,972 downwards.
ACAGGAGAGTCCAATTGGGGTAAGCCATTCTGCGATGATCTTCCTCAGTTGCCGTAAGAGGTTTTTAGCTGTGTGCGTATTCTGGAAACCGGTGATACAAAGCGTAGCCTGCCTAGGAAAGAGTTGGCGTTTGCGAGATGCTGCTACTGGTGCCGCCGCTGCTGTTCTTGCGGCGGGAGTCCATACATCTACCCAGTGGGCTGTCACAGTCATATAGTCCTGAGTCTGCCCTGCTCCACTTGTCCACATGTCCGTGGTTAAGTGGACATTGGGTACAACTGCATTTTTTAGGACACTGGTGAGTCTTTTTCTGAGGTCTGTGTACATTTTCGGTATCGCCTGCCTAGAGAAATGGAACCTAGATGGTATTTGGTACCGGGGACACAGTACCTCAAGCAAGTCTATAGTTGGCTCTGCAGTAATAATGGATACCAGAACCACGTTTCTCACCGCCCAGGATGCCAAGGCCTCAGTTATCCGCTTTGCAGCAGGATGACTGCTGTGATATTTCATCTTCCTCGCAAAGGACTGTTGGACAGTCAATTGCTTGGTGGAAGTAGTAAAAGTGGTCTTACGACTTCCCCTCTGGGATGACCATCGACTCCCAGCAGCAACAACAGCAGCGCCAGCAGCAGTAGGCGTTACACGCAAGGATGCATCGGAGGAATCCCAGGCAGGAGAGGACTCGTCAGAATTGCCAGTGACATGGCCTGCAGGACTATTGGCATTCCTGGGGAAGGAGGAAATTGACACTGAGGGAGTTGGTGGGGTGGTTTGCGTGAGCTTGGTTACAAGAGGAAGGGATTTACTGGTCAGTGGACTGCTTCCGCTGTCGCCCAAAGTTTTTGAACTTGTCACTGACTTATGATGAATGCGCTGCAGGTGACGTATAAGGGAGGATGTTCCGAGGTGGTTAACGTCCTTACCCCTACTTATTACAGCTTGACAAAGGCAACACACGGCTTGACAAATGTTGTCCGCATTTCTGGTAAAATACTTCCACACCGAAGAGCTGATTTTTTTGGTATTTTCACCAGGCATGTCAATGGCCATATTCCTCCCACGGACAACAGGTGTCTCCCCGGGTGCCTGACTTAAACAAACCACCTCACCATCAGAATCCTCCTGGTCAATTTCCTCCCCAGCGCCAGCAACACCCATATCCTCCTCATCCTGGTGTACTTCAACACTGACATCTTCAATCTGACTATCAGGAACTGGACTGCGGGTGCTCCTTCCAGCACTTGCAGGGGGCGTGTAAATGGTGGAAGGCGCATGCTCTTCACGTCCAGTGTTGGGAAGGTCAGGCATCGCAACCGACACAATTGGACTCTCCTTGTGGATTTGTGATTTCGAAGAACGCACAGTTCTTTGCTGTGCTTTTGCCAGCTTAAGTCTTTTCATTTTTCTAGCGAGAGGCTGAGTGCTTCCATCCTCATGTGAAGCTCAACCACTAGCCATGAACATAGGCCAGGGCCTCAGCCGTTCCTTGCCACTCCGTGTGGTAAATGGCATATTGGCAAGTTTACGCTTCTCCTCCGATGATTTTATTTTAGATTCAGCTTCAGCACGAGGTGGAAGTCGATCTTGATCTTTCCCTATTTTTGGAACCTCAACATTTTTGTTCTCCATATTTTAATAGGCACAACTAAAATGCACCTCAGGTAAACAATGGAGATGGATGGATACTAGTATACTTATGGATGACGAGTGACTGCCGACACAGAGGTAGCTACAGCCGTGGACTACCATACTGCGTCTGCTAGTATAGACTGGATGATAATGATATAAAAAATATATATATATATATATATATCACTACTGCAGGACAGGTATATATTATATAATGACGGACCTGCTGGACACTGTCAGCAGACTCCTAAACTACTAGTATGAAGAAGATAGAAAAAAAAAAACCACCACAGGTAGGTATACAATTATGGACGAGCACTGCTGACACAGAGGTAGCTACAGCCATGGACTACCGTACTGCGTCTGCTAGTATAGACTGGATGATAATGATATAAAAAATATATATATATCACTACTGCAGGACAGGTATATATTATATAATGACGGACCTGCTGGACACTGTCAGCAGACTCCTAAACTACTAGTATGAAGAAGATAGAAAAAAAAACCCACCACAGGTAGGTATACAATTATGGACGAGCGACTGCCGACACAGAGGTAGCTACAGCCGTGGACTACCGTACTGCGTCTGCTAGTATAGACTGGATGATAATGATATAAAATATATATATATATCACTACTGCAGGACAGGTATATATTATATAATGACGGACCTGCTGGACACTGTCAGCAGACTCCTAAACTACTAGTATGAAGAAGATAGAAAAAAAAAACCACCACAGGTAGGTATACAATTATGGACGAGCACTGCCGACACAGAGGTAGCTACAGCCGTGGACTACCGTACTGCGTCTGCTAGTATAGACTGGATGATAATGATATAAAATATATATATATATATATATATCACTACTGCAGGACAGATATATATTATATAATGACGGACCTGCTGGACACTGTCAGCAGACTCCTAAACTACTAGTATGAAGAAGATAGAAAAAAAAAACCACCACAGGTAGGTATACAATTATGGACGAGCGACTGCCGACACAGAGGTAGCTACAGCCGTGGACTACCGTACTGCGTCTGCTAGTATAGACTGGATGATAATGATATAAAAAATATATATATATCACTACTGCAGGACAGGTATATATTATATAATGACGGACCTGCTGGACACTGTCAGCAGACTCCTAAACTACTAGTATGAAGAAGATAGAAAAAAAAAAACCACCACAGGTAGGTATACAATTATGGACGAGCACTGCTGACACAGAGGTAGCTACAGCAGTGGACTACCGTACTGCGTCTGCTAGTATAGACTGGATGATAATGATATAAAAAATATATTTATATCACTACTGCAGGACAGGTATATATTATATAATGACGGACCTGCTGGACACTGTCAGCAGACTCCTAAACTACTAGTATGAAGAAGATAGAAAAAAAAAAAACCACCACAGGTAGGTATACAATTATGGACGAGCACTGCCGACACAGAGGTAGCTACAGCCGTGGACTACCGTACTGCGTCTGCTAGTATAGACTGGATGATAATGATATAAAAAATATATATATATCACTACTGCAGGTATATATTAAAATATAATGAATGACGGACCTGCTGGACACTGTCTGTCAGCAGAATGCGTTTATAGAATAAAAAAAAAAAACACCACACGAGTGTTTAACTTTTTCAGGCAGACAATATACTGGTGGTCACTGGTCAGTCACACTGGCAGCAAAAGTGTGCACTGTTATGTACTCCTGCTATAACTGCTCCCCAGTCTCCCCCACAATTTAGCTGTGTGAGCAGTGAGCACTCAGCACAGTCAGATATACATAGATGATATTATCAATCATGCAGCACACTGAGGCTGAGCACAGATATGGTATGTGACTGTGTATCGTTTTTTTTCAGGCAGAGAACGGATTTTAAATAATAAATAAAACTGGTGGTCACTAGTATAACTATCAGCAAAACTCTGCACTCTCTGAGTACTCCAGTCCTAATGCTCCCCAAAATTACTAAAATTAAATTACTAGTAAATCAAGTGTCTCACTCTCTATCTAAACGGAGAGGACGCCAGCCACGTCCTCTCCCTATCAATCTCAATGCACGTGTGAAAATGGCGGCGACGCGCGGCTCCTTATATAGAATCCGAGTCTCGCGATAGAATACGAGCCTCGCGAGAATCCGACAGCGGGATGATGACGTTCGGGCGTGCTCGGGTTAACCGAGCAAGGCGGGAAGATCCGAGTCTGCCTCGGACCCGTGTAAAAAGGCTGAAGTTCGGGGGGGTTCGGATTCCGAGGAACCGAACCCGCTCATCTCTAATGGAAAGCCGTCCGCCCCGCTGTTCATCTGCTGGTAATACCAGCAGATGAACGGCAGCTGCCGGCGATGAAGCGGGGGCGCGCATCAGCGATCATCGCTCATCACCGGGGCATACATACTGGGCGGTTTTGAGCTGAAATAGCTCAAAATACCAAAAGTGATCTGCTTTCAGCTCATAATCGCCCAGTGTGTATGGGCCTTTACTTACTGTGCTGCCCCCTCCTCCGAGAGGGGGCTGTCTGGTTGGAGCATAGGAGGCATGGCCGGTGTGAAGGTGGGCTGTTTAAGGGGGGCGTGGTGGCATGATCGTGTCATCATGGCCATGCTCTTTGCTATACAGTGCAAAGAAAACAGGTATGTATAGTGGGTGGTGGGACTACGATGATGCAAGTCAGGGACAATTGCATCATCGGGCCCCCTCAGACCGCCCACTTGTGCTTTTTTGTGTGCAGATGAGGGGGTAGGGGGGTGCAATGAGCTGGCGGGATACGCGGGAGACTTGATCATCTTTCTTGGGGTCTGGGAGCACCACACGATTTTTGGGAGCCTCCTGGACGTTTCGGGAGGGTAGGCAAGTATAGAACAGTTTACATTTTTTATGCTAATTAACAATTTATTAATAATGCCTGTTTAATATAATTAATAAATAACTTTCTTAGATATATTGTTTGTATTTTAACCTCTTCACTGCTGAGAGTTTTTTTTTTTATCCTTGTGCTGAGGCCATTTTCCGACATCATTGCTCATCACATTCCAATAGCAATAACACTGAGGGCCTAATTCAGATCTCAGCAGCAGCAAATTTGGGCAAAACCATGTGCACTGCAGGTGGGGCAGATATAACATGTGCAGAGAGAGTTAGATTTGGGTGGGTTATTTTATTTCTGTGCAGGGTAAATACTGGCTGCTTTATTTTTACACTGCAATTTAGATTTCAGTTTGAAAACATTCCACCCAAATCTACTCTCTCTGCACATGTTATATCTGCCCCCCCCCCCCCCCCCCCTGCAGTGCACGTGGTTTTGCCCAACTGCTAACAAATTTGCTGCTGCGATCAGGTATGAATTAGGCCCTGAGTTTTGTAGGCAGTATCCACATAAATTATATCTTGATTGTTTCAGAAGTCTTTGTATTTTTAGCATATGCCATGTTTTTACTTATTCAAACACGTCAGTTTTTTTAACCTAAATTACCCAAAAAAAAAAGTTTTTTTGAAATAAACGCTTTGTGGTTCTTGTTTCACCAATAATCCACCTTTCCAAAATAGTAAAAAACAGGATTCTATGTGACAAATAAAAAACTGCACTTGAAATGAAAATGCATTTTAAATGTTTGCTATGTGTAGGAAGAATATATTAGGCCAACATTTTATAACTTACCTAATGCATTAATTGAGGGATTACTTTTTTTATTTGGCACACGATGGGTAGATAAGGGCATTAGATCCACCCAAACTGTGGAATTTTATTTTTGTGTGTATTGTTTCGGTTACTGTCTGATGATTACCATAAAATAAATACTAAGGGGATACATTGTTTGAAAGAGGAGACTCCCCTCTTTCAAGACAGGGTGCCGCCATTTGTGTGTGGAGTAGTATGGGAGAGATTGGACACAATCTGGGGAGATTCAATTGTTTGAAAAGTCAGTTGGGTGTCTGTTTTTTTCCTATCTAATAGACAGGAAAAAACAGACACCCAACCGACTTTTCAAACATTTGAATCTCCCCCAATGTGCTCTTCCCATCTCTGGAAAACTTTTTTCCCCCGTAGAATTATGTGATATATTATCACAGGTGTAGTTGAGCTGCTGCTGGTGCTACATAATTTGAAAGAGGGGACTCCCCTCTTTCTTGTGGGAGTGACCCCACATTTCCAAAAATAATTATGGGAGTAACATGTAATGCCCTTCCACACAGTGGCGTAAGTTTATCCCAGTTGCCCGGAGGCAAGAAAAATATTGGTGCCCCCCCCCTATATATAATCCGTGAGCCAATAAGATGCCATTTTGAGATCCGAGTAAAACCGAGTAAAACCGAACCCGCTCATCTCTAATTCTAACTATATGAAGCTACTACAAAACCATTCCAACTAGGCAGATCTATGTAGTGGTCCAACCACACACTACATAGATCTGCTCAGTCACTCACAATGCTGATTATTTCTCTGACAATTAATTTGCAAGTGTCATATCCAGGATTAGAACCCACAACCTTTTACACTGGTAGCATGCATCTTACTGATGGAGATATCTGCTCTTGTATAGGAAGTATGAGAATTCTAACTATATAAAATTACGTGTAATTGTCAGAGAAATAACTTCATATAGTTAGAATTGTCATGCTTCCTTTATAGGAGCAAATAGCTTCATCAGTAAGGTATCTGCTTCCAGTATATCTATAATAAAGAGGGTATGATTTGTAAGGTGCAGTGACTAGTGGGGAAGTCTGCTACGGAAGAGGTACCGGCTGCTGTCAATTAACTTAATTGATTAATGTTGCTGAACACCCGGCTCAAAGCAGGAGCCCGGCGGCAGCTGACTCCGTTGCCTCCCAGAGTTCTGCCTCTGCTTCCACACATATACTGAAAATGTCTATTTACCAGAGTGCAGGGTAATATTGTTTGGTGATCACCCAATAAAAAGTACTAGTGGCCCACATAATTTGAAAGAGAACTCCCCTCTTTTAAATCTAGGTGCCCACAAAGTTGCCGGTGTCATCATATAGTTCTCTCCCTCCATACACACATTATTGTCCAGTAATTATAGGTGATCAATAAGTACTAAGGGGACCCATCATTTGACTCCATGATTTTTCTGAAGTGCATTTGGTTTTGCCAGGTGATCACATCATTTTCATTCATTCATAAAAAACATTTCCTTCAAAAGTGACATTGATACACACCTTCCAAACTGCAGAACTACCAGTGATGAACAGCGAGTTATTATTGCCATGAAAATGTTTTTAACTGTAGCTCTTGATTATTACTGGGCAGGAGGTTTACATTTTGATTGAAACAGTCAAAGGCTCCAGATTTTATGAGAAAAGTATATGCCTTTGACGGGATGCGGTCACATGATTCCGACGCCGGGATCCCGATCGCTGACAATGCAATTGCTGGCAATGCTGACAGTCGGCATGCTGACAGACAGGGACTGTCCACGACACCCATAGAGTGGTAACAGAACCGATCCCGCTGCATGGGCGAGCGCAGTGAGCCCGCTAGGAGCTCCGTTGCGCTAGTCTCCCCACCGGCATTCTGGCAGCCGGGAACCCGGGGTCGGTATGCTGACCTCCGGTATCCCTACCACCGGTGAAACAATCATAAACCCCTTTGACATCAGTGCACCCATCTCCCATATAAATGTCATCATTTGTCACCCATGGTTTCTCTACCCTACGCCTGAAATGTTGTCCTTTCAGGCTTTTGCTCTTTGACTGAGTCTATGCTTTTATTTTTCCTTTGTGGCTTTTATGGGGTACTCAGGATTAGCCTCCATACGCCCACCTTTTTCTTCCTTCCTCCCACCCTTGCCCTATAATTATGTTGCTTCCTTCATTTATTATAACTGATGCATTTTTTTTTATATCTGTTAGAATTTCAGACTCTCTATACATGTTACACTGTTTAACATTCTCTGTTACTCTTTCCGTGATATGTTGTACTTAGGCTGATTGCTGTTTTTATATATGTTTTCATTGTCTACTACTGTTTATGTTTCTATATTTCAAAATTTACATAAAGTTTTGGGTTTTTTAAAGCTACGCAAGAACTTTTGTGATAACGCCTATGGTGTATGTTCAGGAAAGGGCAAAAAGTCCTTTAGCCAACAATGACCAGTGCTTCCACCAGAAAGAGGACCTTTTCTTGCCTAAATCAGTGGATCCCAACGCGGTCATCAAGGCACCCTAATGGTCCAAGTTTTAAGTATATCCAAGCTTGGCCACAGGTGTCTTAATTACTACCTCAATCAGTTTGATTTAACCATCTGAGCTGAGCCATGGATATAGTTTAAAGTTTAAAGTGTAAACCTGTACCGTGACTTGAGGACTCTGTTTGGGAACCTCTGGCCTAGCTTATTTCATTAAATTACCATTTGCCTTAACCATGCCAGGATAATTATTTCTGGCACCTAGTGGAGATAGTTTCCCCTATGCCTTGGCCCATAGAATCTATTGATTATTGATTCAATACTGTTTCCTCCTCTAGCTGTTCTATCCGTTCTTCACATGGGAGTTTCTGATTTTCACGGTTGTAAATATAAATGAGTGTTAAAAATTTGGTAAATCTATAGAGATGTAAATTTTAAACATCTTAATGTAAGTAAATATTAATCCATGGTTCTTACCGTTACCCGTGGAGCACCCGTAAAAAGACACGGTAAAAAGTTACAAGACCATTTTTGTAGTTTATTAAATTCTACACACTGGAGGTGCAATCCAAATTTTGATCCGTTTGTCCATTTGGGCATTATCGTTCATGCAACACAAGCCACGCATCGATAATGACGCCATTATGTTTACCATCTTTTCATCCCCTTAGGGGAGGTTTATTAAAATTCTGATTATGTAGTTTTTCTATTTCCCACCTGCAGAATACCTATGTTACATTTCATCTACCTATATAAATAAAAACGTATGTATGTATGTATGTATGTATGTATGTATATATGTTCCAGCATAACTCTGGAATGCCTGGAGCAATTTACACTGAACTTGGTTCACATATCCCTTACAATCTGGAAAGAAATACTGTGGGGGTAAGATACCCCTAGCACACCTAGGGGTGAGGGTGGGAAGAGGGTGACTTGTAAAAATGCATAGTTTTCAGGCACAACTCTGGAATGCCTGGAGCAATTTACACCAAACTCGGGACACATATGTATGACTTACAATCTGGAAAAAAATACTGTGGGGGTAAGACACACCTAGCACCCCTAGGGGTGGGGGTGTGAAGGGGGTGACATGTAAAAATCTATAGTTTTCAGCATAACTCTGGAATGGCTGGAGCAATTTACACAGAGGCGCACATGGGTAGGGGCACAGGCACCCACGTGTAAGGGCAGAGGCACACACGGGTAGGGGCAGAGGGTAGGGGCAGAGGCACCCACAGGCAAGGATAAAGGCACACACGGGTAGGGGCAGAGGCACCCACAGGTAGGGGCAGAAGCACATACGGGTAGGGGCAGAGGCACCCACAGGTAGGGGCAGAGGCACCCACAGGTAGGGGCAGAGGTACCCACAGGTAAGGATAGTGGCACACACAGGTAGGGGCAGAGGCACACACGGGTAGGGGCATAGGCTTATGCAGTGTTGGACTGGGGCATGCAGGGCCCACTGGGGGAATGCAGTGGTAGGGGCCCATGTTAGGGGTGTGGCCATTCTGCAGAGGGGTGTGGCCTGCTACCTCATTGGTTTGACCAACGATTAGAGAGTGCAACGCCTGGGCCCTTTCATAAATATATACAGTAAATTCAGCTGCCGCATGCATGGTAATGTACCAGATTACTTATTAGCAATGCACTCTAGAAAACACACTATAGTCCAGTATAAGGTAATATATGTATAATGTATAATTAAAGTACACAGTCTGGATCCTGATCCTTAGAACAGGAGGAGGGCCCCCAGGCAGTGGGGCCCACCGGTGGTTTCCCATGTACCCCTGTGGGCCAGTCCAAGCCTGGGCTTATGGGTAGGAGCAGAGGAACCTATGGGTAAGGGCAAATGCACACACGGGTAGGGGCAGAGGCACACATGGGTGGGGGCAGAAGCATACTTTAGTGTCGAAGCTAAGCAAGGAGACCTAGGGCCCTTTGACATAGAGGGAGTAGTGGTGGTGTGGACTAGATGGCGCTATCGCTCAAGCAGTGATGGTAAATGTGAGAGTGCTAAAACAAATACTTAGCTGTACTGTCTCCCGGCGAAGAGTCAGGTATAATCTATGTCGAATTTATGATGGAGAGCTCAGCCATATTGAAAAAACAAAACAAAAATAAAATGTGTAGTAATGTTGCTTGAAACTAAATAAATATAGAGATATAGCGTCTAGGATTTTTTTGCCAATAGGAGCTGGTAGGCTTCTCTAGGCAATGTGAATGGTCAGAGAATAGGTGATCTTTTCAATCCAAACATATAGAAACAGTATCCTCATATGAACACAGCTGACTTACACAAAGACAGGTGGTGACAGGCCCATAAAGGTATCTTTTAAAGATGTGATGTGCTCTTTATCAATTGGTGGTTGAAGAGGGCGTACCTAACACTCACGTGAGGGACAGTAGATATCCTCATATAACGGTTTCTTTCAACGACATCATTCCAAAGGGGTTACCATGGTGGTTGAATATCCAATGATGGAATACTCGATCATATCTTCCCTCAGAGTCCAAAAAGACAGGTCCGCCGCAGAGAAGCCCCCTCAAAGCCAACGCGTTTCAATTGCCTTGAAAACTAGTCCTTTGACTCGAAACGCGTTGGATTTGAGGGGGCTTCTCTGCGGCGGACTACCGCTCCTATTGGCATCATAAATTGGACATAGATTATACCTGACTCTTCGCCGGGAGACAGTACAGCTAAGTATTTGTTTTGGCACTCTCACATTTACCATCACTGCTTGAGCGATAGCGCCATCTAGTCCACACCACCACTACTCCTTCTGTTTCATTTTTTGGACTATCTGGGATAAGTCCACCGTTGGATCTAGAAGGCAGCAATCGTTTCACTAGAAGCCATTAAGGATTTCACCCCTCTCTTTTCCCTTTGACATAGAGTCAACCTGCAAACCTAACATATTTACCATACAGAAGGTGTAGCTTGGCCTGTAATCCCAGCATTTACAGCACTGAGCAGGGCAGCATCAGAATCAGGACGGGGCAGAGAAGGAGGCGGATTATTCTCCTCAGCACCAGCATTTTGACTGCATCAATCCGGGGAAGCCCATAGGAGCGGGCTGACAAAGATTGGCATTATTCTTTAAATTCCGTAGCGAAGCACGGTTATTCAGCTAATATATATATACTGTATATAGAGAGAGAGAGCGAGAGAGAGGAAGTCAGTGGCACTCCGAGTCTTGTATTTGGATTACAGATAAATCAACAGCATGCTAAATACACTAGCATTTCAGAGCCTAACTTCACGTCTGTGTTTTTAGCATGCTGTTGATGTTACTTATAAACTACTTATACAAGCCTTGGAGTGCCGCTTACTTCCTTCAGTCTGCACAGAGGGCACTCAAGCAAGCTGTACACACTTGTGAACAGTGCTGTTCCAATCAGACATATATATATATACGCAGAAGTGTTTGCTGAACTGTCGTTTTAGACGGGAGGCATTCGATATGCCGGCTGTCGGATCCCGGCGCTCAGCATACCGACGCCGGGATCCTGACAGCCGGCATACTGACAACTATTATCCCTCTTGGGGTGTCCACCACACCCCTGGAGGGAGAATAAATAGTGTACGCCACTGTGCCCGCAGGGGGCTCTTTTGCGCTCACCCCGCTGCCGGCATGCCGGCGCTCGGGATCCCAGCGCCGGTATGCTGGGCACCGGGATACCAAGCGTCGGTAAAACAGTACACCCGCTTTAGACACCAGTCTGGTAGCTTCCAGGTTCATTTTGACGGTGAGCTGCTGCACTGTAGCGTGTCTAGATAGATAGATAGATAGATAGATAGATAGATAGATAGATAGATAGATAGATAGATAGATAGATAGACGTCCATTCTCAAACAAACTCCCAGACTTCTGGCAACTCGGACCCTATTACATTTACCCCATATCCATAATCCATTTGGCGCGGCACTCAAAGCATAACAAAAGGCACTAGCAGGCAGTGTTAAAGATCAACGTTTCAATGCCAATTTTAATAAGGCATTTCCATCAGGATAAAGTGTATGATACAAAGTCGTTACATAAAGAACCGTGCACTGTGATTATCATCTCTCAGTTATAAAATAATAGATCATGTTTCTGTCAGTATTTGTGGAGGTGTTAGTGGACGTAGAGTAATGTGAGACTACCTGGATACATTGTCTCAATACAATTGTGCCTAAAGGTCTTAATGAGTTTCTTGGTTTAAATAACCTTATTTAAGCCCTGGATTCATGTTGCTGCGGTAATGGTATGATTTACCTACAATCAAAATCCCGATGGTCAAAATACTGACAACAATTGACCGATGGTCAAAATACCGATAAGGTCAAAATACGGACATTTAAAATGTCGACACGGTCAAAAATGCCAACATTCAAAATGTCGACGGGTCAAAAAATAGACACACGGTTTTCATTTTTTGGGGGGTGTATGTCGACATGGAACGGTATAAGTGTACTGCGTCTCCTTGCTTCGGGCACAGGGGGTCATTCCGAGTGCGACAGATCCAGCGATGAAGGTCCCGGTCCTGACGTCAGACATTCGCCTTCCAAACGCCTCGACACACCTGCGTTGGACTCACCATGCCTTGACGAGTCGATCGTCACCAGGCAATGACGCGTGCGCGCAATGCGTCTGCCGTGCATGCGCATTTCTGACCCGTTCGCACCGCAGTGAAGAACCGCTGCGTGCGAATGGGTCGGAATAACCCCCGCAGTGCCTTGCTGCGCTCAGCACACTATTATATTTCCCCTCTCTACGTCCACTGGGATGGTAAAATATGAACAAGTCGGTTTCAATGAAAAAATCATGAAAAACGTATGTCGATTTTTTGATCTGTCGACATTTTAACTGTCTGTATTTTGACAGTGTCTACATTTTTAATGTCTGCATTTTGACCATGTCGGTATTTTGACCTTGTCGGTATTTTGACCATCGGCCAATGATTGTTGGTATTTTGTCCATTAGGATTTTGATTGTAGGTAAATTGCCTGCATCCCGTTGCTTCTTATATGCTCTTAGTGATTTCTGATATCCGTTTCCTATTGTATAATTACTATCATTACATATCGTTGCTTCTTAATTGAACCTATTTAGTATATATATATATATATATATATATATATACAGATCACAGGTGAGGATGGTTACCTTTAGTAGCCATTCAAACCCGTTTGTGTCAACTTGTGTGCATGTTATCAGGCCAAAATCTCCAGGGTATGTAAACTTTTGATCAGGGTCATTTGGGTAGGTTCTGTTGTCATTATGATTTAAAAAGAGTAAACACAGTTGTTTGACAATAAATGGCTTCACCCAACCACTAACCATGAGTGAAAGAAAAGTTTGTGAGTTACCATTCATATTCTCTGACAAATGGCCAGAAAATCACAAATTCTGCTAGGGTATGTAAACTTATGAGCACAACTGTGTGTATATATATATATATATATATATATATATATATATATATATATATACACACACCTTCCAACATGACCCAAAATGCTCTGCTCCTGGACTTCCCTCTTAAACTATGAATGCTGTGACCTGAGAGGGAAGCCCAGGAGCAGAGCTATATCAATTATTACAGAATGTGCTTTTATTTAAAAGTCACCTCAGTGCATTAGCTTGAATGTTCACAGTCAAATTGGAGTTCATTGCAATAAAAGCCAGTCAGTGAGCACTGACACCCCCATTATTGAGCAATCTCATTGCACCTCTTGCCCTACACTCTTTCAGGAAATGATGCCTGTTACTTTTGAAATTGTTGCTACTGTTGCTTATGAAACTGGTCTAACACAAAAAAAACATTGCAGCTGAAATGCATAATGAGAAGTTACTCAGCACCTTTGGTTACCGAAGCAACAGTAATAAAAAACATACCAATTGTTCCAAATCAGACTTGAATATAAATATCATGGAAAAAGTTTATAATAACAAAAGCAGTGCTTAATTTTTGCTAATAAAAAAAAGAACAGAAACGCTGCTAAAAAGTGGAACTCAAAACTGATGAGATATTTAAAAGTTATCTTTAAACATTAGCAGGAAGATTAAAGTTATCTTTAAACATTAGTGACTACAATGCTAATATACTGTAAATGCTAGAACTGCGTTCCAACTTCCAACACAAATTAAGCCCTGATCAATACATATACAGCATAGCAATTACAATTATCACATTCCATATTGCATTTTCAGTATACAATGCATAAAAAAACAAAGAATAACATTTAATGATTCTTAAAAATCCCTGGAAGTGAATGTCGGAAGGTATTTTCTACAAATGAAGCCAGATTAAAAAGCATGGAGCTAAACACCTAAAAAATGCTTTGCCATAATGTGTGGAAACTACCTTCCTTAGCATTGATGTTTTAGCCTTTTTTTGTATTACAGATTCTTTTTCTCTGCAACATTAAATGTGAATTGAGTGGCACACTCGCTCCTTACCATAAAATTAATCTTGCTCGCTGCCAAGTGGACTATTTAATTTTGAGTATGATCCGGTCCTGTCTCATCCAGATGCATTTCAAAGCTGCAGTCTTTAAACAATGTACCTGAGCAAGACAGGAAACCTAGAGGAGGGTGTGGAGTCTTTAATAAATAAGGAAGGACAGTACCGCAGGCTGTGGTTTCTAGAGAGGCGGGGGAGAGAAAGATAGACTGTGTCAGAGAGACAGAAAGATAGCAGTTTCAAAAAAGAGAGGCGTTGCAAAGATAGATACAGTAGATAGATAGACAAGGCAGAAGCAAACTTTTTGGTAAGTACAAAATGAAATTGTGTTATCACCCTTGCTATGTGACCCATAATTAGTACAAGCAGGGTTGATAGTTGGAAATATGACTGACTATGGGCACACAACTATGCAGACATGATATTACATGCAACAAGTTACTGCTTACAGGCAAAGTCTGCTTAACCCTAAAGACTCCTTTTGTTTCTAAGTGAAACGCTAATCTTAAACTAATCATTACAACACTATTCAGAATGGGTAAACTGAAGCTAACCAATAGAAGGAAAGCTTATTTCATAAAATGATAGGTTTGCAAATTATATTTGCTACTAAATCTACATTCAGATTATTTTCAAGTACACACAATTATTTTTAGAATACAAAAATAGTCCAGTTGAGATTTATTTAGAGCTTTAATGCAGTGTGTCCTGTGTCCAAAAGTAATATTTGATCTCCTTTCTCTCTTAGGGGTATATTTATCACAGTGGTCGGGGAATCTATATGCATGACCCGCTGTGTCTCGGCAGCGCGACCATAGGCGTGCAGAGCCTGCAGATACTTCCTGTGCCTCCCCCGCTCACCGCTGCGCCCAGCGCCCACTGATAATATACGGAGACATTGCTGAGTGACTGTACTTTACTTGCTGGTGGGACTGACATCACCTGATGACGTGATGATGTCACACTGGTTGATTCTATTTCGGAGTGGGAGAAGGGACCTTCTGACGTATCTAGGGAAGGAGACACGTCACCAGGGGGAGGAGCTACGGGCGAACAGGGTACCCGAAAAGTACCCTCGCGGGCTCGTTACTAAAGGTAATAGTTGGTGGCGTGGATAGTAGAGGAACTATCCCGCTGGCCTTGCTCCTCCCCCTTGTGTTGTGACTCCTCCCCCAGACGGAAAAGGTCCCTTAGCCCACTTGATTCTAGCATCTACCCTCTCCTGAGCTTGCTAGATAGAAAGTATTTTGTTAGGATTTTTTATTTTCAGAGAGATCTGCAGGCAACAGACTCTCTGCTATATGGGACTGAGGGGAGAGAAGCAGCCCTACTAACTGCGGATAGGTCGTGCTTCTTAGGCTACTGGCCACCATTAGCTCCAGAGGGATCGAACACAGGAACGCACCCTTGGTCGTCCGATCCCAGAGCCGCGCCGCCATCCCCCTCGCAGAGCCAGAAGCCAGAAGCCGGCGTGAGAAGCAAGAAGACTTCAAAAGCGTCGGCAGAAGACTCCAGCCTTCATATGAGGTAGCGCACAGCACTGCAGCTGTGCGCCATTGCTCCCACATTACACCCACACACTCCGGTCACTGTAGGGTGCAGGGCGCAAGGGGGGGGGCGCCCTGGGCAGCAATTAGAGACCTCTTGGCAAAGTGGGTATATATACAGTTGGGCACTGTATATATGCATGAGCCCCCGCCATTATTTTGCACAAAATCGCGGGACAGAAGCCCGCCGCTGAGGGGGCGGGGCTTCTTCCTCAGCACTCACCAGCGCCATTTTCTCTCCACAGCTCCACTGAGAGGAAGCTCCCCAGGCTCTCCCCTGCAGAAACACGATAGAAGAGGGTGAAAAGAGAGGGGGGGGGGGCACATAAATTTGGCGTAAAAACAATATATACAGCAGCTACTGGGTTAACACTACGTTACTGTGTGATTCCTGGGTCATATAGCGCTGGGGTGTGTGCTGGCATACTCTCTCTCTGTCTCTCCAAAGGGCCTTGTGGGGGAACTGTCTTCAAATAGAGCATCCCCTGTGTGTGTGTGGTGTGTCGGTACGTGTGTGTCGACATGTCTGAGGTAAAAGGCTCCCCTAAGGAGGAGATGGAGCTAATATGTGTGTGAGAGGGTGTCTCCGTCGACAACGCCGACACCTGTTTGGATATGTGTAAGTGCTAAGGTGAATTTATTGCACAAAAGATTAGAGAACAGACAGGAAATCTACCCATGTCTGTCCCTAGGGCGCAGAGACCTTCAGAGTCTTACAATGCTCACTATCCAAAATAATAGACACTGATATCGACACGGAGTTTGACTCCAGTGTCGACTACGATAATGCAAAGTTACAGCCAAAATGGCAGAAAAGTATTCAATATATGATTATTGTAATAAAGATGATTTGCATATCACTGATGACTCATCTGTCCCTGACACAAGGGTACACATTTTAAGGGGAAGAAAGCTGAGGTAAATTTCCCTCCTCTCATGAGGAAAAAGAGCGGGAATCTCCAGACAAGAGACTACAGCTTCCCACAAAGAATTCTCAGGCAGTATCCTTTCCCCACTAGGGCCAGGATGTGATGGGAATCTTCCCCTAGGGTGTCACGTTTGCCCAAAAGGTAGCCCTAGCTATTCTCAGGGATCCTGCAGATAGCGTGCACATTTTGGTACACTATTCAGACCGGCGATTGTGTCGGCATGGGTTTATAGCGCTGTGGCGGTGTGGACAGGTACCTTATCAGCAGAAATTGAGACCCTAGTATGTATATATATATATATATATATGTGTACAAAAAGGTGCAGATAGCGCTACAACCTGAATATTCTATAACCAGATATCCCTGAGATGGGAGATCTTGAATTACACGTGAAATGGTGCAAAAATTAGCAAATTAATAAATTAATTAAAAAACACTCCCAAGACAAATGGTGTCGCAACCAGATTTCAAAAAAGTCCAATTCCCAGGGGAACTTAGTTTTCAAAATTGTTCTAGTGGTAAATCAGTTGCGCCTTCAGTGTTCATAAATAATACGTTGCAAATCCTTAGGTGATAATTAAAATATGCGTACCAGACATACGTAGAACAGTCGCCTTGTTTAAGGTGTCTTTGCATCGGGATGTTCCTTACTCGTACTGACTCTCCATTCCCATCCGTCCGGGTGTTGGTGTGGAGTTTGTATGTATATGCAAAATATATATATATAATATGAATAAAAGTACGAATATATTACTGGCAGTGTGCTGACTCCCTTTTTTTTCCAGGTAATGTGCTTAGATACCATTTATTAAGGGTGCAACACCATATAGCTCAGTAATTCAGAGGAGATCTAAAAAAGAGGTATATTTATATGAGGCACTTACATCTAAAGTTGCACTAAGTTAAATGATGCTGCCGTCATTCCGTCATCAGACTTAAGTACCTTAGAAAAGTCCCATGCGGGAAGGAAAAGCCTCTGATAGTGTAGTATTATTTAAAAAAACATTTTAATAATACATGAAGCGACAAAAAACATATAGATGGACTCGTACAATTTAAAAATGCATATAAGCTTATCTGTTATTTCCTCAGATAGGAGCGGAGTGCCGAGTCAGCACACTGCCAGTAATATATTCGTACTTTTATTCATATTATATATATATATTTTTAACAAGCACTTACAGCACTTCTTCTGCACATATTCACTTTATTGCAAATTTTGCACAAAGCAGCACCTAGTCACTTTTTAAGAGCAGTGTATTGATACATTGTCTTGCATATACGTACAAACTCCACACCAACACCCGGACGGATGGGAATGGAGAGTCAGTACGAGTAAGGAACATCCCGATGCAAAGACACCTTAAACAAGGCGACTGTTCTACGTATGTCTGGTACGCATATTTTAATTATCACCTAAGGATTTGCAACGTATTATTTATGAACACTGAAGGCGCAACTGATTTACCACTAGAACAATATATATATATATATGTATATATAGAGATATATATATATATATATTAAAGATGCTGTCTTAAGAGATATATATCATAAAACATGCCCAAAGAAACATGAGTATACAGGGTCCCAGAGGCAAAGCTATGTCGATTTCTGCTTGACGTATCCTGTAGAATATGAAATGGACAGATGATGCCAACTTAAGTGGCATATGGAAGGCTGAGGATTGTGTGGAGAAAGGTTCTCGGACCTGGTCTCCACAGCTATAGCTGGTAATTCTGATATTTTGCCTTGTATTCCTGCACAGCCTAGGAAAGCACGTCATTATCAAATGCAGCCTTTCGAACAAAGAAACAAGAAAGTCCGAGGTGCGTCCTTTCTTGCCAGAGGCGGGGGCAGAGGAAACCAGTTGCACAACACAGCTAGTTTCCAGGAACAGAAGTCCTCCCCGGCCTCTACGAAAATCCACCGCATGTCGCTGGGTCTCCACAGGCGGAGCTAGGCCCGGTGGGGGCACGCTTTCGTAAGTTCAGCCATAAGTGGGTTCACTCCCTGTTAGATCCCTGGGCAATAGATATTGTTTCTCAGGGATACAAGCTGGACTTTGAGAAGATGGCTCCTCACTGACGGCCCTGCCGGCTTCCCCCCCCCCCCCCCCCCCCCGAGAGGGAAACAGGGTTAACTGCAATTCACAAATTGTATCTTCAACAGGTGGTGGTCAAGGTTCCCCTCCTTCAACAAGGAGGGGGTTATTATTCGACCATGTTGTAGTCCCGAAACCAGATGGTTCAGTCAGACCCATATTGAATTTAAAATCCCTGAACATATACTTGAAAAGTTTAAGTTCAAGATGGAATCGCTCAGAGCGGTCATCGCAAGGGAGGGGGATTTTATGGTGTCTCTGGACATAAAGGATGCTTACCTTCATGTACCCGTTTATCCACCTCATCAGGAGTACCTCAGATTTGTGGTACAGGATTGTCATTACCAATTCCAGACGTTGCCGTTTGGTCTGTCCACGGCACCAAGAGTATTTACCAAGGTAATGGCAGTAATGATGGTGCTCCTGCGAAAGCAAGGAGTCACAATTATCCCATACTTGGACGATCTCCTCATAAAGGCGAGGTCCAGAGAGCAGTTGCTGATTAGTGTAGCACGCTCTCGGGAAGTGTTACAACAGCATGGCTGGATTCTGAATATTCCAAAGTCGCAGCTGATTCCTACGACGCGTCTGCCCTTCCTGGGCATGATTCTGGACGCAGACCAGAAGAAGGTTTTTCTCCCAACGGAGAAGGCTCAGGAACTCATGACACTGGTCAGTGACCTCTTAAAACCAAAACAGGTGTCGGTGCATCACTGCACGAGAGTCCTGGAGAAGATGGTGGCGTCATATGAGGCCATTCCCTTCGGCAGGTTCCATGCGAGGACCTTTTCAATGGGATCTGTTGGACAAGTGGTCCGGATCGCATCTACAGATGCATCGGCTGATCACCCTATCCCCCAGGGCCAGGGTGTCTCTTCTGTGGTGGCTGCAGAGTACTCACCATCTCGAGGGCCGCAGGTTCGGCATTCAAGACTGGGTCCTGGTGACCACGGATGCAAGCCTCCGAGGGTGGGGGGCAGTTACTCAGGGAAGAAGTTTCCAAGGGCTGTGGTCAAGTCAGGAGACTTGCCTTCACATCAATATCCTGGAACTAAGGGCCATATACAACGCCCTAAGTCAAGCGGAGACCCTGCTTCGCAACCAATCGGTGCTGATTCAATCAGACAACATCACCGCAGTGGCTCATGTAAACCGCAAGGCGGCACAAGGAGCAGGGTGGCGATGGCGGAAGCCACCAGAATTCTTCGATGGGCGGAGAATCACGTACGAGCACTGTCAACAGTGTTCATTCCGGGAGTGGACAACTGGGAAGCAGACTTCCTCAGCAGGCACGACCTCCACCCGGGAGAGTGGGGACTTCATCAAGAAGTGTTCGCGCAGATTGTAGGTCGGTGGGAACTGCCACAGGTGGATATGATGGCATCCCGACTCAACAAAAAGCTACAGAGGTATTGCGCCAGGTCAAGAGACCCTCAGGCGATAGCTGTAGACGCACTGGTGACACCGTGGATGTTCCAGTCGGTTTATGTGTTTCCTCCTCTTCCTCTCATACCCAAGGTGCTGAGAATCATAAGAAAAAGAGGAGTGAGAACAATACTCATTGTTCCGGATTGGCCAAGAAGGACTTGGTATCCAGAGCTGCAAGAAATGCTCACAGAGGACCCATGGCCTCTGCCTCTAAGGCAGGATCTGTTGCAGCAGGGACCTTGTCTGTTCCAAGACTTACCGTGGCTGCGTTTGGCGGCATGGCGGTTGAACGCCAGATCCTAGTAGAAAAAGGGATTCCGGATGAGGTTATTCCTACGCTAATAAAGGCTAGGAAGGATGTGACGGCTAAACATTATCACCGTATACGGCAAAAATATGTTGCTTGGTCTGAGGCCAGGAATGCCCCTACAGAGGAATTCCAGCTGGGCCGTTTCCTTCACTTCCTACAGTCGGGAGTGACTTTGGGCCTAAAATTGGGGTCCATTAAGGTCCAGATTTCGGCCCTATCCATTTTCTTTCAAAAAGATCTAGCTTCTCTTCTTGAAGTTCAGACGTCTGTAAAGGGAGGGCTGCATATTCAGCCCCCGTTTGTGCCTCCAGTGGCACCTTGGGATCTTTACGTGGTGTTGAGTTTCCTGAAATCACACTGGTTTGAGCCACTTAAAACCGTGGAGTTAAAATATCTCACGTGGACGGTTGTCATGATATTAGCCTTGGCTTCGGCTAGGCGTGTGTCAGAATTAGCGGCTTTGTCACATAAAAGCCCCGATCTGGTTTTCCATATGGACAGGGCAGATTCTGCCAAATGTGGTGTCATCTTTTCATATGAACCAACCTATTGTGGTGCCTGTGGCTACTCGTGACTTGGAGGATTCCGAGTTACTGGATGTAGTCAGGGCTTTGAAGGTTTATGTAGCCAGAACGGCTAGAGTCAGGAAAACTGAGTCGCTGTTTATCCTGTATGCATCCAACAAGCTGGGTGCTCCTGCTTCAAAGCAAACTATTGCTCGCTGGATCTGTAACACGATTCAGCAGGCTCATTCTGCGGCTGGATTGCCGCTTCCAAAATCAGTAAAAGCCCACTCCACAAGGAAGGTGGGCTCTTCTTGGGCGGCTGCCAGAAGGGTCTCGGCATTACAGCTTTGCCGAGCGGCTACTTGGTCAGGTTCAAACACTTTTGCAAAGTTCTACAAGTTTGATACCCTGGCTGAGGAGGACCTTGTGTTTGCTCATTCGGTGCTGCAGAGTCATCCGCACTTTCCCGCCCGTTTGGGAGCTTTGGTATAATCCCCATGGGCCTTAAGGAGTCCCCAGCATCCACTAGGACGTTAGAGAAAATAAGATTTTTCTTACCGGTAAATCTATTTCTCGTAGTCCGTAGTGGATGCTGGGCGCCCGTCCCAAGTGCGGACTTCTTCTGCAATACTTGTACATAGTTATTGCTTGAATAAGGGTTATGTTATGGTTGCATCAGGGTTATCTGATGCTCTGTTGTTTTTCATACTGTTAACTGGGTAAGTTTATCACGAGTTATACGGTGTGATTGGTGTGGCTGGTATGAGTCTTACCCTGGATTCCAAAATCCTTTCCTTGTACTGTCAGCTCTTCCGGGCACAGTTTCCTTAACTGAGGTCTGGAGGAGGGACATAGATGGAGGAGCCAGTGCACACCAGTATTCCTAATTCTTTCTTAAAGTGCCCTGTCTCCTGCGGAGCCTGTCTATTCCCCATGGTCCTTACGGAGTCCCCAGCATCCACTACGGACTACGAGAAGTAGATTTACTGGTAAGTAAAATCTTATTTTTGGCTCATACTGTGTGGCGTCACATGAGTTTTGGCTCATACTGGGGTAACGTTGTGTATCTAAATATATTTTTGGGTAAAAGGTAAAAAAGTTCCCTGACCCCTGATTTATCACAATCCACATCTCAGATGCGAATGGGATGTAATAAACCTGCTGCAATCCGCAATGCGATAATTGAATACATTGCATACCTCCCATCTTTCTAAAGCTGTGAGGAGGGACACAGGCATATCCTCACGGGTTTGCCGCTGTGTGGTGCATGCCGAGCGCTTTGTGAGCCCCTGTCCCTCTCTCCAGGTGAATAGACACTCGGCACTTGAGCAGAGGGATCCGCCGTCTGACTCCAACACTGGAGAAGGGGGCCGCCGGAGAAGACAGCACCGCTGTAGACCTGGCTACCACATCACCGGATTGGTGAGTATACATGAATAGCTACTTAGCAAAACTATACATCCCATATAAGTGATGGGATGTATAGTGATAAGTAACAATACATGTTTTTTATTTGTTTATAAACAGACCCCTATATGTTAAATGCTTTTGTTTCTTTATTACTGATAAATGAAATAATTTAGCATAGTTGATAAAAGTATTTAGTTATGCACAACTAGAATATTCAAGTATTAAAGAAAATATTGAAAACTCCAATATAAAGTCACTTACTATGGACAATATAAAGTCACTCTCCTGCTGCCGTACCACCCACTTGTGTAGTCTGTATACGCCATGGCATTCAGTCTGGAATGTGTAGAATTGTACATGAGAGATACAATACGAGATGTGATCAGGCTCCTGACAGTTAATATACCAACAGCGGGATCCCGGAGGTAAGTACAGGAGGATTAGTGTTGGGCACTAGGGGTAGTCTTAGTATTAGGCTATGGGGGGTGGGGGTGGGGGGTAGGGTTAGGCTGCGGGGGAGAAGGTGGCAGTTAGTGTTAGATTGCGGGAGGGGATGGTTAGGGTTAGGCTTTGAAAGGGGTGGGTTAGGGTTACCAGGAACCATCTGGATTTTGACCGTCATACACACTGAACGATATCGCTAACAATATCAGAATTGCAAAAAAGGATGATTATCGGCTTTTGGGCCAAGGGTGGCCATATTTCCGACACAGCGCAGTTTGTGAAGTGTTCGCGTGCTGCTGTGGTGAAGGTGTATCGTGACAGGACAAATGGCACCATTGCAAATAATTGATGTGGAGCACCACGTGCCATTAATGTGAGAGGTGAACATCAGCTACGAAGGTGCGTGAGGGCCGACCATGGAGCAGCTCACCATCAAAATGTACCTGTGCTAATGACAATGCTAAATTCCTTTGCCTTATAACAACCCTTTATGAAGCTAAGAACACTGTACGCTGTTTACTTAAGAAGTACCGTAATGGTACGCTAGTTGCGTAACGATCGCTCAGCCGTAGGCGAGACGCTCAAGCGTCACGTTCACTCACGGCCCAGCGATCACAGGACACGTTATTGGTTATGTCTAGGGTAATGATTCGCTATGGCGTAGCTTACGCTCGAGACCACGAGGAGGTCACCAGCGATGCAGACGCTCATAACACTATACCTTTATGTTAAAACCTTATACCAATGAAATACACTGAATACCTTAATGTGAGTACAGGGTGTAAATGCAACCATGTGTAACCTGACTAACTACAAAGCTGCTTGAGCGTCACCGACGCTCAAGTGAACACTTAACACTATAGGAAATACACAGATGCTGGTTTAGGTTCCAAAGCCTATTAACTGTATTATATCTAATATACTTGTAAAAAGGGGATAACAGTACAAATGATACACTACAATATAACAGAGACTTCCTAACCACAGAACTAAACAATAAATACAAAAAAGACAATACTACACTGACCTAAATGCAATACAATACAATACTATCTAATACAATACAATACTAGCCTAGTCTAGGGGAGATATGAGAGAACAGAACAGAGAGAGATAGAGAGAGAGAGAGAGAGAGATATGAGATGAGAGAAATTGGCTCACAGAAAGACAATGATAACGGAGAGAAACTTACGCACAAAGGGTATGATCGCCTGCGCCTCGATATCCAGCTCCCGGCTATCAGCAGATAACCGTTGATGAGAGAGTGAGCTGGATGTGGTCGGCCTGCCTATTTATGCCCCACACACAATGCAATCTCCTGGTCCTACAATCCCATTGTCCATTGGCCGAAGGAATTCGGCCCTGCATCATAACAAAAGGTCATAGGGTGATTCATACAGGTGGGCTGTGACGATTTCCAACAGCTCAGGTGGGTGGGAAACTGGGTTTCCCGCCGCATACCTGAGTATGTGTAAATAATAGAAATGGACATAAACTTCTTATGTCCATAACTATTCGCACGAGCGATTAATACGCTCCAAACCAACACCGGAATATTGCTAATTAAATACTCTTCCGATGGGTACCAAACACTGCTGTATGATTCCTGTTAGACCCTTTGTACGATACAAAGAGGGATTCCTCAGCTCTGGGACATTGTATTTTAACCAAACTTTCAGAATCTATCAAAGGGACCATGATCTATAAACTACATTAATTGTGAACATTTGTAACGAATGAGTCGCACGCTACGACTACATAAACTCTACCGTAAATACGCATACCGCGCCTGCGAGTGCACGTTATTGCGGGTATGCGAATCCACGGGAGAGCGCATGCACGCGCAGCGCGGACCAGTGTGCGGTGCAAATATGGCAACGTGCATTGAGACATTTTTCTGACTTTGACAGTCCACCCTTTGGCAGTCAATAACAACTGCCACAAAACATTTAAGGAGAAAAATGTAAGTCAGGGGTTAATTGATTTCCATGGTTGGGTAGGGGAGGAGAGAGGAGAAGGTGTGAAGAGGGTATGACCTAGTGAGAAAGCAGAAGCATGTGTGTATGAGTCCATGTTTGGAGGGTCATGTATCATCGTGCCGTACGTGTGGTAAATCAAGCTTCGAGGTATTGCGAAGTATACATTTGAATTCCTTCTTATCCTGTGGTACAGGTCTGTGGATGGGCTGTCAAACTTTACCGAGCTCATTTCGGCTGTGGTTGTAACAAAATGGGGATGCACATTTTAGTTGATGATACATGAATGGGGGAGGTATGTGGTTGCTGATATCTGTGCCTGAATTCCCTATCGTCTATGTGTGTCGTTACCTGAGGGTTGTAGAGATGAAGATAAAGAACACTTACGAAAAATGCAATGATATTCTATGTCAGGGAAATGTACATCTGTCGTCGAAGTTGTGTTCGGTATCTGTTGAGAGTCGTCTTCTTTGCGCTGTTTTGCTCCTTAGGCATGAGCAACAAGCTTTGTCAGTGCCATCAGATTTACAAAAATGTTGGGCTAGCGTGAGTTTAAAAATACTAGGGAAACTGGGGATCCATGGCAAAGTTCATCAAGTGTCCATATTTAAAGTTGTCAAATCTTCTTCTTTGGTCAATCCGTTGTCTGTATACATCTCGTCTCGTCAGCTTCCTCGTCCAAGGGGGTCTTTGTATCTTGGAGAAAAGCAGAAAAACAGGTGAAAGAAACGGACCGTATAATCGCATTTTCATCACATTCTGGTTTCTATCATTGGGTCATAAATCAAATCCAGGTTAATTACAGTTTCCTCACTCCTCAAGCTCATCACTTTTGTACTTTGTTTGCACCTCATTAAAGCCTGCCCGCATCTAAATATCAATCCAATCGATATAACGACACCCAAGATACATAGTAGAAACTTTCCAACATCCATTATGACTCCTTGAGCCCAGTCTCCTAAACCGGAGAACCAATTTCGCGGGTTCAACCATGACACCCAACCAGTCAGCTCATTACCTACAGCAGCAAGGGTGAGATTGTGTTTTCGACGAAATTCCCACTTCAATTGGAGAATATCGTCCATCTTTTGGTCTATGACCTCTACCGGATCCTCGGTGCTATTTGTGATATACGTGCAACACTTTATGCCGTACTGCGTTGCCAATGTAACACAATATCCGCCTGTTACTGCTGTAAGATAATTAAGAACCATCCTATGCTGAACTAGTTCTGTTTTGTAAGCTTGAAGTTCTCTTCCAGTGTATCTAAACGTGTCATCATACATTTCAGTGATATTATCTAACAAATTGGCGAGTGCGGAAATGTATTTATAATTCATCACACCTCGAGCGGTGCGAGTGAAATCTAACGCTACCAGAACCTGAATCCCGGTGGATTCATGGATAAGATCAGAGGCCGGATGCTCTAACCTTTCTGACAGTTGTCTTTTAACCCGGTGCTCGTAGTGAGTGTGAGTATAAGGAGCTTGGGCACCACGGTGTATGTCCTTCATTTTGTCATGTGTAACAGTCATCACTTCAGGCAATACTTTTCCAATATAACACAATCCTTCAGAGTTTGGGGCTAGCCACTTGTACGCCTTTCTCCCGCATATGAAATATGCATCATCGGGGAGAACATAAGGGACGGAGAAGGACATGACCATGTTACAAACCTTCCAGGTGAAATCTCCTGACCCTAATTCTTCCAACTGCTTAATGCACGTATCAGTTTGTATGACATGTGCACAGTATCCTGGTGATACCTCTCCAACTCTAGTAATCCTATTTCCTAAGGTATATCGATACCGAAAAGATTTTCCTCTACTGGCTATGTGGCGTACCAGCTCTGTATCTGTAGGCATTCTATCTGCTCTGTGTGAAAAGGTCATGGTAAGGTTGCTCCATGACACTTCCCAATTTCCCGGTTTTCTGGGATTGGAGATATTGAAACATAAGAGGGACCTATCCACATGGTATTGGTGGAGCTTCAAACTAGGAGGGCTGGAGATATTAAACCTCCGGTCCACCGGTCTCCCACCATTTAGCTCAAGTACCTCCCCTAACGTTAAAGGAAATGGTACTAGCCCTGATTTGCTGTGACCCTGAGGTACTTGAGAGCATACCCAACAATCTGTTTGGTTTAACACATTACCCACTAAAGAGTGATAGTCACTCAATGGATGCCGGTCTATATGGATATTAAAACTAGATTGGCATTTCTTTATGCATCCATCTTCAACCAGATTATCACAGAGCCTACAGATACAATTTTCTTCAGCTAACAATCCATCACAATTTCTTCTATCGGATCGTTTTCTGATACTCGCCTTTGCTTGTTGGTTTGGTTGATCTTGGAAAACTACGCCTCCATCATCATAATCGGAACCCATTCCAGAACCTCTCTCGACCTCTATGGTACTCTCGCCGGAACAGACTGCTCTGGTCAACATCATGGTTAACATCAAAATCTGGATCACAGTCTCTTGGGGCAAGTCCATCTTTGAGGAGGAAATAGAGAAGAATGAGAAGGGGAAAAAAGAAATTTCAAGGAAGAGGGGATGGGAAGTGGAGAAAAACAATAAAAGGGAGAAGGGAGTCGACAACTGCTTTCGGTCTTCAAGGCTCAGGTGCCGCCTCAATCCTCCTGGAACAGACACTCCAGTGATACAACCTCTACCGTCTGTTCCTTATCGCGGGACTTCTCTGGATCAGCAACCTTTTTGCAGTGGGATGAATGGACCCAAGTCTCTCTCTCAGCAACCTTCAATGCTGTGGTGCTAGTCAATAAGACCTGGTATGGTCCTTCCCATCTATCAATAAGACAACCTGAGCGTAGAAAATTTCGTATCATTACATAATCCCCAGGTTCAATGTCATGACAATTACTATCTGGTAAATCAGGAATCACCAACTTCAGATTATCATTTTGATTCCTCAACTGTTTACTCATGTTAATCAAGTACTTTACAGTTACTTCATTGTTACATTTCAAATCATCCTGAGGGTTAATCATGACATGCGGTTGTCGACCAAACAAGATTTCAAAAGGAGACAGATTAAGAGGGGACCTGGGAGTGGTTCTGATGCTATACAAAACAATGGGTAAAGCTTCTGGCCACGTCAATCCTGTCTCTGCCATTACTTTACTCAATTTATTTTTAATAGTGCTGTTCACTCTTTCGACCTTCGCACTCGCCTGTGGACGGTACGGAGTGTGCAGCTTGCTATCAATACCCATCAATTTACACATTCCTTGAAAGACATCACCTGTAAAATGGGTACCCCTATCACTTTCAATGATTCTAGGGATACCATATCTACATACAAATTCCTGCACAATTTTCTTAGCTGTAAACATAGCGGTATTTGTAGCTGCTGGAAAAGCTTCGACCCAATTCGAGAAAACATCTATACAGACAAGTACATATTTCAAATTTCGACATGGGGGTAATTGAATGAAGTCAATTTGTATTACCTGGAAAGGGCCGCCGGCAGGTGGGATATGGGATGGTTCTGTAGGTATTGCTTTTCCAATATTCTTTCTCAGACAGGTAAGGCATGACATTGCTCTTTTACTCGCATGAGAGGAGAATCCTGGGGCGCACCAGTATGCTCTTACCAATTTGCACATCCCCTCCTTGCCTAGATGAGTCAGCCCGTGAGCTGCTTCAGCCAGACATGGAAGGTATGCCCTGGGGGCCACTGGTTTACCATGTCCATCCGTCCAGAGCCCTGAGGACTCCTGGCCATATCCCTTTGCCTTCCAGACTGCTCTTTCCTGTGTGGAACACAGATTCTGCATCTCACACAACTTCTGTGTGTTGATGGTATTAAATACCATCAACTGTGTGGTGTCTGTCCGTGTGGGGGTAGCAGCTGCAAGCTTTGCGGCTTCGTCTGCTCGGCTGTTACCAAGGGATACTGGGTCTTGGCTATATGTATGTGCTTTACATTTGATAACAGCCACTCTGTCGGGTTCCTGTATTGCTGTTAGAAGCCTTTTTATGTGAGCTGCATGCGCTATCGGTGTACCAGCCGCCGTCATGAAATTTCTGAGCCGCCATAGGGCTCCGAAATCATGTACTACCCCGAAGGCGTATCTGGAATCGGTGTAGATATTGGCTGACTTACCCTTAGCCAATTCACATGCTCTGGTTAGGGCGACCAGTTCAGCAACCTGGGCTGAGTGAGGTGGGCCTAGCGGTTCCGCTTCTATGGTGTCTTGGTCATCTACGACTGCGTATCCAGTACACAAGTCTCCCGAGTCTGACTGTCTGTGACAACTACCATCCGTGTAGAACGTGAGTTCTGCATCTTCCAGTGGATTGTCACTGATGTCAGGCCTTGCGGTAAAATTTTGGGTCAAATATTCCATACAATCATGTGTATCTTCCTTTGCATTAAATCCTCCTTCCCCATCACTCTCACCTTCCACCCTTTGTGTCTGACCAGGCACACCTGGGAGAAATGTTGCAGGATTTAATGCGCTGCATCTCCTTATGGTGATGTTTACGGGGGCCATTAATGCCAATTCCCATCTTGTAAACCTTGCAGATGAGACGTGTCTGGTTTGGGCAGAATTCAATAAGGCAGATACCGCATGCGGTGTATGGATTGTGAGGTTGTGGCCTAGCACGACATCTTCGCTTTTTGTCACTAGCAATGCTATCGCCGCAACGCTACGCAAGCATGTGGGGAGGGATCGCGCTACCGTATCTAGCTGGGCGCTGTAGTATGCAATTGGCCTGCTGGCATCACCGTGTTTTTGTGTTAGTACACCTGCTGCGCACCCAGCACTTTCTGTTCCGTATAGTTCAAAGGGTTTCCCATAGTCTGGCATACCTAGTGCTGGTGCCTGCGTTAAGCACTGTTTGAGTCTCTCAAATGCTGTTTCAGATTCGTCTGTATGCGAAATCCGATCAGGTTTGTTTGAAGAGACCATTTCCTGCAAAGGTAGCGCCAATATGGAAAACCCTGGGATCCAATTACGGCAATACCCACACATTCCTAAAAACGTCCTGATCTGTTGCTGGGTTTGTGGCAGTGTCATGTCTCTAATGGCTTGGATTCTATCAGCGGTCAGGTGTCTCAGTCCTTGTGTTAGACAGTGTCCCAAATATTTTACCTTAGTTTGGCATAATTGTAACTTGTCTTTGGAAACCTTGTGACCTGTGTCTGAAAGATGAAACAGGAGCTGTTTCGTATCCTTCAGAGATGCTTCCAGTGAATCTGAACACAGTAATAAATCGTCCACATACTGTATCAATACTGATCCACTGTCTGGTTGGAAAGACTGTAAACAATCATGCAAAGCCTGAGAAAATATACTTGGACTATCTATGAAACCTTGGGGTAACCGAGTCCACGTGTATTGGACTCCTCTGTATGTGAATGCAAACAAATATTGGCTGTCAGGGTGCAGAGGTACCGAAAAGAAAGCGGAGCAGAGGTCAATAACAGTGAAAAATTTGGCAGTGGGAGGAATTTGCATTAGGATGACAGCTGGATTAGGCACTACGGGGAACTGACTCTCAACTATTTTGTTAATCCCCCTTAGATCCTGCACTAGCCTGTAACCCCTCCCCCCACTCTTTTTAACAGGGAAGATGGGACTATTTGCGGTGCTGGACGTTCTTACTAGAATGCCCTGTTGTAGCAAGCGCTCTATTACGGGAAAAACTCCTAGCTCCACCTCTGGCTTCAGAGGATACTGTGGGATTTTTGGAGCTATCCTACCATCTTTTACTTGCACAACTACTGGAGCTACGTTTGCCATTAATCCAGTGTCCTGTCCATCTTTTGTCCAAAGTGACTCTGGTATCTGAGATATCATCTCTTCTACTTGGGATGGATTCCTATTTGTCATGATGGAATGTGACATTAATTTTGATGGGGAGTCTAACATGTCTCGTACTTCCTGAGCGTGATTCTCAGGAATGTCCAAGAATACACCTTCAGGAGTACAATAAATGACGCAACCCATTTTACATAGTAAGTCTCTTCCCAGGAGATTAGTTGGTGCTGATGCAGCCAGCAAAAAGGAATGCTTGGTATGCAAAGGCCCTATTGTAATCTCGGCTGGTTTGCTAACAGGGTAGTGCTGGACTACTCCTGTTACTCCCATGGCTGGAATTGTCCTACCAGTGGTTCTCATGCCCACTGTCGAATTTATCACTGACTTGGCCGCCCCTGTGTCTACAAGAAAGTTTAAAGTTTTACCAGCTACATTGATTGCAATTTCTGGTTCGTTTCCAAGACTAGCAATCAACTTAACTGGGTGCAGATTACAGGTATGGCCACACCCCTATTGGGTATGCTGACCTCCCTGAATCCCGCTGGCAGCAACTACTTGTGAGGGAGTTAGCTGGGAACTACCAGAGGCATGCCAATCTCTGTTCGGGGGATATCTTTTTGTTTCCCCTGTATGTGGCTCAAAACTCCGCCTCTGTGGACCCTGCTCCCAATGTCGTGTGTTGTGTTGTTGTCTAGGGGGTTGAAAAGATCTTTGTACATTCTTTGTTCTACATTCTCGTGCAAAGTGTCCCGGTCTGTTACAAGAAAAACATGTTATTACACTTGCCTTACCCACAGGATTCGGTGGTACATACGCAGGCTGCCTTGTGGTCAGCGCCTGTATACTTACGGACATCAACTTATCACCTTGCGACTCTCTGTGCCTAGTGATGTTTCTGTCGTGATCAATAGCAGCCTCTCTCAAGCCGGACACTGACAGACCTCGCCAGCATGGTTGCGTGGTCTGTACCCTAGTCTTTAATGTTTCCTTTAAACCATCCATCAGTACAGATACTGCTACTTCTCGATGGTTTGGGTTGGTCTTAATGTCTTCTATACCAGTGTACTTTGCCATTTCTAATAGTGCCCGGTGAAAATATTCTGTTGCCGTTTCGGACTCCTTTTGCTTAATGGAAAATATTTTATTCCATTTAACAACGGCTGGGAAATACTCCTTTAGCTGTAAATTTATCCTTTTTACATTATCCTTGTTGTATACGTCTGTAAGCGGTACATCTTTATCCAATGCACAATCAGCTAAAAACTGAGTTGCATCAACATTGGAAGGTAAACAAGCTCTTAGCAGTATCTGCCAATCCTTGTTGTTGGGTTCTACAGTGTTACCTAGATCCCTGATGTATTTTTGGCTAGCAACTAAATCCTTCCTGGGGTCAGGAAATTCGGACACTATTGTTCTTAATTCCATTCTGGAAAATGGAGTGTACATGGCAATGTTCCTTATGGGAGTGGCTCCAGACACATCTGTTTTTCCATTGGGAACTGCTATTACCCTTACAGGAGCAATTCTAACAGCCTCTTCCTGTGTAGATTCTACTGCTTGTTGTGGTACAATTGTTTCAGTGTAGTGCATGGTGCCGTACTTACCCGTTGACACGACCTCACCTATCCCTCCGCTAGGGGCTTTCACTAATCTCGTGGGTGTCGCTGTGCCTACTGTGGTCTCTGCTATGGTGGCTGCAAGAGAGAGAGCTGAAATTGTTGCTGAATCGTCTTCTTGATCACACTCCTGAGGAAGGTTCAAAACAGGGTACATCTTGCACGGGTTAATACTTGCATGAGTTATTTGGTTAACATCATTAACATTTACAGGGTTACTAAGAGTTTGTGTTTTACAACCCAGTGCGTTTCTCTCCGCAATCAACTTCTCTCCTGCAATGTATGGTGGAGGAGGAGCTGTGGCAATCAACTTCCTGACTGCCCCAGATCCCGCCGCCAGAGCCAAACCTCTCTGTATCTCACCTTCCTGGTGCCATAACTGTAAACAATCATGATGTTGAATTCGTCTCTTTGTTGATTTTACGAGACATATCCTCCTCCTTAAATTTTGTAACACTTCTGGACTAAAGCTACCTATTCTTGGGAATTTGTCCCTGTCTTGTACAGTCATTCTCTCCCATTCATCACATAAAGATTCGGTGTGAATTCCATATTTTTCACACATTACATATCGTGCCGACCCAACTGGTCGGTTCACAGAATCAACCTGAACCAGGGTTGATCGCCCCCTACCTGAACAAATGGCCCCCATAATCTGCAGGCGTTGCTTATTCCTCCTTGAATATCAAGGCTTTCAGCGAACCCTTACAAACAAACCAAGATGTCCTTGGGCAGGCCGGCGGTGGTGGTTTATCAAGTACCCCACTTACTTCTCGCCCACGTTGGCCTGTGCTGCAATCACTGTAGCCAGAGCTGCTGTACCCAACCTAGGGCCCCTGTGAACCTTTAGTTTACTGGAACATATGAGGGTTACCCGCAGGACACTTACTCTTTCCAGTAAAGTTGGGGTTGTTAGATAGTTCCTGAGTGACCAGCGAACTTCCCTTCCAAAAATAAAAAATTACACAAATCACGTCAGAATGTACAGATAGCGTTTGTGACCACTTTACTCTAATGGTATTAGGTCAGATTACTAACTACTGCACACAATAACGTGCGGTCCAATCGTTCAGTATACGAGCACTACTTGTCATGTACTGAAAGATCAATGGAATCTATGTTTCCGGCTGCGATTCCTTCAGCCAGAGCTTGTATGGCCTATATGGGTTCTGCACCAACACCCCAGGCGTTGTGCCACTGGACTTTTATAGCGGACCTTTTACCTTACGACCTCCTGGTCTTGTTACCTTATGACCTCCTGGTCTTGTTACCTTATGACCTCCTGGTCTTGTTACCTTATGACCTCCTGGTCTTGTTACCTTATGACCTCCTGGTCTTGTTACCTTATGGTCCGCTATACTCTAATGCTCAAATATTATTTAACCAGGGATGCCTCCCTAGCCACCGTATATGTCACTTACACGTATGTCCCTTGACGAGTACCCGGCTTTCCTTTTGGTTCCACCTTAAAGTTATATAAACTTTTGTATACAAAACACACTCACTCAACACATGTACACTTTTGTTTCTATATCTATTTCTGCGCAGAAATTGTCTTTAGGCCAAAAGTGTTACCAATTAGGAGCAGGATCTGTTAAACTAAATTTCAGATTTTCCAAAAATAGATTTGCGTTATTTACCGCTTCGCGTTATCTACCGCTGTGCGTTAATTATCGCCTTTGCGTTACTTCACTTTATCACAACTTGAGCTACGTGGGCGTAACCGGACGCTACGTTGCGTAATGAACGCTGCGTGCGTCTGCCTTTGGATTGCGTACGCTAGTCTTTGTTAGCGACACGTGTACGCAATGCAAAGGATCCACCGTAACACAATATATTTTTATCAATGTAAATGATCCCTGATCATCTACCGCAATCCACACTGACTGCCTTGTATCTCAGACAAACCGTGTGTTTGTTCTATACTTTAACTATCACCTCTACTATTAAATAACAGCAAATCTCTTTTTAGCACTTTCTATCAACTATAAAATTGGCAAACAGGAATAGTGATATACGAAAAATGAAACAGAAATGCAGATATATGTATGCGTGCGTGTATACGCAAGACAGAAGAGAAATAAAAGTTTTAAAAAGACACAAGCGTTTTGTTCTTACTTCCGGTTACCGGGTTCCTTCAGCACTCTTTATCTAAGCGAAGCAGACGCTTATCCCGTCAGCACTGTGAGACAACCTCCCACCCTTTGCTGGAGGGATAATGTCTGCTGATCTACCTAGTGCAGATGTGAGAAGTATAGGACGAGCCCGCAATTGACAATGCTAAATTCCTTTGCCTTATAACAACCCTTTATGAAGCTAAGAACACTGTACGCTGTTTACTTAAGAAGTACCGTAATGGTACGCTAGTTGCGTAACGATCGCTCAGCCGTAGGCGAGACGCTCAAGCGTCACGTTCACTCACGGCCCAGCGATCACAGGACACGTTATTGGTTATGTCTAGGGTAATGATTCGCTATGGCGTAGCTTACGCTCGAGACCACGAGGAGGTCACCAGCGATGCAGACGCTCATAACACTATACCTTTATGTTAAAACCTTATACCAATGAAATACACTGAATACCTTAATGTGAGTACAGGGTGTAAATGCAACCATGTGTAACCTGACTAACTACAAAGCTGCTTGAGCGTCACCGACGCTCAAGTGAACACTTAACACTATAGGAAATACACAGATGCTGGTTTAGGTTCCAAAGCCTATTAACTGTATTATATCTAATATACTTGTAAAAAGGGGATAACAGTACAAATGATACACTACAATATAACAGAGACTTCCTAACCACAGAACTAAACAATAAATACAAAAAAGACAATACTACACTGACCTAAATGCAATACAATACAATACTATCTAATACAATACAATACTAGCCTAGTCTAGGGGAGATATGAGAGAACAGAACAGAGAGAGATAGAGAGAGAGAGAGAGAGAGAGATATGAGATGAGAGAAATTGGCTCACAGAAAGACAATGATAACGGAGAGAAACTTACGCACAAAGGGTATGATCGCCTGCGCCTCGATATCCAGCTCCCGGCTATCAGCAGATAACCGTTGATGAGAGAGTGAGCTGGATGTGGTCGGCCTGCCTATTTATGCCCCACACACAATGCAATCTCCTGGTCCTACAATCCCATTGTCCATTGGCCGAAGGAATTCGGCCCTGCATCATAACAAAAGGTCATAGGGTGATTCATACAGGTGGGCTGTGACGATTTCCAACAGCTCAGGTGGGTGGGAAACTGGGTTTCCCGCCGCATACCTGAGTATGTGTAAATAATAGAAATGGACATAAACTTCTTATGTCCATAACTATTCGCACGAGCGATTAATACGCTCCAAACCAACACCGGAATATTGCTAATTAAATACTCTTCCGATGGGTACCAAACACTGCTGTATGATTCCTGTTAGACCCTTTGTACGATACAAAGAGGGATTCCTCAGCTCTGGGACATTGTATTTTAACCAAACTTTCAGAATCTATCAAAGGGACCATGATCTATAAACTACATTAATTGTGAACATTTGTAACGAATGAGTCGCACGCTACGACTACATAAACTCTACCGTAAATACGCATACCGCGCCTGCGAGTGCACGTTATTGCGGGTATGCGAATCCACGGGAGAGCGCATGCACGCGCAGCGCGGACCAGTGTGCGGTGCAAATATGGCAACGTGCATTGAGACATTTTTCTGACTTTGACACTAACTTACCAGAATAATGTTACTTGACCATGTATGTGTACATGTGTGTATATATATATATATATATATATATATATATATATATATTTATTCTACGCCTTGACTCTCTGACCCCTAGAGGGCTAAATGAGAATATTGGGATGCATGCATTCCTTCAATGAGAGCTCTCTCTTTTAGGAGAGGTGCTGATTGGGATACATGCATTCCTATGATAAGATTTTTGCATATAGGAGAGGAGGATGTCAGCGTACCTTCACTTTTATAGTTAATTGTAAGTAGAAATTTACAAAATGTTGGAGTCTAATGGCTCTTTACTTATTATTATAATAAGTTCTTGATTGAGAATGTAGGTCCGTATAAAGTTATAAGGGAGCTACGATATATAACAGAATGTCCAATAACAAGCTGTATTTTAGATTGTTTTTAAAGTTATGTAGTGTTTGTCATTACTTTGTTTTTAATGTTTGCGTATGTTGTTACTATGGTTACCATGAGCACTTCCTTTCTGGTCGTTTGTTGGAACAGGAAATGGGGGTGTAATCTATTGTGCTAATTGGGGTGGAGGGTATATAAAGCTCTGTATTGTTGTATTGCATATAATTGGCTTGATAAAAGCGCTGGGAAATGCTGAAACGTTGCCTACAAGATGTTGTCAGAGTCTTTCTTTATTCTATCCCAAGTGCTGCCATTGGAGGATATATAACACATAGCCCGTGGGCTAATGGTGAAAAAGGCACCGGATACAGTACATTGTCATTGCCAGTGAGTGCCTGAACTTGGAGATTTTCTATATATATAAATATATATATATATATACATAACAAAATATATATAATTTATCTTACATCCTAGGGGATACTGGTGATTAATTTAGTACCATGGGGTATAGACGGGTCCACTAGGAGCCATGGGCACTTTAAGAATTTGATAGTGTGGGCTGGCTCCTCCCTCTATGCCCCTCCTACCAGACTCAGTTTAGAAAATGTGCCGGAGGAGCCGGTCACGCTTAAGGAAGCTCCTGAAGAGTTTTCTGCATTTATTTTTGTGTTTGTTATTTTCATGCAGGACTGGATAGCACCAGCCTGCCTGCTTCGTTGGACTTAGGGGGTGGGGGAATGGCCCACCCTCTTGAAGGGCTAATGGTCCCATTCCCCGCTGACAGGACACTGAGCTCCTGAGGGAACTATTCGCGAGCCCCACCACGGCCAGCGTACATTCCCGCAGCACGCCGCCACCCCTAACAGAGCCAGAAGAAAGAAGAGTGGTGAGTACTAAGCTGGCGTGCCGGTTAGCGGGTCACCGGCCATTATGGCGGCCTGAGAGTACGGAGACGCACGGCTTCTAACCGGGGCGGATTGTGTCTCCAGACTCAGTACACAACTGCGTCTCAGTACACTGTACACAGTACCCACAGTGGCAAACAAAGCCTTAAAATGGTTCTGTCTCCATTTTAAACACAAATTACCTCAGCCAGTCTAAAAATAACGGGAAGACCGCACGCCATGGAAGGGGCGGGCTTCACTATGAGAGTATCCAGCAGCTCACCAGTGCCATTTTCCCTCTGCAGTGGACACAGACGCTGACTGACAGGGACGCGCAGCTCCTCCGGTGTGACTCCAGATTATCTCAGTGGTTACTAAGTCCGCAATCTGTGTACTTAGTCTGCGACCCGGCTAAACTTAGCATTAGCGATAAGGGCGTGGTGTGCTGGCTCCAAATACCTCTGTGTCTCCCTGGAAGGGCTCTTTGTGGGTTGTGTTTTTAACCTTTCCTGTGTGTGTGTGTGTGTGTGTGTGTGTGTGTGTGTGTGTGTGTGTGTGTGTGTGTGCTGTCACATTTACAATATGTCAGGCAAAGAGTGTGTTTCATGTACAGCAGAGTGTTCCTCTTCCCCAGGGAGCTCACTACTATGTACTCAGTGTAGTGCAACTTCTCAGGCTAGCGGGACTGGACCAGTGTGGCTGGATTCCCTCAAAGGAATGATTTCTAATATCTCTAATAAATTGTCCCGCAATGAGAAAGAGATGCAATACTTAAGACAGTCTGTGGATGAGATCATGAACAGAGACTCAGACCCCAAACAAGCGTCTTAGTCCCTTGTCATTTGTCCACAAAAACGAACTCTGGCCCATATCCCGCAGTCTAACTCTGAGGGGTCAGACATGGAGGAGGGGGAGGTGGATTCAGAAGGGGGGGATGCTGCTCTGTCACAGGGAATACAGGCTCTTATATAAGCTATCAGAGATGTGCTACAAATTCCTGATAAGGTGACAGAGGAGTGTGAGGAATCTTATTTCAATGTAGAAAAGAAGTCCTCAGTCACTTTTCCTGTGTCAAAGGAATTAAATACCCTGTTTGAAGAACCATGGGTTAATCCTGATAAGAAATTTCAAATCCCTAAAAGGTTACTCTCATCTTTTTCATTTTCCTCCTGAGGATAGGAAAAAATGGGAAAGTCCACCGATAGTGGATACATCCGTATCCAGGTTGTCACATAAGATTGTGTTACCCGTCCCTGGTACAGCCTGCCTGAAAGACACAGCTGATCGTAAGATTGAGACTACACTCAAATCCTTGTACACAGCTGCTGGGGTGGCTCAGAGACCCACTATAGCATGTGTGTGGATTACTAAAGCCATTGCTAAATGGTCGGGTAACCTTATTGAAGGGTTGGATTCATTATCTAGGGGGGAGATGGTGTTGCTCCTGCAACATATACAGGATTCTGCGAACTTTATGGTGGAAGCCATAAAAGAAGTAGGTTTGCTTAATGCACGCACTACTGCTATGGCAGTATCAGCAAGCAGGGGCTTATGGTTACGCCAGGGGACTGCGGACGCGGACTCCAGGAAAGGCGTGGAAGGCCTACCCTTCACAGGAGAGGCCCTTATTTGGAGATGAACTGGACAAATGGATCTCCAAAACTACTGCGGGTAAGTCCACATATCTTCTTTATGCAGCTCCCCCAACCAGTAAGACCTATTCAGAACTTACCCTACTGACCTTTCGGACTGCCAAGTTTAAGGGCAAAGTCAGAGGATCTTCTACTGCCAACAGATATTCTAGAGGTAAATCATGCAAACCAGCAACTGCTGGTTCTCAGGAACAGAGCTCCAGCTCTGCTTTCACAAAGCCTTCTGCATGACGGTGGACCTCGTGGCTTGGAAGACTGGCAAGTGGGAGCCCGACTAAGAAATTTCAGTCACATCTGGACAGCATCATGCCAGGATCCCTGGGTCATAGACAGGGCTGGTGCTAGGGTGTTCGGCACCCCCCTGCAAACTATAAATTTGCGCCCTCCCATACTTTACAAAGGGACAGCGCACATAATGCTTTTACACATAATGCTCCCTGTAGTAGTGCCGCTTACACACATAACGCCCCCTGTGGTAGTTCCACTTATACACAACGCACCCTGTAGTGGTGACACTTACACATGTAACTCCCCCTGCAGCAGTGAGGCTTACACGCGTAACACCCCCTGCAACAGTGACGCTTACACACGTAACGCCCCCTGCAGCAGTGCTGCTTACACACGCAACGCCCCCTGTACCAGGGAAGCTTACACACGTAACGACCCCTGTACCAGTGCCGCTTACACACATAACGCCCCCTGTACCAGTGACGCTTATATGTAACGCCCCTTGTACCAGTGCCGCTTACACATGTAATGCCCCCTGTACCAGTGCTGCTTACACACGTAACGCCCCTTGTACCAGTGACGTTTACATGTAACGCCCCCTGTACCAGTGCTGCTTACACACGTAACGCCCCCTGTACCAGTGCCGCTTACACACGTAACGCCCCCTGTACCAGTGCCGCTTTCACACGTAACGACCCCTGTACCAGTGTCGCTTACACACATAACGCCCCCTGTACCGGTGATGCTTACATGTAACGCCCCCTGTACCAGTGCCGCTTACACATGTAACGCCCCCTGTACCAGTGCCGCTTACACACGTAACGCCCCCTGTACTAGTGACGCTTACACACGTAATACCCCCTGTACCGGTGCCGCTTACATGTAATGCCCCCTGTACCAGTTTCCTGCTTACACACGTAACGCCCCCTGTACTAGTGCCGCTTACACACGTAATGCCCCCCCGTAGTAGTGATGCTTACACATGTAACGCCCCCTGTACCAGTGACGCTTACATGTAACGCCCCCTGTACCAGTGCCGCTTACACACGTAACGCCCCCTGTACTAGTGCCGCTTACACACGTAACGCCCCCCGTAGTAGTGACGCTTACACACGTAACACCCCCTGTACCAGTGCCACTTACACACGTAACGCCCCCTGTACCAGTGCCGTTTACACACGTAACGCCCCCTGTACCAGTGCCGCTTACACACGTAACGCCCCTGTACCAGTGCCGCCTACACACGTAACGCCCCCTGTACCAGTGCCGCTTACACATGTAACGCCCTGTACCAGTGCCGCTTACACACGTAACGCCCCCTGTACCAGTGCCGCTTACACACGTAACGCCCCCTGTACTAGTGACGCTTACACACGTAACGCCCCCTGTACCGGTGATGCTTACACACATAACGCCCCCTGTACCAGTGACGCTTACATGTAACGCCCCTTGTACCAGTGCCGCTTACACATGTAATGCCCCCTGTACCAGTGCTGCTTACACACGTACCGACCCCTGTACCAGTGCCGCTTACACACGTAACACCCCTTGTACCAGTGACGTTTACATGTAACGCCCCCTGTACCAGTGTCGCTTACACACGTAACGCCCCCTGTACCGGTGATGCTTACATGTAACGCCCCCTGTACCAGTGCCGCTTACACATGTAACGCCCCCTGTACCAGTGCCGCTTACACACGTAACGCCCCCTGTACTAGTGACGCTTACACACGTAATACCCCCTGTACCGGTGCCGCTTACATGTAATGCCCCCTGTACCAGTTTCCTGCTTACACACGTAACGCCCCCTGTACTAGTGCCGCTTACACACGTAATGCCCCCCCGTAGTAGTGATGCTTACACATGTCACGCCCCCTGTACCAGTGACGCTTACATGTAATGCCCCCTGTACCAGTTTCCTGCTTACACACGTAACGCCCCCTGTACTAGTGCCGCTTACACACGTAATGCCCCCCCGTAGTAGTGATGCTTACACATGTAACGCCCCCTGTACCAGTGACGCTTACATGTAACGCCCCCTGTACCAGTGCCGCTTACACACGTAACGCCCCCTGTACTAGTGCCGCTTACACACGTAACGCCCCCCGTAGTAGTGACGCTTACACACGTAACACCCCCTGTACCAGTGCCACTTACACACGTAACGCCCCCTGTACCAGTGCCGTTTACACACGTAACGCCCCCTGTACCAGTGCCGCTTACACACGTAACGCCCCCTGTATCAGTGCCGCCTACACACGTAACGCCCCCTGTACCAGTGCCGCTTACACATGTAACGCCCTGTACCAGTGCCACTTACACGTAATGCCCCCTGTACCAGTGCCGCTTACACACGTAACGCCCCCTGTACCAGTGCCGCTTACACACGTAACGCCCCCTGTACTAGTGACGCTTACACACGTAACGCCCCCTGTACCGGTGATGCTTACACACATAACGCCCCCTGTACCAGTGACGCTTACATGTAACGCCCCTTGTACCAGTGCCGCTTACACATGTAATGCCCCCTGTACCAGTGCTGCTTACACACGTACCGACCCCTGTACCAGTGCCGCTTACACACGTAACACCCCTTGTACCAGTGACGTTTACATGTAACGCCCCCTGTACCAGTGCCGCTTACACACGTAACGCCCCCTGTACCAGTGCCGCTTACACACGTAACGACCCCTGTACCAGTGTCGCTTACACACAGGGCCGTAACTACGTGTGTGCCAAGGGGGCTTGGCACACAGCGCAGTTGCCCTGAGGGCGCAACGGCCAGCGGCATGTAATGAGTCAAATTGACTCATTACATGCCGCCTCTGCTGTGTGCGCCGCCGCCGCGCTGTGGAGGGGAAGACAGAAGCGCCGAGCAGCGGAGAGAAGGAGGAGGAGGGAGGGGGAGCAGGGAGCCGCAGCAGCGCTATTTGATTGGTAGTAAGCGCCGCTGCAGCATCCCCCTCTCCTTCTGTATTGGCTGCCCGGTGCTGCTATGGATGCTGGGATGCGGTTCCTTCATCCCAGCATCCACAGCAGCGCCAGGCAGCCAATACAGAAGAAGAGGGGGATGCTGCAGCCAGAGCCGGATTAAGGGGGGGGCCCGGGGGATACGTACCCCGGGCCCCCCTTTCCAAAGGGGCCCCCTGCCACACCGCAGATCGGATCTCTCTTCCGATCCGATCTGCGGTGCTGTGCTCCCCGGCTCCCGTCCTCACTGCAGCAGCTGCGCACAGACAGGACAGCTGAGCAGAGCGACGGCTCAGCTGTCCAATAATGTAGCAATGAAACAGCCTGCGTGCCCAGCCAATGACTAAGCGGCAGGCTGCTTCATTCATACGTTATTGGACAGCTGAGCCGTCGCTCCGCTCAGCTGTCCTGTCTGTGCGCAGCTGCTGCTGCAGTGAGGACGGGAGCCGGGGAGCACAGCACCGCAGATCGGATCGGAAGAGAGATCCGATCTGCGGTGTGGCAGGGGGGACGGGAGTGCAGGGCACATACATCCCATAGCGCTCTACCTCCCAACATACCCTACTCCAGTCCCCCCATCATACGCGCACGCAGGGGGGGTTTCCGAGTACCTAGAAACCCCCCCTGGCCGCTGATCCATCTGCGCTGCTGATCGTTTTTTGTTTTTTTTGTGTTTATAGCGTGAGGAACTGAAAGGCTGCAGCAGCTCCATCCTTACACAGAGACGCTTGCTGCTTGGTGCCTGTAGAGGGAGCTGCAGTGACAGCGCAGCTCTCAGGAGGTACTGTACGTGTTTGTGAGTTGCTTGTGAGGTGAAAGAGAAAAAGGCTGGTGAGGGTACTGAGTAGGCAGTGGATGTGTCCAATACACTCATGGAATCCAGGTGGGTGTTAGATACTGTATGTAGGGATTGAAGGAGAGG
Source organism: Pseudophryne corroboree (assembly GCF_028390025.1). Taxonomy (NCBI): domain Eukaryota; kingdom Metazoa; phylum Chordata; class Amphibia; order Anura; family Myobatrachidae; genus Pseudophryne; species Pseudophryne corroboree. The sequence goes on along the minus strand of NC_086444.1, from coordinate 408,327,885 downwards.
CCGGTGGTGTGTAATGAAATAGGCTGGCTGGCTGGCGGGCGGGCTGGCGGGCGGGCGGCGGGGGGGAGGAATGGTGAGGGAAGGCTGTAGTTACTTATAATGGTGTGTGTAGTATGGCATGTGTAGTGTGTGTGTATGCAAAGCATGCTATATGCATCTATAGTGTGTGTGTATATACTATGAATGCATGTATACTGTGTATGTATGCTATGCGTATGTATACTGCGTATGTGTGTATACAGTGTGTATGTATGCTGCGTGCATGTATAGTCTGTGTGTGTGTGTGTGCGTGTGTGTGTGTTTGTATGTATGTATGCTGTGTGCATGTATACTATGTGTGTATATATGTGTGCTGTATTGTGTGTGCGCGCGCATGCATGTATGCTGTGTCCATGTATACTGTGTGTGTGTGTGTGTGTGTGTGTGTGTGTGTGTGTGTGTATGTACGGTGGTCCGGCACTCCTCTGACATTCAAAATAATACTCGAGTGCCCTCTGTAAATAATTATAAATCCCGATAAAAAAGTCAGGTGCACTCAGATTTTACCAAAAAACTGTAATGATGCAAAGTCACAGCATATATCCACGTTTCGGGGGCCCGTAGCCCTGACATGTTGATATGCTGTGACTTTGCATCATTACAGTTTTTGGTAAAATCTGAGTGCACCTGCCTTTTTTACTGGGATTATATACAGTATATTCATACACAGTACATGTATACCCACCCACACATATACGTATACAAACACATGAATACATACATGTACGGAAACCCCCCCATGGAAATCCTGCGTTTGCCACTGCCCATACAATACACCCCATAACCCTCTACCCCTGCCACACACCCTATTCCCCCACATACACCCCATAATCCTCTACACCCCACAGCCTAGTCCCCGTGTTCACCCCACATACACCCAAATTCTCTAACCCCACCACACATCCTACTCCCACTGTCTCCCACATTCACACCCCATAAACTCCCTCCTAACCCACGCACCCGCACCTGGGAAGGGACCTCCTCTGGGATATACAGTGGAGGGACGGGGACCAAAGGGGTGTCAGGTACAGGAGGCACAGGGGAGTGGGTATGTGAGGCTGACAAGGGGCATGGTATACAGCCGGCTCTAGGCTTGTGTTGTACCCCACTAGTCCCTGCGAGGCCCTGGGTGTGTGTGTGTGTGTATATGTGTGTGTATATATATATATATATATATATATATATATATATATATTCTGCCTTCTCTATTAGGGGCCCCACTCTCTTAAGTGCCCCGGGCCCCCCATGGTCTTAATCCGGCTCTGGCTGCAGCGGCGCTTACTACCAATCAAATAGCGCTGCTGCGGCTCCCTGCTCCCCCTCCCTCCTCTTCCTTCTCATCTCACTGCCTGCACCGAGGGAGCTGCCAGCACGAGGAGCCTGTCAGGTAAGTATCTCTCTCTCTCTCTCTCTCTTTTAGGGGGACACCGTCTGCCATAATGTGTAAAAAGGAGTCCTGGCTGCCGCATTGTGTAAAAAGGGGTCCTGGCCGCCGCAATGTGTAAAAAGGGGTCCTGGCTGCCGCATTGTGTAAAAAGGGGTCCTGGCTGCCGCATTGTGTAAAAAGGGGGACTGGCTGCCGCAATGTGTAAAAAGGGGGACTGGCTGCCGCATTGTGTAAAAAGGGGGACTGTCTGCCGCAATGTGTAAAAAGGGGGACTGGCTGCCGCATTGTGTAAAAAGGGGGACTGTCTGCCGCAATGTGTAAAAAGGGGGACTGGCTGCTGCAATGTGTAAAAAGGGGGACTGGCTGCCGCAATGTGTAAAAAGGGGGCCTGGCTGCCGCAATGTGTAAAAAGGGGGACTGGCTCCCGTAATGTGTAAAAAGGGGGCCTGGCTGCCGCAATGTGTATAAAGGGGGACACCGTCTGCCGTAATGTGTATAAACGGGGACGCTGTCTGCTGTAATGTGTAAAAAGGGGGACTGTCTGCTGTAATGTGTCAAAAGGGGGACGCTGTCTGCTGTAATGTATAAAAGGGGCTCTACCTGGTGTAGTGGCGCTACTGTGCAGCGTAATTTGAATAATGTAGACTACTGTGCACCGTAGTATGAATTGCTATTATTTTGTGGCCACGCCCCTTCCCCATGAAGCCACGCCCCTCTAAATTTTTCACGTGCCTACGGCGCGCACTGCCCCTGTCTTACATGGGGGGACGCCACTGTCGTTTCTTGCACACAGCGCTAAAATTCCTATTTACGGCACTGCTTACACATGTAACGCCCCCTGTACCAGTGACGCTTACATGTAACGCCCCCTGTACCAGTGCCGCTTACACATGTAACGCCCCCTGTACCAGTGCCGCTTACACACGTAACGCCCCCTGTACTAGTGACGCTTACACACGTAATACCCCCTGTACCGGTGCCGCTTGCATGTAATGCCCCCTGTACCAGTTTCCTGCTTACACACGTAACGCCCCCTGTACTAGTGCCGCTTACACACGTAATGCCCCCCGTAGTAGTGATGCTTACACATGTAACGCCCTCTGTACCAGTGACGCTTACATGTAACGCCCCCTGTACCAGTGCCGCTTACACACGTAACGCCCCCTGTACTAGTGCCGCTTACACACGTAACGCCCCCCGTAGTAGTGACACTTACACACGTAACACCCCCTGTACCATTGCCACTTACACACGTAACGCCCCCTGTACCAGTGCCGTTTACACACGTAACGCCCCCTGTACCAGTGCCGCTTACACACGTAACGCCCCCTGTACCAGTGCCGCCTACACACATAATGCCCCCTGTACCAGTGCCGCTTACACATGTAACGCCCTGTACCAGTGCCACTTACACGTAACGCCCCCTGTACCAGTGCTGCTTACACACGTAACGCCCCCTGTACTAGTGACGCTTACACACGTAACGCCCCCTGTACCGGTGATGCTTACACACGTAACGCCCCCCGTAGTAGTGACGCTTACACATGTAACACCCCCTGCAACAGTGACGCTTACACACGTAACGCCCCCTGTAGCAGTGATGCTTACACACGTAACGCCCCCTGTACCAGTGCCGCTTACACACGTAATGCCCCCTGTACCAGTGATGCTTGCACAAGTAATGCACAGTCACACACACACCATATACACTATACATACACACACACATACTGTACACACATTACACATACAGTACAAATACACACATTCTGTAGACACACACACTCACACTTTCTCACTCACTCACTCACTCATTCTCCCTCAACTCACCATCTCTGTCTTCCTCTGCAGCATAGCCATGGTCCCGTGTAGCCCCACCCCTTTTTTGGGCTGGACACACACACAGACGTTGGACTGAAGATGACACTGCTTTGCATCCCTTTGCTGAACGAGTAGCGCCGGGCCTGGTCATAGATCTTATTTCCCAAGGCTACAGACTGGAGGTCCAGTCCCACCTCACAGATTCTTCAAATCAGGCGTACCAGCTTCACAAGAGGCAAGTATAACCTTACAGGATGCCATTCAGAAACTGGTACAGACTCAGGTCATTGTTCCAGTTCCACCTCATCTGCAAAACAAGGGCACTATTCCAACTTTTTTGTAGTACCGAACCCGGACGGTTCGGTGAGACCGATTTTGAATCTAAATCGTTGAACCCGTACTTACGAGTGTTCAGTTTCAAGATGGAGTCTCTGAGATCGGTGATCTCAGGTCTGGTGGAGGGGGAATTCCTAGTGTCTCTGGATATCAAGGATGTGTACCTTCACATTCCGATCTGGCTGCCTCACCAGGCTTATCTACGCTTTGCACTACAGGACTGTCACTACCAGTTCCAGGCCCTGCCATTTAGCCTCTCCACGGCACCGAGGGTGTTCACCAAGGTGATGGCAGAGATGATGTTTCTTCTTCGCAAGCAGGGAGTGAACATAATTCCCTACCTAGACAATCTTCTGATAAAGGCTCCGTCCAGGGAAAGGTTGTTGAGCAGCATTGGTCTCACAACCAAACTACTCCTGGATCACGGGTGGATTCTAAATCTCCTGAAATCTCATTTAGAGCCAACTCGAAGGCTCCCATTTCTGGGAATGATACTGGACACAGTGTTGCAGAAAGTTTTTCTTCTGTTGGAAAAGGCATTGGTAATCCAGTCGATGGTTCGGGATGTCCTGAGGCCAACCCGGATATCGGTACACATCTATGCATTCACCTTCTGGGGAAAATGGTGGCCTCTTATGAGGCACTTCAGTATGGAAGGTTTCATGCGAGGCCCTTCCAGCTGTATCTGTTAGACAAATGGTCTGGATCACATCTTCACATACACCAGTGGATCCGTCTGTCGCCAAAGGCCATGATCTCCCTTCTGTGATGGCTACAGACTTCTCACCTAATCGAGGACCGAAGGTTTCGGGATTCAGAATTGGATCCTGCTAACCACAGACGCAAGCCTCAGAGGTTGGGGAGCGGTCACCCAGGGGGTGCAGTTTCAAGGTAGATGGTCAAGTCAGGAAGTCATCCTTCCAATCAACATTCTGGAACTCAGGGCTGTATACAACGCCCTTCTGCAGGCCTGATATCTTCAAGATCAGGCCATTCAGGTTCAGTCGGACAATGTGACGGTGGTGACGTACATAAACCGACAGGGAGAAACGAAAAGCAGAGCAGCGATGTCAGAGGTGTCAAGAATTCTCCTCTGGGCGGAAAAATACGCATTGGCGGTGTCAGCGGTCTTCATTCCGAGAGTAGACAACTGGGGAACAGACTTCCTCAGCAGACACGACCTGCACCTGGGGGAGTGGGGCTTCAACCCGGAGGTGTTCCGGTGGTTGACATGTCAGTGGGGATATCCATAGATCGACATGATGGCCTCTCGACTCAACAAGAAGCTCAAGCAGTATTGTTCCAGGTCGAGAGACCCACAAGCAGTGGCGTTAGACGCTCTGACAACTCCATGGGTCTACCAGCTGGTGTACGTGTTTCCTCCACTTCCTCTGATCTCAAGAATTCTAAAGAGAATAAAAAGGGAAAAGGTTCAAGCAATCCTCATTGCTCCAGACTGGCCTCGAAGGGCCTGGTACGCGGATCTTCTTGAGATGCTCCTGGAAGATCTGTGACCTCTACCTCTTCGCGCGGACCTCCTGCAACAGGGGCATATTGTCTATCAAGACTTAGCACGGCTATGTTTGACGGCATGGAAGTTGAACGGCTGATTCTAGCCAGGAGAGGGATTTCTGTTAAGGTCATCCCGACTATGATCCAAGCCAAGAAGGGGGTAATGTCTAAACATTACCACCGTATTTGGAAAAATAATGTCTCTTGGTGTGAGAGCAGAAAATATTCTGCAGTGGAATTTAATCTGGGACGTCTCCTACATTTTCTGCAGTTGGGTGTGGGCCTACGTCTGGGCTCCATAAAAGCCCAGATTTCGGCCATTTTCTTTCAGCAACAATTGGCGTCTCTTACTGAGGTCCAGACGTTATTGAAAGGGGATCTGCACATCCAGCCTCCCTTTGTGCCTCCCACGGCACCTTGGAATCTCAATTTGGTGTTGCAGTTCCTCCAATCGGACTGGTTTGAACCGTTACAGGAGGTAGACGTAAAATATCTTACGTGGAAAACCGTCACACTGTTGGCCTTGGCTTCTGCAAGACGTGTGTCGGAGCTGGGGGCGTTGTCTCATAAGAGCCCCTATTTAATCTTCCATGAGGACAGAGCTGAACCCAGGACTCGTCAGCAATTTCTTCCTAAGGTGGTGTAGGCGTTTCACATCAACCAACCAATTGTGGTTCCGGTTGTGACCGACACCTCTGTTACTTCAAAGTCTTTGGATGTTGTGAGGGCTTTGAAGGTGTATGTGAAGAGAACAGCTCGTCACAGGAAATCGGACTCGCTGTTTGTTCTTTATGATCCCAATAAGATTGGGTGTCCTGCTTCAAATCAGTCAATTGCGCACTGGATCAGGCTCACTATCTAGCATGCTCATTCCATGGCAGGATTGCCGGTTCCTAAATCTGTACAGACCCATTCGACTAGGTCGGTGGGTTCTTCCTGGGCGGCTGCTCGTAGTGTCTTAGCCTTACAGCTCTACCGAGCAGCTAATTGGCCAGGTTCGAACACATTTGCAAAGTTCTACAAGTTCGATACTTTGGCCTCTGAGGATCTTCAGTTTGGTCAATCAGCTCTGCAGGAACCTCAGCACTCTCCCACCCGGTTTTGGAGCTTTGGTACTTCCCTATGGTACTAAATGGATCCCCAGTATCCTCTAGGACGTAAGAGAAAATAGGATTTTAATTACCTACCGGTAAATCCTTTTCTCGTAGTCCGTAGAGGATACTGGGCGCCCGCCCAGTGCTTCGTTCGTCCTGCACTTTTACTTGGTTAAGTATTGTTGTTTGGTTCAGCTATTGCTGTTCCTGTTCCAAGTTTGGTTAGAATGGCTTTCCTCTTGTTTGTGTGTGCTGGTTCGGAATCTCACCACTATCCTTTTGTATCCTTCTCTCAAAGTATGTTCGTCTGCTCGGGGAGTTTCCTAGACTGAGTCTGGTAGGAGGGGCATAGAGGGAGGAACCAGCCCACACTATCAAATTCTTAAAGTGCCCATGGCTCTTAGATGACCCGTCTATACCCCATGGTACTAAATGGATCCCCAGTATCCTCTACGGACTACGAGAAAAAGATTTACCAGTAGGTAATTAAAATCCTATTTATTTTTAGACCTATATATATATATATATATATGAGTCTCAGAAAAACCGCACACTATTCAGTGTATAATTCAATTGGGGTGCTGCAATTCCATAATGTTTATATAATCATGCTCACTCAGCCAGAGAATACTTTCTCAGCTAATCAGCACACCACCAGTACGATATTCATGAATTCATAAAGTGCTTGTATTAAAAAAAAACCCCAAAGATGATAGCAGCATACATCAAAAGAGATATTGCAGTCTGGCAAGGGTTAACATGCTGGCTTTTCATACATTACATGTCCCTCCCATTGATAAGATATGGAGTCTCTGCTCCCGATGCCCAACGGCCGTTTCGGTGACAGCTCCTTCCTCTGGGGCATTAACCTTGCTGACAAAAAAGCTGCTATTTATGTGCTGAAGCGCCCGCCAAAACCTCCGTGATACCCTGCACCTGTGTATAATCCAACTCACCTGTTGCCAGTTTCGTCCACGTTTCAGTCCCGGAAGTTCCTAACGTGGAACGCATCAGGCCACGGTGGAACGCATATCCGGTCCCGGCATGCATCCGGAGTGATGACACTTCCGGAAACCATGCCCAGGCCGTGTTCCCGACCAATAACATGTTACACATGCTGGTCTCCATGGGGATTACATAAACAAAATGTCCCCTATACAACTGGAAACCTGCAGCCTTACTATAGCCATTGTGCACATCATATCAGAAAAGCTACATGATGCAGGTGATCACAAACAGCCTGACCGGCGCTCCACACACAAATACATTAACATAGTGCACATAATATCAGATCCGAAAGCAAGGGAAAAACATGGACAGTGAAAAAAACACAAAAAAGATTATTTTTCTATATATACAATAATGTGTCAAAGTCGAAAAATATCATGATGCATATGCCTTGTACTAACCCCTCATGCACACGGGCGCTGCTCGTGCACCCACTCCCCCGTGCGTACACATCCCCGCAGGTTGCATAAGGGACGCACCAGCGTCTCGTGCGCATAAGATGTGTATTTACGGCGGAGTTTGTGAGCGTGTAGCGTGCGACTTGATCGTAGCATATTTAACCCATATAGTGTGTTTTATAGTTAATATTCCCCTAGACAATGTCAGCGAGTATGTTTAGTTTAAACGGTTCCTGGACAGATAGATTCCTCTTTGCATGATAGGAAGGGTCAGATAAAGGTTGAAAGGTGGTGTCTAGTATCCAGCTGTAGGATATTTTAAGGGTAACATTTCGGTGTTGGTTAGGAAAGGATCGCTCGCTCCTGCGTGTAGTTATGTGCAAAAGTAGTTTATGAACATATATTGTATTTGCTGTAAATTACACATGCGGCGGGAATCCTGAGGATACCTCCCACCAGAGCAGTTGGAGAAAGACACAGCCCACCTGTTCAAATCCACCTATGACCTTTGCTATAATGTGGAGACACTATAATGTGGAGACACATTCCTGTGTCCAATGAACAATGAGATTATAGGGACCATTTTATTGTGAATGTATGTTATGTATATAAAGACCACCATTGCCTGGCCAGACACTCACTCTCTCTGAAGGCTTTCTCTCTGAATGCTGAGGGCTGGATCCAGGACGCGCTTGCGAATCATCCCCACGTATGTATATTTCTCCGTAGCCATTTTGTTATCCATTCTGTTCGCCATTCGTTTCAATTTGTTCACTCTTGTTTGTTATTGTTCATATTATTCTCTGTTATTGTGTTAGATTTTGATGTTAGTTTGTAGTATATAAGTGTATAACTTGTATTGTATTTTTCCCCTTTTCTCTAAACCATCCACGGCGGTGTTAGAACCGCTGTGGTTTTTAAATCAAAACCAGGTCTTGCGGAGTTTGTGAGCGTGTAGCGTGCGACTCGATCGTAGCATATTTAACCCATATAGTGTCTTTTATAGTTAATATTCCCCTAGACAATGTCTGCGAGTATGTTTAGTTTAAACAGTTCCTGGACAGAGAGATTCCTCTTTGCATGATAGGAAGGGTCAGATAAAGGTTGAAAGGTGGTGTCTAGTATCCAGCTGTAGGATATTTTAAGGGTAACATTTCAGTGTTGGTTAGGAATGGATCGCTCGCTCCTGCGTATAGTTATGTGCAAAAGTAGTTTATGAACATATATTGTATTTGCTGTAAATTACACATGCGGCGGGAATCCTGAGGATACCTCCCACCAGAGCAGTTGGAGAAAGACACAGCCCGCCTGTTCAAATCCACCTATGACCTTTGCTATAATGTGGAGACACATTCCTGTGTCCAATGAACAATGAGATTATAGGGACCATTGTATTGTGAATGTATGTTGTGTATATAAAGACCACCATTGCCTGGCCAGACACTCACTCTCTCTGAAGGCTTTCTCTCTGAATGCTGAGGGCTGGATCCAGGACGCGCTTGCGAATCATCCCCACGTATGTATATTTCTCTGTAGCCATTTTGTTATCCATTCTGTTCGCCATTCGTTTCAATTTGTTCACTCTTGTTTGTTATTGTTCATATTATTCTCTGTTATTGTGTTAGATTTTGATGTTAGTTTGTAGTGTATAACTTGTATTGTATTTTTCCCCTTTTCTCTAAACCATCCACGGCGGTGTTAGAACCGCTGTGGTTTTTAAATCAAAACCAGGTCTTGTGTTTTCACTCCTTACTAAGGGTTTTCTTAGCGTCACAATCGCTCAAACAGCATACACATTGTTAAGGGTTTTCAGCGTTACATCATTGTAGTATTAGATTACTAAGGTTTAGAGTATAAGCATATTCTTACTGTGTGTTATTAATAAGGTTTTCTGCGTATCATTCTGTAAGCGTCTGCGCCGCTCGTGTCTCCCTCTCACGGCGCAGCGTCCGCTACGCCAATAGCGTAGCAGTACGGTACTCGGTACGCCTATAGTGTGCTTGGTACGAAGCGTGAAACCGTGAGCGTACGCATCGCTCGTGCGTCGCGCCCACGGCTTAGCGTCTGTTACGCTAAGTGCGTACCCCTACGGTACTCAGTACGCAAATAGCGTACTTAGTCCATAATAGTCAATAGCTTCATGTTTAAAGGTAATATTTGACATTATCAATTGAAGGCTCATCCGGTCCTCCTCATATCCGCAGCCTAGCAGGACAAGGCAGACTTTTATCTATCAGCAAAGGGCGGGAAGGTAATATCCCCTTGTTAGCCGTTTGGTGGTCGGGGATACAGTAGTGCTGATTAGATAAGCGTCTGCTCCGCTTGGTTTGTAGGGATGCTGGTGGGATTTGGATCCGAAAGGTAAGAACGTAAAGCTATTGTTTTTTTTTAAATCTGTGAAATTTCTGTTTGGTGCAAATTGCGCACGCAACACACGCACACACCTGTATTTCATTTGTGTACACTGCATATCTACTCGCTTGTTGCCATTAGCATTGATTACTAGATACATTTTGACCCGTGCCGAGAAATTTGTAGCTATTTAGTTAAAAATATAAAGTAATATTTAAGGGAGTACATGTAATACACACACGCAGCCTGGCCCAGTTATAAAGGCTTATACAGGAGATACTGTGTGGTGTGGGTAAGCGATTATAGTTGAATATCGCTTACATTTATAGAAGCATGTTATTTGTATTACTGCGGACATATCCAGCCTTTGTACACGTGTCCCGGACAGCGTGCGGGACTGCGTACACAACGCAAAGGCCTACACACGTGGCGTATATTACGCAACGTGCGTACAGATACGCCCACTAAATACAAATCACACGATAGCATTGTTTTAGTTTAGGCGAGACGGTAGCCACGCGATAATAGCACAAATTGATCAGTATCCAATATTTAGTTTAAAAACACCTTTTTTTTCTGTATTACCTCTGGGGAAAGCTATCAGTTAACAAGAAATGATTTTTCTGATCAGAAAACTATAGAATGATAGTGTGGGCTGAAAAAGGTATGAGTGTATTGAACCCCGCTTGGTGGGCTTGATGGTCTTGGTGATCTTGGTGAAGCTTGGTGAAGCACGGTCTAGGTGAAAACGTGCGAGCACAGTCCAGGTGTACACGTGCAACGGAGTGTGATAAAAGTTTTTGTGGTATTACGCTCCGGCTGTTGTGGAGCACAGACGGAAGAGACTCCAATGATCCTACCATTTATAGATAACAAGTGTCTATAAGTGGTACGATTGGACCGCACGGTTGTATGTGTAAACAATTGACGCAACATGATATGAGGTTGCATATTCGTGCGTAAATCTTATCCTCATACGCGTTGTAGTGAGCACATGCAATCGTGATTTGTGTAAAATAAAGGTAGGGCCTGCAACGGCTACACGAGTCTGCTAGAAGGCGGACCGGGGATACCCGGAGCAGAAGAAGTTCAGTGGAAGAGCTTTAAGGATTTCCACCGTAGACTACTGTGTTTGGTGCATTTTAGGAAGTTTTTCTGTGTTAAAAAGGTCCACAATGGAGGCCAAGTGCACAGCACAGGGACGTTTAGCAGTCAGGGTTCAGACTGCAGAGTTCAGACCCCGGGGGTCAGCTCGGTTAGTAATGTGGGGGAAGTATGGTCCCCACACTGAGACCTTTTGTGATGAATGGACACGAATGACTGTGGAGGATAAAGCACCATTTCCTGGGATAGGTAGTTTTGACACAGAGGTATTACATAATCTAAGGCTTAGGATCTGTCTGTTAAAGTCCCAAAAACAAAGGATCAGACACACAAACTGTTTACATTTATGGCAACAAGAGAGTGATATAGAGGGAATTAGCTTACACAGCTGGTTCTAACCCTAGCAGGAAACTGATGGCAACTGGAGAGACAATGGCTACAGAGAATGGCATACTGGGATATGATGATAATAGTGCACTTAATAAATGTAGTAATGACAATAAGAGTAAACGTAATAAATGTGTTAATGACGATAGGAGTAAAACTGATAAATATACAAATTCTAACCCGTGCAAGTTGCACCCCATGTTAAACTTCCCTCAGGATTACAAGCAAGAAAGTGAGCCCAGCACGATGTCGGCACTTTCTCCAGCAGCCACCATAGAAGACACCCAGGTGGGCACGGCCCAATCGGTAAAGGCAGTAGTAAAGCCCCCTAACGGAGGGTCAGGTGAGGTCGTGTCCACAGGTAAGTACGGTATTGTATATTATGCACAGACAATTGCACCTCACATTGTAGAGTCAACACAAGATGGTGTAATTGAACTAAATCCTGTCAGGGTGATCGCAGTCCCCAATGGGAGGACTGACGCTCAGGGAGTCACTCCCGTCAGAGACATTGCCATGCATTGTCCCTGGTCCCGGACAGAATTGAGGACAATTATGTCTTAATTTCCCGATCCCAGGAGAGATCTAGCAGCATGCCAAAGGTTCATTAAAGAACTAGGTAACGCCGCCGAACCCACTAACAAAGATTGGCGGACAGTACTGCGGGCATGTTTGCCCTCTAGTATTGACCCTGCGAAATTCATTACTGATTGTAAGTTAGACGCAGAAGTACCTCTCACTGAAGAGTACAATCAGGAAAATGTTAAACAGATCAACCTGCAATTAGGAGTATATTTCCCAACTGTTGTCAAGTGGAACAAAATTTTCTCCATTAGACAAAAAGAAGGTGAAACTGCTTCTGATTATTTCCATCGAGCATCAGAGGAAATGGCTAGATACACTGGGATCGCGGACATTGAGGAAAGTGTACATCATAGAGAGGCAGCGGTGTCCGTATTAATGGAAGGTTTAAAAGAAGTGTTGAGAACAAGGGTACAGACCACTCAACCTATCTGGAGAGGTATTTCGGTGGCTGCATTAAGAGAGTCCGCTATCGAACATGACCATAATATCCAAAGAACCAGGGAAGCACAGGGAGAGCGGTTGATGGTGATGAGCATCCAAGCACTAGAAGAGGCATCAAATCGACCAAAACCCCCAGCCCCTGGCACATGGAGGAAGCCAAGGGTTTGTTATCTGTGTAAAAGGGAAGGGCATTATGCCAGCAACTGTAACAGCACACATAAAGTCAGACCTCCTAGACAAGAACACGAGCAAAGTTATGACACACGTAATTGTAATCAGGGATCATATAGGAAAAATTTTGGGCCGCACATATAGTCTGCAGCCAGTGAAGTTGATTGTTAGCCTTGATAGTAAGCCTGAGGTTACAGTCGGTGTAATTGGTAGGTCATTCCTTGTAGACACAAGGGCGGCCAGGTAAACTCTGTGATTTATCTTTAAATGTTTCCTCTTCATCTCTGACGTTCACCAGCAGAACTACAGCTCAAACGTCACATGTCTACTTGGTCTTTTCAGAGGTCTGCCCAACCCCAGTATATCTTACCAGCATCATTGTGCCTGGCCACGCACAGAGGGTGGAGAGTGGAAATACTGGTGGGGGAGACTGTGCAGAGATACCGATAGACATGTTGGTGTGACAGCCTGATGGTGAACGGAAATCTGACAATTTTTCTCTTTTTCTATTGTTCTCTCTCTTTTTATTCTTTCATGTTTTACGGATGGTATGTCATACAACAGTTAAACAAATGGTAATGCAAGATTTATGCTCCTTACAGAAAGATCGCTGATTCTGAAAGAATATAGTATCACTGGAGTGTTCGTTTTGGGAAGACTGAGAGGCAGCACTGTTGAGACGGCATCTGAGCAAGAAGAACAACAAGACTAGAGACGGATTATCATAACAATTTTCTTTCCCTCCTAATTATTTTCTTTCCCCCATTACAACTCTGTCTTTCTCCTCCTGCAAGATGGACTTGCTCCAAGAGACTGCATTCCGTGTTTTCCTGTTGACCCTGTTGTTGACCAAAGCAGTCTGTTTCGGTGAGAATACCAGAGAGGTCGAGAAAGGATCTGGAATGGGTTCTTATGACAAGGATGGATTCATAGAATTCCAAGAGCAACACAATCACCGAGCAAAGGCGAGTATCACAAAACGATCTGGTAGCCATGACACTAAGAGACATTGCGAAGGATTGTTAGCTGAAGAGAATTGTATCTGTAGGAATTGTGAAAACATAGTTGAGGACGGGTGCATCCAGAGATGTCAGTCCAGCATTAATATCAACATGGACCGTCATCCATTGAGTGACTATCACTCATTAGTGAGTAAGGTTTTAAACCAAACGGAATGCTGGGTGTGCTCACAAGTACCTCAAGGTCATAGAAAGTCAGGACTAGTGCCATACGCTTTAACGATAGATGAGGTACTTGAATTAAGGGGTGGGAGACCGGTGGATAAGATATTTAATATTTCTAGGCCTCCTAGTTTGAAGCTCCACCAATATCATGTGGATAGGTCCTTAATATGTTTTAACATTTCCAATCCCCGAAAGCCGGGAAATTGGGAAGTGACATGGAACAACCAAACCATGACATTCTCACACAGAGCCGATAGAATGCCCATAGACTCAGAGCTTATACGCCAAATAGCCAACGGTGGGAGATATTTTCAGTATAGGTACACTCTAGGAAGTAGGACCATGCGAGTTGGAGAAGTATCACCAGGATACTGTGCGCATATCATACAGCCTGATACGTGTACTAGACAAATGAGAGAGTTAGGGATAGGATTTTTTCACCTGGAAGGTTTGTAATATGGTGATGTCATATTCTGTCCCATATGTCCTCCCCGATGATGCATATTACATATGTGGGAGGAAGGCGTATAAGTGGCTTGCCCCAAACTCAGAGGGATTGTGTTACATTGGAAGAGTGTTGCCAGAAGTAATGACCATTACCCATGAAAAGATGAAAGACGTTCACCGCAATGCTCAAGCTCCTTACACTCACACTCATTACGAACACATTGTTAAGAGACACCTTATAGATAGGACAGAGCACGCAGCCTCTGATTTGATCCACGAATCCACCGGGATTCAACTCCTACTCGCGCTAGATATCACCCGTACCGCCAGAGGAGTTATAAATTTTAGGTATATAACTGCGCTAGCGAACCTTATAGACAATATCACCGAGATGTATGATGACACCTTCAGGTATACTGGGAGAGAATTGCAAGCTTACAAAACGGAACTGATCCAGCACAGGATGGTTCTCAATTACCTTACAGCGGTGACAGGCGGGTATTGTGTCACCCTAGCAACTCAGTATGGTGTAAAGTGCTGTACGAATATCACAAACAGCACTGATGACCCAACCGAGGTCATAGATCAAAAGATGGACGATATCTTGCAATTGAAGTTGGAGTTCCGAAGGAGGCACAACCTTACCCTTACTTCTGTGAGTAATGAACTGACCGGCTGGGTATCATGGTTGAACCCACGCAATTGGTTCTCAGGTTTAGGAGAATGGGCCCAAAATGTTATCGTTAATGTAGGGAAATTCCTCTTGTGTATCCTAGGAGTTGTCATAATGGCCCTCATTCCGAGTTGATCGGTCGCAAGGCGAATTTAGCAGAGTTACACACGCTAAGCCGCCGCCTACTGGGAGTGAATCTTAGCTTCTTAAAATTGCGACCGATGTATGCGCAATATTGCGATTACTAACTACTTAGCAGTTTCAGAGTAGCTTCAGACTTACTCTGCCTGTGCGATCAGTTCAGTGCTTGTCGTTCCTGGTTGACGTCACAAACACACCCAGCGTTCGCCCAGGCACTCCCACCGTTTCTCCGGCCACTCCTGCGTTTTTTCCGGAAACGGTAGCGTTTTCAGCCACACGCCCCTGAAACGCCGTGTTTCCGCCCAGTAACACCCATTTCCTGTCAATCACATTACGATCGCCGGAGCGAAGAAAAAGCCGTGAGTAAAAATACTTTCTTCATAGTAAAGTTACTTGGCGCAGTCGCAGTGCGAACATTGCGCATGCGTACTAAGCGGATTTTCACTGCGATGCGATGAAAAATACCGAGCGAACAACTCGGAATGAGGGCCAATGATTGGTTTGATATTTAGATGTGTTCGGATTTTAATGAATTGCAAGAGTAGTACCAAATTGATGAGTTTGAGGAGCGAGGGCATTGTTACAACAACTGGTTTAATTTATGACCCATCAATCGAGACAATGCTGTGATAAGACGTGATTCCACGGTCCGTTACTTTCACCCGTTTCTCCTTTGTTTTTCTCCAAGGTAAAAAGACATCCACTCGGAAGATTTTGATGACCTTTTATACAGACCATTGATGAACTTTTTCACAGACATTTGATGAACTTTTAGAGTCTTTAACTTTCTATGGACACTTGAAAAACTTTGCTTGCCACTTACAGCAAAGATACAGCAACCCGGACAAGACATCCACAAGACATCCAAGGACAATCACATACATTATCATATGAATGCATTTATAACGCATGTTTCTTATCTTCATCTCTACGATCTTCAGGTAGTGACACACATAGTCGACAGGTAATATAGGTACATATATTAGCACTCACATATTTTCCCCCATCATGTATCATCAACTAATGTGCACCCCATTTGTTGGAACTAAAAGCCGAAAAGAGCTCGGTAGAGTTTGTTAGCCCACTTACAGACCCTTAATACGGAATAAGAAGGATTCAATGTATACTTCGCAATACCTCGAAGCTTGTACGGCACGATGATACATGACCCCTCAGACATGAATTTCATACATACATGCTTTTACTATCCCACTAGGTCATACATTTCCCACCTTCTCCTCTCCTCCCTACACCCAATCATATATAGGTATTTCACGGTATTATATATTTTTCTGCTTGGTTGTTTAGATAAGTGGCAGTTATTGTTGACTGCCAAAGGGTGGACTGTCGAAGTCGAAAAATATCATGATGCATATGCCTTGTACTAACCCTTCATGCACACGTGCGCTGCTCGTGCACCCACTCCCCCGTGCGTACACATCCCCGCAGGTTGCATAAGGGACGCACCAGCGTCTCGTGCGCATAAGATGTGTATTTACGGCGGAGTTTGTGAGCGTGTATCGTGCGACTCGATCGTAGCATATTTAACCCATATAGTGTCTTTTATAGTTAATATTCCCCTAGACAATGTCTGCGAGTATGTTTAGTTTAAACAGTTCCTGGACAGAGAGATTCCTCTTTGCATGATAGGAAGGGTCAGATAAAGGTTGAAAGGTGGTGTCTAGTATCCAGCTGTAGGATATTTTAAGGGTAACATTTCAGTGTTGGTTAGGAAAGGATCGCTCGCTCCTGCGTATAGTTATGTGCAAAAGTAGTTTATGAACATATATTGTATTTGCTGTAAATTACACATGCGGCGGGAATCCTGAGGATACCTCCCACCAGAGCAGTTGGAGAAAGACACAGCCCGCCTGTTCAAATCCACCTATGACCTTTGCTATAATGTGGAGACACATTCCTATGTCCAATGAACAATGAGATTATAGGGACCATTGTATTGTGAATGTATGTTGTGTATATAAAGACCACCATTGCCTGGCCAGACACTCACTCTCTCTGAAGGCTTTCTCTCTGAATGCTGAGGGCTGGATCCAGGACGCGCTTGCGAATCATCCCCACGTATGTATATTTCTCTGTAGCCATTTTGTTATCCATTCTGTTCGCCATTCGTTTCAATTTGTTCACTCTTGTTTGTTATTGTTCATATTATTCTCTGTTATTGTGTTAGATTTTGATGTTAGTTTGTAGTGTATAACTTGTATTGTATTTTTCCCCTTTTCTCTAAACCATCCACGGCGGTGTTTGAACCGCTGTGGTTTTTAAATCAAAACCAGGTCTTGTGTTTTCACTCCTTACTAAGGGTTTTCTTAGCGTCACAATCGCTCAAACAGCATACACATTGTTAAGGGTTTTCAGCGTTACATCATTGTAGTATTAGATTACTAAGGTTTAGAGTATAAGCATATTCTTACTGTGTGTTATTATAAGGTTTCTCTGACGTCCTAGTGGATGCTGGGAACTCCGTAAGGACCATGGGGAATAGACGGGCTCCGCAGGAGACTGGGCACTCTAAAAGAAAGATTAGGTACTATCTGGTGTGCACTGGCTCCTCCCTCTATGCCCCTCCTCCAGACCTCAGTTAGAATCTGTGCCCGGCCAGAGCTGGGTGCTCCTAGTGGGCTCTCCTGAGCTTGCTAGAAAGAAAGTATTTGTTAGGTTTTTTATTTTCAGTGAGATCTGCTGGCAACAGACTCACTGCTACGTGGGACTGAGGGGAGAGAAGCAAACCTACCTGCTTGCAGCTAGCTTGTGCTTCTTAGGCTACTGGACACCATTAGCTCCAGAGGGTTCGAACACAGGGCCTGACCTCGATCGTCCGTTTCCCGGAGCCGCGCCGCCGTGTCCCCCTTGCAGAGCCAGAAGACAGAAGAGAAGCGATGAAATCGGCGGCAGAAGACTCCTGTCTTCATTAAGGTAGCGCACAGCACCGCAGCTGTGCGCCATTGCTCCCACAGCACACCACACACTCCGGTCACTGTAGGGCGCTGGGGGATGGGGGTGCCCTGGGCAGCAATAAAAATACCTTTGGCATAAAAATACACATAATACAGTCTGTGACTGTATATGTGTAAAACCCCCACCATTTTTAGTCAGAAATAGGACAGAAGACCGCCGCTGAGGGGGCGGGGCCTTCTTCCTCAGCACACCAGTGCCATTTTCTCTTCACAGCTCCGCTGGAAGGAAGTCCCCAGGCTCTCCCCTGCAGTATCCTGGTACACAAAGGGTGAAAAGAGAGGGGAGGGGCACATAAATTTAGGCGCAAAAATTGTATATACAGCTGCTACTGGGTAAACACTGAGTTGTAGTGTAATCCCTGGGTTATATAGCGCTGGGGTGTGTGCTGGCATACTCTCTCTCTGTCTCTCCAAAGGGCCTTGTGGGGGAACTGTCCTCAAATAGAGCATCCCCTGTGTGTGTGGTGTGTCGGTACGCGTGTGTCGACATGTCTGAGGTAAAAGGCTCCTCTAAGGAGGTGATAGAGCGGATATGTGTGTGAGAGGGTGTCTCCGTCGACAACGCCGACACCTGTTTGGATATGTGTAAGTGCTAAGGTGAATTTATTGCACAAATGGTTAGGGAACAGACAGGAAATCTACCCATGTCTGTCCCTATGTCACAGAGACCTTCAGAGTCTCACAATGCTCACTATCCAAATAACAAACACTGGTATCGACATGGAGTTTAACTCCACTGTCGACTACGATAATGCAAAGTTACAGCCAAGATGGCTAGAAAGTATTCAATATATGATTAATAAAAGATGATTTGCATATCACTGATGACTTATCTGTCCCTGACACGAGAGTACACATGTTTAAGGGGAAGAATGCCGAGGTAAATTTCCCTCCTCTCATGAGGAAAAAGAGCGGGAATCTCCAGACAAGAGACGGCAGCTTCCCACAAGAGAATTCTCAGGCTGTATCCTTTCCCCACTAGGGCCAGGATGTGTTGAGAATCTTCCCCTAGGGTGTCCTGTTTGCACAGACGGTAGCACTTGCTATTCTCAGGGATCCTGCAGATAGCATGCACATTCTAGTATACTACCCAGACCGGCGATTGTGTCGGCATGGGTTTATAGCGCTGTGGCAGCGTGGACAGGTACCTTATCAGCAGAGATTGAGACCCTAGTAAATATATTAAAGATGCTGTCTTAAGTGATAGATATATAGTTATAAAGCATGCCCAAAGAGACATGAGTATACTGGGTCCTAGAGTCAAAGCTATGTCGATCTCTGCTTGACGTGTCCTGTAGAATATGCATTGGACAGATGATGCCGACTTAAGAGGCATATGGAAGGCTGAGGATTGTGTGGAGAAGGGTTCTCGGGCCTGGTCTCC
Organism: Pseudophryne corroboree; assembly: GCF_028390025.1. Classification (NCBI taxonomy): domain Eukaryota; kingdom Metazoa; phylum Chordata; class Amphibia; order Anura; family Myobatrachidae; genus Pseudophryne; species Pseudophryne corroboree. The sequence continues at coordinate 408,308,446 of NC_086444.1, read as the reverse complement.
ACAGCTATAGCTGGTAATTCTGCTAGTTTGCCTTATATTCCTGCACAGCCTAAGAAAGCACGACATTATTAAATGCAGCCTTTCGAATAAAGAAACAAGAAAGTCTGAGGTGCGTCCTTTCTTGTCAGAGCCGGGATCAACACAGCCAGTTCCCAGGAACAGAAGTCCTTCCCGGCCCCTACAAAAATCCACCTATGCCGCTGGGGCTCCACAGGCGGAGCTAGGCCCGGTGGGGACACGACTTCGTAAGTTCAGCCATAAGTGGGTTCACTCCCTGTTAGGTCCCTGGGCAATAGATATTGTGTCTCAGGGATACAAGCTGGACTGTGAGAAGATGCCCCCTCACTGACGGCCCTGCGGGCTTCCCCCCAAGAGAGGGAGCCAGTGTTAACTGCAATTTACAAATTGTATCTTTAACAGGTGGTGGTCAAGGGTCCCCTCCTTCAACAAGAGGGTGTTATTATTCGACCATGTTGTAATCCCGAAACCAGACGGTTCGGTCAGACCCATATTGAATTAAAAATCCCTGAACATATACCTGAGAAGGTTCAAGTTCATGATGGAATCGCTAAGAGCGGTCAGGGCAAGCCTAAAAAGAGGTAGATTTTATCGTGAATCGGGTCATAAGGGATGCATACCTTCATGTCCCCATTTATCCACCTCATTAGGCGTACCTCAGAATTGCGGTACGGGATTGTCATAACCAAGGTAATGGCTGATATGACTGTGCTCCTGCGGAAGCAAGGTGTCACTATTATCACGTACTTGGGCGATCTCCTCATACAAGCGAGATCAAGAGAGCAGTTGCTGAACAGCGTATCACTTTCTCTGGAAGTGTAACGGCAACACGGCTGGATTCTATATATTATATATATATATATACAAAGTCGCAGTTGGTTCCTACAGCTCATCTGCCTCTCCTAGGCACGATCCTAGACACAGACCAGAAAAGGGTTTATCTCCCGATAGAAAGAGCTCAGGAGCTCATGACACTGGTCAGGAATCTATTAAAACCAAAACAGGGGTCAGTGCATCACTGCACTCGAGTCCTGGGAAGGATGGTGGCATCATACGAGGCCATCCCCTTAGGCAGGTTCCATGCGAGGACCTTCCAATGGGACTTACTGGACAAGTGGTCCGGATCACCTCTTCAGATGCATCGGTTAATCATCCTATCCCCCAGGGCCAGGGTGTCTCTCCTGTGGGGGCTGCAGAGTGCTCACCTTCTCGAGGGCTGCAGATTCGGCATTCAGGACTGGATCCTGGTGACCACGGATGCAAGCCTCCGAGGGTGGGGGGCAGTTACACAGGGAAGAAATTTCCAAGGTCTGTGGTCAAGTCAACAGACTTGCCTTCACATCAATCCTGGAACTAAGGGCCATATACAACGCCCTAAGTCAAGCGGAGATCCTGCTTCGCGACCAACCGGTTCTGATCCAGTCAGACCGCAGGGGTTCATGTAAACCGCCAAGGCGGCACAAGGAGCAGGGTGGCGAGGGTAGAAGCCACCAGAATTCTTCGCTGGGCGGAGAATCAAGTAAGCGCACTGTCAGCAGTGTTCATTCCGGGAGTGGACAACTGGGAAGCAGACTTCCTCAGCAGGCACGACCTCCACCCGGGAAAGTGGGGACTTCATCAGAAAGTCTTCACGCAGTTTGCAAATTGATGGGAACTGCCTCAGGTGGACTAAATGGCGTCCCACCTCAATAAAAAGCTAAAAAAGGTTTTACGCCGGGTCAAGGGACCCTCAGGTGATAGCTGTGGTCGCACTAGTAACACCGTGGGTGTTCCAGTCGGTCTATGTATTCCCTCCTCTTCCTCTCATACCCAAGGGCTGAGAATTGTAATAAAAGGAGGAGTGAGAACAATATTCTTTGCTCCGAATTGGCCAAGAAGGACTCGGTACCCGGAGCTGCAAGAAATGACTCAGGGCTTCTGCCTCTCAGACAGGACATGTTGCAACAGGGGCCCTGTCTGTTCCAAGACTTACCGCGGCTGCATTTGACGGCATGGCGGTTGAACGCCGGATCATAGCGGAAAAGGGCATTCCGGATGCAGTTATTCCTACGCTGATAAAGGCTAGGAAAGACGTGACAGCAAGACTTTTTCACTGTATATAGCGAAAATAGGTTGCTTGGTGTGAGGCCGGGAAGGCCCTACAGAGGAATTCCAGCGGGGTCGATTCCTGCACTTCCTACAGTCAGGAGTGACTATGGGCCTAAAATCAGGTTCCATAAAGGTCAAGATTTCGGCCCTATCCATTTTCTCTCAAAAAGAACTGGCTTCACTGCCTGAAGTTCAGACGTTGTTACGGGGGTGCTGCATATTCAGCCTCCTTTTGTGCCACCGGTGGCACCTTGGGATCTTAACGTTGTGTTGGATTTCTTGAAATCCCACTGGTTTGAGCCACTTAAGACCGTGGAGCTAAAATATCTCACGTAGAAAGTGGTCATGCTATTGGCCTTAGCTTCGGCTAGGCGTGTGTCAGATTTGGCGGTTTTGTCATGTAAAAGCCCTTATCTGATCTTCCATATGGACAGGGCAGAATTGAGGACTCGTCCCCAATTTCTCCCTAGGGTGGTATCATCGTTTCATTTGAACCAGCCTATTGTGGTGCCTGCGGCTACTAGGGACTTGGAGGATTCCAAGTTGCTGGACGTAGTCCGGGCTTTGAAAATTTATGTTTCAGAACGGCGGGAGTCAGAAAGTCTGACTCGCTGTTTATTCTGTATGCAGCCAACAAGGTTGGCGCTCCTGCTTCGAAGCAGACTATTGCTCGCTAGATCTATAGCACGATTCAGCTGGTTCACTCTGCGGCTGGATTGCCGCATCCAAAATCGGTGAAAGCCCATTCCACAAGGAAGGTGGGCTCTTCTTGGGCGGCTGCCCGAGGGGTCTCGGCTTTACAGCTTTGCCGAGCTGCTACTTGGTCGGGGTTAAACAAGTTTGCTAAGTTCTACAAGTTTGATACCCTGGCTGGGGAGGACCTTGAGTTTGCTCATGCGGTGCTGCAGAGTCATCCGCACTCTCCCGCCCGTTTGGGAGCTTTGGTATAATCCCCATGGTCCTTACGGAGTTCCCAGCATCCACTAGGACGTCAGAGAAAATAAGAATTTACTCACCGGTAATTCTATTTCTCGTAGTCCGTAGTGGATGCTGGGCGCCCGTCCCAAGTGCGGACTCTCTGCAATACATGTATGTAGTTATTGCTTAACTAAAGGGTTATTGTTATGAGCCATCCGTTAAATGAGGCTCAGTTGTTGTTCATACTGTTAACTGGGTATGGTTATCACAAGTTGTACAGTGTGATTGGTGTGGCTGGTATGAGTCTTACCCTGGATTCCAAATCCTTTCCTTGTTGTGTCAGCTCTTCCGGGCACAGTTTCCCTAACTGAGGTCTGGAGGAGGGGCATAGAGGGAGGAGCCAGTGCACACCAGATAGTACCTAATCTTTCTTTTAGAGTGCCCAGTCTCCTGCGGAGCCCGTCTATTCCCCATGGTCCTTACGGAGTTCCCAGCATCTACTACGGACTACGAGAAATAGAATTACCGGTGAGTAAATTCTTATTTTTCTGCGTATCATTCTGTGAGCATCTGCGCCGCTCATGTCTCACTCTCACGGCGCAGCGTCCGCTACGCCAATAGCGTAGCAGTACGGTACTCGGTACGCCTATAGCGTGCTTGGTACGAAGCGTGAAACCGTGAGCGTACGCATCGCTCGTGCGTCGCGTCCACGGCTTAGCGTCTGTTATGCTAAGTGCGTACCCCTACGGTACTCAGTACGCAAATAGCGTACTTAGTCCGTAATAGTCAATAGCTTCATGTTTAAAGGTAATATTTGACATTATCAATTGCCACCATCATAGCAACAGCTGTCAAAATCAGTCAGCAGTGCTATTATATATATATGTACATAGTCCAACGTGGGCAGCACACACACAACATTAATGAAGTAATGAAGTATTCCCGGTGCCCTCTGCTGGTACTCCCAGGCAAGGAGTGGAGCTGTAAATATGTATGAGCCATGTATGGGCTATAAATATGTACTCTGCAGGTACTCCCAGGCAAGGAGTGCAGCTATAAATATATATATATATATATATATATATATATATATATATATACCACATATGACACAGAGACTAGAAGTTAAATACAGCCAGCCTTACTGTACTTTTTGTTCCGCTGCTGGCAGACAGGCTGCTGTGTCTCTCCTCCAATCAAGCAGCACTGCAGCACACAACCTCCATCCTCCGGAGCTCCACAAGCCACAAAGGATCCCTCCTCCTTCTTCTCTGCAGCCTGCGCGCCCAGCCAATGACTGAACCTCAGGCTGCGGACTCACTCAGCATTGGACAGCTGCCCTTCCCACCTGTAATGCTATGCGGCAGTAAGAAATGCGATCTGCTGCAGGTAGCGGGGGGCCCTTATATTTTTCCCCAGCCCCACCCCTTCCCCCTTAATCTGGCTCTGCTACCAAGTCATAAGATGCAGGGGAGACCACCAGGAGCCGCAGAGACCTATAGGCAGATGAGTATCTTTATTAATTTATTTTTAACTCGCGCTACAGAGTTTTCAAAACCAGGTTTTTCAAATTTGATACCGTGGGTATTGGGAGCATGCACACCTGCGGTGATTAATAATTTGACCGAGGTTTTTACCTTGCTAAACCTGGCTCCCAATTGAGGGGCAGATTTATTAAGCCTGGTGAAGTGATAAAGGTGATAACGCACCAACCAATAAGCTCCTAACTTCCATGTCACAGGCTGGGTTTGAAAAATGACAGTTAGGAGCTGATTGGCTGGTGCGTTATCACCTTCCACTTTATCACTTCACCAGGCTTAATAAATCTGCCCCTGAATTCCCCACATTGAAATTATGACCCAAATGTATTAAGCCTTAACAAGAGGGGCGTGGCTTGGCTGGCAAGTGAAGTGGAGGTGCCTTTCCCCAGCTCTCCCAAAACTGGCACATATAGGGCCCCTTAACCCTCCTTATCCACACCCTCAAACGATTAGAAGGTACCCCAGCAGCCCCCCTTATCTTGCTGTTGGTGTCCGGGGGACCCGCGGAGTCGGGGAGCGCTTTTAAGCGCTCCTGCGGACTGCGGCCTACCTCCCCAGACGGAAGCCGGGACCTGGAGTAGGTGCAGCATCCGAAGACGACCTCCCGCTGCACACGGGCCTTTTAACGGGACCATGCCGCTCTCCCCGTACCCAACGAGACTCACCAGAGGAGTGAGGAGACGGACCTCTACACAGCGGTGAGTCTGCTCCATAGACGGAGCTTAACCCGTGACCGCCGCGCCGGTTGCCCGTACGGAGCTGCTGGGGCGCCCATGAGCCGGCCGCCTCTCTCCTGCAGCGCCGAGGCGCGGTGAGTCCCTCCGCCCGGCCGCCTCGGAGGCGATACACCCACCCCTCACCTTCCTCGCTCTACAGACCCCAGGGCTCCCCCTACCCTTGGACACACAGCCCTAGAAGACCCCGGGGTGATCAGGGACCACTGTCTCACCAGACCCACTGCCTCTTACATAGAGGCTCATCCCTTCCTCACTACAGTGCTCACACATATATGCCAGTGGGGCTCAGCTACTTCTCTGACACGGGGGTTGGATCCAGGGAACCGAGGGGGGCCTTAACACCCTCCTGCAGGTTGCGGCCTGGTTCCCCCCTTAAAGCCGGGGACTCCATTTCCGCACAACACCCGGCAGGCATTGGGACAGACCAAACCACAGATCCCAAGCTATAGCTCACATAGAAGGTTCCTCCTGGTGGCTACCTTGGGGTAATTTACTGGAGAAGTATATCTCTGCTTAAACAAGAGAAATTATATAACTGCTTCTCAGTCTCTCAGAGCCTATAATGCTATAAGATATACACCTAAACCGGCTGCCGTGGCCACAGATGCCGTAATGTACTGCTGATGCCAACCCATAGGGAGCCACGCTGCTGAAGGCACTCTTATGCAAATTATGTAACCATATTCCACCTCGTCAACTTGATCTCAAGGAAATTAAGTTTCTCGATGCTGATTGAGTGATGCCCAAGAACAAGAAATCTTCTCAGAAGACCGGCAAATCAACTTCTCGAGGGAACATGTCGCAATCTGCTATGAGGCACTTTTTACAACCTACCTCGCCCGCTCCAACAGACAATCCTCCTGCTGCAACCTCCCCCACTCCCCCGCAGGCCCCTCTCCCGTCTTCTCCAAGCGCAGATACACCACATGTTCGCTCCCCGGGAGGGAGGGATCTGCAAGACATATTAGCCTATATGAAAAATCTACCCACTAAACAAGACCTGCAAGACACAGTGAGACGTGAACTGGCCGCCATGAGACAGGATATTTCCCACATCTCTGATCGGGTGTCGAGCTTGGAGGATCATCAAGTCTCCTCTGACACTTTCCTAAAATCATTGATGACCGTCATCGAAACCCAATCATCGGAGATCCGCTCCCTCCAAACGCGGTTAACAGATTTGGATAACAGAGGGAGGAGAAACAATATCCGTGTGCGGGGACTGCCGGAGGAAGTCCCTCAAACAGGCCTGATTGACGCTCTTACGAAGATCTTCAACGAGATCCTGGGTAACGATCCCAATGATACCATCACTTTCGATAGGGCTCATCGCGCCCTGAAACCAAGAGGTCTCTCCGCAGACAGACCACGCGATGTCATATGCAGGTTGCATTATTTCTCCCAAAAAGAGGACATCATGCGCAAAGTTCGCCAACTCGATGGAGTTGATTTCAACGGTTCCGCGATCCAAATTTACCAAAACTTGTCCTGGCATACACTACAACAACGGAAAGCCCTCAAGCCCCTAACGGATGAACTCCGCAAACGCCAATTGAAATACCGGTGGGGCTTTCCCTTTAATCTCCAGGTCTCCTCATCCGGGAAAACCCACACCCTCAACTCCTACTCGGATCTCCCAGAGTTCTGTATGGGACTTGGTATACCAAAACCTGACCTGCGCGACTGGGACATCCCTATCCCAGAGCTACCACCTCTCCAACCCCTGAATACAGGATCACCTTGGCAAGTGGTGTGGAAGGCTGGGGGGAAAAGCACCAACGGATCCCCCTCCAATAAGGACTCACGTGTTACCTGATCGATTACCTGAGATTTCTTGTTTGTTCTAGCTTCACTTAAATTGTTTCTCTAGGTTGCAGCGTGACACTATTTTCAGGTTACAACGTGATACCATTTCACACCACTGAAGAACCTTCATGTGAACCCACGCTGTTACTGAGGCTCCGCCCTCACCCCCCCAATATGTCTTGGGCCGTTGATTATTGTTATTTCCTGTTCTATTATTACGAGATTTCTTGCATCATACTATTCGAAGATTTCTCTATGTTGCCGAGGTTTACGGTTTACAGTTTATTGCTTACAATTAGTTAAATCTATACATGTATACTGCTTACTGCATTATTTTTTCTCATTTTCATTATGCCTTTGGCGGTGGCTCCCTTACCTGCCCCACACCCGCCTCTGGCTGTTTGGCCTCTTGGGTTCCCGATCCTTAGATGGATCGGTTACTCCATTGCGTTTTTTTTTAATGTTATTATTGTTTTTTCTCCATGCTCTGTCCCTCTCTTTTTTCCCCCCTACCTCTCCCCCTTTTCTTTCATTGACCATTCTGGACCCACCGCCCTCCATTATAATACATGGCTCCTATGACGTCCACCGGCAAAATTAAAGTCGCATCGATCAACGCGAAGGGTCTCAATGTACCGGAGAAAAGATCATCCCTTTTGAGGTCCCTTTGGGCTGATAGAGTAGATGTTGCACTGGTCCAGGAGACGCATTTTAAAATTTCAGCTAAAAACCCTCCCCTGACTAACTACCGTTACCCCCAGGCCTTTTATAATAATAACCCAGATTCTAAATCAAAAGGTGTAGCGATAGTGTTCTCCAGGACTCTACAGCTGTCAGACATATCAGACATATCAGTCCATAAGCTGATCCCGGGTTGACTCCTGATGGTTCGTTGTAAAATATGCACTTGCCCATACACATTTATCGCACTATACGCCCCAAACAATGACCAGGTTCTATTTTTCCGCACCGCACTTTCCCAAATAGAACCATTCCTTTCAGGAGTGATTGTTCTAGGAGGCGACCTGAACTGGATAATGGATCCAACTTTAGATTCATCTTCTAACGCCCCCCCGGACTTCCCAACGTCAATACCGACAGGTTAGACGACTGTTTCACGACCTCCAGCTGGCTGACTCTTGGCGGATTCTTCATCCCTCGGATAGAGATTACTCCTTCTATTCCCCCCCACACAATGTTTACTCTCGCCTCGATTATTTATTCCTGAGTCATAGACATCTCCCCTTATTAATAGACTCCTCCATAGGTTCGATAACCTGGTCTGACCATGCTCCAGTGCATATGACGCTTTCGACCCCCCCAGACTACCCCAGGTCAATGGACCTGGCGTCTTAATGAGTCATTGCTGCAAGACCAATATTGCAGGGGTGAAATAGAAAAAGCTCTGGCTGAATTCTTCTCCATAAACGATACCGACGAGGTCTCAAAGATTACCCTGTGGGAAGCGCATAAATGCACCATACGGGGTAAGCTCATACAGTTGGGGACATTTATGAAGAAGCAGAGGTCAGCACTAATCACCACACTATTAGACCGACTCCACCACCTTGAGTCCTTGCACAAAGCGACTCTGTCGGAGACTGACTACCTAGAACTACTAGATACACGGGCCCAACTAAAGAAAACCCTTACTGATAGTATCCAACTTTCAGTCCGTAAATGCAACTCCAAATATTACCAGTGGGGTAACAAACCTGGTCACCTCCTGGCCCAGGCTCTTAAGGCCCAACGCTCCTCTTTGTATATTAACAATGTAAAAGATCTCGGGAATACTCTCCGATTCAAAACCCCTGAAATTGCGGCATGCTTCAAACAGTATTACTCCTTTTTATATAATTTGGAGAACCGATCTGATGGCACTGCCTCCCCTTACGACTTTTTACAGGTGAAGACATATCTAGAAAAAGTGTCCTACCCCGTCCTATCACCTTCAGATAGGGAAGCACTGGAACTACCTTTTACCCAACAAGAACTGGAGACTGCCCTGACCATGACACCATCTGGTAAGAGCCCAGGGCCGGATGGCTTCACCCTCACCTACTATAAACAATTCAAAGACCTCACATCCCCCTATCTTCTTCAAGCCTTTAATTCAATATCCGCAGATACCCATTTCTCCAGCCAATCCCTAGAGGCTCACATTTCTGTTCTGCCCAAGCCCGGTAAGGACCCCTCGGTGTGTTCCAGCTATAGGCCCATATCTCTCCTAAACGTCGATGTCAAGCTTTTCGCAAAACTAATGGCAAATAGACTGAATGTATTCCTGCCTTCCCTAATCCACAACGACCAGGTGGGTTTTGTCCCGGGCCGCGAGGCTAAGGACAATACCACTAAGGTACTGAGCTTGATTCATATCGCATCCCAGGGTGATCCACCCACAGTGCTGCTATCCACCGACGCCGAAAAGGCTTTTGATAGGGTCAGTTGGGGTTTTATGAGGTCTGTGCTGGGACATATCGGATTGGGTCCCCGGACGCTTGATAGAATAATGGGACTTTATAGATCACCCACAGCTCGGGTCCGAGTAAACGGATCTTTATCCGACTCCTTTCCCATAAGTAACGGGACGCGACAAGGCTGCCCACTATCCCCTTTACTCTTTGTCCTCTGTATCGAAGCTTTTGCTAGAGCGATTAGGGCTAATGATTGCATTACGGGCCTGAGGGTTGGTGATACAGAGCACAAACTTTCCCTGTTTACTGACGATCTACTAGCCACAATGACGCACCCGGTTTCCTCCCTCCCCCACCTTATGCAGGAGCTATCCCATTTCGGAACACTCTCCAACTTTAAGATCAACATGTCCAAGTCATGCGCCCTGAACATCTCCACCCCCCCCGACACAGTAGCCAAACTCAAGCGATCCTTCCCCTTTACCTGGAATGCCTCCCACTTGTCCTACTTGGGAATACAGCTGCCAAACGATCTGTCTTGTTTATACACTTTAAATTTTGCCCCCATTCTTCGAACACTCAGGGCTGATTACAGCAGATGGTACCTCAAACCACTCTCTTGGCTGGGGAGGGTGAATGTTGTAAAGATGAATACTCTCCCTAAACTACTCTACAAACTACAGGCCCTCCCCATACGGATCCCAGACTCCTGGTTCAAGTCCATCCAACTCTTGATACAACAATTTATCTGGTCTCGGAGACGGCCAAGAATCAGCCGATCCATTATGATCCGCTCCACCCGAAGTGGTGGTTTCCAGTTACCTGATATCAGAGGCTACTATTGGGAAATATTGCTCAATAGGGTTCTGGATTGGACGAGGAGTCGAGACACAAAGCAATGGGTGGCTATAGAGGGGCTGTATATGCAACAATTCCCAGAGATCTTTCCCTGGCTCCCCTCCCTACCCAAGCCCCCCTCCCCCCACCCAACTATCACCACGACCCTTTCCTTTTGGAAAAAAGCGCGCCGCTGGCCCTTCCTCTCTTCCGATTTTGGCCCATTGACCTCTTTTCTAGCTAACCCCGACTTCCAACCCGGCTTAACACCCTCCCATTTTCGTGACTGGGCCCTCGAAGGTCTCTTTAGGGTAGGCCAGCTGGCAGTCTCCTCAGGAGTTAAACAATTCTCGGAAGTACGATCAGAATGGGAAATCCCACAACATGACTTCTGGAAATATCTACAGCTTAGACACTTTCTGTACTCTGAACGTAGATATCTCCTGGCCTCACGAGAATTAACACCGTTCGAGAGGCTGTGCGTCGCTACATGCCCCCCTCAACAAACCGTCTCCTCACTTTACAGATTATTGCAGACTCCAGGTGCTCAGAAGCCCACACCCTTCCAGCTGGCCTGGGAAAGGGATCTCGGGATTCCCCTAACAGACAAAGATTGGCGGATGATATTCCTCAAATCCCATAAAAGCTCAGTCTGTATACAAGTTAGGGAAACTCAATACAAACTCTTAATGAGATGGTACAGACACCCCTCTCTCCTCCACTTCATGTACCCCGGAGTGACGGACAGATGTTGGAGATGTCTTAACGCTACAGTCTCCCTAATGCACATCTGGTGGAACTGTCCCCTACTAAAACCATTCTGGGCTGATGTTGTATCCATTTCTCAAGACATACTTCATGCTCCAGTCCCCACAGACCCGGCCTTTTGGTTGCTTTCCCACTCCTCAATTTCACTGGCTCAACACAAAACATCACTACTCCGCCACCTGTCTAATGCTTCGCGGGCAGTCATACCCACCCTATGGAGATCTCCATTCCCACCCACAAGGAAACTATGGTTTACTAGAATTAGTTATTATATGAATATGGAAAACATCCTCCAGGTCTCCAGAGACAAACTCTCAGAGTTCATGACCACATGGATGCCCTGGATAGACTATATGTCCTCCAAAGACTACAAAGACTACGTCTATGCTACCAAATGACTTAGCCACGCAACTGATCGAATAGAGAGACTGTACCGCACCTCCCCCCCAATTCGGTAGCCCCCCAGTTTGGTCACACTTTGTTCTTTTCCTCCTACTTCTTTCATTTAATTCTTCTCTCTTTTCTATAACTTTTCCACAATGTTACTTCAGATACCACGATTACATTATTGTACGGATAGATAGCAAGTGGACACCAAATGGATATTATAGAATCACCTACTAATGCCAGTACCTGTACCAACCCCTAGCGCTAGGGGTGATACGCTACCCTACTCTTTAAGGCTATGATGTAATAGACCTTCATTGTATGTCCTGATGATTTCCTTCTTTTTCTGTCAAAATGTGATGTAATCCTTACATTATCCTAAATAAAAACAGATTACACAAAAAAAGCCTTAACAAGAGATTTAGGGGTACATTTACTAAGCAGTGTTAAGAACGAAGAAGTGAGCCAGTGGAGAAATTTCCCCATCAACTAATCAGCAGCTCTGTATCTTTTTATAGTATGCAAATTATAGATGTTACCTCAGTGCTGATTGGTTGCCATGAGCAACTTCTCCACTGTTTCACTTCTACGCTCTTATCACTGCTTAGTAAATGTACCCCTAAGTGGAGACGAATAAAGAGTGATAAATGACCAGCCAATCAGCTTCTTAATTGTCATTTTTCAAACACAGCCTGTGACATGGCAGTTAAGAAGCCGATTGGCTGGTAATTTATCACTTTTTATTCGTCTCCACTTTATCTATTGTTAATGCTTAATACATTTTGGTCATAATTTCAATGTCGGGAATTCAGGGGCAGATTTATTAAGCCTGGTGAAGTGATAAAGTGGAAGGTGATAACGCACCAGCCAATCAGCTACTAACTGTCATTTTTCAAACTTATATGGAATCCAAAACCGCAAGAATCCAACAGCGGGATGATGACATTTTGCCTCATTCTGGTTTCTGAATCTGGTGGAAAAACGCGAGCCGGACTCGGAACGTGAAGTTCGGGGGGTTCTGTTCTCAGGGAACTGAACCCGGTCATCTCTAATACATATATATATATATATATATATATATACAGTATATATATATATATATATATATATATATATACACACACACACGCTGATCTTCCTCGCCAGCCATTCACCGTCTGCTGATCCGCTCTATCGATTACCGATATTTTACTGTATTCAATATAAATACTTTTACTAACACACAAAGCTATTAACCAAACTACACCAACATACATCTCTTCGCTCATCTCAAAATATGTCCCTACCTGACCTCTCCGCTCTGCACAAGATCTGTGTCTCTCATCCACACGCATTACTCACTCCCACTCAAAATTACAGGACTTTTTCCTGGGTGCACCCACTCTGTGGAAAGCCCTCCCATGCACAATAAGACTCTCCTCTAGTCTCCAACCTTTCAGGCATTCCCTAGAAATTCACCTCTTATACAAGCTTATCAAAATCCGACCCCCACCCACATAACCTTCAGTGGGGGGTATTCAATTGTTTGAAAAGTCAGTTGGGAGTCTGTTTTTTCCCGATCTAATAGGAAAAAACTGACACCTGCCAGACTTTTCAAGCAATTGAATTCCACCCAGTGTCTCCCTAATTACATTCTCTCTGTACAATCCACACATAACCTCACATGTTTAGTCTTGTTTTCACTTTCACATCCTCCTGTCCCTTGGCCAACATTACTGAGTGACCATATCTTACAGCCCATTAAGATCCTTTGCAATCTAGCTGGACCATTATGCAATAGGAGTGCCTATCCTTGTCATACTTGTCTACTACTCCAGATCCTACGGGAGACACATGCTTTTTGGGGTAGTCCCCCGCAGCCCTGGTAGAGTGGGCATCCCACCCACTCCCTAGTGAAGTGAGCAGAATGTGGAGTTTAATATAGGGAATTCTGTGGGTCTTTGAGGGGGGGGGGGGGGGGTTACTGACAACTTTCTATGTAAACACATAATTTTGGCCCCGCCCCTATGAAAAGATAACCCAACCCCCATGAAGGGGTGGGGCTTAATGGCGCGACTAGCCCGTCGCCGCCCACCTGCATCTTTTCTCCGGCTTTCTCACAGAGAGGATAAGGACAAAGTAGGCAAGTATGATCCTTCTGTATCAATGTCTATTTCCCTTTAGCTTGTAAACTTGCAAGCAGGGCCTTCCTACCTCTATGTCTGTCTATTATTACCCAGTTTTGTTATATTACTGTTGTTCCAGTTGTGAAGCGCTACAGAATGGGGGTAATTCCAAGTTGATCGCAGCAGGAATTTTGTTAGCAGTTGGGCAAAACCAAGTGCAGTGCAGGGGAGGCAGATATAACATGTGCAGAGAGAGTTAGATTTGGGTGGGTTATTTTATTTCTGTGCATGGTAAATACTGGCTGCTTTATTTTTACACTGCAAATTAGATTGCAGATTGAACACACCACACCCAAATCTAACTCTCTCTGCACATGTTAAATCTGCCTCCCCTGCAGTGCACATGGTTTTGCCCAACTGCTAACAAAATTCCTGCTGCGATCAACTTGGAATTACCCCCTATATGCCCTATCCCCCATTCTGTTTTGTTTACCAAGCATTTTTGTAACTCATTTTATTGCCTATTGCCCTGTACTCCAAATAATCGTAGCTTTATGTCAAATTATCTCCAAATGATCATACTGTAGCTGTCAGTCTCCAATCACCAATACCCTCAATATGGCTATTTCTCTACTTCATTTGGTAGATCACAGATCTGGCTTTCATAAAGTAACCTTTCTCCGGCAGGGTCCACAGGTTATCCACAGGATAACATTGGCATATGAGGTAGCGACAGCGGTTTGGCACCAAACGATCAAAGCTTCCTGCCTCCTAACATGCAACGGGCCCATCTCTAAATGACCGCTTCCTGGCTCAGGCAAATCAGTTTTTGTTTGGTGCGCCAGGAGCAGGGGTGTATCTAGGGGTCTGAGCGCCCCTGGCAAAGTAAGGGGCTGGTGCCCCCACCCCACACACATTTGGAATAAGGTGTGAGTATTGGAAATGGGGAATGGTCTTGTGGGGGAAGGGCGTGGACACAATAGTACTTCCAATTAAAATTATGCCACACAGTAGTATCCCTTATTCACATTACACCGCACAGTAGTGTCTCGTATTCACGATACACCATCCCTCCCCCCTAACCCACCTTTCCCACAGCCTGACCTTAACCCACCTCCCCTCCAAAAGCCTCTTCAGTGGTGCCTAACCCTAACCCACCCTTCCTAATCTACCTCCCTGCAGCTTAGCCCTAGCCCTCCCGCCCTCACAGCCTAACCCTCCCACGTGGCTTGCTAGTGGAGACTTTGGCACCAACTCGATCCGGATTTTGGCATTCTGCATCGCTATCTATGTTGGGATGCCAGCATCATCATTCCGAGCAGTTTCGGGATGCTGGCGTCAGCTTTCCGACCGCCGGGATGCCAAACGCCGGCATCTTGACTGCATCCTGAATGAAATGCTAATGAGCTGCAGTGAGAAGAGCCTCATATGGACCCAGCCATTAACCAAACACCATTAGTTGGATGGTAGAAGTGCTTCCTGTTAGAAAAAAACATCAGGGTGCCATCACTTCCAAGATAAAATGATCAATTATACAATTAACTGATATACATTTCCTTGAACCTGGCCTTGAAATAGGTAAGATATGTATTTTCTTTATTACACTCAACAAGTTAAGGTTTTCGCTTACTACTTACTTACATCTAACATGCATGAAAATCGTGTAGTTTTCCAGGTACTACAGTCCCTTCTCCCAAACACTGCCACTTTTATATTCTCTTCAACAACAAATAGATCTATACCACTGTGCTATAAAACAATTGCTGTGTACCTGATGACAGTCTGTTACTGCCGGCGCGGAGCCAGTGTCCGTCAGCACCGCACTTGAAATCAGACTCACAATAAACTACAGTTCCCAGCAGCCCTTGCTGCCAGGAGCTCCCAGCAACAAGGGCTGCTGGGAGCTGTAGTTTATTTTGAGTCTGATTACAAGTGCGTTGCTGCCGGACACCATCGCCGCTCCAGCAGTAACAGACTCTCACCCAGGTACAGTCTGACAGTACTGCTTTTCTATCTTTTGGCCGCGGGTGGCACAGCCAGGCGGCACCCCCTCCTTGCCTGGCGCCCCTGGCAAGTGCCATCAATAGGTAGATACACCCCTGGCCAGGAGCTGGACCATGGTCAATGGGCTGCTGGTTTTTAGCAGCCATAAGCTTTTATATTTTATTTTTATAGTATTACTATATTTTTGAGCGATCTTTCTAAAAATCGTCTTATATGTACCTTGAAAAAAGTCGCTCCAACAACTCCCCGCCGGGTCGTGACAACGCTTACCCACGTGTACAGTGCTGTTTCGGTAGGCGTTTGTGTAGGATGTACTAGCAAGTCCAGCAGACGTTACCAGGCTATGGCCGGAGCACGGGAAGAAGGTAAGGCATCAGTTCCGCCTAGTAGGAGAAACACGAGACACAGCCACACTGTTTTGGGATGGAGACTACCGAACAGTCGCTGACATGGCTGCCACCTCGAGTGCACCAGCGCTAGGCCTCAGGGATCATAGGCTCCAGAGATAGTACGAGGCCGCGATCCCTATGGTTGATGTCAGCAGTGGGTAGTAAGACACTCTCTTGGTTGCTCCTCCCCCCGGTTCATGACCAGTTTCCTCCGAGTTTCCTACCATGAACTGAGTTCCTGCTTCCGCCTGAGACGCTGTATATCTAAAAGGAACCAGTCGCAGCATAGGCAGCTGTGTGGCTGGTGCGTCAGTGTTCACTTGGGTGTCTGTGTTCAGTGTAGGTTCACGAGGCGATTGTGTACACCAGGGGTGGGGAACCTCAGGCCCGAGGGCCGTATAAGGCCCTCAAAGCCACTTGATCCGGCCCGGCCAGGCTCACCTAAATGAGAGGAGATGCTGAGCGCCCGCTGAGATTTTACCACCAGCAGGTGCCCGGCTCCTCAGCAGCAGCCGGAGGCAGGAGCTCACTCCTGAGCTCCAGCTTCTGGCTCAGGCAGTGTACATGTACGGCACTATGGGAGAGACGTCATGACATCTCCCATAGTTTCGAGGAGAGGGAGAGCAGCGGTCCAGAAGCAGGAGCAGGGCTGGTGAGCATTGTGGGTTTTTTTTCTTTTAATGTGTGTGTGTGTGTAAGCGGCACTACTAGGGGGCATATTTAATTGGGCATAACTACAGGGGGCATATTTAATGGGGCATAACTACAGGGGGCATATTTAATGGGGCATAACAACTGACGGGGCATATCTAATGGGCCAAAACAACTGAAAGTGGGCATATCTAATGGTGACTGGGGGAAAATCTAATCGGGCATAACAAGTGACTGGGGGCATAACTACTGACTGGGGGCAGGCTAATTTTTAAGTTGATAATTTTTTGTATGGCCCCTGAAGGATTTTATAAATATCCAAATGGCCCTTGGTAGAAAAAAAGTTCCTCACCCCTGGTGTACACTAATAGCATCTGGATCCACTCATTGTTCACTAACGTTTTGTTCTATCCTGGTAGCAGGGTGAGTCTCCCTGTATCCCACTCTCCTGAGCTGGGTGATACAGCACTAAGTCTCTATCTACCTTTGAGTACGAATAGTTGGATAGGTGCCTGATGTATATGAGTCTGTAAACTCTTACTGTTGTTTCTTTCGCTGTGCGACTGAATACGTTTAAACTCCTATATAAGGTAATGCAGTAATATGTTTCTCCTACATACCTGAAATGTATCTGTAGTTGACTATGTGCTCATATTGCTTATTATATTAATGTATAGCCTGTGACTGATTGCTAGTGTGATTGCTGACTTTACTAATAATTCAGTCAGTCTTCTAATGTATTCTGATCCTCAATGCTGGTGCAAAGCATGGAGTGATGGGATTGTATGTCACTTTAACAAAATTTAAAGTGATTGCAGTCACAAATTGTGTAGTAACACTGTACAGGTGTGTGATTTATTTATCATGTCTAAGAGAGGCAAGGGTGAGGAGGAAACACTCTCCACGGCAGCACAGGTTAACCTCTCAGGATGTAGTTCAAAATGGATTATGTGCAAATTGTTTTAGCTTTCACCAAACCCGGGGCAGGCACAGGTTCAAGTTGAACCCCCATGGGCTACTTTTGCACAGACATTATCCAGTATAGCTGCGGATAATGCCAGCTCCTATACCAAGGATAGGTTACCATATTAACCCTTACATGCAACATTCCACCTGCGGTTTATCACATCCAGCACAGGAATTGGCAGCCTCTCAACAAATGCAGGCTGAAAGGCCGGTGGTAAGTAAGTCACATAAACATGAAACAACATCTTCACAGTCTACACATGTTTCAGATGAAGACTCGTTGGAGGATGAGGACTCATCGCACTCCGGGTCTGCATACAGAGACGAGGAAGGCCTCAGCTCAGTGGACATACCTGAGCTAATAAGTTCTATGAAGGCCATTCTATCCTTAGAGGAGGCATCAGAACCTTTGTTAAAATCTAAGGCACTTGTGTTTTTTTTTTTTTTCCAAATATGTTTATTAAATACCTCCAAAACATGGTACAGAAATAAGGGGGGAAAAAAAAAACCCGCATACATATCAGACATATCGACATCAAAGTAAGCAGATAAGAAAGGTAAAAGTACACAGCATATATGAGTAGGTGGAGGAAATTTTCCAATTTTCTAAAACAATCAACAAGAACAAATTGTAAACCACCAGAAGAGCGGCGGTCAGGCTATAATATATTGAGAATGGGACTGAATATGACTGACTAAAAACTGACACTCAATTCCGGCAGTTCAAATTAAGAAAAAGAAGAGGTAAAAAAAGAACATCACAAAAACGTTAGAACAAAAAATAAGCAAAAACACCTACCAAGAGCCACAGGCCACCGATCCGTCCATAGAAGTGTCCATCCAATCCGCCAGGGAAGAAACAGAAGAAATAAGAAGAGAGGGGAAAGAAAAGAAGAAGTGTGTGGAGAGGGAAGTACGGATGAAAAAGAGGGAGAGGGGAAGATAGGAAGCTCAGTCAGTTAGAGAAACTTGACTATCAAGTTGTCGGAGAGAGTACCAAAAGTTAGATTGGAAACATTTATGTATTGCTAGTTTAGTGTGGGGAGGGAGGGTACAAATGTATTTATCCCAGCACTTAAAGAGTGCAGGAGTCAGGGTTTCCTTGTGGATAGAGGCCTCCAGCCAGTCCATATTAAATAAGAAGAGTAACCTAGAAGTAACCATAGGGAGAGTAGGAGAGGCAGGATGGATCCACTGTTGCAATATAGCTTTTTTTCCCCACTGCTGAAAGTAACACTATCAATTTTTTATCAGTGCGTGGAATTCCAGGTTGGTCCGACAGATGACCAAAGAGGGCCCAGGGAGCAGTGCATTGAAAGGGGATGCCTAGCGTTGAGGTGCCATAATGGTGTAAGGTATGCCAGAATTTTTGAATGACAGGGCAGGCCCAGAGACAATGGAAAAGGTCAGCTTCTACCGTTGAGCATTTATTACATCCGGCCCTATCTGATATACCCATTAGAAAACCTTGTTTAGGCGAAATATATGCCCTGTGTAGCAGTTTATAGGCCATTTCCTGGTATATACTAGCCGGTATTAGTTTAAGGGTCATAAAAAAAGTATCTAATAGGGTGTCTACTGTGAATGTAGGAACTTGGGAGATCCATTTAGCTAGATCAGGAAAATCAGTGTGGGGGTCCAGTTCAGTGCGGATACGCGCATAGATAGAAGATATGGAGTATGTGTTGGAGCGTAAAAGGGAGTCTAAGGGGTTAACAAAGTCTTTTCCCGTGAGGTGAGGGAGAACGGATGTAAGATAATGTATAGCCTGGGAGTAGTAAAATCCATGCAGGGGTGAAATTGCATATTTCTCAATAGCCTCCTGGAATGGCAAAGGAGTATGAGTAGGTGTCATCAGATTACGTAGAGTCTTTAAACCAGAGGAGCACCAAGCACTAAAAGGCAAAGAGGCAGTACCATTCTGGAACTCCAGGTTTCCAAGCAAAGGTAGAGATACTGAGTAATAATATTTGAGACCAAGAGCTTTCCTAGCCATTTTCCACGCCTTAATAGTGGAAGACAATAGCGGGTTATCAAATTGGGAAGATTTTATTTGAGAGGGCCGGGCATGTAGGAGGTAAGCAAGAGAGAGAGGAGCACAAAGCTGAGATTCTAACTTGGTATCTGTGAATATATCGTTGCCACTGAGCCAATCCATAGCGAAACGTAGTAAGCACGCTAGATTGTATTGTTTAATGTTTGGTAGGTTTACACCACCTTGGCGCACCGATTGCGACATTTTTTTTAGACTTATTCTGGGGCGCTTACGGTTCCATATAAACTTGGAAAGCAAGGTATTAAGTAAAGAAAAGTCGGAGTTAGTGAGAAGAATGGGAGTCATTTGGAGGATATACAGGAGTTTCGGGAAGCTTGCCATTTTAAACAGGTTGCATCTCCCTAACATATTAAGGGGAAGGTTTTGCCATAGGCTAAGTTCAGTCTGGATTTTATGTATGATCGGGGTTATATTACGTGCATAGAGGGTGGAGAGATGTTGTGGTAGAGCCACTCCTAAAAAGGTGATATGCGAGGGGGCCCATCTAAACGGGAAGGGTCTAATCCAACCCAGTCTCGCCTGGCCAAATATGGCCAGGGCCTCAGACTTGGCAAAGTTAATGGAGAAGCCAGCAAAAGACGAAAATCTGTCAATTGCCTCTACCAATACAGGAAGGGAGCGTTTAGGGTCAGAGGTACATATAAGTAGGTCATCTGCGAAGGCTATAACTTTGAGTTCGCGATCCCCAACAACAATGCCTCTAAACCCAGGTAGCAGTTGGATATAACGAATAAAAGGTTCCAGGGCCAAATTAAAAAGCAAAGGGGAGAGAGGGCATCCTTGTCTGGTGCCTCTCTCAAGAAAAAAGGAAGAGGAGGCCACATTATTAACTACCACCTGGGCCATCGGAGCAGTGCAGAGGGTCCGTATTAGACTACAGAAATTAGTGCCAAATTGCTGATGGGAGAGCACTCTAAAAAGGTGTGGCCAAGCGATTTTATCGAAGGCCTTTTCGGCGTCTAGATTAATAAGAATATTGTCTTCCAAATTATGAAGGCGGGTGTGGGAAATAGCAGCTATCGCCGATCTAATACCTTGTACAGATTGTCTGCCTTTAATAAAGCCTAGCTGGGCCGGGGAAATGAGATGAGGCAGACAAGACTGTAGACGGTTGGCCATTAGTTTGGTAAGCAATTTGAAGTCTTGGTTAAGAAGTGAGATAGGGCGATAGGAACCCACGAGGGAGGGATCTTTACCCGGCTTGGGTATTACGATTATCCGTGCCTCATTGAAGTATAAGGGTATAGTTCCGGAGGTAAAGATATGATTATATAATTTGGCTAGAGTGGGTGTGAGTTCAGCATTAAGTAGTTTATAGTATTCAGCCCCAAAGCCATCAGGGCCTGGGCTCTTGCCGTTTGGTAAAGATTTGATAGTTGTGAGTATCTCTTCCTCAGTTATAGACATCTCGAGAAGGTCCCTGTCATCTCGAGAGAGGACAGGAAGCTGAGCGTCATGCAAAAAGGATTCACCTGTCTCCACGTTATCTGGCTCTGCTGTATATAGGGATTTGTAAAACTGCATAAATTCGGCGCAAATGGCTGTCGGATCTGATATAATAGTGTCTGAAGATTTAACCACTTCAACCCATGTGCGCGTGCGGGGTCCCCGAGCGAGGTTTGCCAAGAGTCTGCCCGATTTATTACCCCATCTAAAAAATTTGTTCCGCTGGTAATCATATCGTGTCTGGGCCTGCTCTGTTAGGAAGGTATCATATACTTGTTTAGCAGTCAGGTATGCCTCTTTATGTGCGGGAGTGTCGGAACGCTTATATGCTCTATAAGTTGAGGTGAGAAGGGAGCTCAGTTCATGGAGGCGGGAGTTAAATATTTTGCGTTTAGAATTTACGTATGATATAATGTGGCCCCGGATAACAGCTTTAGAGGCGCTCCAGAACAGTGAGACATCCTCCGCCTGGGCCAAATTATCAGCAACGTAGGTGTGCCAAGTGTGTCTAAGGTGTAGGAGAAAATCCTCAGAGTAAGTAAGATAAGCAGGGAATCGCCAGCATTTGGAAAAACATTGGGGCAACGCGAGCTTAAGAGAAATCATAATAGGGGCATGGTCTGAGATAATAATATTTTTAATCGATGTGTGAGTGACTTTAGGGAAGAGGTGTCGGGATAAGAAAATATAATCAATACGGGAGTGCGTAGAGTGGGGGTGAGAGTAGAAAGAGTAATCACGAAGAAGAGGGTGATGGATACGCCAAGGGTCGGAGAGAGCAAGTTGTGAACAGAGGGAGGAAAGAAGATCACAGCCGGATTTGGAGGATGAAGTACTCACCCCAGACCTGTCCATGGACGGATCGATGACCGTGTTGAAATCTCCTCCTAGGATTAGATTAGAGCTCCCCCAAGAGGAAAGTTTCTGTAGGATAACTGCAAAAAAATCTTGTTGAGAGACGTTTGGGGCATATAGATTAAGGAGAGTATACAAGACATTATCAATAATCACATCTAGCAAAATAAATCTCCCATTAGGATCGAGAAACCTTCTGCGTATCGAATATTGTAGGGACTTGTGAAAAAGGATGGCAACTCCCCTGGTCTTATTAGAATAAGGGGCCGAGATACAATCCCCGATCCAGGGGGCACGTAGAGTGTTACGGGGATCGTCCAGCCAATGTGTTTCCTGTAGGAAGGTGATGTGAGGGGTCAAACGGTGGAGGTGGGAGAGCACTTTCTTGCGCTTCACTGGAGCGTTAAGGCCCTCCACATTCCATGATACTATATTGAAGGCAAGGAGTGGGGTATCCTCCGCGGCGGCGGGGGGAGTAGGAGCAGGATCAGCTATATCAGCCTATACCGATGGATGGGAATGCAAGAAAAAATATACTAGAGGTAAAGTAGGGCCCCTGCCCGTCCCAGCGAGCGGGAAGGGGTTGACCCATGGAGGATCGGGGTCGGCAGGTCCGGCAGGTGTAACCAACAATATTAAACAGTAACATAAAAAACAAACAAGAAAAACAAGAAAATTTACAGCTCATTGTATACACAGAGCTGCGCAATTATTCCTCTCCATGTGACCTACAGATGGAGAGAAAAAAAAGAGAGAAAAACATGCATGCAAGCAATAATAACAGTGCAACAGTCAAGTGGGTAAACTCGAGAAGTGGGCCTTGGCGAGTGTTATGTCATCGAAGAACAACGGCCTGCCGTCCTCGAAGACCCGCAGCCGGGCCGGGTACAGGAGAGAGAATTTAATTTTGGCGTTAAACAGTTGCTTGCACAACGGGGCAAACTCCCTGCGTTTAGCAGCGACAATGGTGGAAAAATCCTGAAATATCAAGAGCCGATCTCCGTTGTAGGTTAAGCTATCCGTCTTCCGGTAGTGGTCTAGGAGTCGAGCTTTGTCGGCATAATTAAGGATTTTCATGATCACCGGGCGAGGGCGACCAGAGTTTGTTTTACGTTCAGGGCCGATTCTATGTGCCCGCTCAATAGCCAGAGGGGCACCTTTGAGATCCATGGCCAGTTGTTGCGGTATCCAGTTAGAAAGAAGGTCAAGTAACTCATGGCCTTTGACCGATTCGGGGATACCCACCACCCGGAGATTACTTCTGCGTCCGCGATTCTCCAAATCATCTAGCTTCTGGGTCAGATCCGAAATGTCACTTTGCTGTGAATTAATGGTGAGCTGTGCTGCATGCAAATCATCCTCCAGGGTAGATACCCTCTGTTCGACGTCATCTAAGCGGCCAGAGTGTTGAGTTAATTTGGATAGAGTAGAGTCAATAGCTTCTCTAATGCCCGCCAGCTTTTCATCCAGCAGAGGGCCCAGCACCGCCGCAATATCCGCAGGTTTCATTTTGGGTGGCTTACTGGCCGGAGCAGACTTGCGTTTTTGTAAGGACCTGGAACGGGTGACAGAGCAATCTGAATCAGATGAGTGTCTCCACACAGTATCGCCTCGGGTTGTAGAGGCGGGGTCAGCAATTGACATCGGGGTGGGTATGAGAAATTTTTCCATAAAAATAAGCGGGCAACGGAGGACCGATTTATACAGTAGGAGTCGCCTCACGCAAGGAGCAAGCTATAATGAGGTCACATGGAGAGAAAAAAAAAAGGGGGAAGTATAACAGGTTACATCCCAACGAGTAATAGTTCAGGACCGGTAGGCATCAGTCCGTGAACAGCGCACATGGGCGAGGAGAAATGTCACACAGGTTCCGGCCGCTAAACAGGAGACATGAGAATAGGCAGAAGTATAGAAATATATTTATAGTGGCTGTGAGTTGTCTAATCTAAAAGTCGCCACAAGAGGGAGCTAGAGTTACAGCCATTTCTAGCTATGGAGTGAGGAAAGAGCTGTGCCAGTCACAAGATGGCCGCCGACTGTAAATAAGACACGGATCCTCCGGAGGTCCCCGGGTCGTTAATCCCCGCCAGTGAGGGGGGGAGATCTGTCCTGCAAGGATGTGTGAGGTGGGGATCGGAGGGCAGGTGCCCGGAGAGGCCGGAGATCGGCAAAGCAGAGCTCAAAGTCCGGGCGGCGCCAATCACAAGATGGCCGCCGGCCGCCAGTCACACTCGTCCCGGCTCTCACCTCCCGCAGATTGTCCGGTCGCCGGTCTCCAATGAGGGTCAGTGCTTGATGGGTAGGCTCTTGGGTGTCAGGGAGCGCCGCTCAGGTGTGAGGGGGGGTCCGCAGAATCGCCGCATCAGGTCCAGCGGACCGACGGCTCCACTCCCAAATCGAGGCCCCGGCTTCTTGAGGAGGGGAAGGCCGCAACCTGCAGAAGCCCTGGTAAGGGCTCCCCGGCTCCGCAACCGAGCCCCTCTGGTGCTTAGTGATCAGGGGAGCAGGCGGTCCAGTACAGAGGTGCTTGGGGACCCGTGAAATGGGTTTTATGTTAGTTTTATGAGCGGGGCCAGCAGGAGCTCATAGAGAAGGCTTCCTCACAGCTTGCAGGCTAGGCCACGCCCCGGCACTTGTGTTTAAATGTCCCAAAATAGTTAAGACTGAGTTTCCTGGTTCAGATCAGCTGACGGAAATGATGAAAGAGGCCTTGGTTACACCCAGTAAGAAGTTTAGTATTCCAAAGAAATGGAATTCCCATTATCCTTTTCCAGCTGGGGACTGTTTAAAAAGCGAGGTGGCTCCCAAAGTAGATACGCATTTCATTCGATTGGTGCGGAAATCTACATTACCTCTGCCTTCAACATCATTAAATGATGTCAAGGATAGGAAAATAGATGGTTTTCTAAAAACCATTTTCTCTTTGTCTGGGGCAGTCATAAGACCAGCCATGGCTTCAGCCTGGATGGCAAAAGTAGTGGCAGACTGGGCTGATGCATTGGAGGATGATCTTTCAATGGCATCTAGAGAGCAAAAATCCCATATTGCACATATCAAACAGGCGGCTATTTTTATGGAAGAAGCAGCCTTGGATATGGGTACTATTGCCTCTCAGGCATCAGCCTCAGCAATAACCACTAGCAGAGCGGTTTGGCTACGTACATGGAAAGCTGACTCAGAATCCAAGAAGGTTCTGGAGTCTTTGGCTTTTAATGGAGATTTTCTTATTGGTAAAGAATTAAACAGTATTTTGGAGTCAGAAGCAGATTCCAAGAAAGTAAAGTTTCCTTCCACTCACAAATACTAGCCTAGATTTCCAGCTTTTCGGCCCTTTCAGACTCAAGGAAAAGCAAAAGGAAAGGGTTATGGCAAACAGTCTCAATCCGACAAGTCTTGCAAGACTAAAAAGCATTGGGCTACCAGAGGACCGGTTTCCAAATCAGAAGATAAGCCATCAGCCTGATGGTGCGGGCCTCCACTTGGGGGAGGCTGACTTCTTCAGTTTGAACAGATCTGGCAGTGATATACTACAGATCAGAGGCGGAACTACCGCCAGTGCAACCAGTGCATTGCACTGGGGCCCGCCTCTGTCCAGGGGCCCAAAGCATGTAATGAATCAAACTGACTCATTACATGCTGCTGTGCGCTGCGGGCAACCGCTGCCCGCAGCGCACAGCCGCCCGGAGAGAGGAGAGGAGCAGCGGTACGTGGGAAGGAGGAGGAGGGAGGTGAAGGAGGGAGCTGCAGCAGCGCTTTACTACTGGTAGAGGCGCTGCTGCTGCTGCCCCTCTGCTTCACTATAGGCTGTCTTCCGAGAACAGCCTATAGTGAAGCAGAGGGGCAGCAGCAGCGCCTCCACCAATAACACAGCGCTGCTGCGGCTCCCTCCTCCTCCTCCTTCTCTCCTGCCGGGAATCGTCTGACGCTGCACCGAGGAGCCTGAGCCAGCGGAGAGGGTAAGTATAATTCTTTCTTTCTTTCTTTCTTTCTTTCTTTCTTTCTTTCTTTCTTTCTTGGGACTGCCTGCCGCTATGTGTAAAAATGGGGGACTGCCTGCCGCTATGTGTAAAAATGGGGGACTGCCTGCCGCAATGTGTAAAAAGGGGGAATCTGCCTGCCGCAATGTGTAAAAATGGGGGACTGCCTGCCGCAATGTGTAAAAAGGGGGAATCTGCCTGCCGCAATGTGTAAAAAGGGGGAATCTGCCTGCCTCAATGTGTAAAAATGGGGGACTGCCTGCCGCAATGTGTAAAAACAGGGGACTGCCTGCCGCAATGTGTAAAAACAGGGGACTGCCTGCCGCAATGTGTAAAAAGGGGGAATCTGCCTGCCGCAATGTGTAAAAAGGGGGGACTGCCTGCCGCAATGTGTAAAAAGGGGGGACTGCCTGCCGCTATGTGTAAAAATGGGGAATCTGCCTGCCGCTATGTGTAAAAAGGGGGAATCTGCCTGCCGTAATGTGTAAAAAGGGGGACGCTGTCTGCCGTAATGTGTAACAAGGGCACGCTGTCTGCCGTAATGTGTAAAAAGGGGGACGCTGTCTGCCGTAATGTGTAACAAGGGCACGCTGTCTGCCGTAATGTGTAAAAAGGGGACGCTGTCTGCCGTTATGTGTAAAAAGGGGACGCTGTCTGCCGTAATGTGTAAAAAGGGGGACGCTGTCTGCCGTTATGTGTAAAAGTGTACGCTGTCTGCCGCTATGTTTAACAAGGGCACGCTGTCTGCCGTTATGTGCAAAAAGTGTACGCTGTCTGCCGCTATGTGTAACAAGGGCACGCTGTCTGCCGTTATGTGTAAAAAGTGTACGCTGTCTGCCGCTATGTTTAACAAGGGCACGCTGTCTGCCGTTATGTGTAAAAAGTGTACGCTGTCTGCCGCTATGTGTAACAAGGGCACGCTGTCTGCCGTTATGTGTAAAAAGGGGACGCTGTCTGCTGTTATGTGTAAAAAGTGCACGCTGTCTGCCGTAATGTGTAAAAAGGGGGACGCTGTCTGCCGTAATGTGTAAAAAGGGGACGCTGTCTGCCGTAATGTGTAAAAAGAGGGATCTGTCCGCTGTAAGGTGTAAAAGGGTCTCTACCTGATGTAGTGGTGCTACTGTGCGGCGTAATTTGAAGAATGGAGACTACTGTGCACTGTTTTATGAATTGGTATTATTTTGTGGCCACACCCCTTCCCCACGAAGCCACGCCACTATGTATTTTTGCACGTGTCTACGGCGCGCACTGCCCCTGTTTTGCATGCAGGGGTGGGGCTCCGATGCCGTTTCTTGCACACAGTGCTAAAATGTCTAGTTACGGCACTGTTGCTAGGTATCCATTTCTCTGGCCCTGAGCAGGTCCCCCTCACCAGATCCTCTCCAGGGGTGAGGGGGTGGACTTGGATGGGATGTGGGGGGGCCCAAAGCATTTTGTCGCACCTGGGCCCACCGCTCGCTAGTTCCGCCACTGCTACAGATGCCTGGGTGCAAGAAGCGGTATCTCACGGTTATGCGTTTTGCTTTCAAGAAACACCCTCCTCAAACGTTTTTCTGTACCAGCCTGTCTTCAGTGAAAACGAAGGCCAGTGCTTTGCTAGAGGCAGTTCAGAAGTTGCTTCAGTCAGGAGTGATAATTCCAGTTCTTCCTGCACGAGGACAAGTTTTTTATCCCAACCTGTTTCTAGTCCAGAAGCCAAATGGGTCATTCTGGCCCATACTCAATCTGAACAAGTACATTTGGGTGCCTCGGTTTCATATGGAAACTTTACGTTCCATTATTTTGGCCATGGAGCCGGAAGATTTTTATGGCATCCCTGGATATCCAAGATGCTTACCTATTGTCCCATCAGCGCTATCTCAGGTTTGCTATCCTCCATAATCATTTTCAGTTTCAGGCCCTACCATTTGGACCGGCCACAGCTCTCAGAGTATTCACCAAAATTATGTATTCAGTTTGCCTGCGGCCGGGCTCCCGATGACCAGCATACTGGCGCCGGAATCCCGATCGCCGGCATACCAACAACAGCTTTTCTCCCTCTTGGGGGTCCACAACCCCCCTGGAGGGAGAATAGATAGCGTGGCATGCGTAGCGAGCCCGCAAGGGTCTCATTTCCGCTCGCCCAGCTGTCGGTATGCTGGCGGTCGGGATTCCGGCACAAGTATGCTGGCCGCCGGGAACCCGACCGCTGGCATAACATACTACACCCGCTAGAAGAGTTTCAGATTTAGGGGCTTTGTTATGTCGCCCTCCTTTTCTGATTTTTTTAATCCAGATAGAGCGGTTCTCAGAATCAAATCTGGGTATCTTCCTAAGGTGGTGTCCAAATTCCACCTTAATGAAGAAATAGACGTTATGGTAAGAACTTAACGTTGATAACGTAATTTCTCTTATGTCCACAGGTATCCACAGGATAACATTGGGATATGCCGGAGCGACAGCGGAAATGGCACCAAACGGTCATGAGCTTTCTGGCCTCCCAGGATGCATCGGGGCTTCACCATATAATCCCGCCCACTGACTCAGTCAAATCAGTTCTTTCCACAGCGATTAGGCAGGAGCATCAGGTAGAAACCTATTTAGGTGATAAGAACACACATGCACACCCTTCCATACAAGAGGGAAGAGGTTTAGTGATTGTCAAGATCCTCAAATCAGGTGCGTCAGGGTGGGACCCCTGTGGATACCTGTGGACATAAGAGAATACATTATCAACGGTAAGTTCTTACCATAACGTCTATTTCTCTGGCTGGGTCCACATGTTATCCACAGGATAACATTGGGATTCCCAAAGCCAGTTTTAGTGGTAGGGACGCTCCTGATTACACAGGAGGACCCTTCGCCCGAAGTCTGCGTCATGAGAGGCAAAAGTATCCAAGTCATAATGTCTGATGAATGTGTTTATGGAAGACCATGTGGCTGCCTTACAAATCTGTTCTGCTGAAGCACCCTGTTGTGCTGCCCATGAAGGACCTACCTTACGTGTAGAGTGAGCAGAGACATTAGCCGGAGTAGAGAGATCTGTATGAGAATAAGCTTCTGATATTACCATTCGGAGCAATCTTGCCAGCGTCTGTTTATTAGCAGGCCATCCTCTTCTATGAAATCCGTAGAGGATGAAGAGAGAATCTGTTTTTCTGATGGCACTAGTACGATCTCTCTAGATTCTTAATGCTCGGACTACGTCCAGCGACGCTTCTCCCGCAGAAAGTCCTGATACCTGAAAAGCTGGGACTACAATCTCTTCGTTAAGGTGAAACTTTGAAACCACCTTTGGAAATAACCAGATCTAGTTATGAGAACTGCTCTATCTGGAAAAAAACGTAGGAAAGGAGACTTACACGATAACGCTCCTAAATCTGACACTCTTCTGGCTGACGCCATTGCCAGTAGAAAAAGTACTTTAGCCGTTAACCATTTAAGATCTGCTCTCTTAAGTGGTTCGAACGGAGGTCCCTGAAGGAATCTAAGAACTAGATTAAAATCCCAGGGAGCTGCAGGAGGAACAAATGGAGGTTGAATATGTACAACTCCCTGAAAGAAAGTACGTACATCCTGTAAATCAGCAATCTTTCGCTGAAACCATACAGTTAACGCTGATACTTGAACTCTCAAGGAAGCTACTTTCAAACCTTTATCCAATCCTGCTTGAAGGAAATCCAAAATCCTGGATACTTTAAAAGATCTTGGATTCAAACTTTTTTCAGTACACCAATAAATATAGGCTTGCCATATTCGGTGATAAACACGAGCTGAAGAAGGCTTTCTTGCTCTAAGCATAGTTTGGATTACTTGTTTTGAAAATCCTCTAGCTTCTAAGATAGAGGTCTCAACAGCCACGCCGTCAAAGACAGACGATCCAGATGGCTGTGACAACAAGGACCCTGCATTAGCAGATCTGGACGTTGAGGAAGCAGTATCAGTGCTTCCACGGACATTCTCAGTAGATCTGTGTACCAATGCCTTCTTAGCCAAGCTGGAGCTATTAGAATTATGGCTCCCTTTGCTTGCTTTATTTTTTCTCACTACTCTGGGTAACAGAGATATTGGAGGGAACAGATACGCCAGATGAAGTTTCTATTCTACTGACAGTGCGTCTACAAGGACCGCTCCGGGATCCTTTGTTCTTGATCTGTACCTCGGAACTTTGTTGTTTAGACGAGACACCATGAGATCTATCTCCGGTAGACCCCATCTGTTCACTATCATCTGAAACACTTCTGGGTGTAATGCCTATTCGGTTTCCTGAATGGTGTGTCGACTGAGAAAATCCGCTTCCCAGTTCAGTACACCTGGGACAAACACTGATGACAATGCTGGGAGATGGAGTTCTGCCCATCTTAGAATAGGAGTTACTTCCTCCATCAGTCTCTTGCTGTGAGTTCCTCCTTGATGATTGAGGTACGCTACTGCTGTCGCATTGTCTGAGCGAATCTGGACCGGTCTTCCTTGCAGACTGTCCTTTGCCTGAACTAGAGCCATATAAATGGCCCTTATTTCCAACAGATTTATTGGCAGGCGACTTTCCCTTACGGTCCATTTTCCCTGGAACCAAAGGCTTCCGAGTACCGCACCCCAGCCTTGCAGACTGGCATCTGTTGTCAGGACTTGCCATTCTTTTATCCAAAAGGGCCTCTCCTTGTTTAAATGGTCTGTCTGTAGCCACCACGCTAGAGACCTTTTTACGTTTACTGGAAACTTTATCATCTGCTTTTTTATCGTCTGATGATTTCCGTTCCATTTGGTCAGAATAAGGTGCTGTAATGGTCTGGAGTGGAATTATATTCCACCATGTCGAAGGTTGATACCATCAGACCCAACAACCGCATTGCTGCATGGATTGACATTGTCTGGGTGTGCAACGCTTCATGAGTCATGACTTGTACCTTGACTATCTTTTTCTCTGGTAAGAGAACTTTCTGTAGACCTGAATCCAATATGGCCCCCAAATGAACCATCCGCTGTGACGGATTCAGAGACGACTTTTTCCAATTTATAAGCCACCCGTGTCTCTGTAAACAAACTACTGTCTGTTGAAGATGGCTCAAAAGTAACTCCTGCGAATGTGCTAGGATTAACAGGTCGTCTAGGTATGCTTGCGGAGATAAGCTGCCATAACCACCATAATTTTGGTAAACACCCTGGGTGCTGTTGCTAGCCCGAAGGGCAAGGTTTGGAACTGAAAATGTTCCTGGAGGATGGCAAACCTGAGGGAACACTGATGCGACCGTGCTATAGACACATGTAGGTAAGCATCCTGTACATCCAGAGATACCATGTAATCTCCCGGTTCCATAGCCAACATTATGGAGCGTAATGTCTCCATGTGGAACCTTGGAATCCAAATGTATTTGTTTAACATTTTCAGATTGAGAATTGGTCGAAATGACCCATTTGGCTTCTGAATCAGAAATAGATTGGAGTAAAACCCTGTCCCCTTTGTGATGGCGGTACTGGGACAATCACACCTGACTGCAGTAATTTTTGGACTTCTTCTTGCAGGGCATTGGCCTCGACTCTATATGAGACGGGCTGGTGCAAAAAAATCTTTGAGGAGGCTGCCTTCTGAATGGGAACTTCTACCCCTGGGATACCACCTCCTGCACCCAAGCATCTGTTGTCGACTGTTGCCATATGTGTGCAAAATTAAGAAGTCGGCCCCCAACCCCGGAATCCTCCAGGTGGAGGCCCGTCTCTTCAGGCTGATGGTTTCTGTTAAGGCTTGGAAGCTGGCTTTCTACTAGCCCATTGCTTCCTACCCCTGGCCGATCTATTGGACTGGGGTTGCTTAGACTTCTCTTTAGCTTTCGCTTTGCCTTGCCATCGAAATGGCCGAAACTTTGAACCCTTGGTCTTAGGGTTATAACTAACCGGAAATCTGACCTTCTTTGATTCAGCTTCCGATTCTAGAATATCAGACAATTGTTTTCCAAACAATATATTACTCATGAAAGGCAATGCTTCCAATTCTTTCTTGGATTCCGCATCTGCTTTCCAGGTACGTAGCCAGACTGCTCTACGAGCGGCTACTGTCAAGGCTGAAGCTTTAGAAGCAATTGTACCCATATCAATTGCTGCTTCTTCCAAGAATTGGGCAGATTGTCTTAAACGGCTTAAATGATACTCTTGCTCCCTATTAGGAGGAGAGAGGCCATTCTCTAGTTCCTCTAACCATTCATCCATTGCCTTTGCTATCCAGGCCGAAGCCATAGCAGGTCTTACCACTGCTCCTGAGAGAGAAAATATATTTTTCAAGAAGCTATCTACCCCTCTGTCTGTGACATCATTTAGTGAGGTAGATGACAGTGGTAAAGAAGATTTATGCACAAGTCGCAGTACATGTGCATCTACTTTTGGAGGAACTTCTCTTTTCTAACAATCCGCAGCTGGAAATGGATAATAAGAATCCTATCTTTTTGGAATCTTATACTTTTTACTGGGCGTTGCCCAAGACTCTTCCATCATTTCCGTCAGCTCATCTGACGCTGGGAATTCAGTTTTAACTGTCTTTGTTCGTTTAAACACAAGTGCTTTAGATTTTGACACTGTCTTGGCTGACTCTTCCAAAGAGAGAACAGCCTTCATAGCATCAATAAGTTCAGCTACATCCTCTGAACTAAAACTCTGCGACTGATCATCATACGGAGTATTTGAATATACTGTATCATCATCTGTTGTATCATCTTGTGTAGTCTGCTACATAGACGCATCTGTCTTAGTCTTACCTGTCCCTTGGTTACTTGTAGAGGCTACTGGAACCAACCCGTAGGAAGGTAGCTGCATGTATGGGTTAATAGTGTAACCTAACCCCTGGGGTGGTGCTGCCGGAGTTAACCTGTCCGCTATTGAAGACAAAGTCTTTGCGAACATACTCCATGGTGGCTCTGCTGGTTGTTGAACCAAATCCTGTTTTTTACTTTGCTAAAAAGCAAAACAGTTCGCACACAACCCCTCACAAGTGACCAACTGGTTCATACCAATTAACCCTGTTTTACAAGATAAGCATGTTAGGGATGTAGGAGTGCCTGATAAGTTCTCGTCGTCACTTTGCCACTCACAGACATGGTAATATTCTGTTTATGACTACACAATATGTGACTGAAAATCACCTATATATGGATATATAGAAGTGAGATCAATCTGACCACAGCCGTGCACCTGAATTGAGGGTCAGAACAGGACTGACGACATAAAAAAGTCAGCACACATACTAGCAGTCAGTCACATGTTAAGGCATTAAACATTGTCATACGAGAATACAACCCCCATAACAACTTACAAGTAAGTAGGAAAATTGTACTTGTTTTTAACTGTTTTTTTTTCAAACATAACATGCAGAAACAACAGTAATATACAGATCTCATATGCAATATGTACTAAAATTAACAATTCATACTAACAAGTAGAGAGAATTTTTAGTACTGTATACCCTTCCTCCATAGAGCGGGATACAGGGAGACTCACCACACTTCCATATCCAAACAAATACACTTGCAAGACGCTGAGTGGATTCAGACGCTACTGGTGTACACTGCCGTTCTGATAACTGATGCAAGACACGGACGCTCACTAACGGACACGGACGCTCAGTGAAATGCCACGTGTATACAGACGCTAAGGCCTGCGACTCGGTCCGGCAATCTCTAGTGTACACAACCGCGGCGTCTAAGCTGCGACCGAGTACCCTCGTGGTAGCGTCTGAGACAGAAGTGAGGTCATTCAGTTCATGGACAGGAGACGCGCGGAAACTGGTCATGAACTTGGGGGAGGGGCGGCCAGGAGAGCGTCTGATTCCCCCCGTTGACTTAAACTTTAAGGATCGCGGCCTCCACCTAGTCCTGGCGCCTATGATCCCTAGAGCGTAGCACTGTCGCACCAGAGAGTGTTCGACGCATCAACACACTGTTTGTAGTCTCCACCAAAAGCAGTGTAGCTGTGTCTGGACCCCCATAGTAAGAGGAAATCCATAGACTTACCTTCCCCCCATGCTCCAGCCACAGCCTGGTTACGTCTGCTGGACCTGCTAGAACATCCGACACAGACGCCCATCGAGACAGCACTGTACCGCGAAGGTAAGCGTTGTTGCGACCCGGTGGGGAGGTGTTGGAGCGACTCTTTCTAATATGCTTTTAAGACGCTGTTAAGAAAAGTCACTCAAAAACATAGTAAGACTATAAAAATAACATAATAAAAGCTTCAGGCTGCTTTATTAACAGCAGCCCTGTGACCATGGTCCGGCTCCTGCCGCACCAAACAAAAAACTGATTTGACTGAGTCAGTGGACGGGATTATATGGTGAAGCCCCGATGCATCCTGGGAGGCCAGAAAGCTCGTGACCGTTTGGTGCCATTTCCGCTGTCGCTTCGGCATATCCCAATGTTATCCTGTGAATAACCTGTGGACCCAGCCAGAGAAATTGTAGTCCCGGCCTTCCAGGGGCCGGACCTTTCTGCGGGAGATGCATCTACGTCGATCGTATCAGTGCCATCAGAAAACAGATACTCTCTTCGTTCTCTACGGATTTCACAAGAGAGGATGGCCTGCTGATAAGCACACACTGGCGAGGTGGCTTCGGATGACGATTTCAGAAGCATATTCTCAAGCTGATCTCCCTGTTCCGGCTAATGTGTCTGCTCTCTCTACTCGTAAGGTAGGTCCATCATGGGCAGCACAACGTGGTGCTTTAGCGAACAGATATGTAAGGCAGTCACATGGTCTTCCATTAACACATTCATTAGACATTATGCCTTTGATACCTTTGCCTTTCAGGATGCTGAATTCAGGCAAAGGATTCTCCTGTCCAATCAGGAGCGTCCCCACCATTAATTGCTTTGGGACATCCCAATGTTATCCTGTGGATAACATGTGGACCCTTCCGGAGAAATAATCGTTATGGTAGACTTACCATTGATAACGCTATTTCTCCTAAGTCCACAGGGATCCCACCCTGATGCACCTGATTTAAGGATCCTTTCACTCACTAACCTCTTCCTTCTTGTACGAAAGGGTGTGCATGAGTGTTCTTCTCGCCTGATTAGGGCTCTCTATGATGCTCCTGCCTTGAGCTTTGGAGAAACAACTGATTTGCCTGAGCCAGGAGGTGGGGATATAGGGACGGGCCCGTTGCATTCTGGGAGGCCGAAAGCTTTGATCGCTTGGTGCCAATCCACTGTCGCTACCTCATATCCCAATATTATCCTGTGGATCCTGTGGAGAAATAGCATTATCAACGGTAAGTCTACCATAACGATTATATTCCCTGCTGATCAGGCAACTGGCTGCATGCTCTTCCTCCTCTTCTATGCCCTGCAAGGCTTCCGCAGTTGATGCTGTATGTGTGCATGACAAAGCATCAAATAAAAAGGAACTCACACAGTATTCCCTCTGAGTAACATGATGCAGTTAGGTGACACAGTCTAGCTCCAATCTGTGACAAGCTGGCTGCACTGAAAGACACCTCATAAAATTCAATACTGGAGAACAATACAGGAGTAAAAACAAAAGTAGGCCCCCAAAAAGGGCAGACTTTTTACAATCCTAGATTCAAACTTTCACTGGATTTTCTCCTTCATCCATGTCATCCACAGGATGACATCCTTCATCCACTAGGGCAGTGGTTTCCAAACTTTTTTGAATCACGGTGTCCTAGAATATCAGAATTATTTTCACGGCACCCCTAGGCCAAAAAATTCTTATTGAGAAATTTAGAAAGAAATATTACATTAAGTAGATTGCGTTTACATGTCATCCTTAGGGTCAGTTGTGTGGTGAGGGACAAGATTTGCTTCTGTTTGGCCACATATTTTATGACTGGCAGCCACCAGCACTGGTTTTGTCTATTATATTGACCATGAATATTTTGAATTGGTCCTGGACCACCAACCCAGGGCACCCCTGCAAGTGTCCCGAGGCACCCCAGGGAGCTACGGCACACAGTTTGGGAACCTCTGCACTAGGGGACACTGGTGTATAGACAGTAGTGATGAGCACCGGAAATTTTTCGGGTTTTGTGTTTTGGTTTTGGGTTCGGTTCCGCGGCCGTGTTTTGGGTTCGAACGCGTTTTGGCAAAACCTCACCGAATTTTTTTTGTCGGATTCGGGTGTGTTTTGGATTCGGGTGTTTTTTTCAAAAAACCCTAAAAAACAGCTTAAATCATAGAATGTGGGGGTCATTTTGATCCCAAAGTATTATTAACCTCAATAACCATAATTTCCACTCATTTTCAGTCTATTCTGAACACCTCACACCTCACAATATTATTTTTAGTCCTAAAATTTGCACAGAGGTCGCTGGATGACTAAGCTCAGCGACCCAAGTGGCCGACACAAACACCTGGCCCATCTAGGAGTGGCTCTGCAGTGTCACGCAGGATGGCCCTTCCAAAAAACACCCCCCAAACAGCACATGACGCAAAGAAGAAAAAAAAGAGGCGCAATGAGGTAGCTATGTGAGTAAGCTAAGCAACCCTAGTGGCCGACACAAACACCTGGCCCATCTAGGAGTGGCACTGCAGTGTCACACAGAATGGCCCTTCCAAAAAACACCCCCCAAACAGCACATGACGCAAAGAAAAAAAGAGGCGCAATGAGGTAGCTGTGTGACTAAGATAAGCGACCCAAGTGGCCGACACAAACACCTGGCCCATCTAGGAGTGGCACTGCAGTGTCACGCAGGATGGCCCTTCCAAAAACTACTCCCCAAACAGCACATGACGCAAAGAAAAATGAAAGAAAAAAGAGGTGCAAGATGGAATTGTCCTTGGGCCCTCCCACCCACCCTTATGTTGTATAAACAGGACATGCACACTTTAACCAACCCATCATTTCAGTGACAGGGTCTGCCACACGACTGTGACTGAAATGACGGGTTGGTTTGGACCCCCACCAAAAAAGAAGCAATTAATCTCTCCTTGCACAAACTGGCTCTACAGAGGCAAGATGTCCACCTCATCATCATCCTCCGATATATCACCGTGTACATCCCCCTCCTCACAGATTATCAATTCGTCCCCACTGGAATCCACCATCTCAGCTCCCTGTGTACATTGTGGAGGCAATTGCTGCTGGTGAATGTCTCCACGGAGGAATTGATTATAATTCATTTTAATGAACATCATCTTCTCCACATTTTCTGGATGTAACCTCGTACGCCGATTGCTGACAAGGTGAGCGGCGGCACTAAACACTCTTTCGGAGTACACACTTGTGGGAGGGCAACTTAGGTAGAATAAAGCCAGTTTGTGCAAGGGCCTCCAAATTGCCTCTTTTTCCTGCCAGTATAAGTACGGACTGTCTGACATGCCTACTTGGATGCGGTCACTCATATAATCCTCCACCATTCTTTCAATGGGGAGAGAATCATATGCAGTGACAGTAGACGACATGTCCGTAATCGTTGGCAGGTCCTTCAGTCCGGACCAGATGTCAGCATCAGCAGTCGCTCCAGACTGCCCTGCATCACCGCCAGCGGGTGGGCTCGGAATTCTGAGCCTTTTCCTCGCACCCCCAGTTGCGGGAGAATGTGAAGGAGGAGATGTTGACAGGTCGCGTTCCGCTTGACTTGACAATTTTCTCACCAGCAGTTCTTTGAACCCCAGCAGACTTGTGTCTGCCGGAAAGAGAGATCCAAGGTAGGTTTTAAATCTAGGATCGAGCACGGTGGCCAAAATGTAGTGCTCTGATTTCAACAGATTGACCACACGTGAATCCTTGTTAAGCGAATTAAGGGCTCCATCCACAAGTCCCACATGCCTAGCGGAATCGCTCTGTGTTAGCTCCTCCTTCAATGTCTCCAGCTTCTTCTGCAAAAGCCTGATGAGGGGAATGACCTGACTCAGGCTGGCAGTGTCTGAACTGACTTCACGTGTGGCAAGTTCAAAAGGTTGCAGAACCTTGCACAACGTTGAAATCATTCTCCACTGCGCTTGAGACAGGTGCATTCCACCTCCTATATCGTGCTCAGTTGTATAGGCTTGAATGGCCTTTTGCTGCTCCTCCAACCTCTGAAGCATATAGAGGGTTGAATTCCACCTCGTTACCACTTCTTGCTTCAGATGATGGCAGGGCAGGTTCAGGCGTTTTTGGTGGTGCTCCAGTCTTCTGTACGTGGTGCCTGTACGCCGAAAGTGTCCCGCAATTCTTCTGGCCACCGACAGCATCTCTTGCACGCCCCTGTCGTTTTTTAAATAATTCTGCACCACCAAATTCAAGGTATGTGCAAAACATGGGACGTGCTGGAATTTGCCCAGATTTAATGCACACACAATATTGCTGGCGTTGTCCGATGCCACAAATCCACAGGAGAGTCCAATTGGGGTAAGCCATTCTGCGATGATCTTCCTCAGTTGCCGTAAGAGGTTTTCAGCTGTGTGCGTATTCTGGAAAGCGGTGATACAAAGCGTAGCCTGCCTAGGAAAGAGTTGGCGTTTGCGAGATGCTGCTACTGGTGCCGCCGCTGCTGTTCTTGCGGCGGGAGTCAATACATCTACCCAGTGGGCTGTCACAGTCATATAGTCCTGAGTCTGCCCTGCTCCACTTGTCCACATGTCCGTGGTTAAGTGGACATTGGGTACAACTGCATTTTTTAGGACACTGGTGAGTCTTTTTCTGAGGTCTGTGTACATTTTCGGTATCGCCTGCCTAGAGAAATGGAACCTAGATGGTATTTGGTACCGGGGACACAGTACCTCCAACAAGTCTCTAGTTGGCTCTGCAGTAATGATGGATACCGGAACCACGTTTCTCTGACGTCCTAAGTGGATGCTGGGGACTCCGTCAGGACCATGGGGAATAGCGGCTCCGCAGGAGACAGGGCACAAAATTAAAAGTTTGACCACTAGGTGGTGTGCACTGGCTCCTCCCCCCATGACCCTCCTCCAAGCCTCAGTTAGGTTTTTGTGCCCGGCCGAGAAGGGTGCAATCTAGGTGGCTCTCCTAAAGAGCTGCTTAGAATATAAGTTTGTTAGGTTTTTTATTTTCAGTGAGTCCTGCTGGCAACAGGCTCACTGCAACGCGGGACTAAGGGGAGAAGAAGCGAACTCACCTGCGTGCAGGATGGATTGGCTTCTTAGGCTACTGGACACTAGCTCCAGAGGGACGATCACAGGTACAGCCTGGATGGGTCACCGGAGCCGCGCCGCCGGCCCCCTTACAGATGCTGAAGAGAGAAGAGGTCCAGAAATCGGCGGCTGAAGACGTCCCAGTCTTCTTAAGGTAGCGCACAGCACTGCAGCTGTGCGCCATTGCTCTCAGCACACTTCACACCGCGGTCACTGAGGGTGCAGGGCGCTGGGGGGGGGGGGGGGCGCCCTGGGCAGCAATGTAATTACCTTTACTGGCTAAAAATACATCACATATAGCCCCTGGGCTATATGGATGTATTTAACCCCTGCCAGGATTACAGAAAAAAACGGGAGAAGAGCCCGCCGTGAAGGGGGCGGGGCCTATCTCCTCAGCACACAGCGCCATTTTTCCCACACAGATCCGCTGGTGGGAAGGCTCCCAGGCTCTCCCCTGCACTGCACTACAGAAACAGGGTTAAAACAGAGAGGGGGGGCATATTTTGGCGATATTAATATATATTAAGCTGCTATAAGGGAAAACACTTACTATAAGGTTGTCCCTGTATAATTATAGCGCCTTGGTGTGTGCTGGCAAACTCTCCCTCTGTCTCCCCAAAGGGCTAGTGGGGTCCTGTCCTCTATCAGAGCATTCCCTGTGTGTGTGCTGTGTGTCGGTACGTGTGTGTCGACAGGTATGAGGACGATGTTAGTGGAGGCGGAGCAATTGCCTGTAATGGGATGTCACCCCCTAGGGAGTCGACACCGGAATGGATGGCTTTATTTATGGAATTACGTGATAGTGTCAACACGCCTCAAGGTCGGTTGACGATATGAGACGGCCGGCAAACCAATTAGTACCTGTCCAGGCGTCTCAAACACCGTCAGGGGCTTTAAAACGCCCATTACCTCAGTCGGTCGACATAGACACAGACACGGACACTGACTCCAGTGTCGACGGTGAAGAAACAAACGTATTTTCCAGTAGGGCCACACGTTACATAATCACGGCAATGAAGGAGGCGTTACATATTTCTGATACTACAAGTACCACAAAATGGGTATTATGTGGGGTGTGAAAAAAACTACCTGTAGTTTTTCCTGAATCAGATAAATTGATTGAAGTGTGTGATGAAGCGTGGGTAACTCCCGATAGGAAGTTGCTAATTTCAAAGAAGTTATTGGCATTATACCCTTTCCCGCCAGAGGTTAGGGCGCGCTGGGAAACACCCCCTAGGGTAGATAAGGCGCTCACACGCTTATCAAAACAAGTGGCGTTACCGTCTCCTGATACGGCCGCCCTCAAAGATCCAGCTGATAGGAGGCTGGAAAATACTCTAAAAAGTATATACACACATACTGATGTTATACTGCGACCAGCAATCGCCCCAGCATGGATGTGCAGTGCTGGGGGGGTTTGGTCGGAATCTCTGACTGGAAATATTGATACCCTGAATAGCGACAATATTTTATTGTCTATAGAGCATTTAAAGGATGCATTTTCTTTATATGCGAGATGCACAGAGGGATATTGGCACTCTGGCATCAAGGGTAAGTGCGCTGTCCATTTCTGCCAGAAGAAGTTTATGGACGCGACAGTGGTCAGGTGATGCGGATTCCAAGCGGCATATGGAAGTTTGCCGTATAAAGGGGAGGAATTATTTGGGGTCGGTCTATCGGACTTGGTGGCCACGGCAACAGCCGGAAAATCCACCTTTTTTACCTCAGGTCACCTGCCAATAGAAAAAGACACCGTCTTTTCAGCCTCAGTCCTTTCGTTCTCATAAGAAACAAGCGGGCAAAAGGCCATTCATATCTGCCCGAGGCAAAGGAAAGGGTAAGAGACTGCAGCAAGCAGCTCCTTCCCAGGAGCAGAAGCCTTCCCCCGCTTCTGAAAAGTCGCTGGGGCCCTACAAGCGGACTCAGGTCCAGTGGGGGGGTCGTCTCAAGAATTTCAGCGCGCAGTGGGCTCACTCGCAAGTCGACCCCTGGATCCTGCAGGTAGTATCACAGGGGTACAGATTGGAATTCGAGACGTCTCTTCCTCGCAGATTCCTGAAGTCTGCTTTACCAACATCTCCCTCCGACAGGGAGACGGTGTTGGAAGCTATTCACAAGCTGTATTCCCAGCAAGTAATAGTCAAGGTACCCCTACTACAACAAGGAAAGGGGTATTATTCCACGCTGTTTGAGGTACCGAAGCCGGACGGCTCGGTGAGACCTATTCTAAGTCTGAAATCTTTTGAACACTTACATACAAAGGTTCAAGTTCAAGATGAAATCACTCAGAGCAGTGATAGCGAATCTGGAAGAAGGGGACTTTATGGTGTCCTGGGACATCAAGGATGCTTACCTCCATGTCCCAATTTGCCCTTCACACCAAGGGTACCTCAGGTTCGTGGTACAAAACTGTCACTATCAGTTTCAGACGTTGCCGTTTGGATTGTCCACGGCACCCCGGGTCTTTACCAAGGTAAAGGCTGAAATGATGATTCTACTTCAAAGAAAAGGCGTATTAATTATCTCTTACTTGAACGTTCTCCTGATAAGGGCAAGATCCAGAGAACAGTTAGAGGTCGCAATAGCACTATACCAAGTAGTGCTACAACAGCACGGGTGGATTCTAAATATTCCAAAATCCCAGCTGATCCCGACAACACGTCTGCTGTTCCTAGGGATGATTCTGGACACAGTTCAGAAAAAGGTTTTTCTCCCGGAGGAGAAAGCCAGGGAGTTATACGAGCTAGTCAGGAACCTCCTAAAACCAAGAAAAGTGTCAGTGCATCAATGCACAAGAGTCCTGGGTAAATGATGGCTTCTTACGAAGCGATTCCATTCGGCAGATTCCACGCAAGAACCTTTCAGTGGGATCTGCTGGACAAATGGTCCGGATCGCATCTTCAGATGCATCAGCGGATAGCCCCGTCTCCAAGGACAAGGGGGTCTCTTCTGTGGTGGTTGCAGAGTGCTCACCTTTTTGGAGGGCCGCAGATTCGGCATTCAGGACTGGGTCCTGGTGACCACGAATGCCAGCCTGAGAGGCTGGGGAGCAGACACACAGGGAAGAAATTTCCAGGGAGTGTGGTCAAGCCTGGAGACTTCACTTCACATAAATATACTGGAGCTAAGGGCAATTTACAATGCTCTAAGCCTGGCAAGACCTCTGCTTCAGGGTCAGCCGGTGTTGATCCAGTAGGACAACACCACGGCAGTCGCCCACGTAAACAGACAGGGCGACACAAGAAGCAGGAGGGCAATGGCAGAAGCTGCAAGGATTTTTCGCTGGGCAGAAAATCATGTGATAGCACTGTCAGCAGTGTTCATTCCGGGAGTGGACAACTGGGAAGCAGACTTCCTCAGCAGACACGATCACCACCCGGGAGAGTGGGGACTTCACCCAGAAGTCTTCCACATGATTGTGAACCGTTGGGAAAAACCAAAGGTGGACATGATGGCGTCCCGCCTCAACAAAAAACTGGACAGATATTGCGCCGGGTCAAGAGACCCTCAGGCAATAGCTGGGGACGCATTGGTAACACCATGGGTGTACCAGTCAATGTATGTGTTCCCCCCTCTGCCTCTCATACCCAAGGTACTGAGAATTATAAGGCGAAGGGGAGTAAGAACGATACTCGTGGCTCCGGATTGGCCAAGAAGGACTTGGTACCCGGAACTTCAAGAGATGCGCACGGAGGATCCGTGCACTCTACCTCTAGACTTACCGCGGCTGCGTTTGACGGCATGGCGGTTGAACGCCGGATCCTGAAGGAGAGGGCTCCGACGGAGGAATTTCAACTGGGTCGATTCCTACATTTCCTGCAAACAGGATTGTCTATGGGCCTCAAATTGGGGTCCATTAAGGTTCAAATTTCGGCCCTGTCGATTTTCTTCCAGAAAGAATTGGCTTCAGTTCCTGAAGTCCAAGCTTTTGTCAAAGGAGTACTACATATACAGCCCGGTTGTGCCTCCAGTGGCACCGTGGGATCTCAATGTAGTTTTGGGATTTCTCAAATCCCATTGGTTTGAGCCACTCAAATCGGTGGATTTGAAATATCTTACATGGAAAGTGACCATGCTACTGGCCCTGGCTTCGGCCAGGAGAGTGTAAGAATTGGCGGCTTTATCGTACAAAAGCCCATATCTGATTTTCCATTGGGACAGGGCAGAACTGCGGACGCGTCCTCAGTTTCTCCCTAAGGTGGTATCAGCGTTTCACCTGAACCAACCTATTGTGGTGCCTGCGGCTTCTAGCGACTTGGAGGACTCCAAGTTGTTCGACGTTGTCAGAGCCTTAAAAAAAAATATATATATATATTTAAAGGTCGGCTGGAGTCAGAAAGGCTGACTCGCTGTTTATACTGTATGCACCCAACAAGCTGGGTGTTCCTGCGTCTAAGCAGACGATTGCTCGTTGGATTTGTAGCACAATTCAACTTGCGCATTCTGTGGCAGGCCTGCCACAGCCAAAATCTGTAAATGCCCACTCCACAAGGAAGGTGGGCTCACCTTG
This sequence comes from Pseudophryne corroboree, assembly GCF_028390025.1. Classification (NCBI taxonomy): domain Eukaryota; kingdom Metazoa; phylum Chordata; class Amphibia; order Anura; family Myobatrachidae; genus Pseudophryne; species Pseudophryne corroboree. Next base: position 408,264,915 of record NC_086444.1, on the reverse strand, counting down.
GGCGGCTGCCCGAGGGGTCTCGGCATTACAACGCTGCCGAGCAGCTAAGTGGTCAGGGGAGAACACGTTTGTAAAATTCTACAAATTTGATACCCTGGCTAAGGAGGACCTGGAGTTCTCTCATTCGGTGCTGCAGAGTCATCCGCACTCTCCCGCCCGTTTGGGAGCTTTGGTATAATCCCCATGGTCCTGACGGAGTCCCCAGCATCCACTTAGGACGTCAGAGAAAATAAGAATTTACTTACCGATAATTCTATTTCTCGTAGTCCGTAGTGGATGCTGGGCGCCCATCCCAAGTGCGGATTGTCTGCAATACTTGTACATAGTTATTGTTACAAAAATCGGGTTATTATTGTTGGAAGCCATCTTTTCAGAGGCTCCTCTGTTATCATGCTGTTAACTGGGTTCAGATCTCAAGTTGTACAGTGTGATTGGTGTGGCTGGTATGAGTCTTACCCGGGATTCAAAATCCTTCCTTATTGTGTACGCTCGTCCGGGCACAGTATCCTAACTGAGGCTTGGAGGAGGGTCATGGGGGGAGGAGCCAGTGCACACCACCTAGTGGTCAAACTTTTAATTTTGTGCCCTGTCTCCTGCGGAGCCGCTATTCCCCATGGTCCTGACGGAGTCCCCAGCATCCACTACGGACTACGAGAAATAGAATTATCGGTAAGTAAATTCTTATTTTCTCACCGCCCAGGATGCCAAGGCCTCAGTTATCCGCTTTGCAGCAGGATGACTGCTGTGATATTTCATCTTCCTCGCAAAGGACTGTTGGACAGTCAATTGCTTGGTGGAAGTAGTAAAAGTGGTCTTACGACTTCCCCTCTGGGATGACCATCGACTCCCAGCAGCAACAACAGCAGCGCCAGCAGCAGTAGGCGTTACACGCAAGGATGCATCGGAGGAATCCCAGGCAGGAGAGGACTCGTCAGAATTGCCAGTGACATGGCCTGCAGGACTATTGGCATTCCTGGGGAAGGAGGAAATTGACACTGAGGGAGTTGGTGGGGTGGTTTGCGTGAGCTTGGTTACAAGAGGAAGGGATTTACTGGTCAGTGGACTGCTTCCGCTGTCGCCCAAAGTTTTTGAACTTGTCACTGACTTATGATGAATGCGCTGCAGGTGACGTATAAGGGAGGATGTTCCGAGGTGGTTAACGTCCTTACCCCTACTTATTACAGCTTGACAAAGGCAACACACGGCTTGACAAATGTTGTCCGCATTTCTGTTGAAATACTTCCACACTGAAGAGCTGATTTTTTTGGTATTTTCACCAGGCATGTCAATGGCCATATTCCTCCCACGGACAACAGGTGTCTCCCCGGGTGCCTGACTTAAACAAACCACCTCACCATCAGAATCCTCCTGGTCAATTTCCTCCCCAGCGCCAGCAACACCCATATCCTCCTCATCCTGGTGTACTTCAACACTGACATCTTCAATCTGACTATCAGGAACTGGACTGCGGGTGCTCCTTCCAGCACTTGCAGGGGGCGTGCAAATGGTGGAAGGCGCATGCTCTTCACGTCCAGTGTTGGGAAGGTCAGGCATCGCAACCGACACAATTGGACTCTCCTTGTGGATTTGTGATTTCGAAGAACGCACAGTTCTTTGCTGTGCTTTTGCCAGCTTAAGTCTTTTCATTTTTCTAGCGAGAGGCTGAGTGCTTCCATCCTCATGTGAAGCTGAACCACTAGCCATGAACATAGGCCAGGGCCTCAGCCGTTCCTTGCCACTCCGTGTGGTAAATGGCATATTGGCAAGTTTACGCTTCTCCTCTGACGATTTTATTTTAGATTTTTGAGTCCTTTTTTTTACTGATATTTGGTGTTTTGGATTTTACATGCTCTGTACTATGACATTGGGCATCGGCCTTGGCAGACGACGTTGATGGCATTTCATCGTCTCGGCCATGACTAGTGGCAGCAGCTTCAGCACGAGGTGGAAGTGGATCTTGATCTTTCCCTATTTTTGGAACCTCAACATTTTTGTTCTCCATATTTTAATAGGCACAACTAAAAGGCACCTCAGGTAAACAATGGAGATGGATGGATACTAGTATACTTATGGATGATGAGCGACTGCCGACACAGAGGTAGCTACAGCCGTGGACTACCGTACTGCGTCTGCTAGTATAGACTGGATGATAATGATATAAAAAATATATATATATCACTACTGCAGGACAGGTATATATTGTATAATGACGGACCTGCTGGACACTGTCAGCACTGCAGACTCCTAAACTACTAGTATGAAGAAGATAGAAAAAAAAAAAAACCACCACAGGTAGGTATACAATTATGGACGAGCGACTGCCAGTGCCGACACAGAGGTAGCTACAGCGGGAACTACCGTACTGCGTCTGCTAGTATAGACTGGATGATAATGATATAAAAAATATATATATATCACTACTGCAGGACAGGTATATATCATATAATGACGGACCTGCTGGACACTGTCAGCACTGCAGACTCCTAAACTACTAGTATGAAGAAGATAGAAAAAAAAAAAACCACCACAGGTAGGTATACAATTATGGACGAGCGACTGCCAGTGCCGACACAGAGGTAGCTACAGCCGTGGACTACCGTACTGCGTCTGCTAGTATAGACTGGATGATAATGATATAAAAAATATATATATATCACTACTGCAGGACAGGTATATATTATATAATGACGGACCTGCTGGACACTGTCAGCACTGCAGACTCCTAAACTACTAGTATGAAGAAGATAGAAATATAATGAATAACGGACCTGCTGGACACTGTCAGCAGAATGCGTTTATAGAATAAAATAAAAAAAACACCACACGAGTGTTTAACTTTTTCAGGCAGACAATATACTGGTGGTCACTGCTGGTCAGTCACACTGGCACTCTGGCAGCAAAAGTGTGCACTGTTAAATATGTACTCCTGCTATAACTGCTCCCCAGTCTCCCCCACAATTAAGCTGTGTGAGCAGTGAGCACTACTCAGCACAGTCAGATATACATAGATGATATTATCATGCAGCACACTGAGGCTGAGCACAGATATGGTATGTGACTGTGTATCGTTTTTTTTCAGGCAGAGAACGGATTATATTAAATAATAAATAAAACTGGTGGTCACTAGTATAACTATCAGCAAAACTCTGCACTCTCTGAGTACTCCTAATGCTCCAGTAAATCAAGTGTCTCACTCTCTATCTAAACGGAGAGGACGCCAGCAACGTCCTCTCCCTATCAATCTCAATGCACGTGTGAAAATGGCGGCGACGCGCGGCTCCTTATATAGAATCCGAGTCTCGCGATAGAATACGAGCCTCGCGAGAATCCGACAGCGGGATGATGACGTTCGGGCGCGCTCGGGTTAGCCGAGCAAGGCGGGAAGATCCGAGTCTGCCTCGGACCCGTGTAAAAAGCGTGAAGTTCGGGGGGGTTCGGTTCCGAGAAACCGAACCCGCTCATCACTAATAGACAGGCCCCTAGATCCTCCCCCTCTATACGCCTCTACAAGCCCAGTTTTAGATTAGTGTTCGAGGGAGCTGGGTGCCTTTTGGGTTGTCTCCAGCCCTACTTAATTGTTTTATTTTACTATTTTATTATTTTTTAACATCTAACATCATAAAACACATACAGTCTGTCTGCACCGTGGGAACCACTGAGGGGGATCTGCTACTGCTACTAGCATCCAGGTTCCCAGCCACAGTGGACCCTAAGAACTCATCATTGCTACTGCAGTTAGTGTCCAGGTCCCGAGGCCTTCCCGAGCATCGGCTGGCTAAAGTATGTACCTAGCATAAAACCCCTTAGGGTTCAAAACGCTTGCTGCCTCAGCAAATGCTGCATTTACACATACACAATGTGTGCCCGTAAAACCCCAATAGCAAAGCACTAGTGCCGTTATCTAACATACAGAGCGGTCACCACCAGTGTCCCGCCAACGTGTACTTAAATTTCAAATAAGCGGCTTCAGGGCCGGGGGGGGGGGGGGGGGGGGGGGTCCTAACAACGGTGCAAGGGGACTGTTCTGGTTGTGGGATCTCCCTTATCAATCCGATCATCCTCTCAGCCGAACAGGGGCTGGTCCCCACTCTCCTCCTTGGAGTGCTGCCGCATGTGCTCGCCCGCCATTATTTATGCAGTGCCATACCCTCCAACTGTACCTTTTTGGCAGGTACAGTACCTTTTTTTTTTATGGTCTGTACCGATTTTGGGCTCTCCAAACTTCCATTGAAAGTATAGGAAAAGGTGCGTGGTCACACCCCCTTTACCCGTGGCCATGCCCCCTTTTCGGATTTTTACCGATTTTTATGTGTAAAATGTTGGAGGGTATGCAGTGCTGCTCACCGCAACAAGCTGTCACTGGTCTAAGTGTCAGTCAGTCACGGGCTTATTACCAGCTATTAGCGTCCTTTAAGCAAGCGCTCATTAGCACGGCTCAGTCAGTCCTGCCACCACCACCAGCCATGGTTACCCTGCGCCTCTCTCTTAGCCTTAGGCACATATGAAGGTTACCTCTTTTTGTAGTGCACTGCTGTACATGGTGTTTCCTTTGATACCTGCTACTAGGAGGGGAACTTATGTAATTACCCCTTCATACTCCTTTTGGAGTCATGCAACTAGCAGTGGTGCAGTACTAAAATAGTGCCGCCTATTTGTAGTCTGCTTACAACATAATAGGCCAGTTATGTTGATTTAGCCTACTGACAGAGCTACTGTAAAACTATATGTCACTGTTGTTCTGTTGATGGCCATATGCCGGTACACAAGCATATGCTGTAGGGTAGCTACATGTGCTACTTTGGAATATCTGTTTGGTAACAACTTTGTTGCATGTGCATGCCTGTGTCTACTTAGAGAAATTGCACTCCAATTTGGGCGTGTGTGCGAAAAATGTTCTTCTGATAGAAGGTGGCTTCCCTTCTAATATTTGGTCTGTACATTCTGTCCATACTAAGGTCAGAACCCTATCCCTCCTTCCTGGAGCGATACGCATTGCCATACACAGACAGCCTATCCCAGGCCCTTCCTTAGCAGGATAATTATTAGCTCAGCTGCATTACTGCTCAGCTGAAAGTTGTACAGGGTTTGTATCTCTCTGCCTCGACACCCTCCCCAGGGTGGTGGTGGCCATATCCAGTGTACAGTACATTACAGGGAACACCTTATGCTCTATCCCTAATTCTATATGCAGTAAATATGCAGATACTGTACTCCAACACATCCTCTATGTATACATAAGCATATTAGGAGTTGGTATAGAATGTCACATATACCAGATACCACTTGAGTCATTTAGGTGAAGGTTCCATTTTCATCTTCTACATTATGGATAGACGGACAGTCTCCTTGGTATTCGCCATGATGAGCCCATACAGTAGTAGGTTGATGTTTGAGGCAGTATTGGAGAAAATTAAATTTCCATGCACAACAGGCCACTCTTATGTTATTGGGGACAGTACATGTGTGTGGCTGTTGTTATTAAGCATAAACTAAGGTCTATTATGACTCCAATGTTTCACCCCTGTTAGTTTATCTGCTCAGGCTGCAGCATCTACTAGAATAGATCTAGCAACCAACATGTACGAAGTCAGGTCTCAAGTCTGTTACTGGCTTGACGGATGCATCTTATACTGCACCTGCTCCAGCCTGAGAACCAAGAGTACAGCGTGGGGATTTTCCACCTACTGTGACATGCCTTTGGTACTCTACAGCTTCATGGTAACGGAGTTTAATTTATCTACGGAGTGAACAGGTAACTCTTGGTCGATACAGGTAAGGCTGTTCTATCATTCCTGTTGCTAATATGGAACAGGGTCTATTAGGTCACTGAGACTCTGTCATAATAAATTCCTTGGGGTGTCTGTAGATTGCTTTACCTTCATACTGGTTTATCCTGATGAACAGGGAGGGATCCTTCCGTAGTCTGGCCTCCTATGTAACATGGGTTGCTATTCAGGAGGATTGTCTCAGTCTATTCTACCATGTCTACATGACTCCCTAGGGACACGTCTTACTGTCCTTGCTGGTTGGTGATATTTGTAAGACTCTAAAGGTGCATGCACACTAGAAGATTTTGTGCTCAAAGTAGCTCACTTTTGGCGTTTTGAGCTACTTTGAGCTCAAAACCTCCTAGTGTGTATGGCCGGGCGATGAGCGGTGATGCACGCTCCCACATCATCGCTGGCCACCACCGTCCGTCGGCAAGTTTTACCAGCCGAGTGAACTACTTTCCTACTGTGAAAAGTGGCTCACCCCTGTGAACTTCGCTAGGCACAGTGAAAATCTTTCAGTGTGTATGCACTGAGCGATTTTACTGCCAGCGATGTTCACATTTATTTATTATTTATTAACAGTTTCTTATATAGCGCAGCATATTCTGTTGCGCTTTAAAATCAGAACAACAGAACTGGGTAAAAACAGACAGACAGAGGTAGGAAGGCCCTGCTCGCAAGCTTACAATCTATAGGGAAATAGGCATTGATACACAAGGATAGATGCTACCTATTGCATAATGGTCCACCAGATTGCTAATGGCTGTATGATATGATCACACACCGCAATGTTGGCCAAGTGTCAGGAGGGTGTGAGAATAAAGAAAGACAAGATATGTAATGTTATGTGGACTGTACAGAGAGGATGTAATTAGATAGAGAAGCACTGACGGTTATGTGGGTGGGTCTGGAATTTGATAGGCTTGTCTGAAGAGGTGAGTTTTCAGGGAACGTTTAAAGGTTTGGAGACTAGAGGCGAATCTTATTGTGCATGGGCAGGCATTCCACAGAGTGGGTGAAGCCCAGATAAAGTCCTGTAATTTTGAGTGTGAACAAGTAATGCGTGCGGATGACAAACGCAGATCTTGAGATGAGTGAAGAGATGTATGTTGGTGCAATTTGGTTAATAGTCTTGTATGTAAGTAAACGTATTTTATATTTAATATGGTAGAATACTGGTAACCAATGGAGGGACTGACAAAGCAGATCTGCAGACGATGAACGACTAGCGAGGAAGATTAGCCTCGCAGCTGCATTCAAAATGGATTGTAGTGGTGAGAGCCTATGTTTGGGAAGACCGGTCAGGAGACTATTACAATAATCAATGCAGGAGATAATGAGAGCATGGATTAGAGTTTTTGCTGTGTCTTGTGTAAGATATGGTTGTATTTTGGATATGTTTCTTAGATGTATGTAACATGATCTTGAGACAGATTGAATGTGGGGAACAAAGGACAGTTCAGAGTCAAGAATGACACCTAGGCAGCGAGCTTGTGGGTTAGGGATGATTGCCGAGTTCTCAACAGTGATAGCGATATCAGGTTGGTACCTACTATTGGCCGGTGGAAATATAATTAATTCCGTTTTGGAAATATTAAGTTTAATGTCATCCAAGATGAAATGGCAGAAAGGCGTTAACTGACACGGCCCAATACAGATGGTGACAAATCTGGGGAGGATAGGTAGATTTGAGTATCATCCACATTCAGATGGTACTGAAATCCGAGAGTTGATTAGTTTGCCAAGAGATGTAGATAGAGAAAAGCAGAGGGCCTAAGACTGAGCCTTGCGGTACTCCAACTGAGCGAGGTAGCGAAGAGGAGGTGGAATCAGAGAAACGAACACTGAAGGAGCGATTAGATAGGTAGGATGAGAACCAAGAAAGGGCTTTGTCCTGAATACCTAGGGATTGTAGTGTTTGTATGAGAAAAAAGTGGTCAACAGTGTCAAAAGCAGCAGAGAGATCAAGGAGAATAAGTAGTGAGTAATGGCCTTCATATTTAGCAGTGACCAAATCATTTACTACCTTAGTCAGTGCTGTCTGTGGAGTGTTGGGTACGAAATCCTGACTGAAGTGGGTCCAGTAAGCTGTGTGAGTTAAGAAAGGATGTGAGGTGAGTGTATGCAAGTCTCACAAGTAGATTGGAGGGGCATGGGAGCTAAGAGATGGGACGGAAGTTTGAGAGAGAGTTAGGGTCAGAATTTTTTTTTTCTTTTAAGAATGGGAGTAATCACTGCATGCTTATACAGAGAAGGAAAGATACCAGTAGACAGAGAGAGAGATTACAGATTTTAGTTAAGGTTGGGATGAGCATAGCAGACAGAGCTTTACTAATTTGTGAGGGTATAGAGTCAAAGGAAGAGTAGGCAGTTGAAAAGAGTGCAGATACTTCATCTTCATTTGTAGGATCAAATGAAGAGAAGGTGTTACAGGGTTTAGGCAGGGAATTGAGCAGGTCACTTGCTGTGGAAGAGCATACCATTTAATTTTGGATTTTAGCAATCTTGTCCTTGAAATAGGAGGCAAGATTTTGCGCACTGACAGTGGCTGGTGGATTGAGTAAGGGAAGGACAAGAAGTGATTTAAAGGTTTTAAAAAGTCGCTCGGGGCTAGAGGTGTATGCACATGATTGCTGTGCATACACACTGGGCAAAAACACCCAGTGTGTATGCACCTTTAGTCCACATATTACCTTGACAATTCCTGTAAACATTGTTGCTGGTATACACAGTCAGTTTTCCTTTTTCATTTTACGTTAGTTTCCTTTGGCCACACCACCCTGGATATGCCTGATCTAGTCTATTCTCACAATTCAAGCACGGTCAGCCTGGTTGGTACCAAGGGGCATATGTAATCGGATCCGAGTTTGACCAATCTCGGACGTGTTTTTAAAGCGGCATTTAAAGCATCATTTACAAGGCAAAAACACACTGGTTTTGCCTTGTAAAATGATTGCCGCTTTAAAAAAAAAAAAAACAACAACACTGGAGATCAGTCAGCATCCCGCACCTCCAGCAAACTCAGACTCTGTTACATATGCCCCAAGGTATGGCAGGCTTATAAGCAGTCATACCTGTTTGGTTAGGTTTTTAGCCAATAATGCCCTTGTACAGGGTGTCTCAACTCCTAGGTGATCTGATTTTCTAGATTCTCCAAACATATCACCCGGATGCCACAGTCGTCCTCCTGATGGCTCCAGTTTGGCTTTGCTGAGATTGGTCTTCTTATCTTCTCGAGCTTATTGCAGACCTCCGGTAGTTGTTACCATGACAACTGGTCTTTCTTTAGCTTGACCTGGTTGGGTAACACCAGTTTTGTTTCCAGGGTGGATGTTGAAGTCGTGTTCCAGTTGTGCCATGGAAGCGGCTCCTCTTTCTATGCTCGGGTCAGGCATCAGGTGGTGGCTGCGAGCAATCTCATGTCGATTGGTGCGAACACAGGGTTTCAAAAATAAAAGATTTTAAACCTACCGGTAAATCTTTTTCTCCTAGTCCGTAGAGGATGCTGGGGACTCCGTAAGGACCATGGGGAATAGACGGGCTCCGCAGGAGACATGGGCACTAAAAAGAACATTAGATATGGGTGTGCACTGGCTCCTCCCTCTATGCCCCTCCTCCAGACCTCAGTTAGAGAAACTGTGCCCAGAGGAGACGGACAGTACGAGGAAAGGATTATTGTTAATCTAAGGGCAAGATTCATACCAGCCCACATCATCCACACCGTATAACATGGATATACGAACCAGTCAATAGTATGAAACAAAACAGCATCAGCCCAAGATTGATCAAAACTGTAACATAACCCTTATGTAGGCAGAAACTATATACAAGTCTTTCAGAATGCAGTCCGCACTGGGACGGGTGCCCAGCATCCTCTACGGACTAGGAGAAAAATATTTACCGGTAGGTTTAAAATCTTATTTTCTCTTACGTCCTAGAGGATGCTGGGGACTCTGTAAGGACCATGGGGATTATACCAAAGCTCCAAAACGGGCGGGAGAGTGCGGATGACTCTGCAGCACCGATTGAGCAAACAGGAGGTCCTCATCAGCCAGGGTATCAAACTTGTAGAACTTTGCAAAGGTGTTTGAACCCGACCAAGTCGCTGCTCGGCAAAGCTGTAATGCCGAGGTACCTCGGGCAGCCGCCCAAGAAGAGCCCACCTTCCTAGTGGAATGGGCCTTTACCGAATTTGGTACCGGCAATCCAGCCGTAGAATGAGCCTGCTGAATCGTGTTACAGATCCAGCGAGCAATAGTCTGCTTAGAAGCAGGCGCGCCAACCTTGTTGGCTGCATACAGGACAAACAGAGCCTCTGTTTTCCTCACCCGAGCCGTTCCTCCAAGTCCCGCGTAGCCACAGGCACCACAATAGGTTGGTTCATATGAAAAGATGAAACCACCTTGGGCAAAAATTGAGGACGAGTCCGCAACTCTGCTCTATCCACATGGAAAAATCAGATAGGGGCTTTTGTGAGATAAAGCCGCCAATTCCGACACTCGCCTTGCCGATGCCAACAACATGACCACTTTTCAAGTGAGATACTTTAATTCCACCGTTTTAAGAGGCTCAAACCAGTGAGACTTAAGGAACCGCAACACCACGTTAAGGTCCCAGGGCGCCACTGGAGGTACAAAAGGAGGCTGGATATGCAGCACTCTCTTCACAAAAGTCTGTACTTCCGGAAGAGAAGCCAATTCCTTCTGAAAGAAAATGGATAGGGCCGAAATCTGAACCTTAATGGAGCCTAATTTTAGGGCCAAATTCACTCCAGTCTGTAGGAAGTGAAGGAAACGGCCCAGATGGAATTCTTCCGGAGGAGCATTCCTGGACTCACACCAAGAGACATACTTCCTCCTAAGAGTAGGAATGACCTCATCCGAAATGCCCTTTTCCGCTAGGATCCGGCGTTCAACCGCCATGCCGTCAAACACAGCCGCGGTAAGTCTTGGAACAGACAGGGCCCCTGTTGTAACAGGTCCTCTCTGAGAGGAAGAGGCCACGGATCTTCTGTGAGCATTTCCTGCAGATCCGGATACCAGGCCCTTCGAGGCCAATCTGGAACAATGAGAATTGTCTGTACTCCTCTTCGTCTTATGATTCTCAAGACCTTGGAGATGAGAAGAAGAGGAGGAAACACATAGACCGACTGGAACACCCACGGTGTCACCAGGGCGTCCACTGCTACCGCCTGAGGGTCCCTTGACCTGGCGCAATACCTTGGTAGTTTTTGTTGAGGCGTGACGCCATCATGTCTATCTGAGGCAGTCCCCACTGACTTGCAATCTCTGCGAAGACTTCCTGATGAAGTCCCCACTCTCCTGGATGTAGATCGTGTCTGCTGAGGAAGTCTGCTTCCCAGTTGTCCACTCCCGGAATGAAGACTGCTGTCAGAGCGCTTACATGATTTTCCACCCAGCAAAGAATCTGGTGGCTTCTGCCATTGCCACTCTGCTCTTTGTTCCGCCTTGGCGGTTCACATGAGCCACTGCGGTGATGTTGTCTGACTGAATCAGAACCGGTAGGTCGCGAAGCAAAGTCTCCGCTTTACGAAGGCCGTTGTATATGGCCCTTAATTCCAGTACGTTGATATGAAGACAAGCCTCCTGGCTTGACCAGAGACCTTGGAAGTTTCTTCCCTGTGTGACCGCTCCCCAACCTCGGAGGCTCGCGTCCGTGGTTATCAGAACCCAGTCCTGAATGCTGAACCTGCGACCCTCTAGAAGGTGAGCACTTTGCAGCCACCACAGGAGAGATACCCTGGCCCTGGGGGACAAGCTGATCATCTGAATCTGTAGATGTGACCCGGACCACTTGTCCAGAAGGTCCCACTGAAAAGTCCTCGCATGGAACCTGCCGAACGGAATGGCCTCGTATGATGCCACCATCTTTCCCAGAACTCGAGTGCAGTGATGCACCGACACCCTTTCTGGCTTCAAGAGGTCCCTGACCAAACTCCTGAGTTCTTGGGCCTTTTCCATCGGGAGATAAACCCTTTTCTGGTCTGTATCCAGAATCATGCCTAAGAAAGGCAAACGGGTCGTCGGAACCAACTGTGACTTCGGGATATTGAGAATCCAGCCGTGCTGATGCAACACCCTCAGAGAAAGCGATACGCTGTTCAGTAACTGCTCTCTTGATCTCGCTTTTATTAGGAGATCGTCCAAGTACGGGATAATTGTGACACCCTGCTTGCGCAGGATCACCATCATTTCCGCCATTACCTTGGTGAAAATCCTCGGGACCATGGAAAGCCCAAACGACAACGTCTGAAATTGGTAATGACAATCCTGTACAGCAAATCTCAGGAACGCCTGATGAGGCGGATATATGGGGACATGAAGGTATGCATCCTTTATGTCCAGGGACACCATATAATCACCCCATTCCAGGCTGGCTATGACCGCCCTGAGCGATTCCATCTTGAATTTGAACCATTTTAAGTATAGGTTTCAGGATTTTAAATTTAAAATGGGTCTGACCGAACCGTCCGGTTTCGGGACCCCAAACAGGGTTGAGTAATACCTCATCCCCTGCTGAAGCAGGGGAACCTTGACCACCACTTGTTGAAGACATAACTTTTGAATTGCATTTAAAACTATCTCCCTCTCTGGGGGAGAAGCCGGTAGGGCCGATTTGAAAAACCGGCGAGGAGGCACCTCTTTGAATTCCAGCTTGTAACCCTAGGAAACAATTTCTATTGCCCAGGGATCCACCTGTGAGTGAATCCAGACGTGGCTGAAAAGTCGGAGACGTGCCCCCACTGGGGCGGACTCCCTCAGCGGAGCCCCAGCGTCATGCGGTGGATTTTGTAGAGGCCGGGGAGGACTTCTGCTCCTGGGAACTAGCTGTGGCTGGCAGCTTTTCCCCCCTGCCCTTACCTCTGGCAAGAAAGGAAGATCCCCGCACTCTCTTGGGTTTATGCGACCGAAAGGACTGCATCTGACAATGTGGCGTTTTCTTAGGCTGTGAGGAAACATAAGGCAAAAAAGCTGATTTACCTGCCGTACCTGTGAAAACTAGGTCCGTGAGACCTTCCCCAAACAATTCCTCACCCTTGTAAGGTAAAACCTCCATATGCCTCTTCGAGTCGGCATCACCCGTCCATTGTCGGGTCCATAGGTCTCGTCTAGCTGAAATCGCCATAGCGTTGGCTCTGGAACCCAGTAGGCCAACGTCTCTCTGAGCATCTCTCATATATAGGACAGCATCTTTAATATGACCCAGGGTCAATAAAATGGTTTCCTTATCCAGCGTATTTATATCAGCAGATAAGGTATCTGTCCACGCTGCTACCACGCTTCAAACCCAAGCCGACGCTATCGCCGGTCTGAGTAAGGTAACAGTATGTGTGTAAATTGACTTCAAGGTAGTCTCCTGTCTGCGATCAGCAGGATCCATGAGGGTCGCCGTATCTTGAGATGGCAGCGCTACCTTTTTGGATAAGCGTGTCAACGCTTTGTCCACCCTTGGGGAGGATTCCCACCGAATCCTGTCCTTAGCCGGGAAAGGATACGCCTTAAGAATCCTTTTGGGAATCTGCAGTTTTTCGTCTGGAGATTCCCAAGCCTTTTCAAATAACTCGTTCAGTTCATGAGATGGGGGAAAGGATACCTCAGGTTTCTTTTCCTTATACATACGTACCCTCGTGTCAGGGACAGAGGGGTCATCTGTGATTTGCAACACATCTTTTATTGCAATAATCATATTATGAATACTTTTAGCCAATTTTGGCTGTAACTTTACATCATCGTAGTCGACACTGGAGTCAGAATCCGTGTCGGTATCAGTGTCTACTACTTGGGATAGTGGGCGCTTTTGAGACCCAGAAGGTCCCTGCGACATGGTGAAAGGCAGGGCTTGATTCCCTGTGCATTCCCTGGACTCTGCTTTGTCCAACCTTTTGTGTAATAAATTCACACTTGCATTTAAAACATTCCACATATCCAACCAGTCAGGTGTCGGCGTTGCCGACGGAGACACCGCACTCATTTGCTCCACCTCCTCCCTGGAAGAGCCTTCCGCTTCAGACATGCCGACACACGCGTACCAACACCCCACACACTCAGGGAATTCTCTATCTGGAGACAGTTCCCCCACAAGGCCCTTAGGAGAGACAGAGTATGCCAGCACACACCCAGCGCCAATGACCCTGGAAAAAATACCCAGATAGCGCTTTTATTATATTATATTCACTGCGCAAATTATGTGCCCCCCCCCCCTTCTTTAAAACCCTCTGTCACCGTGTTCAGCAGGGGAGAGTCCGGGGAGCCAGCTTCTCAGCGGTGTGCTGTGGAGAAAATGGTGCTGGTGAGTGTTGAGGGATCAAGCTCCGCCCCCTCAGCGGCGGGCTTCGGTCCCGCTCGATTCCTTTCCTGTTGCCAGCAGGCTCCCTGAAAATAAAAAACCTAACAAAAATTCTTTCTTTCAGGAAACTAAGGAGAGCTCCCTGTAATGCACCCAGCCTCCTCTGGGCACAGTATCAAACTGAGGTCTGGAGGAGGGGCATAGAGGTAGGAGCATCCTCTAGGACGTAAGAGAAATCTGGGGTGGCACGGGCAGTTAGTCATGCCTCTAGGATTTGGTTCCCCTTCCTTGTGCTAGATCTCAGAGCTTCAGAGGTCTTAGGTTCTGGTGATATCAGGCATACCATTAGTTATCTACTTAGGATGGAGACTGCTACATCTGTCCGGCTGTCCCATTCTCTGTCTGCCATGTGGGAGTATAGGGTGCCCTATCCATCAGAAATACATTAAAAACTGACATTCCTTAACATCTGTAATCAGGAAAACGACCTCCTGGATGGAGCAGATTGTTTCAATATTGCTATAGACCGTTAACAACTTGTCAAATGGCAGCAACAGTGTGTTTCTAGGTCTTCAGCAGACAGAATTCATATTGCAGAGTTAACAGCAATACCCAGCTAACTGAATTTACAGAAAAAAAAAAAATGACTGGCGTAAATAAGATTTTACTCACCGGTAAATCTATTTCTCGTAGTCCGTAGTGGATGCTGGGACTCCGTAAGGACCATGGGGAATAGCGGCTCCGCAGGAGACTGGGCACAACTAAAGAAAGCTTTAGGACTACCTGGTGTGCACTGGCTCCTCCCACTATGACCCTCCTCCAGACCTCAGTTAGGATACTGTGCCCGGAAGAGCTGACACAATAAGGAAGGATTTTGAATCCCGGGTAAGACTCATACCAGCCACACCAATCACACCGTATAACTCGTGATACTATACCCAGTTAACAGTATGAAATATAACTGAGCCTCTCAACAGATGGCTCAACAATAACCCTTTAGTTAGGCAATAACTATATACAAGTATTGCAGACAATCCGCACTTGGGATGGGCGCCCAGCATCCACTACGGACTACGAGAAATAGATTTACCGGTGAGTAAAATCTTATTTTCTCTGACGTCCTAAGTGGATGCTGGGACTCCGTAAGGACCATGGGGATTATACCAAAGATCCCAAACGGGCGGGAGAGTGCGGATGACTCTGCAGCACCGAATGAGCAAACTCTAGGTCCTCCTCAGCCAGGGTATCAAACTTGTAGACTCTTGCAAAAATGTTTGAACCCGACCAAGTAACAGCTCGGCAAATTTGTAAAGCCGAGACCCCTCGGGCAGCCGCCCAAGAAGAGCCCACTTTCCTCGTGGAATGGGCTTTTACAGATTTAGGGTGCGGCAGTCCAGCCGCAGAGTGTGCAAGTTGAATCGTGCTACAGATCCAGCGAGCAATAGTCTGCTTAGAAGCAGGAGCACCCAGCTTGTTGGGTGCATACAGGATAAATAGCGAGTCAGTTTTCCTGACTCCAGCCGTCCTGGAAACATATATTTTTCAGGGCCCTGACTACGTCCAGTAACTTGGAATCCTCCAAGTCCCAAGTAGCCGCAGGCACCACAATAGGTTAGTTCACATGAAAAACTGATACCACCTTAGGAAGGAATTGGGAACGAGTCCTCAATTCCGCCTTATCCATATAAAAAAATCAGATAAGGGCATTTGCATGACAAAGCCGACAATTCTGATACACGCCTGGCCGACGCCAAGGCCAACAGCATGACCACTTTCCACGTGAGGTATTTTAGCTCCACGGATTTAAGTGGCTCAACCCAATGCGACTTCAGGAAATCCAACACCACGTTGAGATCCCACGGTGCCACTGGAGGCACAAACGGGGGCTGACTATGCAGTACTCCCTTAACAAAAGTCTGAACTTCAGGCAGTGAAGCCAGTTCTATTTTGGAAAAAAAATCGATAGAGCCGAAATCTGGACCTTAATGGAACCCAATTTTAGGCCCATAGTCACCCCTGACTGTAGGAAGTGCAGAAATCGACCTAGCTGAAATTCCTCCGTTGGGGCCTTCCTGGCCTCACAGCACACAACATATTTCCGCCATATGCGGTGATAATGGTTTGCGTTCACTTCTTTCCTAGCTTTAATTAGCGTAGGGATAACTTCCTCCGGAATGCCCTTTTCCTTCAGGATCCGGCGTTCAACCGCCATGCCGTCAAACGCAGCCGCGGTACGTCTTGGAACAGACAGGCCCCCTGCTGCAGCAGGTCCTGTCTGAGCGGCAGAGGCCATGGGTCCTCTGAGATCATTTCTTGGAGTTCTGGGTACCAAGCTCTTCTTGGCCAATCCGGAACAATGAGTATAGTTCTTACTCCTCTCCTTCTTATTATTCTCATTACCCTGGGTATCAGAGGCAGAGAAGGGAACACATACACCGACTGGTACACCCACGGTGTTACCAGAGCGTCCACAGCTATCGCCTGAGGGTCCCTTGACCTGGCGCAATATCTTTTTAGCTTTTTGTTGGGGCGGGACGCCATCATGTCCACCTGTGGCCTTTCCCAACGGTGTACAATCATTTGGAAGACTTCTGGATGAAGTCCCCACTCTCCTGGGTGGAGGTCGTGTCTGCTGAGAAAGTCTGCTTCCCAGTTGTCCACTCCGGGAATGAACACTGCTGACAGTGCTAACACATGATTTTCCGCCCATCGGAGAATCCTTGTGGCTTCTGCCATCGCCATCCTGCTTCTTGTGCCGCCCTGTCGGTTTACATGAGCGACCGCCGTGATGTTGTCTGACTGGATCAGCACCGGCCCGTGTTGAAGCAGGGGTCTAGCCTGACTTAGGGCATTGTAAATGGTCCTTAGTTCCAGAATATTTACGTGTAGGGAAGTCTCTTGACTTTTCCATAGTCCTTGGAAGTTTCTTCCCTGTGTGACTGCCCCCCAGCCTCGAAGGCTGGCATCTGTGGTCACCAGGACCCAGTCCTGTATGCCGAATCTGCGGCCCTCTCGAAGATGAACACTCTGCAGCCACCACAACAGCGACACCCTGGCCCTTGGAGACAGGGTTATCCGCCGATGCATCTGAAGATGCGACCCGGACCACTTGTCCAACAGATCCCACTGGAAGATCCTTGCATGGAACCTGCCGAATGGAATTTCTTCGTAAGAAGCTACCATCTTTCCCAGGGCTCGCGTGCATTGATGCACCGACACCTGTATTTGTATTAGGAGGTCTCTAGAGACGACAACTCCTTGGACTTCTCCTCCGGGAGAAACCCTTTTTTCTTGTTCTGTGTCCAGAACCATACCCAGGAACAGTAGACGCGTCGTAGGAACCAGCTGCGACTTTGGAATATTCAGAATCCAGCCGTGCTGTTGTAGCACTTCCCGAGATAGTGCTACTCCGACGAACAACTGCTCCCTGGACCTCGTCTTTATAAGGAGATCGTCCAAGTACGGGATAATTATTTCGGCCATTACCTTGGTAAATACCCTCGGTGACGGGGTTTCTTCCAGTTAGTCACACACACACTACCGCTGTTCTCCTGGATCACGTGGCCGCACTCAGGGAGGAGGTAAGTGGTTCCCCTTTGGCGGGACCCGCTGTAAATCGCAATCCCACGCGGCTCGTGGGAGGCAGGCCGCGCGCACTGGCATGGACACCGTGGCAGTACAGGGACCCCACTAGACCACCAGGGCAAGGGCACAGGTCAGTTTCCTCTCATAAACCGGTTTTATAAGCCCACAGTACCCGGTGGTGAAGTCCAGCAGGGGGATAAGGCTTTGATCTGTAGCCCCTCCCCCAGCCCCAGGGCACCATTTACCGTAAATGTTCACGCCCATGTTCCAGCATTTGGGTGCCATTATAGCACTCCCTGGGACTGTTTGGGCAAATCCTCCTCTGTAAAGCCGCCTGAATGTTAGCGTTGTGCATTTTACAGGACACTTAAGTATTCTACATGTCTGCTGACAGTGTTAGTTAAGAAAGAGTGCATTTAGTCAGGGTTATATAGTACAAGTACCCTGTGATATACATCCAGTCTTTACTGTGAATTGTTATATCTATTGAGTGTATAGCTATACTTAGTACTACTTTGTATTGCTAGTCCAGTGCAGTTTTATTGCATGTCATAATTTCTGCATTGTACAATGTGACTATGTGTGTGTGCATATAGCTGCTGTGTGACCTCCATTTCGTGTATCTCACTCAGATTGCTATCCCTATATTCTGTAACCTGAGGGGGCTAGGTGCGTCATTTAATATAGGTGTTTCACAAGGTATACTCAGTGTGTATTTTTCTCTGTGATTTTTAGTCACCATATACCTCTTGAATTCCCTGTTTGTGCCGTTACACTGCACAGGGGGTTCTTGTCAAGTATTGTGCTGCTGATATTGTACTGGGTTGCCCTACATTGAGTTTTTGGTTATGTCAGATACAAAGGACAACGGAGCTGGGGCTGATCCCATATTGTGTGGTGGTGATGCTGCAGACGCATTTGAGGAAAATATAGCAGCTGAGGGTTCTGGGGGCTCCTTGTTTAAACAAGTTTTACCTTATTCTGATCAATACGTCAGGAGTCCTGGGAAAATCCAGGAAAGAAATTCACGCCTCACAAAAAGATGCTGGCTCGCAATCCCCTCGCTGCGGAGCTAAGTAAAAATTGGGAAACACCCCTGCCAGTGGATTCGCAGGTGGCGCGGTTAGTGGTATCCTCAGCTCTGCCAGTAACTACCGTCACGTTTTTGAAAGAACCGACGGATAAGCGTGTGGAGGGTTGTTTAAAGGCGATTTATACCTTAGCAGGTGCTGCGCACCGGCCCACCATTGCAGCGACATGGGCTGCAGAGGCTATTGAAGCGTGGGCTCAGGAGTTGGAAGCTGAGACGCTTCTGATCATGCTAGACAATGCTTATCGTATATTGTCACAGCTTCTCATTACATTAAAGAGGCGGCTTCTGATGCTGGTATCTCGGCGGCCAAGGCTCCTACTACGTCCATACTGGCTCGCCGGATTCTTTGGTTGCGGTCCTGGTCCGTGGATCTGGACTCTAAGAAAACCCTGGAGATACTCCCTTTTAAGGGAGACATCCTTTTCGGAGAAGACCTCAACAAGATTGTGGCTGACTTAGCTTCTGCTAAAACAGCTTATCTACCTAGTACTGCTCCTTCGGTACCGAAGGCTACTTCCTTTCACTCCTTTCATCCTTCAGGGAAAGCAAAGGGTCAGGCGTACCCGAAACAGGCTCGCACTTCCAAACCCAATAAGCCCAAACCCAAACGGGCCCATCAGCCTGCTTCCAAGACTGATAAGCATGCCGCATGACGGGGCGGGCCTCCCTCTGGGGGATCCCAGGGTGGGGGGCCGACTTCTAGGGTATACCCAGGAATGGTTGAACACCACTTCCGATGCCTGGGTACAGAAAGTCGTCACTCGAGGTTACGCCGTATCCCCCTCATCGATTTTGCCTGACAGACGTCCCTTCGGATCCGGTGAAGGCAAAACCTCTTCATTCAGTGGTACAGTCCCTCCGGGACACTGCAGTGGTAGTCCAGATGCCTCTGGCTCAGAGAGGCAAGGGGTACTATTCACCGCTGTTCCCAGTACCGAAACCGAATTGGTCATCCCGACCCATTCTCAACCTCAAGTTGAACAAATTTGTGAAGGTCTCCAAGTTTCGTATGGGAACTCTTCGCTCTATTGTTCTGGCCTTGGAACCTGGGGATTATATGGTCTCCCCGGACTTACAGGATGCTTACCTGCATATTCCCATTGCAATGTCGAATCAGCAGTACCTGAGGTTTGCGGTTGGCAACCTCCATTACCAATTTCGGGTGTTACCTTTTGGTTTAACCACGGTTCCGCGACTTTTCACCATGGTCATGGCGGTAATGACGGCTGTACTCCGCTGTCAAGGGGTCAGGATCCTACCGTACTTGGACGACTTGTTGATCCTGGCAAATTCCCCAGAAATTCTCTTACGTCATTTGGATCTGACTATCCAGTTTCTGCGAGCCCACGGATGGCTCATCAACTGGAATAAATCACCCCTGGTCCCTGCTCAGAGCATGGTGCACCTGGGGGCAATGTTGGACACTCACAACCAGAGGTTGTTCTTGTCTCAGGAGAAAGTCCTGAAGCTTCAGGACAGGATCCGATGCTTCCTATCTCGTCCGCAAGTGTCGATACATTCGGCAATGCAAGTGCTAGGTCTCATGGTGTCGGCTTTCGACATGGTGGAGTCAGGTCTCAAATTATCTCCTTGTCTCCATAGGTCCGTCTGTGACTGAGCTGGTGGCTTCAGGACCAACGATTGAGCAGGGGTCGTCCCTTCTGGATCTCCAACTGGGACCTTCTGATGACGGATGCCAGTCTGAGAGGTTGAGGCGCGGTTTTGGAGCAACACTCCCTCCAGGGTCGGTGGACCAAGGAGGAGTCTCTCCTCCCGATAAACATTCTGGAATTGCGGGTGGTGTTCAACTCATTGAACTTGGTTCAGCATTTAATACAGAACAAACCTGTTCAAGTACAGTCGGACAACGCCACCATGGTGGCATACATCAATCATCAAGGCGGCACTCGAAGCAGCATGGCAATGAGGGAAGTATCACGGATTCTTCAGTGAGCGGAACGCCATCTGCCAGCCATATCGGCACTATTCATTCCAGGGGTCCTAAACTGGGAAGCGGACTGTCTCAGTCGTCAGGACGTACACGCCGAGAGTGCATCCTCCATCCAAAAGTGTTTCAACTCCTAGTGGAGAGGTGGGGTCTTCCAGATGTGGACCTGATGGCGTCTCGACACAATCACAAGGTTCCGGTCTTCGGAGCAAGGACAAGGGATCCCCAAGCAGCGTTCATGGACGCACTGGCAATTCCATGGAACTTTCAGCTGCCATACGTGTTCCCTCCTGTGTCACTACTGCCCAGAGTAATAAGGAAGTTCAAGCAAGAAGGAGGAATCCAAATTCTGATCGCTCCCGTGTGGCCCAGACGGCATTGGTTCTGACCTTCAGGGTCTCTCGATAGAGCGTCCCCTTCTACTTCCACAGCGCACAGATCTCCTCGTTCAGGGCCCTTGTGTATATCAGGATTTAGCCCGGTTGGCTTTGATGGCGTGGCTCTTGAAGCTTCCGTCTTGAGGGCCAAAGGATTTTCTGAGGTGGTCATTATAACCATGTTGAAGGCCCATAAGCCGACTTCTGCTCGGATTTATCATAGGGTCTGGAATGCTTACTTTACTTGGTGCGCATCTAACAATCCTGACGTTTACAAGTTTAGTACGGCCAAACTTTTCCTGCAACAGGACCTGGACTTAGGCCTTCGTCTGCCCTCCATCAAGGTTCATATTTCTGCCTTGTCAGTTTGGTTTCAGAGAAACATTGCGACCTTGCCTGATGTGCATACGTTCACTCAGGGTGTGTTGCGGATTCAACCTCCTTATGTCCCACCTGTGACTCCTTGGGACTTGTCGGTGGTTCTGGAGGGGTTGCAAGGGTCTCCGTTTGAGCCTCTTGAATCTGCAGACCTTAACTGGCTTTCTCTTAAGGTAGTGTTTCTGCTGGCTATTGCCTCTGCTAGATGGGTGTCGGATTTGGGTGCCTTGTCTTGTAGGTCACCATATCTGATTTTTCAGCGTGATCAGGCGGTTCTTAGAACACGTCCTGGGTATTTAAGGTGGTGTCTTCTTTCCACCTTAATCAGGAGATTATGGATCCGACCTTTGCCTCTCCTGAGTTGTCTTCCAAACAGCGGTCTTTGGATGTGGTACAGGCTCTCCGTATCTATGTGAAGAGGACTGCATCTCTTCGGAAGTCGGATTCTCGCTTTGTACTGTTTGGGTTTCACAAACGTGGTTGGCCTGCTCACAAGCAGACTCTGGCCAGATGGATTAGAATGGTGATTGCACATGCTTATGTACAGGCTGGTCTTCCAGCTCCTGCTACCATTAAGGCCCATTCTACTCGGTCTGTTGGACCTTCTTGAGTGGCCCGCCGTGGTGCGACCCTTGAACAATTGCGCAAGGCGGCTACGTAGTCTTCAGTGAACACGTTCATAAGGTTCTATGCCTTCGATACTTCCACCTCCCAGGATGCTTCCTTTGGACGCCAGGTTCTTGTGCCCACTACAGTGCGTCTCCTCCCATAATGAACTGCTTTAGGACATCCCCAGTGTCATTCCCTGTGGAGCTCAGTGTACCCCGCAGCAGAATATTAGATTTATGGTAAGAACTTGCCGTTGTTAAATCTCTTTCTGCGAGGTACACTGGGCTCCACCCTGACGCACTTAGCTTCTTTGGGTTTGTATGGCATTAGCCGCTGATACCTTCTCCTGTCGTGAGAATGTGGTGTATGTGGCTACTAACAGTTGTCATCTCTTTTGCCTGCTACTGCATTTGACTGGTTAACAAAAACCGAGCTCCTGTGCACGGAAGCGGGGTTATAGAGGAGGCGTTGCTATGCATTCTGGGAACAGTCAAAGATTGGTGCCTTTGATCAAGATCCTACACTACACCCCAATGTCATTCCTTGTGGAGACAAGTGTACCTCGCATAAAGAGATTTAACAACGGTAAGTTCTTACCATAAATCTCGTTTTTCATCCAATTTATTTTTGCTAGCATTTGAAACAAGATTACAGATGAGAATAGTAATGTCTATATAATGTTATTCTTTACTACAGGCCCAGTTACTGATACAAGTTGCTGTAGGTATTCCCAAACTCAGTTGGACCAAAAATCTTTAAAGTATTACCCATTATCTCTTCCAGGGTAGAGTATTACCAGCATTTGTTTAAGCCAGTAAGAGAGAAATCAGCACGGTATCTTACGAAATAGAGCAAAGGGTTTTGAAAGCAAAATGCAGTACATTTATGTTGATAAAGCAATAAATAAGTCTTCCTTTATATTAGATTTTAAATATATATAGAGCTTTGGATACCTACCCAAATACTACTTCAGATACGGCCAGTGTGGAGTACTATATTTGTATTCTGAAGCAAATTAAGGCCCCTCCATTTACCTAGCCTTGGAGTGATAAAGTACCAACAAAACTTCTCCTAATTGCCATGTTACAGGCTGGGTTTAACAAAAAATGACAGGAGCCGATTGGTTGGTACTTTATCACTGTGCTATTTATCACTCACCAAGGCTTGATAAATCTGGGCACTGTCTGTGACAGTGTAAGAATGTGGGGAGCTTGATTATAAGGGTGGCACACTTGACAAGAAGTTTGAACTGTGCTCTTGTATCATCTGCTGCTTCCTGTTACTTCTCTTACCTGCAGATATGTCGCACTTTCCCACTTCCACTTAATACAGTAAGACAGGTGGTCAGAGTCAAACCATATCAGCTCCTGTTTCATAGTGTGGCACCCCAATTTACAAATAGCAAATGTACATGCTAGAATTTGTGCAGTCTTTATTCTGAATGAATATCAATGACACTATCAATATCAATATATATCAATATCACATGATATATTTGCAAATAAGTAGAAAGAACTCTTCATTAAACACAGATGGGTTAAGCACTAGTTCAGTGATTATGAGGCACCTGTGCTAGACAAAGGGTTAAAAATGTGGCTTGGGTGTGGCTACTACATAAATGCCCAATATACAGAATTCCAGAGATCAGATAGTAAATGCAGCCCAAACGCTCGCATTTTTCGCATTTTTATTTATTCTTTAAATAAATAACCATAAACAACTAAAATCTCTGGTCACAGTCCTGCCTCAGACAGCTAACATTACCACCTCCAACATGGTCTCGTTATGGGGATCTTGTTATTCACTAACATGGCAGTCGCAGAGAGGCAAGCAATTGTGCTTAACATTACTTATAATGGGGATACACTGTCAGACTGGCTGATAATTTACCCAACACCCATCAGATATTATGGACATACACACGGAGATATTGCTATGTATGGTCACACAATCTCTCCATTTCTCTGACGTCCTAGTGGATGCTGGGTACTCCGTAAGGACCATGGGGAATAGACGGGCTCCGCAGGAGACTGGGCACTCTAAAAGAAAGATTAGGTACTATCTGGTGTGCACTGGCTCCTCCCTCTATGCCCCTCCTCCAGACCTCAGTTAGAATCTGTGCCCGGCCCGAGCTGGTTGCACACTAGGGGCTCTCCTGAGCTTCTAGAAAAGAAAGTATTTGTTAGGTTTTTTATTTTCAGTGAGATCTGCTGGCAACAGACTCACTGCTACGTGGGACTTAGGGGAGAGAAGCAAACCTACCTGCTTGCAGCTAGCTTGTGCTTCTAGGCTACTGGACACCATTAGCTCCAGAGGGATCGAACACAGGGCCCGACCTCGATCGTCCGTTCTGTCAAAGTCAGAAAAATATCACGATGCACACTGCCATATTTGCACCTCATATGTGTCCCTGCTGCGCATGCGTGCGCTCTCCCGTGCGTGCGCATACTCGCTGTTGCGGGCACCCGCAGGCGCACGGTATGCGCATTTACGGTAGAGATTGTATGCGTCTAGCGGGCGACTCTTTCGTTATATATTTTCACCATATAATGTATTTTGTAGATTATGGTCCCTTTGATAGAATCTGAAAGTTTGGTTAATGTAGAATGTTCATGGACAGAGAGATCCCTCTTTGTTTGATACGAAGGGTCAGACAGGAGTAATACAGTGGTGTTTAGTATCCATCGGAAGAGTATTTAATTAGCAATATTCCGGTGTTGGTTTGAAGCGAATTAATCGCTCGTGCGAATAGTTATGGACATAAGAAGTTTATGTCCATTTACTATTATTTGCACTTACTTATCCATGCGGCGGGAAACCTAGTTTCCCACCCACCTGAGCAGTTGGAAATTGTCACAGCCCACCTGTATGAATCAACCTATGACCTTTTGTTATAATGCGAGGAGGAATTCCTGTGTCCAATGAACAATGAGATTGTAGGGACCATTGAATCGTATTGTGTGTGGGGCATAAATAGACAAGCCGATCACATCCAGCTCACTCTTCAACGGGTCTCATTGCTGATAATCGTGAGCTGGATGTCCAGAGGCGCATGCGATCGTTCCCCATTGTGCGTAAGTTTTTCTCCGCAATCATATTGTATTTCTTGTTATTGTGGGCCATTTCTCTCTCTCTCTCTTCTCCCCTTTCTCTCTTAATTTTCCTGCAAACGTAATTGTATTATATTGTATTTCCTGTGTAGTTATCTGGTTAGTTAGTCTATGTTATATTGTAGTGTGTGACTTGTATTGTATTATTCTTTTTGCAAGTAATAACATTCATATAAGGCGTTAGACCCTAAGCACGGTATCTGTGTATTTCTTATAGTGTTAAGTATTCTCAGAGCGTCGGTGACGCTCGAACAGCTTTTAAGTTAATAAGGTTACACTGTGTTGCATCTACACCCTATCTCTACACTAAGGTTTTACTGCATATTACATTGTTTATGGTTTAGATATAAAGGTTTAACATTGTGAGCGTCTGCGCCGCTGGTGATCTCCTCGTGGTCCCGAGCGGCCGCTACGCTATAGCGAACCATTACGTTAGTCAGCAGCCAATAGCGTGCCTGCCTGTGATCTCTTGGCCGTGAGCGAACGTGATGCTTGAGCGTCTCGACCATGGCTAAGCGATTGTTACGCAACGTGCGTACCCTTACGGTACTCCATACGTCAATAGCGTACAGTGTTCTTAGACCTCATAAAGGGTGTTATATAAGATAAATATTTAGCTTTATCAATTGGCGGCTCGTCCTGTCCTTCACATATCTCTGCTAGGTAATTTCAGCAGACATTATCCATCAGCAAAGGGCGGGAGATCATATTCTTCGCAGTGCTGACGGGATAAGCGTCTGCTTCGCTTAGTAAAGGGTGCTGAGGGAATCCGGAACCGGAGGTAAGAACAACACGCTAGTGTCTTTTAAAACTGTTTTTTTCTATCTTGCGTACGCACACACGCATATCTGCATTTCTTTTTCGTGTATTTTCATATATCACTCTCCTGTTTGCCATTTTATAATTGATAAAACGTGCTAAGAGAGATTTGTCGCTATTTCATAGTAAGTGTAAAAGTAATATATTAAGGGATAAAGTGTAAAGCACACACGCAGCTCTACCTAAAGGTACAAGGAGAGATTGGTGTGGGGTTCAGTAGAGGATCGAGGATCATCTACATTGATAAACGTGTACATTGTGTTACGGTGGACATTGGTTTTGTGTACACGTGTCTCTAATAAAGGGCTGAGACTCGCGTACGCAAAGGCCGACGCACGCAGCGTAAATTACGCAACGGAGCGTCTGGGTACGCCCACGTAACTCAAGTCACACGATAGTGTTGATTTTTAACAAGCGAAAAGGTGGCAAGGCGATAAATAGCGCAACAGGCGATAAGTAGCGCAACAGGCGATAAATAGTGCAAGTTTATTTTAGTATTCGAAATTTAAATTAACAGATCCTTCTCCAAATTTACAACACATCTGGTCTAAAGAAAATTTCTGCGCAGAAATAGAAATAGAAACAAAAGTGTATATGTGGTGAGTGAGTGTTTGTTTTTACAATTTTGGGGATTGAACCACAGAAATCATCGAGTTCTCGTGAAGGTACATACGTGTAAGTGACATACGTGGTGGCTAGGGAGGCATCTCTGGTTAAACATAAAATTTGAGCATTAGAGTGTAGCGGACCAGGAGGTATAGCAGACCAGGAGGTCATATAACAGACCAGGAGGTCTATGTACAAAGAAGTCCGCTATAGAGACAAGGCACAACACCAAGAAGGGTTGGTGCAACACCCATATAGGCCATAAAGCTCAGGCTGAAGGAATTCGCAGCTGCTGAATGTCGATTCCACTGGTCGCTCCGTACATAAGATTAGTTGCTTATGTACTGAACGATTGTACCGCACGTAATTGTGTGCATTAGTTAGTAACCTGACCAGTACCATTTGTGTACGAACCCGGTCATAAACGCTATTTGTACATTCTAACGTGATTTGTGTAATTTTTTATTTTTTCAAAAAGGGAAGTTTGCTGGTCACTCAGGAATTATCCGACAACCCCACCTTTACTGGAAAGGGTTAATGCTCTTCGGATCACACTCACATGTTCCAGTAAACGAAGGTTAATAGGGGCCCTGGGTCGAGTACGCCAGCACTATATCAGTGTGTGGGCATATTGGTCGGCGTGGGCGAGTGAGTGAGGTGCTCGGTAAACTTCACCGTCAACCTATCTTTGAATATTTTGTTTTTTTGTAAGGGTTCGCTGAAGACCCTGATATAAAGGTCAGAGGTAGAGCAAGCAACACCTGCAAATTATGGGGGCCAGTTGTTCAGGAAGGGGGCGATCAACCTCGGTTCGGGTTGATTCTGTAAACCGACCAGTCGGGTCGGCAAGGTATGTAATGTGTGAAAAATACGGAAGACACACAGAAATTTTATGTGATGAATGGGAGAAAATGACTGTACATGACGGGGAGAAATTCCCAAGAGTAGGCAGCTTCAGCCCAGAAGTGTTGCAAAATTTAAGGAGAAGGATATGTCTCATTAAATCAGCAAAGAGACGAATCAAACATTATGATTATTTGCAGTTATGGCAACAGGAGGGTGAAATACAGAGAGGATTGGCTCAGGCGGCGGGATCTGGCCCTATCAGGAAACTGATAGCCACGGCCCCGCCGCCACCATACATATCAGGAGAGAAATTGGTTGCGGAGAATGACGCATCAGGGGGTAACAAACAGGCACTTAGCAACTGTATAAATGTTAAGGATAATGTTAATAAGTTAACCCATGCAAATATTAACCCATGCAAGTTGTACCCTGTTTTGAACTTTCCCCAGGAGTGTGATCAAGAGGACGAATCGGCAACAATATCGGCGCTCTCTCTAGCAGCCACTATATCAGAAACGACAGTAGGCACGGCCTAACCCATAAGATTAGTAACAAAGCCCCCTAGCGGAGGGACAGGTGAGGTCGTATCAACGGGTAAGTACGGCACCATACACTATGCTGAAACCATTTCACCACAGACTGTAGAATCTACACAGAATGATGTTGTTAAACTTGCTCCCGTGAGGGTAATAGCAGTCCCAAATGGGAAAACGGACACTACAGGAGTCACTCCTATCAGGAACATTGCCATGTACAGCCCGTTTTCCCGAATGGAATTAAGAACCATAGTGTCTGAATTCCCTGATCCTAGAAAAGACTTAGTTGCTAGCCAAAAATACATCAGAGACCTAGGAAACACTTTAGAGCCCAATAACAAAGATTGGCAGATATTGCTGAGGGCTTGTTTACCCTCCAATGTCGACGCAGCTCAATTTTTAGCTGACTGTGGACTGGATCAGGATGTACCTCTTACAGATGTGTACAACAAAGATAACGTAAAAAGAATAAATTTACAGTTAAAGGAGTATTTCCCAGCTGTAGCCAAATGGAATAAAATTTTTTCCATTAAACAAAAAGAGTCAGAAACAGCTGCTGATTATTTTCACCGGGCATTATTAGAAATGGCAAAGTACACTGGCATAGAGGACATTAGGACCAATGCAAACCATCAAGAAGTAGCAGTATCTGTGCTAATGGATGGTTTAAAAGAGGCATTAAAGACCAGGGTACAGACAACACAACCATGTTGGCGAGGTCTGTCGGTGGCTACTTTGAGAGAGGCTGCTATTGATCACGACCGGAATATCACCAGACACAGGGAGTCACAAGGTGATAAGTTAATGTCAGTAAGTATACAGGCCCTGACCACAAAACAGCCTGTGTTTATATCACCAAACCCTGTGGGTAAGTCAAATGTGGTAACATGTTATTTTTGTCATAAACAGGGACACATAGCACGAGACTGTAGAGCGAAAAATTCGCAAAGATCATACCAACCCCCTAGACAACGACACGACACACGACATTGGGATCAGGGTCCGCAGAGACGGAGTTATGAGCCACATACAGGGGAAACAAAAAGATACCCCCCGAACAGAGACTGGCACGCCTCTGGTAGTTCCCAGCTAACTCCCTCACAAGTAGTTGCTGCCAGCGGGATTCAGGGAGGTCACCATACCCAATAGGGGTGTGGCCATACCTGTAATCTCCAGCCAGTAAAATTGATTGCAAATCTTGGAAGTGAACCCGAGATTGCAATAGAGGTAGCTGGTAAAACATTAAACTTTCTTGTAGATACGGGGGCGGCCAAATCAGTGATAAATTCGACAGTGGGCATGAGAACCACTGGTAAGACAATTCCAGCCATAGGAGTAACGGGAGTAGTCCAGCACTACCCTGTTAGCAAACCAGCCGAGATTACAATAGGGCCTTTACATACCAAGCATTCCTTTTTGCTGGCTGCATCGGCACCGACTAATCTCCTGGGAAGAGACTTATTGTGTAAAATGGGGTGCGTCATTTATTGTACTCCTGAAGGTGTATTCTTGGACATACCTGAGAATCACGCTCAGGAAGTGCGAGACATGTTAGACTCCCCATCAAAATTAATGTCACATACCATTATGACAAATAGGACTCCATCCCAAGTAGAAGAATCGACATCCCAGATACCAGAGTCACTTTGGACTAAAGATGGACAGGACACTGGATTAATGGCAAACGTAGCTCCAGTAGTTGTACAAGTAAAAGATGGTAGGATAGCTCCAAAAATCCCACAGTACCCTCTGAAGCCAGAGGTGGAGTTAGGAGTTTACCCCGTAATAGAGCGCTTGCTACAACAGGGCATTCTGGTAAGAACGTCCAGCACTGCCAATAGTCCCATCTTCCCTGTTAAAAAGAGTGGGGGGAGGGGTTACCGGCTAGTGCAGGATCTAAGGGGGATTAACAAAATAGTTGAGAGTCAGTTCCCCGTAGTGCCAAATCCAGCTGTCATCCTTATGCAAATCCCTCCCACTGCGAAATTTTTCACTGTTATTGACCTCTGCTCCGCTTTCTTTTCAGTACCTCTGCACCCTGACAGCCAATACTTGTTTGCATTCACATACAGAGGAGTCCAATATACATGGACTCGATTACCACAAGGTTTCATAGACAGTCCAAGTATATTTTCCCAGGCTTTGCATGATTGTTTACAGTCTTTCCAACCAGAGAGTGGATCAGTATTAATACAGTACGTGGATGATCTACTACTGTGTTCTGATTCAGTGGAAGCATCCCTGAAGGATACGAAACAGCTCCTGTTTCATCTTTCAGACACAGGACACAAGGTTTCCAAAGACAAGTTACAATTATGCCAAACTAAGGTAAAATATTTGGGACACTGTCTAACACAAGGACTGAGACACCTGACCGCTGATAGAATTCAAGCAATTAGAGACATGACTCTGCCACAAACCCAGCAACAGATCAGAACATTTTTAGGAATGTGTGGGTATTGCCGTAACTGGATCCCAGGATTTTCCATTCTGGCATTACCTTTGCAGGAGATGGTCTCCTCAAACAAACCTGATCGGATTTCGCATACAGACGAGTCCGAGATGGCATTTGAGAGACTTAAACAGTGCCTAACGCAGGCACCAGCATTAGGTATGCCAGACTATGGGAAACCCTTTGAGCTGTACGGAACAGAAAGTGCTGGTTGCGCGGCAGGCGTCTTAACCCAAAAGCACGGTGATGCCAGCAGGCCAGTAGCATACTATAGCGCTCAGCTAGATACGGTAGCGCGATCCCTCCCCACATGCTTGCGAAGCGTTGCTGCGATAGCATTGCTAGTAACGAAAAGCGAAGATGTAGTGCTAGGTCACAACCTCACAATTCATACACCACATGCAGTGTCAGCCTTGCTAAATTCTGCCCAAACCAGGCACGTCTCATCAGCGCGGTTTACAAGATGGGAATTGGCACTAATGGCCCCCGTAAACATCACCATAAGGAGATGCAGTGCATTAAATCCTGCAACATATCTCCCAGGTGTGCCTGGACAGGCACAAAGGGTGGAGGATGAGAGTGGTGGGGAAGGAGAATTTAATACAAAGGAGGACACACATGATTGTATGGAATATTTGACCCAAAATTTTACCGCAAGGCCTGACATCAGTGACAACCCACTGGAAGATGTAGATCTAACTTTCTACACGGACGGTAGTTGTCACAGACAGTCAGACTCGGGAGACTTGTGTACTGGATACGCAGTCGTAGATGACCAAGGCACCATAGAAGCAGAACCGCTAGGCCCACCTCACTCAGCCCAGGTTGCTGAACTGGTCGCCCTAACCAGAGCATGTGAATTGGCTAAGGGCAAATCAGCCAATATCTACACCGACTCTAGATACGCATTCGGGGTAGTCCATGATTTCGGAGCCCTATGGCGCCTCAGAAATTTCATGACGGCAGCTGGTACACCGGTAGCGCATGCAGCTCACATCAAAAGGCTTCTAACAGCGATACAGGAACCCGACAGAGTGGCTGTTATCAAGTGTAAAGCACACACATATAGCCAAGACCCAGTATCACTTGGTAACAGACGAAGCAGCTAAGTTAGCAGCTGGTACCCCCAGACAGACAGACACCACACAACTGATGGTATTTAATACCATCAACACACAGAAGTTGTGTGAAATGCAAAATTTGTGTTCCACACAGGAAAAGGCAGTCTGGAAGGCAAAGGGATATGGCCAGGAGTCCTCAGGACTCTGGACGGATGGACATGGTAAACCGGTGGCCCCCAGAGCATATCTTCCATGTTTAGCTGAGGCAGCTCACGGGCTGACTCATCTGGGCAAGGAAGGAATGTGCAAGTTGGTAAGAGCATATTGGTGCGCCCCAGGATTTTCATCTCATGCAAGTAAGAGAGCAATGTCATGCCTTACATGCTTGAGAAAGAATATCGGAAAGGCAATACCAACAGAACCATCTCATATCCCACCTACAGGCGGTCCTTTTCAGGTAATACAGATTGACTTTATTCAATTACCCCCTTGTCGAAATTTGAAATATGTACTTGTTTGTATAGATGTTTTTTCAAATTGGGTCGAAGCATTTCCTGCGGCCACAAATACCGCTATGTTTACTGCTAAGAAAATTGTGCAGGAATTTGTATGTAGATATGGTATCCCTAGAATTATCGAAAGTGATAGGGGTACCCATTTTACAGGTGATGTCTTTCAAGGAATGTGTAAGTTGATGGGAATTGATAGCAAGCTGCACACTCCATACCGTCCACAGGCGAGTGCGAAGGTGGAAAGAGTGAACAGCACTATTAAAAATAAACTGAGCAAAGTTATGGCAGAGACAGGATTGACATGGCCAGAAGCTTTACCCATTGTACTGTACAGCATCAGAACCACTCCCAGGTCCCCTCTTAATCTGTCTCCCTTTGAAATCTTGTTTGGTCGACAACCGCATGTTATGATTAACCCTCAGGATGATTTGAAGTGTAACAATGAAGTGACTGTAAAATACTTGATTAACATGAGTAAACAGCTAAGGAATCAAAATGATAATTTGAAGTTGGTGATTCCTGATTTACCAGATAGTAATTGTCATGACATTGAACCTGGGGATTATGTAATGATACGGAATTTTCTACGCTCAGGTTGCCTTATTGACAGATGGGAAGGACCATACCAAGTCTTATTGACTAGCACTACAGCATTGAAAGTTGCCGAGAGAGAGACTTGGGTTCATTCGTCCCATTGTAAGAAGGTTGCTGATCCAGAGAGGTCCCGTGATAAGGAACAGACGGTAGAGGAAGTTGTATCACTGGAGTGTCTGTTCCAGGAGGACTGAGGCGGCACCTGAGCATTGAAAATCACAAGATCAAAAGCAGTTGTCGATTCCCTGTTCCCTTTTATTGTTTTTCTCCACTTCCCATCCCCTCTCCCTCAATTATTTTTTCCCCCTTCTCATTCTTCTCCGTTTCCTCCTATAAGATGGACTTGCCCCAAGAGACTGTGATCCGGATTTTCCTGTTGACCATGATGTTGACCAGAGCAGTCTGTTACGGCGAGAGTACCATGGAGGTCGAGAAAGGTTCTGGAATGGGTTCTGATGACAAAGATGGAGGCGTAGTTTTCCAAGAGCAACCTAATCAACAAGTAAAGGCGAGTATCAGAAAACGATCCGATAACATTGACAATAGAAGGAATTGTGAAGGATTGTTAGCTGAAGAAAACTGTATCTGTAGGCTCTGTGACAATGTGGTTGAGGATGGGTGCATTAAGAAATGCCAATCCAGTTTTAATATCCACATGGACCGACATCCCTTGAGTGACTATCACTCCTTAGTGGGTAGTGTGTTAAATCAGACAGATTGTTGGGTATGCTCTCAAGTACCTCAAGGTCATAGCAAATCAGGACTAGTACCATTTCCTTTAACGATAGGGGAGGTACTTGAGCTAAAGGGTGGGAAACCGGTGGACAGGAGGTTTAATATCTCCAGTCCTCCTAGTTTGAAGCTCCACCAATATCATGTGGATAGGTCCCTAATATGTTTTAACATCTCCAATCCCCGAAAGCCGGGAAATTGGGAAGTGTCATGGAGTAACCAAACCATGACCTTTTCATATAGAGCAGATAGAATGCCTACAGATACAGAGCTTATACGCCACATAGCCAGTAGAGAAAAATCTTTCCGATATAGGTATACCCTAGGAAGTAGGATTACGAGAGTTGGAGAGGTATCACCAGGATACTGCGCACATATCGTACAAACTGATACGTGTACTAAACAGATGGGAGCATTAGGGTTAGGAGATTTCACATGGAAGATGTGTAATATGGTTATGTCCTACTCCGTCCCATATGTTCTCCCCGATGATGCATATTTCATATGCGGGAGGAAGGCGTATAAGTGGCTTGCCCCAAACTCTGAAGGATTGTGTTATATTGGAAAAGTACTGCCTGAGGTAATGACTGTATCACATGCCAAAATGAAAGATATTCACCGTGTTGCCCAAGCTCCTTATACTCATACCCACTACGAGCACGTAGTTAAACGGCACCTGATAGAAAGAACAGAGCATCCGGCCTCTGACATGATCCATGAATCCACCGGGATTCAGTTTCTAATCGCGTTAGACATCACTCGCACCGCCAGAGGAGTGTTGAATTATAAATACATATCTGCGCTTGCAAATTTGTTAGACAATATCACAGAAATGTATGATGACACGTTTAGGTATACTGGAAGAGAACTTCAAGCTTATAAAACAGAACTGGTCCAGCATAGAATGGTTCTTAATTATCTCACAGCAGTGACAGGCGGATATTGCGTCACACTGGCAACGCAGTACGGCGTGAAATGCTGCACATATATTACGAATAGCACCGAGGACCCGGTCGAGGTCATAGACCAAAAGATGGACGATATTCTCCAATTGAAGTGGGAATTTCGCAGGAGACACAATCTCACTCTTGCTGCTGTAGGTAATAAGCTGACTGGTTGGGTGTCATGGTTGAACCCGCGAAATTGGTTCTCTGGTTTAGGAGAATGGGCTCAAGGAGTCATAATGGATGTTGGGAAGTTTCTTCTATGTATCTTAGGTGTTGTCATATCCATTGGCTTGATATTTAGATGCGGTCAGGCTTTAATGAAGTGCAAACGAAGTACCAGGGTGATGAGTTTAAGGAGTGAGAAAATTATAATTCCAATGAATTTGATTTATGACCCAAATGTAGAAACAATGATGTGATGAAAATGCGATTTCTACGGTCCGTTTCTTTCACCTGTTTTTCTGGTTTTTCCAAGGTAAAAAGACCCACTTTTGACGAGGAATTTGATGATCCTGTATACAGACAACTGATGGATTAAAGAAGAAGTTTTGACAACCTTATACACAGATTTTTGATGAACAATGCCATAGACCCCCAGTTTCCCTAGAAATTTAAAAATTACGCTAGCCCAACACTTTTGTAAGCCTATGGACATTGACCAAGCTTTTTGCCCACACGCCTTTTGGCAAAAGCACAAAGAAGACTGCATTCAACAGACACGGAACAAGACTTCAACCGACAAATGTTCATTAACCTGACATAGAATACCACTGCATTTACCGTAATTATGTCTTTTCTTCATCTCTACAACCTTCAGGTAATTACACACATAGTCGATAGGGAATACAGGCACAGATATCAGCAATCACATATTCCCCCATTCATGTATCATCAACTAAAATGTGCTCCCCATTTTGTTGCAACCAAAATCCGAAAAGAGCTCGGTAAAGTTTGACAGCCCATCCACAGACCCGTACCACGGGATAAGAAGGAATTCAAATGTATACTTCGCAATACCTCGAAGCTTGATTTAAAACACGTACGGCACGATGATACATGACCCCCAAAACACGGATTCATACACACATGCTTCTGCTATCTCACTAGGTCATACCCTTTTTCCTACCTTCTCCTCTCCTCCCTTACCCAACCATGGAAATGTATTAACCCCTGACATATATTTTTCTCGTTTTGAAATGTTTTAGGAAGTGGCAGTTATTGTTGACTGCCAAAGGGTGGACTGTCAAAGTCAGAAAAATATCACGATGCACACTGCCATATTTGCACCTCATGTGTGTCCCTGCTGCGCATGCGTGCGCTCTCCCGTGCGTGCGCATACTCGCTGTTGCGGGCACCCGCAGGCGCACGGTATGCGCATTTACGGTAGAGATTGTATGCGTCTAGCAGGCGACTCTTTCGTTACATATTTTCACCATATAATGTATTTTGTAGATTATGGTCCCTTTGATAGAATCTGAAAGTTTGGTTAATGTAGAATGTTCATGGACAGAGAGATCCCTCTTTGTTTGATACGAAGGGTCAGACAGGAGTAATACAGTGGTGTTTAGTATCCATCGGAAGAGTATTTAATTAGCAATATTCCGG
This sequence comes from Pseudophryne corroboree, assembly GCF_028390025.1. Classification (NCBI taxonomy): domain Eukaryota; kingdom Metazoa; phylum Chordata; class Amphibia; order Anura; family Myobatrachidae; genus Pseudophryne; species Pseudophryne corroboree. The sequence goes on along the minus strand of NC_086444.1, from coordinate 408,229,027 downwards.
TGTTGGTTTGAAGCGAATTAATCGCTCGTGCGAATAGTTATGGACATAAGAAGTTTATGTCCATTTACTATTATTTGCACTTACTTATCCATGCGGCGGGAAACCTAGTTTCCCACCCACCTGAGCAGTTGGAAATTGTCACAGCCCACCTGTATAAATCAACCTATGACCTTTTGTTATAATGCGAGGAGGAATTCCTGTGTCCAATGAACAATGAGATTGTAGGGACCATTGAATCGTATTGTGTGTGGGGCATAAATAGACAAGCCGATCACATCCAGCTCACTCTTCAACGGTTCTCATTGCTGATAATCGGGAGCTGGATGTCCAGAGGCGCATGCGATCGTTCCCCATTGTGCGTAAGTTTTTCTCCGCAATCATATTGTATTTCTTGTTATTGTGGGCCATTTCTCTCTCTCTCTTCTCCCCTTTCTCTCTTAATTTTCCTGCAAACGTAATTGTATTATATTGTATTTCCTGTGTAGTTATCTGGTTAGTTAGTCTATGTTATATTGTAGTGTGTGACTTGTATTGTATTATTCTTTTTGCAAGTAATAACATTCATATAAGGCGTTAGACCCTAAGCACGGTATCTGTGTATTTCTTATAGTGTTAAGTATTCTCAGAGCGTCGGTGACGCTCGAACAGCTTTTAAGTTAATAAGGTTACACTGTGTTGCATCTACACCCTATCTCTACACTAAGGTTTTACTGCATATTACATTGTTTATGGTTTAGATATAAAGGTTTAACATTGTGAGCGTCTGCGCCGCTGGTGATCTCCTCGTGGTCCCGAGCGGCCGCTACGCTATAGCGAACCATTACGTTAGTCAGCAGCCAATAGCGTGCCTGCCTGTGATCTCTTGGCCGTGAGCGAACGTGACGCTTGAGCGTCTCGACCACGGCTAAGCGATTGTTACGCAACGTGCGTACCCTTACGGTACTCCATACGTGAATAGCGTACAGTGTTTTTAGACCTCATAAAGGGTGTTATATAAGATAAATATTTAGCTTTATCAGTTCCCAGAGCCGCGCCGCCGTCCCCCTTGCAGAGCCAGAAGACGGAAGAAACCGGCGGCTGAAGACTTCGGTCTTCATTAAGGTAGCGCACAGCACTGCAGCTGTGCGCCATTGCTCCCTATGCACACCACACACTCCGGTCACTGATGGGTGCAGGGCGCTGGGGGGGTGGGGGGGGCGCCCTGGGCAGCAATTAGAGTACCTTACATGGCAAAAAGCACATAATACAGTCTAATAAACTGTATATGTGCATAATCCCCCGCCATAAAAGTATATAAAAAAGCGGGAGAAGTCCGCCGAGAAGGGGGCGGGGCTATCTCCCTCAGCACACCGGCGCCATTTTCTCTTCACAGCTCCGCTGGAAGACAGCTCCCCCAGGCTCTCCCCTGCAGTTTCCAGGCTCAAAGGGTAAAAAAGAGAGGGGGGGCACTAAATTTAGGCGCAAACTGAGTATATTAAGCAGCTATAGGGAAAATTCACTTTTGTTAGTGTAAATCCCTGTTTATATAGCGCTGTGGTGTGTGCTGGCATACTCTCTCTCTGTCTCCCCAAAGGAGTTGTGGGGTCCTGTCCTCAGTCAGAGCATTCCCTCTGTGTGTGTGTGTGTGTGTGTGTGTGTGTGTGGTGTGGTGTGGTGTGGTGTGGTGTGGTGTGTCGGTACGGCTGTGTCGACATGTTTGATGAGGACGCTTACGTGGAGGCGGAGCAGGTGCCGATAAATGTGATGTCGCCCCCTGCAGGGCCGACACCTGAGTGGATGGATATGTGGAAGGTATTAACCGACAGTGTCAACTCCTTACATAAAAGGTTCGATGACGCAGCTTTGGGACAGCCAGCATCTCAGCCCGCGCCTGCCCAGGCATCTCAGAAGCCGTCAGGGGCTCAAAAACGCCCGCTACCTCAGATGGCAGACACCGATGTCGACACGGAGTCTGACTGCAGTGTCGACGAGGATGTGACAAATATACAATCCACTAGGGCCATCCGATGCATGATTACGGCAATGAAAAATGTGTTGCACATTTCTGACATTAACCCGGTTACCACAAAAAAAGGGTATTATGTTTGGGGAGAAAAAGCAGCCAGTGACTTTTCCCCCATCTGATGAGTTAAACGAATTGTGTGAAGAAGCGTGGGGTTCACCAGATAAGAAACTAGTAATTTCTAAACGGTTACTACTGGCGTACCCTTTCCCGCCAACGGATAGGTTACGCTGGGAGACATCCCCTAAGGTGGACAAGGCGCTCACAAGCTTATCAAAAAAGGTGGCACTGCCGTCTCAGGATACGGCCGCCTTAAAGGAGCCTGCAGATAGAAAGCAGGAGGCTATCCTGAAGTCTGTGTATACACACTCAGGTACTATACTGAGACCTGCTATTGCTTCAGCATGGATGTGCAGTGCAGCGTGGTCTGATTCCCTGTCTGATAACATTGATTCCCTTGACAGGGACACTATATTGCTAACCATAGAGCATATTAAAGACGTAGTCTTATATATGAGAGATGCACAGAGGGACATTTGCCGGCTGGCATCTAGAATTAATGCGATGTCCATTTCTGCCAGGAGAGTATTATGGACTCGGCAGTGGACGGGTGATGCCGATTCTAAAAGGCACATGGAAATTTTGCCTTACAAGGGTGAGGAATTGTTTGGGGACGGTCTTTCGGACCTCGTATCCACAGCAACAGCTGGGAAGTCGACTTTTTTACCTCAGGTTCCCTCACAGCCTAAGAAAGCACCGTATTATCAAGTACAGTACTTTCGGCCTCAGAAAGGCAAGCGGGTTAGAGGCGCGTCCTTTCTGCCCAGAGGCAAGGGTAGAGGGAAAAAGCTGCACCATACAGCCAGTTCCCAAGAACAAAAATCCTGCCCTGCTTCCACTAAGTCCACCGCATGACGCTGGGGCTCCACATGTGGAGCCAGGTGCGGTGGGGGCCCGTCTCCGGAACTTCAGCGACCAGTGGGTTCGCTCACAGGTGGATCTCTGGGTTCTACAAGTGGTATCTCAGGTATACAAGCTGGAGTTCGAGACGTCTCCCCCTCGTCGTTACCTCAAATCAGCCTGGCCAGCTACTCCCCAGGACAGGGAGGTAGTACTGGCGGCAATTCACAAGCTGTACCTCCAGCAGGTGATAATAAAAGTTCCCCTCCTTCAACAGGGACGGGGTTACTATTCCACAATGTTTGTGATACCGAAACCAGACTGTTCGGTGAGACCCATTCTAAATTTGAAATCCTTGAACGCTTATATAAGGAAGTTCAAGTTCAAAATGGAATCGCTCAGGGCGATTATTGCAAGCCTGGAAGAGGGGGATTACATGGTATCACTGGACATCAAGGATGCTTACCTACATGTCCCCATTTATCTACCTCACCAGGAGTACCTCAAGGTTGTGGTACAGAACTGCCATTACCAATTCCAGACGTTGCCGTTTGGTCTGTCCACGGCACCGAGGGTGTGTTCCAAGGTAATGGCCAAAATGATTATACTCCTTCGAAAGAAGGGAGTTATAATTATCCCGTACTTGGACGATCTCCTTATAAAGGCGAGGTCCAAGGAGCAGTCGTTGATCGGAGTAGCACTATCTCAGGAAGTGCTACAACAGCACGGCTGGATTCTGAATATCCCAAAGTCGCAGCTGGTTCCTACGACGCGTCTGCTGATATTGGGCATGTTTCTGGACACAGAACAGAAGAAGGTGTTTCTCCCGGAGGAGAAGGCCAAGGAGTTGTCATCTCTGGTCAGAGACATCCTCAAACCAAAACAGGTGTCGGTGCATCATTGCACGCGAGTCCTGGAAAAGATGGTAACTTCTTACGAAGCAATTCCCTTCGGCAGGTTCCATGCAAGGAACTTTCAGTTGGACCTGTTAGACAAGTGAGGATCGCATCTTCAGATGCATCGGCTGATCACCCTGTCCCCGAGGGCCAGGGTGTCTCTGCTGTGGTGGCTGCAGAGTGCTCATCTTCTCGAGGGCCGCAGATTCGGCATTCAGGACTGGGTCCTGGTGACCACGGATGCAAGCCTCCGAGGTTGGGGAGCAGTCACTCAGGGAAGAAACTTCCAAGGACAATGGTCAGGTCAGGAGACTTCCCTACACAAAAATATTCTGGACCTAAGGGCCATTTACAATGCCCTAAGGCAAGCAGAACCCCTGCTTCAAAACCAGCCGGTGCTGATTCAGTCAGACAACATCACGGCTGTCGCCCATGTAAACCGACAAGGCGGCACAAGAAGCAGGATGGCGTTGGCAGAAGCCACAAGGATTCTCCGATGGGCGGAGTATCACGTGCTAACACTGTCAGCAGTGTTCATTCCGGGTGTGGAAAACTAGGAAGCAGACTTCCTCAGCAGGCACGACCTCCACCCGGGAGAGTGGGGACTTCATCCAGAAGTCTTCATGCAGATTGTGAACCGTTGGGAACAGCCACAGGTGGACATGATGGCGTTCCGCCTCAACAAAAAGCTAAAAAAGTATTGCGCCAGGTCAAGGGACGCACTAGTGACACCGTGGGTGTACCAGTCGGTTTATGTGTTCCCTCCTCTTCCTCTCACACCCAAGGTACTGATGATAGTAAGTAAGAGAGGAGTTAGAACTATACTTGTAGTTCCGGATTGGCCAAGAAGAACTACAAGAAATGATCTCGGAGGACCCATGGCCTCTGTCTCTCAGACAGGACCTGTTACTGCAGGGGCCCTGTCTGTTCCAAGACTTACCGCGGCTGCGTTTGATGGCTTGGCGGTTGAACGCCGGATCTTAACGGAAAAGGGCGTTCCAGATGAAGTGATTCCTACACTGTTAAAGGCTAGGAAAGACGCTGCCTGAAGTTCAGACGTTGTTAAGGGAGTGCTGCATATTCAGCCCCTTTTGTGCCTCCAGTGGCACCTTGGGATCTCAACGTAGTGTTGGATTTCCTAAAATCACACTGTTTTGAGCCACTTCAGAACGTGGAGTTGAAGTATCTCACGTGGAAAGTGGTCATATATATTTGGCCTTGACTTCGGCTAGGCGTGTGTCAGAATTGGCGGCTTTGTCATGTAAAAGCCCTTATCTGATCTTCCATAGGGACAGGGCAGAATTGAGGATTCGTCCCCAATTTCTCCCTAAGGTGGTATCAGCGTTTCATTTGAACCAACCTATTGTGGTGCCTGCGGCTACTCGGGTCTTGGAGGCCTCCAAGTTGCTGGATATAGTCCGGGCCCTGAAAATCTATGTTTCCAGGACGGCTAGAGTCAGAAATAATGACTCGCTGTTTATCCTGCATGCACCCAACAAGCTGGGTGCTCCTGCTTCTAAGCAGACTATTGCTCGCTGGATCTGTAGCACGATTCAACTTGCACATTCTGCGGCTGGACTGCCGCATCCTAAATCAGTAAAAGCCCATTCCACGAGGAAGGGGTCTCGGCATTACAACTTTGCCGAGCTGCTACCTGGTCGGGGTCAAACACGTTTGAAAAATTCTACAAGTTTAATACCTTGGCTGAGGAGGACCTTGAGTTTGCTCATGCGGTGCTGCAGTCATCCGCACTCTCCCGCCCGTTTGGGAGCTTTGGTATAATCCCCATGGTCCTTACGGAGTACCCAGCATCCACTAGGACGTCAGAGAAAATAAGAATTTACTCACCGGTAATTCTATTTCTCGTAGTCCGTAGTGGATGCTGGGAGCCCGTCCCAAGCGCGGATTGTCTGCAATACTTGTATATAGTTATTGCTTAACTAAAGGGTTATTGTTATGAGCCATCTGTTCAGTGAGGCTCAGTTGTTATTCATACTGTTAACTGGGTATAGTTATCACGAGTTGTACGGTGTGATTGGTGTGGCTGGTATGAGTCTTACCCTGGATTCCAAATCCTTTCCTTGTAGTGTCAGCTCTTCCAGACACCGTTTCCCTAACTGAGGTCTGGAGGAGGGGCATAGAGGGAGGAGCCAGTGCACACCAGATAGTACCTAATCTTTCTTTTAGAGTGCCCAGTCTCCTGCGGAGCCCGTCTATTCCCCATGGTTCTTACGGAGTAGCCAGCATCCACTACGGACTACGAGAAATAGAATTACCGGTGAGTAAATTCTTATTTTCTCCACTGGTGAGGAGACATTTCCCAGTTTCTCCACTGTGAAGGAACAGGGGAAACGTCCAGCTGGCGGCCGGGGCATTGCATACACTGCATGATGCTGCCAACTTGTAACTTTAAAATATTGCATTGAATGGACATACTAAACGATTATGTATGTCCAACCAGTTGATATTAGGTTGGTGTCCCACATACACAGTACAATTATCTAGGTGATCTGCCAATATCACATGCCCAGCATAAGGCTTGTTCATCAACCATCTGCAGCTTTGAAACCTCTATTAGTTCTAGGACAAGTATGTAATTACAGTTCAGCTCAAAATGAATTTAATATCCAATTTTCCTTTTGCACAATTCTTTAAGAATTACACTAAATATTTACATTGCTTAATAAAATAAGATTTTACTCACCGATAAATCTATTTCTCGCAGTCCGTAGTGGATGCTGGGGACTCCGTCAGGACCATGGGGAATAGCGGCTCCGCAGGAGACAGGGCACAAAAAGTAAAAGCTTTTGGACCTAGGTGGTGTGCACTGGCTCCTCCCCCTATGACCCTCCTCCAAGCCTCAGTTAGGATACTGTGCCCGGACGAGCGTACACAATAAGGAAGGATTTTGAATCCCGGGTAAGACTCATACCAGCCACACCAATCACACCGTACAACTTGTGATCTGAACCCAGTTAACAGTATGATAACAGAGGAGCCTCTGAAAAGATGGCTCACTACAACAAAAACCCGATTTTGTTAACAATATCTATGTACAAGTATTGCAGACAATCCGCACTTGGGATGGGCGCCCAGCATCCACTACGGACTACGAGAAATAGATTTATCGGTGAGTAAAATCTTATTTTCTCTAACGTCCTAAGTGGATGCTGGGGACTCCGTCAGGACCATGGGGATTATACCAAAGCTCCCAAACGGGCGGGAGAGTGCGGATGACTCTGCAGCACCGAATGAGAGAACTCCAGGTCCTCCTCAGCCAGGGTATCAAATTTGTAGAATTTAGCAAACGTGTTTGCCCCTGACCAAGTAGCTGCTCGGCAAAGTTGTAAAGCCGAGACCCCTCGGGCAGCCGCCCAAGATGAGCCCACTTTCCTTGTGGAATGGGCTTTTACAGATTTTGGCTGTGGCAGGCCTGCCACAGAATGTGCAAGCTGAATTGTACTACAAATCCAACGCGCAATAGTCTGCTTAGAAGCAGGAGCACCCAGCTTGTTGGGTGCATACAGGATAAACAGCGAGTCAGATTTCCTGACTCCAGCCGTCCTGGAAACATATATTTTCAGGGCCCTGACTACGTCCAGCAACTTGGAGTCCTCCAAGTCCCTAGTAGCCGCAGGCACCACAATAGGTTGGTTTAGGTGAAACGCTGAAACCACCTTAGGAAGAAATTGAGGACGAGTCCTCAATTCCGCCCTATCCGAATGAAATATCAGGTAAGGGCTTTTATAGGATAAAGCCGCCAATTCTGAGACACGCCTGGCTGAAGCCAGGGCTAACAGCATTACCACTTTCCATGTGAGATATTTTAATTCCACCGTGGCAAGTGGCTCAAACCAATGTGATTTTAGGAATCCCAAAACTACATTGAGATCCCAAGGTGCCACTGGGGGCACAAAGGGAGGTTGTATATGCAGTACCCCTTTTACAAAAGTCTGAACTTCAGGAAATTAAGCCAATTCTCTCTGAAAGAAAATCGACAAGGCCGAAATTTGAACCTTAATGGACCCTAACTTTAGGCCCATGGACAGTCCTGTTTGCAGGAAATGTAGGAAACGACCTAGTTGAAATTCCTCTGTCGGGGCCTTCTTGGTCTCGCACCACGCAACATATTTTCGCCAAATACGGTGATAATGCTGTGCGGTTACATCCTTCCTAGCTTTAATCAGGGTAGGAATAACTTCATCTGGAATGCCTTTTTCCTTCAGAATCCGGCGTTCAACCGCCATGCCGTCAAACGCAGCCGCGGTAAGTCTTAGAACAGACAGGGTCCCTGCTGAAGCAGGTCCCTTCTTAGCGGCAGAGGCCACAGGTCCTCTGTGAGCATCTCTTGAAGTTCCGGGTACCAAGTCCTTCTTGGCCAATCCGGAACCACTAGTATAGTTCTTACTCCTCTCCGTCTTATAATTCTCAGTACCTTGGGTAAGAGAGGCAGAGGAGGGAACACATACACCGACTGGAACACCCAAGGTGTTACCAGAGCGTCCACAGCTATTGCCTGCGGGTCTCTTGACCTGGCGCAATACCTGTCTAGTTTTTTGTTGAGGCGTGACGCCATCATGTCCACCTTTGGTTTTTCCCAACGGTTCACAATCATGAGGAAGACTTCCGGATGAAGTCCCCACTCTCCCGGGTGTAGGTCGTGTCTGCTGAGGAAGTCTGCTTCCCAGTTGTCCACTCCCGGAATGAACACTGCTGACAGTGCTATCACATGATTTTCCGCCCATTGCAGAATCCTTGCAGCTTCTGTCATTGCCCTCCTGCTTCTTGTGCCGCCCTGCCTGTTTATGTGGGCGACTGCTGTGATGTTGTCCGACTGGATCAACACCGGCTGACCCTGAAGCAGAGGCTTTGCTAGGCTTAGAGCATTGTAAATTGCCCTTAGTTCCAGTATATTTATGTGAAGTGAAGTCTCCAGGCTTGACCACACTCCCTGGAAGTTTCTTCCTTGTGTGACTGCTCCCCAGCCTCTCAGGCTGGCATCCGTGGTCACCAGGATCCAGTCCTGAATGCCGAATCTGCGGCCCTCTAGGAGATGAGCACTTTGCAGCCACCACAGAAGAGATACCCTTGTCCTTGGAGACAGGGTTATTTTCTGATGCATCTGAAGATGCGATCCGGACCATTTGTCCAGCAGATCCCACTGAAAAATTCTTGCGTGGAATCTGCCGAATGGAATCGCTTCGTAAGAAGCCACCATTTTTCCCAGGACCCTTGTGCATTGATGCACTGACACCTTTCCTGGTTTTAGGAGGTTCCTGACTAGCTCGGATAACTCCCTGGCTTTCTCCTCCGGGAGAAACACCTTTTTCTGGACTGTGTCCAGAATCATCCCTAGGAACAGCAGAGGTGTCGTCGGAATCAGCAGCGATTTTGGAACATTTAAAATCCACCCGTGCTGTTGTAGTACTTCTTGAGATAGTGCTACTCAGACTTCTAACTGTTCTCTGGACCTTGCCCTTATTAGGAGATCGTCCAAGTAAGGGATAATTAATACGCCTTTTCTTCGAAGAAGAATCATCATTTCGGCCATTACCTTGGTAAAGACCCGGGGTGCCGTGGACAATCCAAACGGCAGCGTCTGAAACTGATAATGACAGTTCTGTATTACGAACCTGAGATACCCTTGGTGAGAAGGGCAAATCGGGACATGGAGATAGGCATCCTTGATGTCCAGAGACACCATATAGTCCCCTTCTTCCAGGTTCGCTATCACTGCTCTGAGTGATTCCATCTTGAATTTGAACCTTTTGATATAAGTGTTCAAAGATTTTAGATTTAAAATCGGTCTCACCGAACCGTCTGGTTTCGGTACCACAAACAGTGTGGAGTAATATCCCTTCCCTTGTTGTAGGAGGGGTACTTTTATTATCACCTGTTGGGAGTACAGCTTGTGAATGGCTCCCAATACCGCCTCCCTGTCGGAGGGAGCTATTGGTAAAGCAGACTTCAGGAACCGGCGAGGGGGAGACGTCTCGAATTCCAATTTGTACCCCTGAGATACTACTTGCAGGATCCAGGGGTTCACTTGCGAGTGAGCCCACTGCGCGCTGAAATTTCTGAGACGACCTCCCACCGTACCTGAGTCTGCTTGTAAGGACCCAGCGTCATGCTGAGGACTTGGCAGAAGCGGAAGAGGGCTTCTGTTCTTGGGAAGAAGCTGTCTGCTGCAGTCTTTTTCCCCTTCCTCTACCCCGGGGCAGATATGACTGTCCTTTTGTCCGCTTGCCTTTATGGGAACGAAAGGACTGATGCTGAAAAGACGGTGTCTTTTTCTGTTGAGAGGTGACTTGAGGTAAAAATGTGGATTTCCCAGCCGTTGCCGTGGTTACCAGGTCTGATAGACCGACCCCAAATAACTCCTCCCCTTTATACGGCAATACCTCCATGTGCCGTTTTGAATCCGCATCACCTGACCACTGTCGCGTCCATAACCCTCTTCTGGCAGAAATGGACAGCGCACTTACTCTTGATGCCAGAGTGCAAATATCTCTCTGTGCATCTCGCATATATAAAAATGCATCTTTTAATTGCTCAATAGTCAATAAAATACTGTCCCTATCCAGGGTATCAATATTCTCAGTCAGGGAGTCCGACCACGCCACCCCAGCACTGCACATCCAGGCTGAGGCGATTGCTGGTCGCAGTATAACACCAGTATGTGTGTATATACTTTTAAGGATATTTTCCAGCCTCCTATCTGCTGGCTCCTTAAGGGCGGCCGTTTCTGGAGACGGTAACGCCACTTGTTTTGATAAGCGTGTGAGCGCCTTATCTACCCTAGGGGGTGTTTCCCAACGAGCCCTAACCTCTGGTGGGAAGGGATATAGTGCCAATAATTTTTTAGAAATTAGCAGTTTTTTGTCGGGGGTAACCCACGCTTCATCACACACTTCATTCAATTCATCTGATTCAGGAAAAAATAAGATTTTACTTACCGATAAATCTATTTCTCGTAGTCCGTAGTGGATGCTGGGGACTCCGTCAGGACCATGGGGAATAGCGGGCTCCGCAGGAGACAGGGCACATCTAAAAAGCCTTTTAGGTCACATGGTGTGTACTGGCTCCTCCCCCTATGACCCTCCTCCAAGCTTCAGTTAGGTACTGTGCCCCGACGAGCGTACACAATAAGGAAGGATCTTGAATCCCGGGTAAGACTCATACCAGCCACACCAATCACACCGTACAACTTGTGATCTGAACCCAGTTAACAGTATGATAACAAAACACGAAGTAGCCTCTAAAAAGATGGCTCACAACAATAGTAATAACCCGATTTTTGTAACAATAACTATGTACAAACATTGCAGACAATCCGCACTTGGGATGGGCGCCCAGCATCCACTACGGACTACGAGAAATAGATTTATCGGTAAGTAAAATCTTATTTTCTCTAACGTCCTAGTGGATGCTGGGGACTCCGTCAGGACCATGGGGATTATACCAAAGCTCCCAAACGGGCGGGAGAGTGCGGATGACTCTGCAGCACCGAATGAGAGAACTCCAGGTCCTCTTTAGCCAGAGTATCAAATTTGTAAAATTTTACAAACGTGTTCTCCCCTGACCACGTAGCTGCTCGGCAAAGTTATAATGCCGAGACTCCTCGGGCAGCCGCCCAGGATGAGGCCACCTTCCTTGTGGAATGGGCATCTACATATTTCGGCTGTGGCAGGCCTGCCACAGAATGTGCAAGCTGAATTGTACTACAAATCTAGCGTGCAATAGACTGCTTAGAAGCAGGAGCACCCAGCTTGTTGGGTGCATACAATATAAACAGCAAGTCAGACTTTCTGACACCAGCCGTCCTAACTATATATATATATATATATATATATATATTTTTAGGGCCCTGACAACGTCTAGTAAATTTGGAGTCCTCCAAGTCCCTAGTAGCCGCAGGCACCACAATAGGTTGTTTCAGGTGAAAACGCTGACACCCCTTTAGGAAGAAACTGGAGACGAGACCCAGTTCTGCCCTGTTCAAATGGAAAATTTTTAATATGGGCTTTTGTAAGACAAAGCCGCCCATTCTGACAATCGCCTGGCCGAGGCCAGGGCTAACAACATGGTCACTTTCCATGTGAGATATTGGTCAACAGCATGGTCACTTTCCATGTGAGATATTTCAAATCCACAGATTTGAGCGGTTCAAACCAATATGAATATAAGGAATCCCAACACTATGTTGAGATCTCACGGTGCCCCTAGAGGCACAAAAGAGCTGTATATGCAATACACCCTTTACAATCTGGACTTCAGGAACTGAAGTTAATTTATTTCTAGAAGAAAATCTAGAGGGCCGAAATTTAAATCTTAATGAACCCCAATTTGAGGCTCAAAACACTCCTGTTTTCAGGAAGTGTAGAAATCGACCTAGTTGAATTTCCTTCGTGGAGCCTTCCTGGCCTCACCCACGCAACATATTTTCACCACATGTGGTGATGACGTTGTGCGGTCACCTCCTTCCTGGCTTTGACCAGGGTAGGTATGACCTCTTATGGAATGCCTTTTCCCTTCAGGATCCGGCATTCAACCGCCATGCCGTCACACGCAGCCGCGGTAAGTCTTGGAATATACATGGTACTTGCTGAAGCAAGTTCCTTCTTAGCTCCCCAGGCCCTTAGTCCTCTGTGAGCATCTCTTGACGTTCCGGGTACCAAGTCCCTCTTGGCCAATCCGGAGCCACTAGTATAGTTCATACTCCTCTATGTCTTATAATTCTCAATACCTTGGTTATGAGAAACAGAGGAGGGAACACATACACTGACTGTTACACCCACGGTGTTACCAGAACATCCACAGCTATCGCCTGAAGGTCTCAAGACCTGGCGGAATACCTGTCCCGTTTTTTGTTCGGGCGGGACGCCATCATGTCCACCTTTGGTCTTTGCCAACGGTCCACAATCATGCTGAAAAACTTCCCTATGAAGTTTCCACTCTGCCGGGTGGAGGTAATGCCTGCTGAGGAAGTCTGCTTCCCAGTCGTCCACTCCCGGAAAGAACACTGCTGACAGTGCTATCACATGATTTTCCGCCTAGCGAAAAATCCTTGCAGTTTTGTCACTGCCCTCCTGCTTCTTGTGCCGCCCTTTCTGTTTACGTGGGCGACTGCCGTGATGTTATCCCACTGGATCAATACCGGCTGACCTTGAAGCAGAGGTCTTGCTAAGTTTAGAGCTTTATAATTTTGCTCTTAGCTCCATCTATGTGGAGAGAATTCTCCAGACTTAATCACACTTCCTTGGAAATTTTTTCCCTGTGTGACTGTTCCCCAGCCTCTCAGGCTGGCCTCCGTGGTCACCGGCATCCAATCCTGAATGCCGAATCTGCGGCCCTCTAGACGATGAGCACTCTGTAATCACCACAGGAGAGACACCCTTGTCCTTGGATATAGGGTTATCCGCTGATGCATCTGAGGATGCGATCCGGACCATTTGTCCAGCAGATCCCACTGAAGTGTTCTTGCGGGAAATCTGCCGAATGGAATTGCTTCGTAATAAGCCACCATTTTTACCAGGACTCTTGTGCAATGATGCACTGACAGTTTTCCTGGTTTTAGGAGGATCCCGATTAGCTCGGATAACTCCCTGGCTTTCTCCACTGGGAGAAACACGTTTTTCTGGACTGTGTCCAGAATCATCCCTAGGAACAGTAGACGTGTCGTCGGAAAAAGCTGCGATTTTGGAATATTTAGAATCCATTCGTGCTGTCGTAGAACTACTTAAGATAGTGCTACTCCGACCTCCAACTGTTCTCTGGACCTTGCCCTTATCAGGAAAGCGTCCATGTTTCTTTTAAGAAAAATCATCATTCCGGCCATTACCTTGGTAAAGACCCGGGGCGCCGTGGACAATCCAAACGGCAGCGTCTGAACTGATAGTGACAGTTCTGTACCAGGAACCTGAAGTACCCTTGGTGAGAAGGGCAAATTTGGACCTGTATGTAAGCGTCCCTGATATCCAGTGACACCATATCGTCCCCTTCTTCCTGGTTCGCTATCACTGCTCCGAGTGACTCCATCTTGATTTGAACGCTTGTATGTAAGTGTTCAAATATTTCAGATCTCACCGAGCCGGTTGGCTTCAGTACCACAATATAGTGTGGAATACTACCCCCTTCCTTGTTGTAAGAGGGGTACTTTGATTATCACCTGCTGGGAATACAGCCTGTGAATTGTGTGAGGGGGAGACGTCTCGAATTTCCAATGTACACCTGGGATACTACATGTAGGATCCCGGAGTTCCCTTGCGAGTGATTCTGAAACTCTTGAGATGACCCCCTACCGCACCTGAGTCCGCTTGTACGGCCCCAGCGTTATGCTGCGGACTTGGCAGAAGCTGTGAAGGGCTTCTGTTCCCGGGAATGGGCTGCTTGCTGCAGTCTTCTTCCCTTTCCTCTACCCCTGGGCAGATATGACTGGCCTTTGCCCGCCTGCCCGTATGGGGACGAAAGGACTGAGACTGAAAAGACTGTGTCCTTTTCTGCCGATATGTGACTCGGGGTAACAAAAGGTGGATTTTTCAGCTGTTGCCATGGCCACCAGGTCCAATGGACCGCCCCTTTATACGGCAATACTTCCATATGCCGTCTGGAATCTGCCTCACCTGACCACTATCGTGTCTTTGTCTGGCAGATATGTACATCACAATTACTCTTGATGCCAGAATGCAAATATGCCTCTGCGCATCACGCATATATAGAAATGCATCCTTAAAATGCTCTATAGTCAATAAAATCTTGTCCCTGTCAAGGGTATCAAAATTTTCAGTCAGGAAATCCGACCAAGCCCCCTCAGCGCTGCACATCCAGGCTGAGGCGATTGCTGGTCGTAGTATAACACCAGCATGTGTGTATATACTGTTATGATATTTTTCCAGCTTCCTATCAGCTGGCTCCTTGAGGGCGGCCGTATCTGGAGACGGTAACGCCATGTTTTTATAAGCGTGTGAGCGCCTTATCCACCCTAAGGTGTGTTTTCCCACTCGCCCTTACTTTTGGCGGGAAAGGGTATACCGCCCATAACTTTCTATCGGAGGAACCCCACGTATCATCACACACTTCATTTAATTTATCTGATTCAGGCAAAACTACAAGTAGTTTATTCCCACCCTACAAAATACCCTTATTTGTGGTACTTGTGGTATCAGAAATATGTAACACCTCCTTCATTGCCCTTAACATGTAACTTGTGGCCCTAAAGGAAAAATACGTTTGTTTCTTCACCGTCGACACTGGGGTCAGTGTCCGTGTCAGTGTCTGTCGACCGACTGAGGTAATTGGGCGTTTTTACAAGCCCCTGACGGTGTCTGAGACGCCTGAACCGATACTAATTTGTCCGCCGGCTGTCTCATGTCGTCAACCGGCTTGCAGCGTGTTGACATTATGACGTAATTCCATAAGTAAGCCATCCATTCCGGTGTCGACTCCCTAGAGAGTGACATCACCATTACAGGCAATTTGCTCCGTCTCCTCACCAACATTTTCCTCATACATGTCGACACACACGTACCGACCTACAGCACACACACAGGGAATGCTCTGATAGAGGACAGGACCCACTAGCCCTTTGGGGAGACAGAGGGAGAGTTTGCCAGCACACACCAAAAGCGCTATAATGTATATAACAACCCTAGAAGGTGTTGTTTCTATATATGCGCTCTTAATATATATATATATATATATATATATATATATCGCCAATGTATGCCCCCCTTCTCTTTAACCCTGTTTCTGTAGTGCAGTGCAGGGGAGAGTGGGAGCCTTCCTCACCAGCGGAGCTGGGCAGGAAAATGGCGCCTGTGTGCTGAGGAGAATAAGCTCCGCCCCTTTCTCGGCGGGCTTTTCCTCCCGGTTTGTTTAATACTGGCCTGGGTTAAAATACATACATATAGCCTTAATGGCTATATGTGGTGTATTTCTTTTGCCAAATTAGGTATTTATATTGCTGCCCAGGGCGCCCCCAGCAGCGCCCTGCACCCTCCGTGACCGTGTCAGTGAGCCTGTGAGACAACAATGGCGCACAGCTGCAGTGCTGTGCGCTACCTCTATGAAGACTGAGAAGCCTTCTGCCGCCTGTCACCGGACCTCCGTCTCCGCCGTCTTCAGCGTCTGTAAGGGGGATCGGCGGCGCGGCTCCGGGACGAACCCCAGGCTGACCTGTGTTCCGACTCCCTCTGGAGCTCAGTGTCCAGTAGCCTAAGACTTCAATCCTCCTGCACGCAGGTGAGTTGCAAGTCTCTCCCCTAAGTCCCACGTTGCAGTGATCCTGTCGCCAGCAGGAATCACTGATTAGTTTAAACCTAAAAAAGACTTTTCTAAACAGCTCTATAAGAGAGCCATCCAGGTTGCACCCTACTCGGACGGGCACAGAAACCTAACTGAAGCTTGGAGGAGGGTCATAGGGGGAGGAGCCAGTACACACCATGTGACCTAAAAGGCTTTTTAGATGTGCCCTGTCTCCTGCGGAGCCCGCTATTCCCCATGGTCCTGACGGAGTCCCCAGCATCCACTAGGACGTTAGAGAAACTACGGGTAGTTTTTTCACACCCCACATAATACCCCTTTTCGTGGTACTTGCAGTATCAGAGATGTGCAAAACCTCCTTCATTGCCGTGATCATGTAACGTGTGGCCCTACTGGAAAATACGTTTGTTTCTTCACCGTCGACACTGGAGTCAGTGTCTGGGTCCGTGTCGACCCACTGAGGTAACGGGCGTTTTATAGCCCCTGACGGTGTTTGAGACGCCTGGACAGGCACTAACTGAGCTGCCGGCTGTCTCATGTCGTCAACAGTTTTCTGTAACGTGCCGACACTGTCACGTAATTCCTTAATTACGGCCATCCATTCAGGTGTCGACTCCCTAGGGGGTGACATCACCATTATAGGCAATTGCTCCGCCTCCACATCATTTTCCTCCTCATACATGTCGACACACACGTACCGACACCCAGCACACACACAGGGAATGCTCTGATAGAAGACAGGACCCCACTTAGCCCCTTGGGGAGACAGAGGGAGAGTTTGCCAGCACACACCAGAGCGCTATATATGTATAGGGACAACCTTACAATAAGTGTCTATCCCTTATAGCTGCTTATATCTGTTATTTTGCCAAATAAGTGCCCCCCTCTCTTTTTTACCCTGTTTCTCTAGTGCAGGATGCAGGGGAGATTCTGGGAGCCTTCCTACCAGCGGAGCTGTGTGGGAAAAATGGCGCTGTGTGCCGAGGAGATAGGCCCCGCCCCCTTCACGGCGGGCTCTTCTCCCGCTTTTTTCTGGAAAACTGGCAGGGGTTAAATACATCCATATAGCCCAGGAGCTATATGTGATGTATTTTTTGCCAAATAAAGTAAATTCATTGCTTCCCAGGGCGCCCCCCCCCAGCGCCCTGCACCCTCAGTGACCGAAGTGTGCTGAGAGCAATGGCGCACAGCTGCAGTGCTGTGCGCTACCTTATGAAGACAGGAAAGTCTTCTGCCGCCGATTTATGGACCTCTTCTTGCTTCAGCATCTGTAAGGGGGCCGGCGGCGCGGCTCCGGGACCCATCCATGGCTGGGCCTGTGATCGTCCCTCTGGAGCTAATGTCCAGTAGCCAAGAAGCCCAATCCACTCTGCACGCAGGTGAGTTCGCTTCTTCTCCCCTTAGTCCCACGCTGCAGTGAGCCTGTTGCCAGCAGGACTCACTGAAAATAAAAAAACCTAAGTATACTTTTACTTCTAAGCAGCTCAGGAGAGCCACCTAGATTGCACCCTTCTCGGCCGGGCACAAAGATCTAACTGAGGCTTGGAGGAGGGTCATAGGGGGAGGAGCCAGTGCACACCACCTAGGCCCAAAAGCTTTTACTTTTTGTGCCCTGTCTCCTGCGGAGCCGCTATTCCCCATGGTCCTGACGGAGTCCCCAGCATCCACTTAGGACGTTAGAGAAATAGGATTTACTGGTAGGTATTTAAAATCCTTTTTCTTGTAGTCCATAAGGGATATTGGGGACTGATTAGTACAATGGGGTATAGACTGGTCCAAAGGAGCCAGTGCATTTCAAATTTATTCAACTGTGTGCTGGCTCCTCCCCTCTATGCCTTCTCCTAGTCAGTTATAAGTAAAACAGTGCCCGAAGGAGAATGACATACTTGAGAGAAGAAACATAACAATAAGTGTGGTGAGATTTACACACCAAAACATAACCGGGCCAACATCAACAACAGCTGAACAGGAAACACCTAACAGAGAACCTGCAGAAAAACACTGCACAGAGGCGGGTGCCCAATGGGGATCATTCCGAGTTGATCGCTAGCTGAAAATGTTCGCTGTGCAGCGATTATGCAAAAAAAAACAGCACTTCTGCACATGCGGCGCAACGTGCAAGCGCGACATACTTTCACGACGGCCGATGCAGTTTCACACAAGGTCTAGCAAAGTTTTTCAGTCGCACTGCTGACCGCAGAGTGATTGACATGAAGTGGGCGATTCTGGGTGTCAACTGACCGTTTTCAGGAAGTGTTAAAAAAAAAAAACGCAGGCGTGGCTCGGAGAACGCAGGGCATGTTTGTGACGTCAAATCCGGAACTGAACAGTCTGAAGTGATCGCAAGCTAGGAGTAGGTCTGAAGCTACTCTGAAACTGCACAATTTTTTTTTGTAGCCGCTCTGCGATCCTTTCGTTCGCACTTCTGCTAAGCTAAAATACACTCCTAGAGGGCGGCAGCTTAGCGTTGCCCCACAACTGCTAAAAACTGCTAGTGAGCGATCAACTCGGAATGACCCCCAATATCCCTTATGGACTATGAGAAAAGGATTGACCGGTAGGTATTTAAAACCCTATTCTCTCTAGCATCCATAAGGGATATTGGGGACAGATTAGTACGATGGGGATGTCCCAAAGCTTCCAGAACAGGCGGGAACATGCGGAGACGTCTGCAGTAGCGCCTGCCCAAACTGGGTATCCTCTCTGGCCAGGGTATCAAATTTGTAGAACTTCACAAAGGTGTTTTTCCCTGTCCAGGTAGCCGCTCAGCACAGTTGGAGGGCCGAGACACCACGGACAGCCGCCCAGGAAGATCCCACCGATCCCGTAGCGTGGGCCGTCAGAGACTGTAGAACAGGTAAGGCTGCCGCCACATAGACCTGTTGGATAGTAAGCCGAATCCAACGAGCAATAGACTGCTTTGAAGCAGGGCAACCCTTCTTCTGCGCATCAGAGCACGAACAAGGAATCAGTCTTTCTGATCCAAACCGTCCTCTTGACATAGATTTTCAAGGTTCGCACTGCATCCAATGCTTCCGGAGGGGCAGAAGCGCCAGAACTGGACGGGATCACAATAGGTTGATTCACAATAGGTTGATTCAAGTTAAACGTGGAGACTACCTTTGGCAGGAACTGCTGTCTAGTCCTGAGCTCAGCTCTATTCTCGTAAAAGACCAAGTAGGGACTTTTACACGATAAGGACCCTAATTCTGAGACACGTCTAGCAGAAGCTAGGGCCAGTAACATCACAATCTTCCATGTGAGGTACTTGTCTTCTACGGTCATCAGAGGTTCAAACCAGGAGGACTGTAGAAAGTTTAACACCACATCCAAATCCCAAGGTGCCGTAGGCGGCACAAACGGAGGTTGTAAGTGCAGCACTCCTTGCAAGGTGGTCTGAATTTCTGGCAAGAGAGCCAACTTCTTCTGGAAAAAGACTGAAAGAGCTGAAATCTGGACCTTAATGGATCCAAGACGTAAACCTTTACCCACTCCCGTCTGCAGAAAACTAAGGAATCTCCCAAAGTGGAATTCCGCAGACAGATTTGTGGGTTCCTCACACCAAAAGACCTATCTCCACCAGATATGATAGTGAGTGTTTTGACGTCACAGGTTTCTGGCTTGCACCATAGGGGCAATTACCTTTTTGGAAAGCCCTTTGTGAGCTAGGATGTTCCGCTAAACTTCCATGCCGTCAAACGAAGCCGCCGTAAGTCCGGGTAGACGAATGGTCCTTGCTGAAGTTTTGTTCTTAGCGGCAGAGGCCAAGGGTCCTCTACGGACATGTCCAGAAGAGCCGCGTACCACGCTCTTCGGGGCCAATCAAGATTGCCTACACTCCTTGATGCCTGATGCTAGAGTACCCTATGGATCAACGGAATCGGAGGAGAGATAGACCAGTTAGTAATGCCAAGGCGTTGTCAGCACATCCACTGCGCTCGCCTGAGGGTCTCTGATTCGCGAGCAATAGCAACGAAGCTTCTTGTTGAGACGAGAGGCCATCATGTCGATCTGTGGGCAGCCCCACCTGTCGAAACACCTGAGGGTGTAGTCCCCACTCCCCTGGGTGGAGATCGTGGCGACTGAGGAAGTCCGCTTCCCAGTTGTCCACCCCCGGGATGAAGATTGTGGACAGTGCTCTTGCATTTCTTTCTGCTCAGAAGAGTATTCCTGACACTTCTCACATGCAGGCTCTGCTTTTTGTCCCTCCTTGTTGATTGATGTACGCCACAGCATTGTCCGACTGAACCTGGATCGCCCGATCCCAGAGTAGAGGGGAGGCCTGAATCAGAGCATTGTAGATGGCCCAAAGTTCCAGGAAATTGATAGGAAGGAGGGCCTCTTGGGCAGACCACCTGCCCTGGAACTGTGCCCAGGGGGGATGGTGACAGCTCCCCATCCTCAGACTCACATCCGTCGTGAGGAGGATCCAATCCTGAATCCCAAAGTGTCGACCTTCCGGCAGGTTGGAAGACTGTAGCCACCACAGGAGTGAAATCCTGGCCTGGGGTGACAGCCGAATCATCCGGTGCATCTGAAGATGGGAGCCGTACCACTTGTTCAGGATATCCAATTTGAACGGTCTGGCATGAAACCTTCCGAACTGTATCGCCTCGTACGAGGCCACCATCTTTCCCAACAATTTTATGCAAAGATGAATGGATACTCGAGCAGGACGGAGCACCATGCGAACCATTTCTTGAAGTGTTCTCACTCTTTCCTCTGGGAGGAATACTTTCTGTGCTACCGTATCCAGGTGGGACTTCTGCAGATTGAGGATCCACCTGTGGTGAGACAGAAGATGGATAGTGCGATCTATATGGAGCAATAAAAGCTCCCTGGAACTCGCTTTTATCAGGAAATCGTCCAGGTATGGAATTACGTTGACACCCTGGACCCTGCGCCAACACCTTCATGAACACCCTCGGAGCTGTAGACAGGCCAAAGGGCAACAACTGAAACTGGTAGTGATCATTCAGTAGGGCGAACCGCAGATAGGCCTGATGAGAAGTCCAAATTGGGATATGGAGGTAAGCGTCCTTGATATCCAGGGACACTAAGAATTCCTGTTGGTCCAGGCCTGCGATCACTGCTCTCAAAGATTCCATCTTGAATTTGAAAACCTTCAGGTAAGGATTCAAGGACTTCAGATTCAGAATGGGTCTCACAGACCCATCTGGTTTTGGTACTACGAACAGACTGGAGTAGTAGCCCTGTCCTTGTTGTTGTAGGGGTATTGGAACAATGACCTGGGACTGGACCAACTTTTTTATGGACAGTAGTAGTGTACCACGCCTATTTTCCAAAGCTGGTAATCCTGATTTAAAAATAGGATTTTAATACCTACCGGTAAATCCTTTTCTCTTAGTCCGTAGAGGATGCTTCAAGAACCCTGAGGTATAGATGGGATCCGCAGGAGACATGGGCACTTTAATACTTTGAAGGGGTGTGAACTGGCTCCTCCCCCTATGCCCCTCCTCCAGACTCCAGTTATAGAAACTGTGCCCAGGGAGATGGACATTTCGAGGAAAGGATTTATAGGTAACTAAGGTGTGACACATACCAGCTCACACCTCAAACACGCCGTACAACATGGCAGTAAACAAACTCCAGTCAACAGCACGAACACAGTCAGCAACAGGCTGACTATAACATAACACAACCCGTGTGTAAACATAACCAAAAACCGCAGATAGAGTCCGGACTGGGACGGGCGCCCAGCATCCTCTACGGACTAAGAGAAAAGGATTTACCGGTAGGTATTAAAATCCTATTTTCTCATACGTCCTAGAGGATGCTGGGGACGCTTCAAGAACCATGGGGTTTATACCAAAGCTCTAGAACGGGCGGAAGAGTGCAGATAACTCTGCAGAACAGATTGACCAAACATGAGGTCCTCATCAGCCAGGGTATCAAACTTGTAAAATTTCGCAAAAGTGTTTGAACCCGACCAAGTAGCTGCTCGGCAGAGTTGTAATGCCGAGACCCCGCGGGCAGCCGCCCAGGAGGAGCCCACTTTCCTGGTAGAGTGGGCCTTCACGGCAATCCAGCCGTAGAATGAGCCTGTTGAATCGTATCGCAGATCCAGCGCGCAATAGTCTGCTTGGAAGCAGGCGTTCCAATCTTGTTGGCAACATACAGGATAAACAGAGCCTCTGTTTTTCTAAGTTGAGCCGTTCTGGCGACATAAATCTTCAAGGCCCTGACAACATCGAGGGATTTTGACTCCGAGAAGGCGTCAGTAGCCACTGGTACCACAATAGGCTGGTTCATGTGAAACGATGAAACCACCTTCGGCAGAAATTGTTGACGAGTCCTCAACTCTGCTCTATCTTCATGGAAGATTAAATAAGGACTCTTGTGAGCCAAAGCAGCTAACTCAGACACCCGCCTTGCGGATGCCAAGGCCAATAGCATGACCACTTTCCACGTGAGAAATTTCAACTCAACCTTCTGTAAAGGTTCAAACCAATGTGATTGAAGAAAATGCAACACCACGTTAAGATTCCATGGCGCCACTGGGGGCACAAAGGGAGGTTGGATGTGCAAAACTCCTTTCACGAAGGTCTGAACTTCCGGAAAGGAGGCCAATTGCTTTTGAAAGAAAACCGATAAGGCAGAAATCTGTACTTTAAATCGAGCCTAACTTTAGGCCCGCATCCACACCTGCTTGCAGGAAATGGAGAAAACGCCCTAGCTGAAATTCCTCCGTAGGAGCCTTCTTGGATTCACACCAAGACACACATATTCTCCAAATACGGTGATAATGTTTAGACGTCACTCCTTTTCTAGCCTGAAGTAGTGTGGGAATAACTTCATTGGGAATACCCTTTCGGGCTAGGATCCGGCGCTCAACCGCCAAACATAGCCGCGGTAAGTCGTGGTACACGCACAGCCCCTGCTGTAACAGATCCTCTCGAAGAGGAAGAGGCCAGGGATCTCTTATGAGTAATTCCTGAAGATCTGGATACCAAGCCCTCCTTGGCCAGTCTGGAGCAATGAGGATCACTTGAACCTTCGTTTTTCTTATGATTTTTAGCAGCTTCGGAATAAGTGGAAGCGAAGGAAACATATACACCGACTGAAACACCCATGGTGTCACCAGCGCGTCCACCGCTATTGCTTGAGGGTCCCTCAACCTAGAACAATATCTCTGAAGTTTCTTGTTGATGCGAGATGCCATCATGTCTATTTGAGGAATTCCCCAAAGACTTGTCACTTCTGCGAAGACCTCTTGATGAAGACTCCACTCTCCTGGATGGAGATCGTGTCTGCTGAGGAAGTCTGCTTCCCAGTTGTCCACTCCTGGATGAAGACCGCTGACAGAGCGCTTGTATGTCTTTCCGCCCAGTGGAGAACTTTTGTGGCCTCTGCCATTGCCGCCCTGCTCTATGTTCCGCCCTGGTGGTTTATGTGCGCCACTGCTGTTATATTGTCCGACTATCAGGACGGGCAGATTGCGAAGATGTTCCGCTTGACGAAGGCCGTTGTAAATGGCCCTTAACTCCAGAACGTTTATGTGTAGACAAACTTCCTGGCCTGACCATTTTTCCTGGAAGGTTTCCCCCGGTGTGACTGCTCCCCAGCCTCGGAGACTCGCATCCGTGGTTACTAGGATCCAGTCCTGGATCCCAAACCTGCGTCCAGGAGTGAAATTCTGGTCTTGGAGGATAGGACTATTTTCCAGTGCATGTGCAGATGGGATCCGGACCACTTGTCCAAGAGATCCCACTGAAACACTCTGGCATGGAACCTGCCAAACTGAATGGCCTCGTAGGCCGCCACCATCTTCCCCAGCAACCGAGTGCATTGATGAATTGACACTCTCGCTGGTTTCAGAATTTGTTTTACCAAACTCTGAATTTCCAGAACCTTCTCTTCTGGAAGAAAAACTCTGTAATTCTGTTTCCAGAACCATTCCCAAAAACAACAGCCGCGTTGTCGGATTCAACTGTAATTTCGGCAGGTTTAGGAGCCAACCATGTTGTTGCAACACTGTCAGGGAGAGCGCAATATCCTGCTCGTCTTTGTATCTCACCTTTATCAGGAGATCGCCCAGGTACGGGATAATCGCGACTCCTTGCTTGCGAAGGAGGACCATCATTTCCACCATTACCTTGGTGAAAATCTTCGGAGCCGTGGACAGACCAAACGGGAACGTCTGAAATTGGTAATGACAATCCTGAGTAGCAAACCTCAGGTAAGCCTGATGCAGAGGATATATGGGGAATTGTAAGTAGGCATCCTTTATGTTGACCGACACCATGAAATCCCCTTCCTCGAGACTGGAGATCACTGCTCGGAGAGATTCCATCTTGAATTTGAATTTTTTTAGGTAAAGATTTAGGGATTTTAGGTTCAGAATTGGTCTGACCGAGCCGTCCGGCTTCGGGACCACAAACAGGCTTGAATAAAAGCCGTCTCCCTGTTGTGCCGGGGGAACCCTGACAATAACTTGATTTAGACACAACTTTTGTATTACATCGCATACTACCTCCCTGTTCGGAAGAGAAGCTGGTAAGGCTGATTTGAAAAAACGTAGAGGGGGAACGTCTTGAAGCTCCAGTTTGTACCCCTGGGACACTATTTCTACAATCCACGGGTCTAGGGCCGAACGAGCCCAGAATTGACTGAAGAGCTTGAGACATGCCCCCACCGGTGCGGACTCCCGCAGAGGAGCCCCAGCGTCATGCGGTGGATTTGGCAGAAGTCGGGGAGGACTTCTGCTCCTGGGAACCGGCCACGGACGGAGATCTTTTACCTTTTCCTCTATTAGCAAGGAAGGAATAGCCTCGGCCTTTTTTGTTTTTATTCGGCTGAAAGGACTGCATCTGCAAGTGGTGCGCTTTCTTTTGTTGTGGAGGAACATAAGGCAAAAATGACGACTTACCCGCAGTAGCCGTAGATACCAGCTCAGCGAGACCTTCACCAAACAATACACCACCCTTATACGGTAGAGACTCCATAGCTTTCTTAGAGTCAGCATGAGCATGCCATTGATGAATCCACAATGCCCTCCTAGCTGAGACTGCCATGGCATTGGCCCTTGATCCCAAGAGGCCAATATCTCTCGCCGCTTCCTTTAGGTAGGCTGCAGTGTCCTTGATATAACCCAGCGTTAAAAGGATGGTATCCCTGTCCAGGGAATCTATATCAGATGACAAGGTATCTGCCCATTTTTCGATAGCACTACTCACCCACGCAGATGCAATAGCTGGTCTGAGCAGTGTACCTGTGGTGACAAATGGATTTCAGCGTATTTTCCTGCCTATGATCCGCAGGATCCTTAAGGGCTGCCGTGTCAGGAGACAGCAACGCCACATTTTTAGACAAACGTGACAGTGCCTGGTCTACAACGGGAGGTGACTCCCACTTTTCTCTATCCCCCGAGGGGAAAGGATACGCCATTTGAATCCTTTTGGGAATCAGAAACTTTGTCAGGATTTTCCCACATTTTTTCAGTAAGGGCATTCAGTTCGTGAGAGGGAGTAAACGTTACCTCAGGTTTCTTTCCCTTAAACATACCCTAGTATCAGGAACAGCAGGGTCCTCAGTGATGTGTAAGACGTCTTTTATTGCCACAATCATGTACTGAATGCTCTTCGCCAATTTTGGGTCTAATCTGGTATCACTATAGTCAACACTGGAGTCAGAGTCCGTGTCGGTATCCGTGTCTACTAACTGCGCAAACGAACGTTTATGTGACCCCGAAGGGGTCTGTACCTGTGATAACCCATTCTCCACGGATTTTTTCCATACCTGGTTCTGAGACTCAGATTTATCTAATCTCTTATTAATAAGAGCCACATTAGCATTCAACACATTTACCCAGTCAGCAGTCGGCGGTGCCGACAGGGTCACTCCCACTGCAGTTTCTGCCCCAACACAGTCTCCTCCTGGGAAGAGCACTCCGCCTCAGACATCCCGACACCCACAGGCACAC
This sequence comes from Pseudophryne corroboree, assembly GCF_028390025.1. NCBI lineage: Eukaryota > Metazoa > Chordata > Amphibia > Anura > Myobatrachidae > Pseudophryne > Pseudophryne corroboree. Next base: position 408,203,025 of record NC_086444.1, on the reverse strand, counting down.
TGGGCCAAAAGGGGGCCAAACTCACAGTTAAGCCTGTCAGAGAAACACAGAGGGAGTTTGCCAGCTCACAACCCAGCACCTGTCCCGGTTCTGAACAATATAAATATAATGCCTCAGACCCTGCAGCGCTTTATATTACTTAATATTGCACCAAATTTGCTGTGCCCCCCGTTACTTGTTATCAGCAGTGGTGAGGAAGGACCAGCGTGTCTGCATGCACTGGAGAAAATGGCACTGATGTGAGCTGTGAGGGCTAAGCCCCGTCCCCTACATGGCAAGCTTCAGCCCGCTTTTTAAAATAAATAAATGCCGGCGGGGGTCCGAATTTAGTGCCCAGGCACCTCAATTACCTTCTGCCACCCTGCAGTGCTGCGGTGTATGGGAGCATGGCGCGCAGCGCGATCGCTGTGCGGTACCTCAGAAAGCCGTCACTGAAGTCTTCTTTTTCTTCTTCTACTCACCTGTCTTCTGGCTCTACAAGGGGGGGTGACAGCGGGCTCTGGGAGTGAATCCCTAGGTGTACCTAGTGTTCCAAACCCTCAGGAGCTAATGGTGTCCTGTAGCCAAGAAGAACAGAGCCTTTAAACTCCCTAGAAGTAGGTCTGACTTCTCTCCCCTAAGTCCCACGATGCAGGGAGACTGTTGCCAGCAGCCTCCCTGAAAATAAAAAAAACCTAACAAAGTATTTTCCGAGAAACTCAGTAGAGCTCCTCAGTTGTGCATCCAGTCTGCCTGGGCACAGATTCTAAACTGGAGTCTGGAGGAGGGGCACAGAGGGAGGAGCCAGTTCACACCCCTTCAAAGTCTTAAAGTGCCCATGTCTCCTGCGGATCCCGTCTATACCCCATGGTTCTTGAAGCATCCCCAGCATCCTCTAGGACGTATGAGAAAAATCGGTGGGGAGGAGCACAGTCGAACTCCAGCTTGTAACCCTGAGATATAAGGTCCCTTACCCAAGCATCTTGACAGGAACCATCCCAGATGTGGCTGTAGTGACATAACCGAGCTCCTACCACGAGATCCTCTCGGGGTGGGTGGGCACAGTCATGCTGAAGTCTTTGCGGAAGCAGAACTGGTGCTCTGGTCTTGAGATCCGGCAACGGCTGGTTTCTTAGGTTTTCCTCTAGAGCCCCCTCTGGCCCTAGATCGAAATCTGGAGGACCGAAAGGACTGAGTAGACGGTCCCGGGTCGGTACGTCTAGCAGGCGGAGCCCCCGAAGAGAGACACGTGGATTTCCCAGCAATAGCTTTGGAAATCCATGCGTCCAAATCACCTCCAAAAAGCCATTCACCTGTGAAGGGAAGAGATTCCACATTATGCCTGGAGTCAGCATCAGCAATCCACTGACGCAACCATATGTCTCTGCATGCAGACACAGCCGTGGTCCTAGCATTAATATTGCCAATCTCTAAGGGAGTAAGAGGACTCTTGCCGTGTCCTGAATGTGTTTTAGTAAAGTCACAGTAGTAACTAAGGTCATATCACCCGAGAGACCTTCCTGAAATTGAGTAGCCCAGGAATGAATTGCATGCGTCATCCAGCAACCTGCAATGACCGATCTTTGAACTACACCTGCAGCAGTGTAGATAGATTTCAGAGTGGTCTCAATTTTCCTGCCGGGTCCTTTACAGTAAAGGAGCCCGAAGCAGGAAGTACCGCCTTTTTAGAAAGGCGAGACACAGACGTCTACTGCTGGAGATTCTTCCCAGAATTTCCTGCCTTCAGGGGCAAAGGGGAAGGTATGCAAAAACCACTTGGACGTCTGATATTTTTTATCTGGATTTCTCCAGGATATTTTAAATAAATCATCCAATTCCTTGGAGTCAGGAAATGTGACTGTCATTTTGTCTTGTGGGAGGAAGAATGACTGCAAATTATTAGCATTCTCCAGGAGGAGCATTAACACATCCCAAATAGCCAATATGAGGGGTTCAATACCCTGTGTAGGTGTGGCGTCCCACTTATGGGATCCACATCATCCTGTATATCATCATCAGTATCTGACAGTAGTGCAGGTAAAGCACGTCTTTGTGCACCTGCAGTAGACAGGGAGGGGGGGGGGGGGGGGGGGGGGGGGAGTTGATGGTTAGCAGCTAGATTTGCCACTGCTTGTTGCCGTTCCTGACTTTATTGGCATTTGCAGCGAGCTAAGAGGACATATCAAATATCATAGTTTTAATACCCCCCAGCCAGGAGGGCTCTTGACTCTCCCCCACATAGTTATCAGCATTTTGTGATGACTGACTACACTGCTCACATGATATGGAGCCAGATGAGATAGGGGAGAATCTACATACACTACATAACTTCTGTTTTACCATTGTGAAGAAAAACAGGTACAATACACATACAACACAGCCTGAAAAACAATACAAGCCTGCCCTATTGCATGTGAGAGTAGATACAGGAGAGAGGACACTAGCGCACCCAGTGAGGCTGTCAGCATTTTACACACACACATATATATATATATATATATATATATATATATATATATATATATATATATATATATATATATAAAAAATCAACAGTGAGACTGTTTTATGAAAATTCCCTCAGAGGAATGATATTTGTGCACAATATAGCAGTTCACCCCCTCTACCAGTGATCCAGTGTGTGACGGTTATGGAGGAGCTGTATGAGGAAGCAGAGTAACTGACAAACTCACTTTGCAAATGAGTTTACATATACACTACACTGGCACATGAATGAACATGTTATTCCTTTGAGACACATTCATATACTTTTGTAGGCAATCAACCGAGCCATACTAAATGTGGCTACTCACAAACTCTTAAAGTTACAGCTAGGAAATGGCCTTTCTAATTAGTCCTGCTTCCCTGAAGCTATATTCCGATAGGGGGATTTTCCGTTCTAACTGATGTTGGCGCAATGCATTTGCTGTGCAGTCAGAATACCACGCGAGCAGATAATCACAGCAACATTGCCCACATCCCCTTGCACCCCCATAGCTGTGAGCAGGAAAATTATGTTTGTCTACCATATGAAATGTTGATGTGCATCACACAATGTGAGATATTAAAGACTGAACTGTATAATATGTTATTGCATGTGTTCCAGAGAGCAGTTAGCTAATTTATTGAAGAATATGGCTGTGTTTTTGGTTTCAAGCAACATTCGATAAGGGACAATACTGAACGTAATAAATGTAGCCATATCTGCCTGTATCAGTATGAAATGTGTGACATAAGCCACAGTGCAACAATACTCTGTTCACTTCTGTAATTTTAATACTTGCAAATAAACAGTAAAGACTAAGTGGCTCTTACAGAGATCTGATTGCTAGCCAGGTGAATGGCTAAAAAGAAACACAAGGACCTCAACCTTGGTGGTCTAGACTACCACAAATCTGACAAATTTCTTCAAAGAATGTTGCTAATTAAACATACTGGATTATTAAACATACTGGAATGCAAAACAAACCGCATTATAAATGATACCCACTGGTTTGTGTGTGCAGAACAGTACTGCAAATATGTCCATTTGGCAGTCTAAAGGCTCCCATCTACTAGTCCAACTTGTTGCATTTGATTTCTCTTGAACTCTCCCAGCAGCTTCCCGGGAATCGGATCGGAACCTGGGCTTAACTTTCGCTATATTCACTTTAGATATATCTGATGCGATCTATCGTGTGCCAGCTCGCATCAGATATATCTGATGCACACATGCTACATGCAATTGATCTGATGCTGCTGCCGCATCCTGTGGTGGGTGGGAGTGGCCAGGGAGATGCCAGTCAAGTGGCGCTTCAGATGAATCTGATGTGAAACATCTGAAGTAAAAAAAAAAAAAAAAGAAACTCCGATGTGCACCTAAATTTCTTCAGATTCAGATAAATCCTTAGTACTGCACCAAGGATCTACAGCACAGACATATATGACACGGGACTGTGCATCGGATCGGAGGAGCCATCCGATGTGACACTTCATCAGATCGGTCAGATGTGTCAAAATCTGATGAAAACTGCTCAAATCTGACTAATGGATGGGGGCCTTTAGCTTTCACTATGACCTAGTTACCACAAGGGGTTGCGTACAATATCCTGGCAGTCAGAATCCAGATGGATCGTGGAACCTTCACCTTACACCGCCCCTCCCGCAGCCTAAAGCTACCTCTACCCCCCTAGTGCCTAACCCTAACCCAGTACTTACCTTCGGGATCCCACTGTGGGTATTCTGACTGCTACGGTCTTGATTGCATCCCACAAGAACAAAACCACAATTTTACATTTTAAAAATAAGATTTTACTCACCGGTAAATCTATTTCTCGTAGTCCGTAGTGGATGCTGGGGACTCCGTAAGGACCATGGGGAATAGACGGCTCCGCAGGAGACTGGGCACATCTAAAGAAAGATTTAGGTCTATCTGGTGTGCACTGGCTCCTCCCCCTATGACCCTCCTCCAAGCCTCGGTTAGGAACTGTGCCCGGAAGAGCTGACACAATAAGGAAGGATTTTTGAATCCCGGGTAAGACTCATACCAGCCACACCAATCACACCATATAACACGTGATAGGAACCCCGGTTAACAGTATGATAACAATTGGAGCCTCTGAAGAGATGGCTCACAACAAAACCCGATTTTTGTAACAATAACTATGTACAAGTATTGCAGACAATCCGCACTTGGGATAGGCGCCCAGCATCCACTACGGACTACGAGAAATAGATTTACCGGTGAGTAAAATCTTATTTTCTCTGACGTCCTAGTGGATGCTGGGGACTCCGTAAGGACCATGGGGATTATACCAAAGCTCCCAAACGGGCGGGAGAGTGCGGATGACTCTGCAGCACCGAATGAGAGAACTCCAGGTCCTCCTCAGCCAGGGAATCAAATTTGTAGAATTTAGCAAACGTGTTTGCCCCTGACCAAGTAGCTGCTCGGCAAAGTTGTAAAGCCGAGACCCCTCGGGCAGCCGCCCAAGATGAGCCCACCTTCCTTGTGGAATGGGCTTTTATTGATTTAGGCTGCGGTAATCCTACCGCAGAATGCGCCAGCTGAATAGAGCTACAAATCCAGCGCGCAATAGACTGCTTAGAAGCAGGAGCACCCAGCTTGTTGGGTGCATACAGGATAAACAGCGAGTCAATTTTTCTGACTCCAGCCGTCCTGGAAACATAAATTTTCAGGGCCCTGACTACGTCCAGCAACTTGGAATCCTCCAAGTCCCTAGTAGCCGCAGGCACCACAATAGGTTGGTTCAAGTGAAAAGCTGAGACCACCTTCGGGAGAAACGGAGGACGAGTCCTCAATTCTGCCCTATCCACCTGGAAAATCAGATAAGGGCTTTTTCAAGACAAAGCCGCCAATTCTGAAACCCGCCTGGCCGAAGCCAGGGCCAACAGTACGACCACTTTCCACGTGAGATATCTCAATTCCACAGTCTTAAGTGGTTCGAACCAATGTGATTTCAGGAATGCCAAAACCACATTGAGATCCCAAGGTGCCACTGGGGGCACAAAAGGAGGCTGAATATGCAGAACTCCTTTGACAAAAGTCTGAACTTCAGGCAGTGAAGCCAGTTCTTTTCTGGAAGAAAATCGACAGAGCCGAAATCTGGACCTTGATGGACCCCAATTTGAGGCCCAACGTCACCCCTGCTTGCAGGAAGTGTAGGAATCGACCCAGTTGAAATTCCTCCTTCGGGGCCTTCATGGCCTCACACCAAGCAACATATTTCCGCCAAATGCGGTAATAATGTCTTGCGGTGACATCCTTCCTCCGGAATACCCTTTTCCTTTAGGATCCGGTGTTCAACCGCCATGCCGTCAAACGCAGCCGCGGTAAGTCTTGGAACAGACAGGGTCCCTACTGCAGCAGGTCTTGTCTGAGCGGCAGAGGCCAAGGGTCCTCTGCCAGCATCTCTTGAAGTTCCGGGTACCAAGCTCTTCTTGGCCAATCCGGAACCACGAGTATGGTTTTCACTCCTCGCATTCTTATTATTCTCAGTACCTTGGGTATGAGAGGTAGAGGAGGAAACACATAAACCGACTGGTACACCCACGGTGTCACTAGAGCGTCCTCAGCGATCGCCGGAGGGTCCCTTGACCTGGCGCAATATCTCTTCAACTTTTTGTTGAGGCGGGACGCCATCATGTCCACCCGTGGTCATTCCCAACGGTTTACCCGCATTTGGAAAACTTCTGGAAGAAGTCCCCATTCTCCCGGGTGTAGGTCGCCCATCGGAGAATCCTTGTGGCTTCTGCCATCGCCATCCTGCTTCTTGTGCCGCCCTGTCTGTTTACATGGGCGACCGCCGTGATATTGTCTGATTGGATCAGTACCGGCTGGTTCTGAAGCAGGGGCCTTGCTTGGCATAGGGCATTGTAAATGGCCCTTAACTCCAGAATATTTATGTGAAACGAAACCTCCTTGGAAATTTCTTCCCTGTGTGACTGCACCCCAGCCCCGAAGGCTGGCCTCCGTGGTCACCAGGACCCAGTCCTGTATTCCGAATCTGCGGCCCTCTAGTAGATGAGCCCTCTGCAGCCACCACAGCAGCGACAACCTGTTACTTGCCGACAGGGTTATCCGCTGTTGTATCTGTAGATGGGACCCGGACCATTTGTCCCACAGGTCCCACTGGAACGTCCTTATGTGGAACCTTCCGAATGGAATTATGCTTCGTACGAAGCTACCATTTTTTTTTTTTAAGGACTCGTGTGCTTCCACTGGAAGAAACACTCTTTTCTGGTCTGTGTCCAGAATAATATCCAGGAACAGAAGACGTGTCGTCGGGACCAGCTGTGACTTTGGAATATTGATAATCCAGTCGTGCTGTTGTAGCACTTCCCGAGAGAGTGCTACCCCCACTACCAACTGTTCTTTGGACCTCGCCTTTATCAGGAGATCGTCCAAGTACGGGATAATAAAAACTTCCTTCTTGCGAAGGAGTATCATCATTTCGGCCATTACCTTGGTAAAGACCTTCCGTGCCGTGGACAACTCCAACGGCAGCGTCTGGAACTGATAGCGACAGTCCTGTACCACACATCTGAGGTACTCCTGGTGAGGAGGGTAAATGGGGACATGCAGGTACGCATCCTTGATGTCCAGGGAGACCCTGTAATCCCCCTCGTCAAGGCTCGTAATAACCGCCCTGAGCGATTCCATCTTGAACTTGAATCTTCTGATATAAAAGTTCAAGTATTTTAATTTTAAGATAGGTCTCACCGAACCGTTCTGTTTCGGTACCACAACCATTGTGGAATAGTAACCCCTTCCTTGCTGAAGGAGGGGCACCTTGACAATCACTTGTTGTGATTATAGTGTTGAATAGCCACCAACACCGCCTCCCTGGTAGAGGGAGGTGCCGGTAAGGCAGATTTTAGGAAACGGCGGGGGGAAGAACGTCTCGAACTCCAGCCTGTACCCCTGAGATACTACTTGAAGGACCCAGGGATCCATGTGAGAGAGCACACTGGGCGCTGAAATTTTTGAGACGGGCCCCCACCGTACCCGGGTCCGCCTGAGCAGCCCCAGCGTCATGCTGTGGACTTACCGGACGCAGGGAGGACTTCTGCTCTTGGGAACTAGCTGTGTGCTGCAGCTTTTTCCTCTACCTTTGCCTCTCGGCAGAAAGGATGAGCCTCTAGCCCTCTTGCTTTTCTGGGGCCGAAAGGACTGTACTTGATGATACGGTGCTTTCTTTTGTTGTGGGGTAGCCTGTGGTAAAAAAGAGTCGATTTCCCAGCAGTAGCTGTGGAAACGAGGTCTGAAAGACCATCCCCAAACAGTTTTACCCCCTTATAGGGCAAAACTTCCATGTGCCGATTCGAGTCGGCATCGCCTGACCATTGCCGAGTCCATAACCCCCGTCTGGCGGCAATGGACCTAGCGGTTATTTTTGATGCCAGCCGGCAAATATTCCTCTGTGCATCACGCATGTATAAGACCACGTCTTCTATATGCTCAATTGTCAGCAAAATATTGTCCCTATCCATAGTAATTTTTCCGACAGGGAATCTGACCACGCAGCGGGAGCACTGCACATCCATGCCGAAGCAATGGCTGGTCGCAATATAATGCTCGAGTGTGTGACTATATCTTTCAGGGTAACCCCCTGCTTTTTATCAGCAGGTTCCTTCAGGGCGGCCGTATCCGGAGACGGTAGTGCCACCTTTTCTGATAAGCGTGTAAGCGCTGTATCTACCCTATGGGGTGTTTCCCAACGTGACCTATCCTCTGGCGGGAAAGGGTACGCTGCCAATTACCGTTTAGAAATTATCAATTTCTTACCGGGGGAAGACCACGCTTCCTCACACACCTCATTTTATTTTCTCAGATGCAGGAAAAACTACTGGTAGTTTTCTCTCACCAAACATAATACCCTTTAATGTGGTACCTGGGGTATTATCATAAATGTGTAATACATTTTTCATTGCCTCAATCATGTAACGGGTGGACCTATTTGGAGGGTACACTAGTCTCATAGTCGTCGACACTGGAGTCGGTATCCGTGTCGACATCTGTTTCTGCCATCTGAGGTAGCGGGCGTTTTTAGAGCCCCCCATGACATTTGAGACGCTGGAACAGGCACAAGCTGAGTAGCCGGCTGTTCTGTGTCGTCGACCTTTTGTGTAAGGAGTTGACACTTTCACGTAATCCTTCCATAAGTCCAACCACACCGATGTCGATCCCGCAAGGGGTGACATCACATTTACAGGCATTCGCTCCGCCTCCACATTATTATCCTCCTCATACATGTCGACACAGCCGTACCGACACACAGCACACACACAGGGAATGCTCTGACAGAGGACAGGACCCCACAAAGCCCTTTGGGGAGACAGAGGGAGAGTATGCCAGCCCACACCAGGGCGCTATATATCACAGGGATATCACATATACGAGTGTTTTCCCTTATAGCTGCCTATATATATTGTATACTGCGCCTAAATTGTGCCCCCCCTCTCTTTTTAACTCTTTCTGTAGTGTATTGACTGCAGGGGAGAGCCAGGGAGCTTCCCTCCAACGGAGCTGTGAGGGAAAAATGGCGCCAATGTGCTGAAGGAGATAGCTCCGCCCCTTTTTAGCGGACTTTCTCCCGCATTTTTATTGATTCTGGCAGGGGTTAAAAAGCACCTATATAGCCTCTGGGGCTATATATGGTGCCAGTTTGCCAGCCAAGGTGTCAGTATTGCTGCTCAGGGCGCCCCCCCCAAGCGCCCTGCACCCATCAGTGACCGAAGTGTGTGGTGTGCATGAGGAGCAATGGCGCACAGCTGCAGTGCTGTGCGCTACCTTGGAGAAGACAGAAGTCTTCAGCCGCCGATTTTCCGGATCACCTTCTTGCTTCTGGCTCTGTAAGGGGGACGGCGGCGCGGCTCCGGGAACGGACGACGAGGTCGGGTCCTGTGTTCGATCCCTCTGGAGCTAATGGTGTCCAGTAGCCTAAGAAGCCCAAGCTACCACCACTTAGGTAGGTTCGCTTCTTCTCCCCTTAGTCCCTCGATGCAGTGAGCCTGTTGCCAGCAGGTCTCACTGAAAATAAAAAACCTAACAAACACTTTCTTCCTAGGAGCTCAGGAGAGCCCCTAGTGTGCATCCAGCTCAGCCGGGCACAGAAATCTATCTGGGGCTTGGAGGAGGGTCATAGGGGGAGGAGCCAGTGCACACCAGATAGACCTAAATCTTTCTTTAGATGTGCCCAGTCTCCTGCGGAGCAGTCTATTCCCCATGGTCCTTACGGAGTCCCCAGCATCCACTAGGACGTCAGAGAAATAGGATTTTAACTTCCGATTTAAAAATATGCGCATCCCCCACCAATATAAAAACGTAACCACCATGGTACTGACGGCTTAGTACAAAAGTGAGAAGGAAGGACTATCAGACTGTGTGGGCTGAATATTAGTGCCTCCTGTAGTACTATTTTACATTCCCCCTAAAAAATAATTCAGACTGGGTTCTACACACAATATATTTAAAACCAAAGAAACCCCAAATTGCAGATTTGGCTTCCTAGATGTACAGTAGCTGTAATACTAAAATGCAGTAAATGTGTTTGTTTGTTTGTTTTTTTAGCTGTTCCCAAATTTAAGGAACACTTTCAACTTCTGTCATCTGCTGCTTGCACAGTCGCTGAGGGCAAAATAAACTTTACTGCACACAATAGCAAAAAAGATTTATATAAAATTCATGAAGCTTTTATGGGTAATTTCTTGCGATTCCAGACAGTAACACAGTGCTTCCTCCGTTACATTAAAAATAAAAAATACTATACGATGCATGGTCCCAATATTTTAACAAGGTCTTTTTGGCAAAAAATAAAATAGAAAAAAATTAAACATAATAAAAAATAAAAATATAAGAGTGGCATTGGTCCATCCATATATCCCCCTCCCTCTGCACCCAGAGAAATGAGATCAGAATCAGAAATTTAAAATAAAAAATAAAAAGTTATACTGATCTTGGAAACAGAAAAATATTGTCATGTAACACTTGAAAGGTGAGGGTAAAATTCTTGGCTTTTTAATTAAGAAGTCTGTCTTTTAACCATAGGCTTCATTTAAATCCTGTCTCCCTTTGGATTGAGGTCCACATGAAGGGGTTAGGTATCAACATGTCACACTTCAGAAGTTAAAGTTACTGGCAGCTAACTAAACTCCCAAAATGATACAAAAGGGTCTTGAATGGAGGCACCAGGTGGAAGGGGTAGGTGGAATGTCTCTGTGTTTAATTGGGAATGGTGGTTACAGTCTGTGCTGGAATGCTGATCAATGCTCGGGCCCGGAGGATAGTGAGGGGTGGAATGTGATCTGGCAGTGGGCACCTCCAGCTTGGATACGAATTTGCTTTGCTCAGTCTTCAGACTCATCATTGTTGGTGAGATTGGCGAGTAGTTCTTCTAGTTTGGAGATTCTGTCACCCTGGGTTCGGATGAGGTCTTTCATTGAACGCAGTTCCTTCATCACCTCGTCCAGCTTGCAGTCACTGGCCTGCAAACAGCCAATAAAGAGAAGTTAAGATTAGAAACACTACTCAACATTCTGCAGAGTAAACTCTTAGGAGTAAAAACAAAGACCACAAGAGGTCACCATAGTTGCTGAAAATAAGAATTTACTTACCGATAATTCTATTTCTCGGAGTCCGTAGTGGATGCTGGGGTTCCTGAAAGGACCATGGGGAATAGCGGCTCCGCAGGAGACAGGGCACAAAAGTAAAGCTTTTACAGGTCAGGTGGTGTGTACTGGCTCCTCCCCCTATGACCCTCCTCCAGACTCCAGTTAGGTACTGTGCCCGGACGAGCGTACACAATAAGGGAGGATTTTGAATCCCGGGTAAGACTCATACCAGCCACACCAATCACACCGTACAACTTGTGATCTAAACCCAGTTAACAGTATGATAACAGAGGAGCCTCTGAAAGATGGCTTCCTAAACAATAACCCGAATTAGTTAACAATAACTATGTACAAGTATTGCAGATAATCCGCACTTGGGATGGGCGCCCAGCATCCACTACGGACTCCGAGAAATAGAATTATCGGTAAGTAAATTCTTATTTTCTCTATCGTCCTAAGTGGATGCTGGGGTTCCTGAAAGGACCATGGGGATTATACCAAAGCTCCCAAACGGGCGGGAGAGTGCGGATGACTCTGCAGCACCGAATGAGAGAACTCCAGGTCCTCCTTTGCCAGGGTATCAAATTTGTAAAAATTTACAAACGTGTTCTCCCCTGACCACGTAGCTGCTCGGCAGAGTTGTAATGCCGAGACCCCTCGGGCAGGCGCCCAAGATGAGCCCACCTTCCTTGCGGAATGGGCCTTAACAGATTTAGGCTGTGGCAGGCCTGCCACAGAATGTACAAGTTGAATTTTGTTACAAATCCAACGAGCAATCGACTGCTTAGAAGCAGGTGCACCCAACTTGTTGGGTGCATACAGTATAAACAGCGAGTCAGATTTTCTGACTCCAGCCGTCCTTTAAATGTATATTTTTAAGGCTCTGACAACGTCCAACAACTTGGAGTCCTTCAAGTCGTCTGTAGCCGCAGGCACTACAATAGGCTGGTTCAGGTGAAACGCTGATACCACCTTAGGGAGAAAATGCGGACGCGTCCGCCGCTCTGCCCTATGTCGAATGGAAAATTAAATAAGGGCTTTTATAAAACAAAGCCGCCAGTTCAGATACTCTCCCGGCCGAAGCCAGGGCCAGTAACATAGTCACTTTCCATGTGAGATATTTCAAATCCACATTCTTTAGTGGTTCAAACCAATTGGATTTGAGGAAATCTAAAACTACATTTAGATCCCACGGTGCCACCTTAGGCACCACAGGAGGCTGTATATGCAGTACTCCTTTGATAAAAATCTGGACCTCAGGGACTGAGGCCAATTCTTTTTGGAAGAATATTGATAGGGCCGAAATTTGAACCTTAATAGATCCCAATTTGAGACCCATAGACAATCCTGATTGCAGGAAATGTAGGAAAACGACCCAGTTGAAATTCCTCCATCGGAGCACTCCGCTGCTCGCACCACGCAACATATTTTCGCCAAATACGGCGATAATGCTTCGCGGTGACTTCCTTCCTTGCCTTTATCAAGGTAGGAATGACTTCTTCCGGAATGCCTTTTCCTTTTAGGATCTGGCATTCAAACGCCATGCCGTCAAACGCAGCCGCGGTAAGTCTTGAAAAAGACAAGGACCCTGCTGAAGCAGGTCCCTTCTCAGAAGTAGAGGCCACGGATCGTCCGTGACCATCTCTTGAAGTTCCGGGTACCAAGTCCTTCTTGGCCAATCCGGAGCCACTAGTCTTACTCCTCTTTGCCGTATAATCCTCAATACCTTTGGTATGAGAGGCAGAGGAGGAAACACATATACCGACTGGTACACCCAAGGTGTTACCAGCGCGTCCACAGCTATTGCCTGCGGATCTCTTGACCTGGCGCAATATCTGTCCAGTGTTTTGTTGAGGCGAGACGCCATCATGTCCACCATTGGTTTTACCCAACGGTTTAATAGCATGTGGAAAACTTCTGGATGAAGTCCCCACTCTCCCGGGTGAAGGTCGTGTCTGCTGAGGAAGTCTGCTTCCCAGTTGTCCACGCCCGGGATGAATACTGCTGACAGTGCTATCACGTGATTCTCCGCCCAGCGAAGGATCCTGGCAGCTTCTGCCATTGCCCTCCTGCTTCTTGTGCCGCCCTGTCTGTTTACATGGGCGACTGCCGTGATGTTGTCCGACTGGATCAACACCGGTCTTCCTTGAAGCAGAGGTTCCGCCTGGCTTAGAGCATTGTAGATTGCTCTTAGTTCCAGAATGCTTATGTGAAGAGACTTTTTCAGGCTCGACCACACTCCCTGGAAATTTCTTCCCTGTGTGACTGCTCCCCAGCCTCTCAGGCTGGCATCCGTGGTCACCAGGATCCAATCCTGCATGCCGAATCTGCGGCCCTCCAATAGATGAGCCTCCTGCAACCACCACAGAAGGGATACCCTTGTCCTCGGCGACAGGGTTATCCGCAGGTGCATCTGAAGATGCGACCCTGACCATTTGTCCAACAGATCCCTTTGCATGGAATCTGCCGAAAGGGATTGCTTCGTAAGAAGCTACCATTTTTTCCCAGGACTCTTGTGCATTGATGTACAGACACCTTTCCTGGTTTTAGGAGGTTCCTGACCAGGTCAGATAACTCCTTGGCTTTTTCTTCGGGAAGAAAAACCTTTTTCTGAACTGTGTCCAGAATCATCCCCAGGAACAGCAGACGAGTTGTCGGCATTAATTGGGATTTTGGAATATTCAGAATCCATCCGTGCTGCTTTAGCACCTCTTGAGATAGTGCTAAACCCATCTCTAGCTGTTCTCTGGACCTTGCCCTTATTAGGAGATCGTCCAAGTATGGGATAATTAATACGCCTTTTCTTCGAAGAAGAAATATTATCTCGGCCATTACCTTTGTAAAGACCCGAGGTGCCGTGGACAAACCAAACGGCAGCGTCTGAAACTGATAGTGACAGTTTTGTACAACGAACCTGAGGTACCCCTGGTGTGAGGGGTAATTGGAACGTGGAGATACGCATCCTTGATGTCCAAGGATACCATAAAGTCCCCTTCTTCCAGGTTCGCTATCACTGCTCTGAGTGACTCCATCTTGAACTTGAACTTCTTTATGTACAGGTTCAAGGACTTCAGATTTAGAATAGGCCTTACCGAGCCATCCGGCTTCGGTACCACAAAAAGAGTGGAATAATACCCCTTCCCTTGTTGTAGAAGAGGTACCTTGACTATCACCTGCTGAGAATACAGCTTGTGAATGGCTTCCAAAACCGTCTCCCTTTCTGAGGGGGACGTTGGTAAAGCAGACTTCAGGAAACGGCGAGGTGGCTCTGTCTCTAATTTCAACCTGTACCCCTGAGATATTATCTGCAGGATCCAGGGATTTACCTGCGAGTGAGCCCACTGCGCGCTGTAATTCTTGAGACGACCGCCTACCGCCCCCGAGTCCGCTTGCGAAGCCCCAGCGTCATGCTGAGGCTTTTGTAGAAGCCGGGGAGGGCTTCTGTTCCTGGGAAGGAGCTGCCTGTTGCTGTCTCTTCCCTCGTCCTCTGCCTCGTGGCAGATATGAATAGCCCTTTGCTCTCTTATTTTTAAAGGAACGAAAGGGCTGCGGTTGAAAGGTCGGTGCCTTTTTCTGTTGGGGAGTGACTTGAGGTAGAAAGGTGGATTTCCCGGCCGTAGCCGTGGCCACCAAATCCGATAGACCGACCCCAAATAACTCCTCTACGCATCGCCTGTCCACTGTCGTGTCCATAAAGCTCTTCTGGCCGAAATGGACATAGCACTTACCCGTGATGCCAGTGTGCAGATATCTCCCTGTGCATCACGCATATAAAGAAATGCATCCTTTATTTGTTCTAACGACAGTAAAATATTGTCCCTGTCCAGGGTATCAATATTTTCGATCAGGGACTCTGACCAAACTACCCCAGCACTGCACATCCAGGCAGTCGCAATAGCTGGTCGTAGTATAACACCTGCATGTGTGTATATACCTTTTTGGATATTTTCCATCCTCCTATCTGATGGATCTTTAAGTGCGGCCGTCTCAGGAGAGGGTAACGCCACTTGTTTTGATAAGCGTGTTAGCGCTTTGTCCACCCTAGGAGGTGTTTCCCAGCGCTCCCTAACCTCTGGCGGGAAAGGGTATAAAGCCAATAACTTCTTTGAAATTAGCAGTTTTTTATCGGGGCACCCCACGCTTCATCACACACGTCATTTAATTCTTCTGATTCGGTAAAAACTACTGGTAGTTTTTTCACACCCCACATAATACCCTGTTTAGTGGTACCTGTAGTATCAGCTAAATGTAACATCTCCTTTATTGCCAAAATCATATAACGTGTGGCCCTACTGGAAAATACGGTTGATTCGTCACCTTCACCACCGGAATCAGTGCCTGTGTCTGGGTCTGTGTCGACCGACTGAGGCAAGGGGCGTTTTACAGCCCCTGACGGTGTTTGAGGCGCCTGGACAGGCACTAATTGAGTGTCCGGCCGCCTCATGTCGGCAAACGACTGCTTAAGCGAGTTGACGCTATCCCGTAATTCCACAAATAAAGGCATCCATTCTGGTGTCGACCCCCTAGGAGGTGACATCCTCATATTTGGCAATTGCTCCGCCTCCACACCAATAACGTCCTCATACATGTCGACACACACGTACCGACACACAGCAGACACACAGGGAATGCTCTATACGAAGACAGGACCCACTAGCCCTTTGGGGAGACAGAGGGAGAGTCAGCCAGCACACACCAAAAAGCGCTATATATGACAGGGATAGCCTTATGATTAAGTGCTCCCTTATAGCTGCTTTTATATTAATATATATTGCCATTTATTTTGCCCCCCCTCTCTGTTATACCCTGTTTCTGTAGTGCAGTGCAGGGGAGAGACCTGGGAGCCTTCCTGACCAGCGGAGCTGTGACAGAAAATGGCGCCGTGTGCTGAGGAGATAGGCCCCGCCCCTTTTTCGGCGGGCTCGTCTCCCGCTATTTAGTACATTTAGGCAGGGGTAAATATCTCCATATAGCCTCTGGGGCTATATGTGAGGTATTTTTAGCCTTTTTAAAGGTTTTCATTTGCCTCCCAGGGCGCCCCCCCCCCCAGCGCCCTGCACCCTCAGTGACTGCCGTGTGAAGTGTGCTGAGAGGAAAATGGCGCACAGCTGCAGTGCTGTGCGCTACCTTAAGAAGACTGCAGGAGTCTTCAGCCGCCGATTCTGGACCTCTTCTTGCTTCAGCATCTGTGAGGGGGCCGGCGGCGTGGCTCCGGTGACCATCCAGGCTGTACCTGTGATCGTCCCTCTGGAGCTTCATGTCCAGTAGCCAAGAAGCCAATCCATCCTGCACGCAGGTGAGTTCACTTCTTCTCCCCTCTGTCCCTCGTTGCAGTGATCCTGTTGCCAGCAGGAATCACTGTAAAATAAAAAACCTAAGCTAAACTCTCTAAGCAGCTCTTTATGAGAGCCACCTAGAATTGCACCCTTCTCGGCCGGGCACAAAAATCTAACTGGGGTCTGGAGGAGGGTCATAGGGGGAGGAGCCAGTACACACCACCTGACCTGTAAAAGCTTTACTTTTGTGCCCTGTCTCCTGCGGAGCCGCTATTCCCCATGGTCCTTTCAGGAACCCCAGCATCCACTTAGGACGATAGAGAAATTATGTTTCAAAATCCCAGACACTAGTTGAACAAAACCTCCTGACTGCTTCACAATGCGTTGTAAATTCTATATATTTGAAATTAGTCCCAGTAAAACCATATTATGCTACCATGTCAAACCCTTTATTTACTCACAGGATTTGAAGCTTCGGATGGCTTTTTGGGGGTGCTGGCTTGATCAGACTTCTTTAGTGCAGCTGGTTTACTTCCCAAAATATTCTTCTTCACCACATTAAGGTCACGGTTCTTACTGGGCATGTACCCATGCTTCAATGATATCAAAATAGGGTCTGCATTTTTACCATCAAACCAGTCTTCAGCTTCAATAGGAGCATCTGGGCCAGCAGTATCTGGATACAGGTCATCTTGAAAGAGATCAGACTGAAAGACAAGATCATAAAATGAAAGAAAGAAAACTTAATCAGCAAGGACCTACTCTGTTTCAGAGCTTCTGCTTCAGAGGAGAGTCTGTGAAATCCAACCCAACTAAGAGAGACTTTTGCTAACTAAAGTTACTGATCAAGACCTACACCAAAGAATCACTCATAATTCAACAAGACATTAATACATCAAGGAATAAAACAATGAATTAAATAAAAGTGAAGCCTATAACCTCTGGAGATTAAGAACCAGTTCTTTTATCAAATTTTACCTATTCCCTAAGATTACAGCCATTAGTCTAGGACCTGGACATATTCTGCTAGATGAGGAAGGAATGTGTGGTATCATTTGTACGCAAAAAGATGTTTATATTTTAATTTCAAACATCCAATGCACTAAATAGGGAGCTTAGATTGTATTTAATTTGAATAAACTGTTTTATACAATAATCTTACACAGGACACATCCAGCCACAAATAAAAATTAAATCACAGCAAAAGACAAAGCAGAGGTCTTAATACCTAAATGGGCACATTACTGTTATTACGGAGAAGTCTCTTATGGTAACTGTACAAGCATGAGAGGGCAAATGCATTCACAAGAATTGTATTGTGTGGATAAGGTGTTACAACATGCAGTATCAGTCTGCTACAGAAGTTACTGAATCCTACAAGCAGGGCTGACATCCGAAATTGTGGGGGCCTGGGACCAACAATATAGACAATACCCCTCCCCCAAAGGGAAAAACATTGCACAAGAATAAAAACACACAATGGGGCCAACTCAATTGTGGCTCGTGCCACCTGCTGGCCGTCTATAGTAAAGTGCATCTATCGGAGCTATTTGTTTCTCCAATAGATGGCCATTAGCCGCCGCAGTCACATTTTTTGCATGCAGCCTCTGGCGAGAAATAAAATGTGTTAAATCCATAGTTTGAGTGCCCACTGAAGCGCTTTAGACAGGTTTAGCCACTTTGTGCAGCTAAACGCGGAGCGATAAGGCATCTTAACTGGCAACAGCCATCTGATCGGAGCAACAATTGAATAGCGCATAAAGATGCCCATTGCTAAAAACACCCAGCAGGGGGTGCAGAGAATAACCGAACTGGACCCCTGATTCAATGATAGCCCTCACAAACAAAAAAAAACAACCTGACACTGATTCATTTTAATTTATTTCTACTTTCTTGGCACCTGTGTGACTTTCTAAGAGCATGGTTCTCCTTTACTTACCTTTCTGGGCACAGTCATGATAATTGGCTCACATTTCCTCTCGTGCAGTTTGTAGAACCTCAGGGAAGAGAAAAGGATTGTAAATTATTGGTCCATGCTCATGAATTTCTTGCTTATTAAAAAAAAAAAAAAAGACACCAAAAATTGTCTGATATAGGGGCAGATGAATTAAGCCTGGAGAAGTGATAAAGCAGTGATAAAGTACAAGGCGACAACACACCAACCAATCAGCTCCAATATGTAAATGAACAGTTAGGAGTTGATTGGCTAATGCATTATCACCTTCCACTTATCACTGCTTTATCACTTCTCCAGGCTTAATACATCTGCCCCAGAGTCTTATTGAGAAAAAGCATGGGTATATCAGAAGTCACCAAAGCGTCACATGACCATATAAAGGGAAAAGTAATTAGGCTGCTAGTGTTCATTCTAGCACTCTGCACCTGTCACAACCCGTGCAGTTGCTCTTTTCTGCCTGGGGTGTTACTCTCTGCTCTGGTGCTTCTAGCACACTTTGGTCTGCATATTGCTGGACACCCCAGACAAGAAAGAGGAACTGCATGGTTTGTGATAGATGCAGGGTACCAAAAGGAACACTAGGCAGTTTCTATCTGGCATAATGCACTCACCAACAAAGATACAAGATATTAGAAATTACAGGCCAAAATCCATGGTAACCTCAAATATCCTTATGCTCTACAGTAAGGAGCACGCTATTCCATACATCCGTTTTCTTAATGAAAAAACTGATCACCTAACTATATACAGATATTTACAGGTGTTTAGGAGAGCAGTTGTAATATGTCTAATTAGTAAACTTTTTTTTTTTAATTCTCTTACAAAGAAAGGAAAAAGTTAATTACTTTATTGTATATCCTTGAACAAAGTGTAACCACGTTCTTTGTAAGACAAGCCTCTATACATTTGAGGCGGCAATAGATAGCTACTGAATATTAATGAGGCACCTAGCACCTGTGCAGTCACATGCTGACTATCATATAACAGTACTTATATAAACAAACATGCTGGTCATATAATACAGATTTAAAGGAAATCTGTAACAGCATGGCATAAGCAGGCCAAAATGCAAATCTTACGTCACTACAAGTAGGATCTGCACTATAACTGGGTGCACAAATTGGGCATATCACTCACTGTGTATGACAGATTAGCGGGTGCCCACGGTCACTAGCAATGTCGCCCCATCGGCACTTTTGCATGTTCGCGACCTAGTATACATAAATGAAGGATGGAGCAATATGTCGCCCCGTCCTTCATTGCTCGTTCTGGTGGGTACCCAGAATCCAATACGTTGGTCCGCCGGGTCGAAATATCTGTTGGGTCCACATTGCATACTGTGTATCCAGCTTAAGAGGAAGAATTTGAAGTGCTATCAAGTATCGGTTTTAGGCTATAGCATTCTGCAAATTCCCACAAAAAAAAAAAACTTTTCAGAACCGCAGCTAGAAAACAGTATTTTCTAAATTGGTATGTAATGTAATCACAGTGCGTTTTAGGGGTAGGTACACAAATGAAGCCATTTGCAAAGTCACTATAGAAGTACATAATTTACCCAGCATTGTACAGGTTAGCTTAATTATGGAAACCTTTCATAGAATGCTATGGTCCTGTAACATTGTTTACATCTTCTCAAAGTCAAAAGAAGCAGAAATGCACATTAATGGGTTTATCCAAAGGTGATCTGAGGGCACTTCCCCTTGGGACAGAGATTAGAGTTGTAAGTGCTCCAGCAGCAATGATCAGGCGCTCCCCTAATAAATAATTCCACACATTGATTCCTCACAGGAGACATCTAAACTCATCCATTACAGGCATTGCTGTTCACTCAACCCTTTTACTGCTGTAGGTTTTTGACACTCAAACATAGGTTTTAAGTTTAGAGACTGAGTAAAAAAAAAATTCTATCAACATGAAAACACTTGTTTTTGCTGAGTGAAGGATACACAAACTACACATCATACATATATACATATCTATATATACACACAAAAT
Source organism: Pseudophryne corroboree (assembly GCF_028390025.1). Classification (NCBI taxonomy): domain Eukaryota; kingdom Metazoa; phylum Chordata; class Amphibia; order Anura; family Myobatrachidae; genus Pseudophryne; species Pseudophryne corroboree. The sequence continues at coordinate 408,182,709 of NC_086444.1, read as the reverse complement.
ATCTATACACGTAAAATATCTATATACACACACACGTAAAATATCTATATACACACACACGTAAAATATCTATATACACAAAATATATATCTATACACACACAAAATATCTATATACACACAAAATATCTATATACACACAAAATATCTATATACACACACAAAATATCTATATACACACATAAAATATCTATATACACATAAAATATCTATATACACACACATACATACAATGTCTATATACACACATACAATGTCTATATACACACATACAATGTCTATATACACACATAAAATATCTATATACACAAAAATATCTATATACACAAAAAAAAATAATAATATATATATATATATATATATATATATATATATATATATATATATATATATATATATATATATATATATATATATATACCGTATTTTTCGGACCATAAGACGCACTTTTTCTCCCCAAAAATGTGGGGGGGGGGGGAAGTACATGCGTCTTATGGTCCGAATAGAGCAATAAAGACCTTATGGAGCGCTCTCAATGCGCTGGGTGGGAGCGCACTGGGTGGTAGAGGCAGCAGTTATCGGGAGCGGGTAGCGGCGGGTCCTGTCTGCTGCTGCTGCTTTGCCGTCATCTCAGAGCCCGTCATCTGAGAGCGCCGGCATCACGTGACTCCTCCGCTCCCTCCCCTCACCTCCTCCGATTCCTTCCTCAGAGTAGAGTGCTTTGGGCAGCGTAAACTGACAGGCTGTGAGAGGCAATAAAGTGAGTCCCCCCGCTCTCCCCCCCCTCACCTCTTCCTTTCTCAGAGCCTGTAAAGCTGATGTCTGTGTCTACAGTATAGATTGTAAGCTTGCAGCAGGGCCCTCTTACCTCCAAGTCTGTCTGTTGTTACCCAATTTGTTTTATCTCTGTTTACAAATGTAAAGCGCAAAGGAATTTGCTGCGCTATATAAGACAATGTAACAGAATCTATTTGGTTCAGAATATTTTTTTCCTTGTTTTCCTCCTCTAAAAACTAGGTGCGTCTTATGGTCAGGTGCGTCTTATGGTCCAAAAAATACGGTATGCTGCAAACAGCGCTAACCGCCATAAACCAATTGCTTAATACGAAAAATTAGATATTAATTTCTCAATATAAATGACATACATAAAGTGCATGCAAAAAATAAGAATTTACTCACCGGTAATTCTATTTCTCGTAGTCCGTAGTGGATGCTGGGAACTCCGTAAGGACCATGGGGAATAGCGGGCTCCGAAGGAGGCTGGGCACTCTAGAAAGATTTATGACTACCTGGTGTGCACTGGCTCCTCCCACTATGACCCTCCTCCAAGCCTCAGTTAGGACACTGTGCCCGGACGAGCTGACATAATAAGGAAGGATTTAGAATCCCGGGTAAGACTCTTACCAGCCACACCAATCACACCGTACAACTCGTGATACAATATCCAGTTTGACAGTATGAAAAACTGAGCCTCTCAACAGATGGCTCAACAATAACCCTTTAGTTAACAATAACTATTTTACTACAAGTATTGCAGACAATCCGCACTTGGGATGGGCGCCCAGCATCCACTACGGACTACGAGAAATAGAATTACCGGTGAGTAAATTCTTATTTTCTCTGACGTCCTAGTGGATGCTGGGAACTCCGTAAGGACCATGGGGATTATACCAAAGCTCCCAAACGGGCGGGAGAGTGCGGATGACTCTGTAGCACCGAATGAGAGAACTCCAGGTCCTCCTCAGCCAGGGTATCAAATTTGTAGAATTTTGCAAACGTGTTTGCCCCTGACCAAGTAGCTGCTCGGCAAAGTTGTAAAGCCGAGACCCCTCGGGCAGCCGCCCAAGATGAGCCCACCTTCCTTGTGGAATGGGCATTTACAGATTTTGGCTGTGGTATGCCTGCCACAGAATGTGCAAGCTGAATTGTACTACAAATCCAGCGAGCAATAGACTGCTTAGAAGCAGGAGCACCCAGCTTGTTGGGTGCATACAGGATAAACAGCGAGTCAGATTTTCTGACTCCAGCCGTCCTGGAAACATATTTTCAGGGCCCTGACAACGTCTAGCAACTTGGAGTCCTCCAATTCACTAGTAGCCGCCGGCACCACAATAGGCTGGTTCAGGTGAAATGCGGACACCACCTTAGGGAGAAATTGGGGACGAGTCCTCAACTCTGCCCTATCCATATGGAAAATCAGATAAGGGCTTTTACATGATAAAGCCGCCAATTCTGACACTCGCCTGGCTGAAGCCAAGGCTAATAACATGACCACTTTCCACGTGAGATATTTCAGATCCACGGTTTTTAGTGGCTCAAACCAATGTGATTTTAAGAAACTCAACATCACGTTGAGATCCCAAGGTGCCACAGGAGGCACAAAAGGGGGCTGAATATGCAGCACTCCTTTCACAAATGTCTGAACTTCAGGTACTGAAGCTAGTTCTTTTTGAAAGAAAATCGACAGAGCCGAGATCTGTACTTTAATGGAGCCTAGTTTTAGGCCCATATCCACTCCTGCTTGCAGGAAATGCAGAAATCGACCTAGTTGAAATTCCTCTGTTGGGGCCTTATTGGCCTCGCACCATGCAACATATTTCCGCCATATGCGGTGATAATGCGTTGCCGTAACATCTTTCCTGGCCTTAATAAGCGTAGGAATGACTTCTTCCGGAATACCCTTTTCCTTTAGGATCCGGTGTTCAACCGCCATGCCGTCAAACGCAGCCGCGGTAAGTCTTGGAACAGACAGGGCCCCTGCTGTAACAGGTCCTGTCTGAGCGGTAGAGGCCACGGTTCCTCTGAGAGCATCTCTTGAAGTTCCGGGTACCACGCTAGTCTTGGCCAATCCGGAACCACGAGAATTGTGTTTACTCCTCGCTTTCTTATTATTCTCAATACCTTTGGAATGAGAGGCAGAGGAGGGAACACATAAACCGACTGGTACACCCACGGTGTCACTAGAGCGTCCACAGCTATCGCCTGAGGGTCCCTTGACCTGGCGCAATATCTTTTTAACTTTTTGTTGAGACGGGATGCCATCATGTCCACCTGTGGTTTTTCCCAACGGTTTACCAGCATCTGGAAGACTTCTGGGTGAAGTCCCCACTCTCCCGGGTGGAGGTCGTGTCTGCTGAGGAAGTCTGCTTCCCAGTTGTCCACTCCCAGAATGAACACTGCTGACAGTGCTAGTACATGATTCTCCGCCCATCGGATAATTCTTGTGGCTTCTGCCATCGCCATCCTGCTTCTTGTGCCGCCCTGTCGATTTACATGGGCGACTGCCGTGATGTTGTCTGACTGGATCAGCACCGGCTGGTGTAGGAGCAGGGATCTTGCTTGACTTAGGGCATTGTAGATGGCCCTTAGTTCCAGAATATTTATGTGAAGGGAAGTCTCCTGACTCGACCATAGTCCTTGGAAGTTTCTTCCCTGTATGACTGCCCCCCCAGCCTCGAAGGCTGGCATCCGTGGTCACCAGGACCCAGTCCTGTATGCCGAACCTGCGGCCCTCTAGAAGATGGGCACTCTGTAGCCACCACAGTAAAGACACCCTGGTTCTTGGAGACAGGGTTATTAAGCGATGCATCTGAAGATGCGATCCGGACCACTGGTCCAACAGGTCCCACTGAAACCTGCCGAAGGGAATTGCTTCGTAAGAAGCCACCATCTTTCCCAGGACCCGTGTGCAGCGATGCACTGATACCTGTTTTGGTTTCAGGAGGTCTCTGACTAGAGATGACAACTCCCTGGCTTTCTCCTCCGGGAGAAACACTTTCTTCTGGACTGTATCCAGAATCATACCCAGGAACAGTAGCCGTGTCGTCGGAACCAGCTGTGACTTTGGGATATTCAGAATCCAGCCGTGCTGGTGCAGCACCTCCTGAGATAGTGCTACTCCCACCAACAACTGTTCCTTGGACCTCGCTTTTATTAGGAGATCGTCCAAGTACGGGATAATTAAAACTCCCTTTTTTCGAAGGAGTATCATCATTTCCGCCATAACCTTGGAAATACCCTCGGTGCCGTGGACAGGCCAAACGGCAGCGTCTGGAATTGGTAATGGCAATCCTGTACCACAAATCTGAGGTACTCCTGGTGAGGATGGTAAATGGGGACATGCAAGTAAGCATCCTTGATGTCCAGGGATACCATGTAATCCCCCTCGTCCAGGCTTGCAATAACCGCCCTGAGCGATTCCATCTTGAACTTGAATTTTTTTATGTACGTGTTCAAGGATTTTAAATTTAAAATGGGTCTCACCGAACCGTCCGGTTTCGGTACCACAAATAGTGTGGAATAATAACCCCGGCCTTGTTGAAGTAGGGGTACCTTGATTATCATCTGCTGGGAATACAGCTTTTGAATTGCCGCTAGCACCGCCTCCCTGTCTGAGGGAGCAATCGGCAAGGCAGATTTTAGGAACCGGTGGGGTGGGGACGCCTCGAATTCCAGTTTGTACCCCTGAGATACTATTTGCAGGATCCAGGGATCCACCTGTGAGCGAGCCCACTGATCGCTGAAATTCTTGAGGCGACCCCCCACCGTACCTGGCTCCGCCTGTGGAGCCCCACCGTCATGCGGCGGACTTGGAAGAAGAAGCGGGGGAGGACTTTTGCTCCTGGGAACCTGCTGTTTGTTGCAGCCTTTTTCCCCTACCTCTGCCTCTGGACAGAAAGGACCCGCCTTTTCCACGCCTGTTTTTCTGGGTCCGAAAGGACTGAACCTGATAAAACGGCGCCTTCTTAGGCTGTGAGGGGACATGGGGTAAAAATGCTGACTTCCCAGACTTTGCTGTGGAAACTAGGTCCGAGAGACCATCCCCAAATAATTCCTCACCCTTATATGGCAACACTTCCATATGCTTTTTAGAATCTGCATCTCCTGTCCACTGGCGAGTCCATAAGCCTCTCCTAGCAGAAATGGACAATGCACTTATTTTAGATGCCAGCCGGCAGATTTCCCTCTGTGCATCTCTCATATATAAGACTGAGTCTTTTATATGGTCTATGGTTAACAGGATCGTGTCTCTGTCTAATGTGTCAATATTTTCTGACAGTTTATCTGACCACGCAGCGGCAGCACTGCACATCCATGCGGACGCAATAGCTGGCCTAAGTATAATGCCTGAGTGTGTATATACAGACTTCAGGATCGCCTCCTGCTTTCTATCAGCAGGTTCCTTGAGGGCGGCCGTATCCGGAGACGGTAGTGCCACCTTTTTAGACAAACGTGTGAGCGTTTATCCACCCTGGGGGGTGTTTCCCAACGTGACCTATCCTCTGGCTGGAAAGGGAACGCCATTAGTACCTTCTTAGGAATTACCAATTTTTTATCAGGGAAAGCCCACGCTTCTTCACACACTTCATTTAATTCATCTGATGGGGGAAAAACTACGGGTAGTTTTTTCTCCCCAAACATAATACCCTTTTTAGTGGTACCTGTAGTTATATCAGAAATGTGAATCACCTCTTTCATTGCCTCAATCATGCAGTGAATGGCCTTAGTGGGCATCAGGTTAGACTCATCGTCGTCGACACTGGTGTCAGTATCAGTGTCGACATCTGGGTCTGCTTGCGGTAGCGGGCGTTGTAGAGCCCCTGACGACCCATGCGACGCCTGGGCAGGCACGAGCTGAGAAGACGGTTGTCCCACATTTGGCATGTCGTCAATTTTCTTATGTAAGGAGTCTATACGTGCACTCATTACTTTCCATAAGCTCATCCACTCAGGTGTCTGCCCCGCAGGGGGTGACATCCCTTCTAAAGGCATCTGCTCCGCCTCCACATCATTATCCTCATCAAACATGTCGACACAGCCGTACCGACACACCACACACAAGGAATGCTCCGAATGAGGACAGGACCCACAAAAGCCCTTTGGGGGGACAGAGTGAGAGTATGCCAGCACACACCAGAGCGCTATATAATGCAGGGACTGAGTTATGTCCCCTATAGCTGCTTTTTCTATATATTATATACTGCGCCTAAATTTAGTGCCCCCCCTCTCTGTTTTTACCCTGTTCTGTAGTGTAGACTGCAGGGGAGAGCCAGGGAGCTTCCTTCCAGCGGATCTGTGAAGGAGAAATGGCGCCAGTGTGCTGTGAGAGATAGCTCCGCCCCTTTTCCGCGGACTATTCTCCCGCTTTTTTCCATATTCTGGCAGGGGTATTTTCCACATATATAGCCTCTGGGACTATATATTGTGGAGTTTTTGCCAGCCAAGGTGTTATTATTGCTTCTCGGGGCGCCCCCCCCCAACGCCCTGCACCCTCAGTGACCGGAGTATGAAGTGTGTATGAGGAGCAATGGCGCACAGCTGCAGTGCTGTGCGCTACCTTGGTGAAGACTGATGTCTACTGCCGCCGTTTTTCCGGACCTCTTCTTGCTTCTGGCTCTGTAAGGGGGACGGCGGCGCGGCTCCGGGACCGAACACCAAGGACTGGGCCTGCGGTCGATCCCTCTGGAGCTAATGGTGTCCAGTAGCCTAAGAAGCCCAATCCGGCTGCAAGCAGGCGAGTTCGCTTCTTCTCCCCTTAGTCCCTCGCTGCAGTGAGCCTGTTGCCAGCAGGTCTCACTGAAAACAAAAAACCTAAATCTATACTTTCTTTCTAAGGGCTCAGGAGAGCCCCTAGTGTGCATCCAACCTCGGCCGGGCACAAAATCTAACTGAGGCTTGGAGGAGGGTCATAGTGGGGAGGAGCCAGTGCACACCAGGTAGTCATAAATCTTTCTAGAGTGCGCAGCCTCCTTCGGAGCCCGCTATTCCCCATGGGCCTTACGGAGTTCCCAGCATCCACTAGGACGTCAGAGAAATATAAAGTGCATACAAAAAGGTGAATTACAAAAACACTCCCAAAATTAGGTGTCGCGACCAGATTTCAGAGCAGAACAATTCCAAAACAGACCAGTTTTCAAAATGTTCTAGTGGTAAATCAATCGCGCCTTCAGTGTTAAACAAATGGATATAGTGATGTTATCCTCAGATAATCAAATGTGCGTACCGGAAATGGGGGGGGGGGGGGGGGGGGGAGATGGTCAATCGCCTTATACAGGGTATCTTTGTATCAGGAAACCTTGTACTCCTCCTCCTCTTTAGACTCGTCCCGGTATAGGTGTAGAGTTTATATGTGCAAATATGCAAAGAAGTGTTTCAATTATTGCTCTTTGAAAGTGATATAGTGCTAAATACATGCAATGTCACAAAGTGACTGTGCAACAAGAAAGTGCTGGAGTGCTTAAAATAAGAATTTACTTACCGATAATTCTATTTCTCGTAGTCCGTAGTGGATGCTGGGACTTCCGTAAGGACCATGGGGAATAGCGGCTCCGCAGGAGACTGGGCACAAAGTAAAAGCTTTAGGACTAGCTGGTGTGCACTGGCTCTTCCCCCTATGACCCTCCTCCAAGCCTCAGTTAGGATACTGTGCCCGGACGAGCGTACACAATAAGGAAGGATTTTGAATCCCGGGTAAGACTCATACCAGCCACACCAATCACACCGTACAACCTGTGATCTGAACCCAGTTAACAGTATGATAAAACTTAGGAGCCTCTAAAAAGATGGCTCACAACAATAAACAGCCCGATTTTTTGTAACCAATAACTATATACAAGTATTGCAGACAATCCGCACTTGGGATGGGCGCCCAGCATCCACTACGGACTACGAGAAATAGAATTATCGGTAAGTAAATTCTTATTTTCTCTGACGTCCTAGTGGATGCTGGGACTTCCGTAAGGACCATGGGGATTATACCAAAGCTCCCAAACGGGCGGGAGAGTGCGGATGACTCTGCAGCACCGAATGAGAGAACTCCAGGTCCTCCTCAGCCAGGGTATCGAATTTGTAAAATTTTGCAAACGTGTTTGCCCCTGACCAAGTAGCTGCTTGGCAAAGTTGTAAAGCCGAGACCCCTCGGGCAGCCGCCCAAGATGAGCCCACTTTCCTTGTGGAATGGGCTTTAACAGATTTTGGCTGTGGCAGTCCTGCCACAGAATGTGCAAGCTGAATTGTACTACAAATCCAACGAGCAATCGTCTGCTTAGAAGCAGGAGAACCCAGCTTGTTGGGTGCATACAGGATAAACAGCGAGTCAGATTTTCTGACTCCAGCCGTCCTGGAAACATATATTTTCAGGGCCCTGACTACGTCCAGTAACTTGGAGTCCTCCAAGTCCCTAGTAGCCGCAGGTACCACAATAGGTTGGTTCATGTGAAACGCTGAAACCACCTTAGGGAGAAATTGAGGACGAGTCCTCAATTCTGCCCTGTCTGAATGAAAAATTAGGTAAGGGCTTTTATATGATAAAGCCGCCAATTCTGAGACACGCCTGGCTGAAGCCAGGGCTAACAGCATTACCACTTTCCATGTGAGATATTTCAAGTCCACAGTGGTGAGTGGTTCAAACCAATGTGATTTTAGGAACCCTAAAACTACATTGGGATCCCAAGGTGCCACTGGTGGCACAAAAGGAGGCTGTATATGCAGTACCCCCTTGACAAACTTCTGAACTTCAGGCACTGAAGCCAGTTCTTTCTGGAAGAAGATCGACAGGGCCGAAATTTGAACCTTAATGGAACCTAATTTTAGGCCCATAGACAGTCCTGCTTGCAGGAAATGTAAGAAACGACCCAGTTGAAATTCCTCTGTGGGGGCCTTCTTGGCCTCACACCACGCAACATATTTTCGCCAAATGCGGTGATAATGTTTCGCGGTTACATCCTTCCTGGCTTTGATCAGGGTAGGGATGACTTCATCTGGAATGCCTTTTTCCATCAGGATCCGGCGTTCAACCGCCATGCCGTCAAACGCAGCCGCGGTAAGTCTTGGAACAGACAAGGTCCCTGCTGGAGCAGGTCCTTTCTTAGAGGTAGAGGCCACGGATCCTCCGTGAGCATCTCTTGCAGTTCCGGGTACCAAGTTATTCTTGGCCAATCCGGAGCCACGAGTATAGTTCTTACTCCTCTCTTTCTTATGATTCTCAGTACCTTTGGTATGAGAGGCAGAGGAGGGAACACATACACAGACTGGTACACCCACGGTGGTACCAGTCTGCGGAGGAAGTCTGCTTCCCAGTTGTCCACTCCCGGAATGAACACTGCTGACAGTGCTACCACATGATTTTCCGCCCAGCGGAGAATCCTTGCAGCTTCTGCCATTGCCCTCCTGCTTCTTGTGCCGCCCTGTCTGTTGACGTGGGCGACTGCCGTGATGTTGTCCGATTTGATCAATACCGACTGACCCTGAAGCAGAGGCCTTGCTTGACTTAGGGCATTGTAAATGGCCCTTAGTTCCAGGATATTTATGTGAAGAGACGTTTCCATGCTTGACCACAAGCCCTGGAAATTTCTTCCCTGTGTGACTGCTCCCCAGCCTCTCAGGCTGGCATCCGTGGTCACCAGCATCCAATCCTGAATGTCGAATCTGCGGCCCTCTAGAAGATGAGCCCTCTGTAACCACCACAGGAGAGACACCCTTGTCCTTGGAGATAGGGTAATCCGCTGATGCATCTGAAGATGCGATCCGGACCATTTGTCCAGCAGATCCCACTGAAACGTTCTTACATGGAATCTTCTGAATGGAATCGCTTCGTAAGAAGCCACCATTTTTCCCAGGACTCTCGTGCATTGATGCACTGACACCTGGCCTGGTTTTAGGAGGTTCCTGACTAGCTCGGATAACTCCCTGGCCTTCTCCTCCGGGAGAAACACCTTTTTCTGGACTGTGTCCAGAATCATCCCCAGGAACAGTAGACGTGTTGTTGGAATCAGCTGTGATTTTGGGATATTTAGAATCCACCCGTGCTGACGTAACACTACCTGAGACAGTGCTACTCCGAACTCTAACTGTTTCCCTGGACCTTGCCCTTATCAGGAGATCATCCAAGTAAGGGATAATTAAGACGCCTTTTCTTCGAAGAAGAATCATAATTTCGGCCATTACCTTGGTAAAGACCCGGGGTGCCGTGGACAATCCAAACGGCAGCGTCTGAAACTGATAGACAGTCTTGTACCACAAACCTGAGGTACCCTTGGTGAGAAGGGAAGATTGGGACATGGAGATAAGCATCTTTGATGTCCAGAGATACCATATAGTCCCCTTCTTCCAGATTCGCTATCACTGCTCTGAGTGATTCCATCTTGAACTTGAACCTTTTTATGTAAGTGTTCAAGGATTTTAGATTTAAAATTGGTCTCACCGAGCCGTCCGGCTTCGGTACCACAAACAGCGTGGAATAATACCCCTTTCTCTGTTGTAGGAGGGGTACCTTGATTATCACCTGCTGGGAATACAGCTTGTGAATAGCTTCCAATACTGCCTCCCTGTCGGAGGGAGACGTTGGTAGAGCAGACTTCAGGAATCTTCGAGGGGGAGACGTCTCGAATTCCAATTTGTACCCCTGTGATACTACCTGCAGGATCCAGGGGTCCACTTGCGAGTGAGCCCACTGCGCGTTGAAATTTTTGAGACGGGCCCCCACCGTGCCTGAGTCCGCTTGTAAAGCCCCAGCGTCATGCTGAAGACTTGGCAGAAGCGGGGGAGGGCTTCTGCTCCTGGGAAGAGGCTGCCTGGTGCAGTCTTTTTCCTCTTCCTCTGCCCCGGGGCAGAAATGAGTGGCCTTTTGCCCGCTTGTTCTTATGGGAACGAAAGGACTGAGTTTGAAAAGACGGTGTCTTTTTCTGCTGAGAGGTGACCTGGGGTAAAAAGGTGGACTTTCCAGCCGTTGCCGTGGCCACCAGGTCTGATAGACCGACCCCAAATAACTCCTCCCCTTTATACGGCAATACTTCCATATGTCGTTTGGAATCTGCATCACCTGACCACTGTCGCGTCCATAACGCCCTTCTGGCAGAAATGGACATCGCACTCACTCTTGATGCCAGGGTGCAAATATCCCTCTGTGCATCACGCATATATAGTAATGCATCCTTTAAATACTGTCCCTATCCAGGGTATCAATATTTTCAGTCAGGGAATCCGACCAAGCCACTCCAGCGCTGCACATCCAGGCTGAGGCGATTAATGGGCGCAGTATAACACCAGTATGTGTGTATATACCTTTTAGGATATTTTCCAGCCTTCTATCAGCTGGTTCCTTGAGGGCGGCCGTATCAGGAGACGGTAACGCCACTTGTTTTGATAAGCGTGTGAGCGCCTTATCTACCCTAGGGGGTGTTTCCCAACGTGCCCTAACCTCTGGCGGGAAAGGGTATATAGTGCCAAAAATTTGTTAGAAATCAGCAGTTTTTTATCGGGGGAAACCCACGCCTTATCACACACCTCATTTAATTCATCTGATTCAGGAAAAACTACTGGTAGTTTTTTCACACCCCACATAATACCCTTTTTTGTGGTACTTGTAATGTCAGAAATGTTCAATGCCTCCTTCATCGCCGTGATCATGTAACGTGTGGCCCTACTGGACATTACGTTCGTCTCCTCACCGTCGACACTGGATTCAGTATCCGTGTCTGGGTCTGTGTCGACCATCTGAGGTAACGGGCGTTTTAGCGCCCCTGACGGTGTCTGAGACGCCTGAATAGGCACCAACTGATTTGCCGGCTGTCTCATGTCGTCAACAGTTTTTTGCAAAGTGCTGACATTGTCACGTAATTCTTTAAATACAACCATCCAGTCAGGTGTCGACTCCCTAGGGGGTGACATTACTAACACAGGCAATTGCTCTGCTTCCACATCATTTTCCTCCTCATACATGTCGACACAATCGTACCGACACCCAGCACACACACAGGGAATGCTCTGACAGAGGATAGGACCCCACTAGCCCTTTGGGGAGACAGAGGGAGAGTTTGCCAGCACACACCAGAGCGCTATATATATTCAGGGATAACCTTATATAAGTGTTACTCCCTTTATAGCTGCTGTATTATATATTAGCTGCCAATAGTGCCCCCCTCTCTTGTTTTACCCTGTTTCTGTAGTGTAGTCTGCAGGGGAGAGTCAGGGAGCCGTCCTTCCAGCGGAGCTGTGAAAGAAAATGGCGCTTGTGTGCTGAGGAGATAGGCTCAGCCCCCTTCACAGCGGCCTTTTCTCCGGAAAACTGGCAGGGGTTAAATGCATCCATATAGCCCAGGAGCTATATGTGATGCATTTCTTTAGCCACATAAGGTTTTTATCAAGTTTTATTGCGTCTCAGGGCGCTCCCCCCCAGCGCCCTGCACCCTCAGTGACCGGAGTGTGAAGTGTGCTGAGAGCAATGGCGCACAGCTGCAGTGCTGTGCGCTACCTTATCTGAAGACAGGAACGTCTTCTGCCGCCGCTTTCTCCGGACCTCTTCGCTCTTCTGGCTCTGTTAGGGGGCCGGCGGCGCGGCTCCGGGACCCATCCAGGCTGAACCTGTGATCGTCCCTCTGGAGCTAATGTCCAGTAGCCAAGAAGCCCAATCCACTCTGCACGCAGGTGAGTTCGCTTCTTCTCCCCTTAGTCCCGCGCTGCAGTGAGCCTGTTGCCAGCAGGACTCGCTGAAAATAAAAAACCTAAGTATACTTTTACTTCTAAGCAGCTCAGGAGAGCCACCTAGATTGCACCCTTCTCGGCCGGGCACAAAATCTTAACTGAGGCTTGGAGGAGGGTCATAGGGGGAGGAGCCAGTGCACACCAGCTAGTCCTAAAGCTTTTACTTTGTGCCCAGTCTCCTGCGGAGCCGCTATTCCCCATGGTCCTTACGGAAGTCCCAGCATCCACTAGGACGTCAGAGAAATAATTGATAAAGCTTCTTAGGCTATTAGATAATGTGCTGACCCAGTCTAGGTAAAGTGCTTATTTACCAATTCATAGGGGTGCAACACCAACTTTAAGTGAGTAAAATTAATGTACTCATTATATATTGCACTCACATTTGCATTGCACTCTGTTCAAGGGTGCCCTCGTTCACTCAGCAGTAGTGAAGTACCTTAAAAATCAAAACAGGGCTCCCAAATGGGAAGAAAAAAAATCTGATAGTGTAGAATCATTAATAAAAAGGTTTTAATAACACAATGACCAGAAAAAAAAACCCATATAGATGGACTTGTACAATTAATTGAAAAACATGATGCTTATCTGTAGTTTCTCATGGATAGCGCGGGGAGCCAGTAAGTGCCCAGTATGCCCAACGCGTTTCGTCCCTATGCTCAGTAGTGGGACTTCCTCAGGGGTCTTTAATGGCTTACCCTGCACTTAAGCACCTTAAACACTACCCCCGTATAGTGCCCGCCACATGGGGAATCTCGTCCGTGGCATAACGCGAAAACGATGATGTGCGCATGCGCGGGAGTTTAGAGATACCGCGAGATAGCGGTGAGGTAAACTGAACTACAGCCCTCAATGCGGCTGCGCGAAAGAACGCGTCTATTCATGACGCGAAAAGCACAAGCCGCGCATGCCCGGGGTTCTCGAAGTAACGCGAGATCTTAAGGTGGTACACTGAACTACACAGCCGTGTCTACGACTGTGCATCCGTGTCCTTCGTATACTGAGTGCTATGTTGAACGCACTCATAATTTAAAGTATCAGGTGTCTAAGTGCTGGGGATGCCACATAATAGGGATATACAGATACCTTGGTAACAGAGACATTACAATATTGATAAATGTGTCATTGGATTTGTGCTCCGTCCAATGCATAAGAGTATGAAAATATGAATATAAAATTATGTCAAATCAGGACAATTGATGAAAATCAGATAAAATCAATAGTAATCAATTAATAAATACATGATTAAATGAATGACAAATAGGGCTTAGGGGTGTATCCGTGTCTTAATATTTTATCCCCACATGACAGCTACATAATGCGGTGTTGAGACACCGAACACACCCAGGGGACCAATACAGGGAAAAAGAGAAGGGGGGCAACACAAAGTTTATTATATATCAACACCCAAATATTAAAATATTAATAAAAATACTAAATGATAAAAGATAATAAAAGACAAGGAAAAAAGGGGAAATCAGAGGAAAGGGGCAAGCTCATAGTGTTCGTTAAGACCTTCAGGCATTAAGGTCCCCAAAGTCTGGATCCAGAACATTTCTCTTTGTGCTCATTTTTTTTTTTTATCTCCATCTCCTCCTCTTATTCCAAATACCACATGTTCGGACCAAATGACGTTTAAAGCCATCGGATTTGAACTATGGACTTTGTTAAAATGTTTGGGAACCGAGTGGTTATCCATTTTATTTCTGATAGCTCTTACATTTTTCTGGATCCTGAGGCAGAGAATTCTCTTGGTCTTGCCTATATATTTCAATCCGCACGTGCATTCCAAACAGTAGATGACATAATTTGTGGAACAATTGATCAAGTCTTTGATGGTGAATGATTCTGACAAATTAGAAGTTGTGAACTTCTTTCCATCCTTATGCGCAAATTTACAGATACAGCAATGATTGCACTTATAGAAACCTTTTGACTTGATCCAAGAGTCGGTAGGTTCCGAAGGGATAGATACTAGAAGGCTAGGTGCTAGGATATCCTTCAGATTCCTTGCTTTTCTGTAAATAGTTCTGGGTCGCTCCGGTAGGATGGGGTTTAAGATCCTATCCATTTTCAGAATATGCCAGTGCTTCTTTTATTGCTCAGTCAATTCTTTTCTCTCCGGCGTTGAAAGTTGTGATGAAATTTAATTGATGATCCTCTTTCTCGAGCAAATCTTCTCTGTGTATGATTGGTTTTTTCTCTCGCCGTGTTGACAATTCTTTGTGGATATCCTCTTTCAATAAATCTATCGGAGTATGTGTTAAGTTGTATTTGAAAATCCTCATCCTTAGTGCAGTTTCTCTTTAATCTGCAGAATTGTGAAAACCGGATGTTTGTTTTCCACTTTTCCAAATGTCCACTGTTAAAATGACGGTAACTGTTATTGTCCACAGGCTTGATGAAATTCTTAGTTATTACCCTTGTGTCTTCCGTCGTGAGAACCAAATCCAGATATTCTATTTTGACCTTGTGTATTTTATACGTAAAGGTTAAATTGAAATTGTTCGTAGAGATAAATTTAAAAAAGTCCAGAAAAGAATCCTCACTCCCTTTCCAAATTGGTAAAATATCATCTATGTACCTGCGGTATGTGATTATGTTTTGACGGTACGTCTCACTCGTATAAATCTGGTCTTTCTCCCAGCTTCCCATATGTAAATTGGCGAAACTGGGAGCAAAAAATCGTACCCATTGCGGTCCCCTGGACCTGCAGATAAAACTCACTGAGGAATTTAAAATGGTTATGAGTGAGGATAAGATTGATTAAAAGACAAATATAAAATCTTTGTCCTTCTTCCAAATTCGGGTCACATTTTAAAAACTCTGCATGATTCGATTCCTTTAGCATGTTCTATGGATGTGTAAAGGGACAGAACATCTATGGTCACCCATAGGAAATCGTCTTCCTACGAATTCAGAAATATTGGCTGTGACGGAATCAATACCAGCAACAATTGGGCGGCCAGGTGATTTAATGAGGCTTATGTATTTTCGGAAAATAAATAAATAAATAAATAAATATAGGAATGATTGGGTTGTTTGTGATCATATATTGGAATTAGTCTTTATTTATATGACCTGCCCTTAATCACTCCACTAAGATGGTCCTGAGGTCAGACACAAAAGGTTCTGTTGGATCCTTATCTAATTTCCTATAAGAATTCACATCACTCAGGAGCCTGTACGCCTCTACCTCATAGTCCTTTCTATTCATTATCACTAGGCCGCCCCCTTTGTCAGCAGGTTTTAATGTAATTGTTGAGTCATTCTTCAATTCTTGAGTGCATTTTTTCCCCGAAATTAGTGAGATTCTCTTTTGTTTTCAGTTGGTAATTATCCTCGCATAGGTCTTTTTTAACGAGCTCATAAAAGAGATCTTTGTGACATTGCATGTATTTAGCACTATATCACTTTCAAAGAGCAATAATTGAAACTTTTTTGCATATATGCACATATAAACTCTACACCTATACCAGGACGAGTCAAAAGAGGAGGAGTACAAGGTTTCCCTATACAAAGATACCCTGTATAAGGCGATTGACCCCCCCCCCCCCATTTCCGGTACGCACATTTGATTGATTATCTTAGGATAACATCACTATATCCATTTGTTTAACACTGAAGGCGCGATTGATTTACCACATAAACACACACACTTATATAAAAGTCATTCCATAAAATATAGGACACAATAAGTGAAAATAAGATTTTAATACCTGCCAGTAAATCCTTTTCTCTTAGTCCATAAAGGATATTGGGGGAATCTAGTACAATGGTATGGACGGGGTCCAAAGGAGCCAGTGCACTGTAATTTTCTTCAACTGGGTATGCTGGCTCCTCCCCTTCCACAGGCAGGTATATGTGAAAACGTGCCCGAAGGAGAAAGGACATATATGAGAGAAGGAACATAACAGAAAAGGTGGTGAGATTTACACACCAGCACACCACTAACATACAAAAACCAGCAATGGCTGGTAAACCCAACAGCTGAACAGGTAACTATAGAACAAGAACCTGCAGAAAAGTCCACGCACTGAGACGGGGGCTCAATATCCCTTATGGACTACGAGAAAAGGATTTACCGGTAGGTATTAAAATCCTATTTTCTCTAGCATCCATAAAGGATATTGGGGGAATCTAGTACGATGTGGACATCCCAAAGCTTCCAGAATGGGCGGGGACGTGCAGAGACTGCTGTAGCACTGCCTGCTCAAACTGGGTATCCTCTTAGGGCACGGTATCAAATTTGTAGAACCTCACAAAGGTGTTCTTCCCCGACAAGGTAGCCGCCCAGGAAGAGCCCACTGATCTTGTAGAGAGGGCCTTTAGAGACTCAGGAACAGATAAGGCTGCCGACACATAGGCCTGTTGGATAGTAAGCCTAATCCAACGAGCAATGGACTGCTTTGAAGCAAGGCAACCCTTTTTCTGCGCATCTTAGAGCACGAACAAGGAAACAGTTTTTCTTGACACAGATCTTCAAGGCACGCACAGCATCCAATGCCTCCGGAGGAGCAGAAGCGTCAGAACTGGACGGAACCACAATAGGTTGATTCAGGTGAAACGCAGAGACAACCTTCGGCAGGAACCGACGTCTAGTCTGGAGCTCCGCTCTGTCCTCGTAAAAAGACCAAGAACGGACACGATATGGCCCCCAACTCTGAAACACGTCGAGCAGAAGCCAGAGCCAATAACATCACAGTCTTCCACGTGAGGTACTTATCTACCTTCATCAGAGGTTCAAACCAGGAGGACTGTAGAAATTCCAACACTACAACCAAATCCCAGGGTGCCGTAGGCGGCATAAAAGGTGGTTGTATGTGGAGTACCTCTTGCAAGAAGGTTTGAACTTCTGGCAACACCACCAATTTCTTCTGGAAGAAAATGCAGAGGACTGAAATCTGGACCTTAATGGAACCCAGACGTAAGCCCTTATCCACACCAGCCTGCAGGAAACTTCCCAAGTAAAACATTGCAGGTGGATACGTGCGTTCCTTGCACCAAGACACATATATCCTCCAGATATGATGGCAGTGTTTTGACGTCACAGGTTTTCTGGCCTGAACCATGGTAGCAATAACCTTTTTGGAAAGGCCCTTATGAGCTAGGATGTTCCGCTCAATCTCCATGTCGTCACACGAAAGTCACTGTAAGCCCGGGAAGACGAACGTTCCTTGTTGAAGATCTCTTCGTAGAGGTAGAGGCCAAGGGTCTTCAACGGACATGTCCAGAAGAGCCGTGTACCACGCCCTCCGAGGCAAATCCGGGGCAATCAGAATTGCCTGGACACCCTGATACCAGATTCGCTTTAGCACCCTTGGGAGCAATGGAATCTGAGGAAACAGGTAGACTAGCCAGTACGGCCAAGGCGACCCTAGTGCGTCCACTGCCCTTGCATGAGGGTCCATGGTCCGTGAACAATACCAGGGAAGTTTCTTGTTGAGCCGAGAAGCCATCATGTATACTTGGGGGCAACCCCACCGGTCAATGATCTGCTGGAACACCAGATGGTGAGCCCCCACTCCCCCAGGGTGGAGATCGTGACGGCTCAGGAAGTCCGCCTCCCTGTTGTCCACACCCGGAATGAAGATTGCCGACATCGCTCTTGCATTTCTTTCCGCCCAGAGCAGTATTTTTGACACCTCTCGCATGCAGGCCCTGCATTTTGTCCCTCCTCCTTGTCGATCGATAGTCCGACTGTACCTGGATCGCGTGATCTATGAGCAGAGGAGAAACCTGAAGTAGAGCATTGTAGATCGCCCGAAGTTCCAGAATGTTAATTGGAAGGAGGGCTTCGTGGGCTGACCACCTGCCCTGAAATTGCGCCCCTTGGGTGTCATCTGTCGTGAGGAGAGTCCAATCCTGAATCCCAAAACTTTGGCCTTCCAGGAGATTGGAGGACTGCAGCCACCACAGGAGGGAAGTCCTGGCCTGAGGTGATGGCCGAATCATCCGGTGCATCTGCAGATGCGATTCAGACCACTTGGTCAGGAGATCCAACTGAAACGTTCTGGCATGAAACCTCCCATACTGGATCACCTCGTACGAGGCAACCGTCTATCTTATGCAAAGATGGACGTACACTTCAGTAGGTCGTAACACCATACGGACCATCTCCTGAAGTGTTTTCGCCTTGTCCTCTGGTAGAAATACCTTCTGTGCCACAGTATCCAACATCCCCAGGAACAGGAGCCTCTGAGTTGGCTCCAGGTGGGACTACTGCAAGTTGAGGATCCACCTATGGTCCGATAGAAGATAGATGGCGCGGTTGATATGGAGCAACAAAAGCTCCTGGGATCATGACGATCAGATTGTCCAGAAAAGGGACCACATTGACCCCATGGACCAGGCGTTGGAACATCATCTCTGTCATCACCTTTGTAAACACCCTCGGGGCTGTGAACAGGCCGAAGGGTAGTGCCTGGAATTCGAAGTGACTGTCCAGTAAGGCAAACAGTAGGTACGCCTGATGAGGCAGCCAAATCGGAATATGGAGAAAGGCGTCCTTCATATCTAAGGAGACCATAAATTCCTGTTCTTCCAGGCCCGCAATCACTGCTCATTCCATCTTGAACACCTTCAAGTAAGGATTCAAGATTCAAAGTGGGTGTGACCGAACCGTCCAGTTTCGGCACCACAAACAGGTCGGAGTAAAAACGTGTAGCGGTAGTGGTACTGGTACAACGACGCAGGAACGAACCAACTTTCGGATTAACTGTTGCAACGTAACTTGCATATCCTCCAAAGCTGGTAAGCTTCATTTGAAAAATCACTGAGTGGGAGAACTGTCAAACTCCAGCCTGTAGCCCTGAGAAACTATCTCTGACCCAGGCATCAAGGCAGGAAGTCTCCCAGTGACGCAGTCGAGCTTCCACCTCAAGATCCCCTCGGGGTGGGGCACAGTCATGCTGAGGCCTTGGTGGAAGCCGAACCAGTGGACTGTTCCTGAGAACTGGTTCTTGCAGGTTTTCAGGACATACCTCTGGTGCCTCTAGCCGCATCAGAGGCACCTCTGGCCTTAAATCGAAATCTGCGAGAGACCGAAAGGACTGGGCAGACGGCCCCGGATAGGAGCGTCTCACAAGCGGGGCCCCAGAGGGGAGAAATGTGGATTTCCCAGCCGTAACTTTGGAAATCCAGGTATCCAATTCGACCCCAAAAAGCCATTCCCCAGAAAAGGGGAGGTATGCCACACTACGTTTGGATTCTGCGTCCGCAATCCACTGACGCAACCACAAGGCCCTGCACGCCGAAACTGCCATGGCAGAAGTCCGAGCATTAATGTTCCCCATCTCCTTGAGCGAATCACAGAGGACACATGTAGTGTCCTGAATGTGCTTCAGGAGGGTTACCATCGAAACTAAGGGCATATCCCCCGAGAGGCCCCCCTGAATTTAAGTGGCCCAAGAATGAATAGCATGGTTCATCCAGCAACCCACAATGACCGGTCTTTGTGATATACCAGCTGCTGTGTATATAGATTTTAGGGTAATTTCCATCTTTTTATCACCAGGATCCACCTTTTAGACAGGCGAGAGACAGACATCCATCCAAGGGGGTTGCTCCCAAAATTTTCTACCTTCAGGAGCAAATGGGAAAGTGCGCAAAAACATTTTGGACACTTGGAATTTTTTGTCTGGATTTTTCCAGGCTTGTTTGAATAAGTCATCTAACTCTGTAGAATCAGCGAAAGTGACATTAGGCTTGTTTTGTACAAAGAAAAATGAACTGCTGTAACGCAGCATCCTCTAGAGGGAGCTTTAACACATCATTTATAGCCAAAATGCGGGGTTCAATGCCCTGAGCAGAAACAGGGTCCCCACTAACAGGATCCAGGTCATCCCCTTCATCCTGTATATCATCGTCTGTATCAGATAGTATAGCAGGTAAACCAAGCTTCTGAGGACCTGCATGAGGGGGGACGGGCTGTGCATCTGCCCTAGCGGCTAAATCTGCAACAGCTTGTTGTAGTAGCAGAGTTTTCTGTACATTAGCAGTGAGCTGGGATGACATATCACACATCGTAGTCTTAGGAGACCCTAACCAGTGGGGCTCTGGACCCTCTTCCCCAGCCCCTTCACAGATTTGTGAAGATTGACTGCATTGTTCACAGGAAACAATCATTATATAAGGGAGAGAATCTATTGTGACACAGACTGCACAGCTTGTGTTTACCCATGTTTCACAGTAAGCACAATAACATACACACAGAGTTATAATGCAAGCCTGCCCCACTGTGAGAGGAGACAGGGAGGACACCAGTACACCCTGAGCTGCACAGCCTCCAGTGAGGCTGTCAGCTCCCTATAATACAGTAAACACTAACCATTATTATCCTAAATAGAATCAGGATATTGTACACAAGCGACTCTCCCCCTTTGCTACACCCTGTAACATATATCCAGCATGTCTGAGAATCAGGAAGCGCTGTGTGTTCTGTGCTGCAGTAAGCAAAGGAAGGCGCCAAAACGCCTCAGGTCCCGCTCTGACGTAGCTCCGCCCCCTCCAGAGTTACTTACATTTTACTGGCAAAAGCCTCCTTTTAAGCTTAAAACATCACACTAGTGCTAGTCAAGCCCTTTTGTGCCAGTTCTGCACGGGGGCTCTTAAACCCCCTTAACCCCCCTCCCCGGGAGGGTCCTGTACGCCGCGCTGTGGTCAGCCGCACTTTGAACTAGGGGACCCCCCTAGCAGGGCCCCCAGTTTGTACTCACTACCGATATTACCTTCAGGCAGCGTTAGGGGTGTGTGGCGTGCTGCGGCTGTGACAGCCAAGGCGTAGTGCCCCGCTGAACAACAACCCCTCAGGACGGTCGTACTGCAGCAGGGAAGCGGCTATGCACTTCGTAAGGCAAGTGACTGCCACTGCCGCCGCCTCCGTGCGCGCTCCCCCCCCCTCCTCCCCCCCGTGAGTAAAATACCTAACTTTTGTGTAAAATAACTAACCGCATGCGCTCTGCGAACCTTGCGCAGTAAGCGACTAATCGCAATATAGAGAAAATCGGCAACGAGCGAACTCGGAATGACCACCATTGTCACTAGCGCTTGCCTAACAAATAAGTGTACCAGTTTAAATCTAAGCGAGCTGCTCACACAATATCGCTTGATGTCAATTTACACCAGATGGACTGCATGTTCAACTGATAACGACCCGCGGGAGCACGCATTGTTATAGTGCATACACATCTGACGATATGAATGATAAATATCTTTATCATGCATATTGTCCACTTAAATCATCTAGTGTGCATGCCCCTTTAGATTTGGGTGTGGTGAGTTCAAACTGAAATCTAAAATGCAGTGTAAAAATAAAGCAGCCAGTATTTACCATGCAGAGACAATATAACCCACCCAAATCTAACTCTCTCTGCACGTTGTATCTGCCCCACCTGCAGTGCATATGTTTTTGGCCAACTACTAACAAATTTGCTGCTGCGATCAGGTCTGAGCATTGTTTTGCCCATTAGTGTCCTTTTTGTTTTCCTAACAAACCTGAATAACCCCCTAAAGCCTCATCTCTCCATTTAACATTAATAAAATAGGAGAATCCTGCAATACCTGGCAATCTCACACTTGTTGACATCCAGCCCTCGCTTTGGCATGTAACCCATCCCTCGCTGTGGTTCCTTGCTGCTGAATGTACTGAGGTAGTGCACATAAGGGGACTCTTCTGTGATCTCAAAATACCGAATACTGCTGTCACCCTGAGGAGGAAGAATAGGTAAAGTTACATACAGCATCCGACTCTTGACTAAGCGAGTTTGCATGTTCGTCACTGGGGCAGATTCAATTGTTTCTCTTACTTCCTAGAGGATACTGGGGTCCACATTAGTACCATGGGGTATAGACAGGTCCACTTTGAGCCTTTGGCACTTTAAGAAATCAACAGTATGCACTGGCTCCTCCCTTTATGCCCCTCCTACCAGACTCAGTTTAGAAAATGTGCCCGGAGGAGCCGGTCACAGTTAGGGAAGCTCCTGAAGAGTTTTCTACATTTATTTTCTGTTTGTTTTCAGGCAGGTCTGATTGGCACCAGACTGCCTGCTTCGTGGGACTTAGGCCCAACTTCCTAAAGAGTTAATGGTCCCATTTCTCAGCTGACAGGACACTGAGGTCCTGAAGGAGTCATTCGCAAGCCCCACCACGGCGAGCGTACCCGCCCGCAGCACGCCGCCACCCCTAACAGAGCCAGAAGATATAAAAAGTGGCGTGTACAGCGCCGGCGTACCGGTTAGCAGGTTGCCGGCGGGAATGGCGGCACAAGGGTAGGAGCACAGCTCTGAGTGCAGGCTGTGCTCCAGGGGGCTCAGAAGACATACACAGCCGTGTGTCCCGCTGTGAGGGGCGTGCTGAGCCACCAATACATACCCACACTGGCTACCATAATTAACAAGGGTTTTAACCCTCAGTTGGGCATAAAAATAACCTCAGGCCAGTATAAAAAAAAAAAGTAGGAAGCCGAGCGCCATTATGGGGCTTCACTATGAGCGTATCCAGCAGCTCACCAGCGCCATTTTCCCTCTGCCGCTTACACCGACAGGAATCACAGGAAGGCGCAGCAGTACCAGGGGGTCTTAGAAGGGGGAAAAGGGGGGGGGGGGGTTGTGTTGTAGTATACTAAGCCTTATTATGGGACTTAGTGTGGCGACCCAGCTAAATTTACTTGGCTACAAGGGCGCTGTATGTGAATGGCTCCCTGAGGGCTCGGTGTGGGTTAAACTGTGTTTTCACCTTCTGTGTGTGGGTGTGTGTGTCCCTTCACATTACCATGTCCAGGGACTGTGTTTCCTGTACAGCTGAGTGTCTTTCCTCCCCCGGGGACTCGCTACCCTGTACTCATGATAGTGCTCTCTCTCAGGCTAGTGGGGCAGAACCCCCATGGTTAGCTTCCATTAAAGGGATGATATCTAATATTTCTACTAAATTATCCCATAATGAGACGCAATTCTTAAGACAGTCTATGGATGACCTGATGAACAGAGATTCAGTTCCCATACCAGCGTCTCAAACCCCCGCCATTTGCGCACAAAAGCGTACTCTGGCCCAGCTCATGCAGGCTGATACTGATGACGATACATCAAATCCAGAGGAGGGTGAAGTGGATGCGAGTGGGGGAGATGCTATCCTATCACAAGGAATACAGGCCCTGATAGAGGCTATCAGAAATGTCCTGCACATTCCTGACAAGACAGCGGAGGTAGAGGAGGAATCTTATTTTAAATGTAAAAAATAAATCCTCAGTTACTTTTCATGCATCAAAGGAATTGAATGCCCTGTTTGAAGAAACTTGGATTAACACTGACAAAAAATTTCAGATCACTGAAAGATTAAATTACATCCTCTCTCTTTCCTCTGGTAGAAAGAAATGGGAAAACCCGCCGATGATGGACGCATCGGTATCTAGGTTGTCACGTAAGATAGTCTTACCTGTTCCTGGGGCAGCATCCTTAACGGACGCAGCTGACCGCAAAATTGAGAACACCCTCAAATCGTTATACACTGCTGCTGGGGTGGCCCAGAGACCCACTATTGCTTGCGCATGGATCACTAAAGCCATTGCAAAGTGGTCACGTAACCTCTGACAGATTGGATACCTTACCCAGGGGGGGAAGATACTTTCACTCCTGCAGCATATTCAAGACTGCTACCTTTATGGCAGAGGCCATAAAGGAAAATCGCCACTGCCATAGCAGTGTCACCACGCAGGGGATAGTGGCTACGCCAGTGGACTGCGGATTCCAGGAGAGGCGTGAAATGAACTGGTTAAGTGGATATCCAAGGCTACGGCGGGTAAGTCTACGTACCTTCCTGCCGCAGCACAAACCTACTCTGCTCCAACTCTGCAGTCCTTTCAGAAAGCGAAATTCAAAAGGTAAATCCAAAAGGTTCTTCTACAGCCTTCAAAAGGTAATAGAGGTAAACCCAGAAAACCAGCAGCTGCAGGTTCTCAGGAACAGACCTCCAGGTAGTCTTCCTCAAAGCCTTCAGCATGACGGTGGTCCGCACTGCCTGGTAGACAGGCAGGTGGGAGCTCGGTTATGTTATTTCAGTCACGTTTGGGCAACATCTTTCCAGGATCCCTGGGTCACAGACCTTATTACCAATGGATACAGCCTGGAGTTTCAGGAACTACCACCTCACAGATTCTTCAAATCAGGCTTACCACCTTCTCCGGAAGCAAGTATGACTTTACAGGCAATTATTCAACTACAAAACAACCTGTTTGGGCCTTACCGAACCGTCTGATTTCGGTACCACATTCTAAACCTCAAATCACTGAACCCTTATTTAAGGGTGTTCAAGTTCAAGATGGAGTCTCTGAGAGCAGTGATCTCAGGTCTGGAGGAGGGGGAATTCTTCATATTCCGATTTGGCCGCCTCATCAGGCTTATCTAAGGTTTGCACTACAGGACTGTCACTACCAGTTTCAGGCCCTTCCACTTGGCCTCTCCACGGCACAGAGGGTATTTACCAAGGTAATGGCAGAGATGATGTTTCTCCTCCGCAAGCAGGGAGTGAACATAATGCCGTGCCTGGACGACCTGCAGATAAAAGCGCCCTCCAGGGAGAGGTTGTTGGACAGCATTGCCCTCTCAACCCAACTACTTCAGGATCACGGATGGATTGCAAACATACCAAAATCCCACCTGGAACCTACACGGATGCTTCCGATTCTGGGGATGAAACTGGATACAGAGGAACAAAAGGTATTCCTTCCGTTGGAAAAGGCATTGGTAATCCAGTCGTTGGTGTGGGATGTTCTAGAACCAGCCTTCTGGGAAAGATGGTCGCTTCTTACAAGCCTCTGCAGTACGGAAGGTTTTATTCAAGGCCCTTCCAGCTGGATCTGCTGGACAAATGGTCAGGATCGCATCTTCACATGCACCAGAGGATACGTCTGTCACCAAAAGCCAGGATTTCTCTTCTGTGGTGGCTTCAGACTTCTCATCTGACCAAGGGCCAAAGGTTCGGGATTCAAAATTGGGTTCTGCTAACCACAGACGCAAGCCTCAGGGGTTGGGGAGCAGTCACCCTTGGGGAACAGTTCCAAGGAAAATGGTCAAGTCAGGAAACCATTCATCCATCCGATCAACATTCTGGAACGAAGGGCCATATACAACGCCCTTCTACTAGTATCGCATCTTCTTCAAAATCATGCCATTCAGGTTCAGTCGGACAATGTGACAGCAGTAACGTACATAAACTGACAGGGCGGAACGAAGAGCAGAGCAGCAATGTCAGAGGTAACAAGAATTCTCCTCTGGGCAGAGAGAGACGCGGTGGCGCTGTCGGCAATACTCATTCCGGGAGTAGACAACTGGGAAGCGGACTTCCTCAGCAGACATGACCTCCACCTGGGAGAGAGTGGGGCCTTCACCCGCAGGTGAGTCCTTAACACGTCGGTGGGGAATTCCACAAATCGACATGAGGGCCTCTCGTCTCAAGAAGCTAAAGCGGTATTGTTCCAGGTCGAGGGACCCGTAAGCAGTAGCGGTGGACGCTCTGGTGACTCCATGGGACTACCAAATGGTTTACTTGTTTCCACCTCTTCCACTGATCCCAAGAAATCTCAAAAAAGACTAAAAGGGAAAAGGTTCAAGCAATTCCCATTGCTCCGGACTGCCCAAGAAAGGCCTGGTACGCGAATCTACTGGAGATGCTCCTAGAGGACCCGTGGCCTCTACCTCTTCGAGAGGATCTACTACAACAGGGGTCATTCGTCAATCAAGACTTACCGCAGCTACGTTTGACGGCATGGAAGTTGAACGTCAGATTTTAGCCCGGAAAGGCATTCCGAACAAGGTTATTCCAACCCTGATCCAAGCCAGGAAAGGGGTAACGTCTAAACATTACCACCGTATTTGGAATAAATATGTCTCGTGGTGTGAAAACAGGAAATTTTCTGCAGTGGTATTTCAACTGGGACGTTTTCTCCTTTTTCTACAGTCGGGTGTGGATGTGGGCCTACGTTTGGGCTCCCTGAAGGTCCAGATTTCGGCCTTATCCATTTTCTTCCAGAAACAATTGGCTCCCCTCCCTGAGGTTCAGACGTTCTTGAAGGGGGTTCTGCACATCCAACCACCCTTTGTGCCTCCCACAGCACCTTGGGTTCTGAACGTGGTGTTGCAGTTCCTACAACCAAATTTGTTTGAGCCTTTACAGGAGGTTGACAAAGTTTCTTACGTGGAATTCAGTTACACTATTGGCCTTAGCTTCTGCAAGACGCGTGTCCGAACTGGGTGCGTTGTCTCACAAAAGCCCCTATTTGATTTTTCATGAAGGCAGAGCTGAACTCAGAACTAGTCAGCAATTTCTTCCAGAGGTGGTGTCTGCGTTTCTTATCAACCAACCTATTGTGGTTCCGGTGCTTACCGACACCTCTGCTACTCAAAGTCCTTGGATGTTGTGAGTGCTTTGAAGATCTACGTGAAGCAGACAGCTTGTCACAGGAAATCTGACTCACTGTTTGTTCTCTATGATCCCAAGAAAATTGGGTGTCCTGCTTCAAAGCAGTCTATTGCTCGCTGGATCAGGCTTACTATCCAGCATGCTTATTCATCAGCAGGATTGCCGGTTCCTAAAGTACAAGTCCACTCTACTAGGTCGGTGGGTTCTTCCTGGGCGGCTGCCCGGGGTGTCTCGGCTTTACAACTCTGCCGAGCAGCTACTTGGTCGGGTTCGAACACATTTGCCAAGTTCTCCAAGTTTGATACTTTGGCCTCTGAGGACCTTCATTTCAGTCAATCAGTTCTGCAGGAACCTCAGCACTCTCCCACCCGGTTTGGGAGCTTTGGTACATCCCCATGGTACTAATGTGGACCCCAGTATCCTCTAGGACGTAAGAGAATATAGGATTTTAATTACCTACCGGTAAATCCTTTTCTCGTAGTCCATAGAGGATACTGTGCGCTCACCCAGTGCTTCGTTTTCCTGCACTGTTACTTTGTTAAGTAATGTTGGTTCAGCTGTTCCTGTTCAAATTGATTAGTATGGGTTTCCTCTTGTTTGTGTGTGTGCTGGTTCGAATCTCACCACTGTTCTGTTACAGCCTTCCTCAGGATATGTCTGTCTCCTCGGGCACAGTTTCTAGACCGAGTCTGGTAGGAGGGGCATAGAGGGAGGAGTCAGTGCACACTATTGATTTCTTATAGTGCCCAAGGCTCCTAGTGGACCAGTCTACACCCCAAGGTACTAATGTGGACCCCAGCATCCTCTAAGGATTACGTGAAAAGGATTTACCGGTAGGTAATTAAAAATAGGATTTTACTTACCAGTAAATCTATTTCTCGTAGTCCGTAGAGGATGCTGGGGACTCCGTAAGGACCATGGGGAATAGACTGACTCCGCAGGAGATAAGCCACTTTAAGAAAGCTTTGGATTCTGGGTGTGCACTGGCTCCTCCCTCTATGTCCCTCCTCCAGACCTCAGTTAGAGAAACTGTGCCCAGAGGATATTAACAGTACGAGGAAAGGATTTATGTAACCTAAGGGCGAGATTCATACCAGCCACACCAATCACACCGTATAACTTGTGATAAACTACCCAGTTAACAGTATGAACAAGTAACATAGCCTCGGTTCAAGACCGACCAACTATAACATAACCCTTATGTAAGCAATAACTATATACAAGTCTTGCAGAAGAAGTCCGCACTTGGGACGGGCTCCCAGCATCCTCTACGGACTGCGAGAAATAGATTTACCGGTAAGTAAAATCCTATTTTCTCTAACGTCCTAGAGGATGCTGGGGACTCCGTAAGGACCATGGGGATTATACCAAAGCTCCCAAACGGGCGGGAGAGTGCGGATGACTCTGCAGCACCGATTGAGCAAACAGGAGGTCCTCCTCAGCCAGGGTATCAAACTTATAGAACTTTGCAAAGGTGTTTGACCCCGACCAAGTAGCAGCTCGGCACAGTTGTAGTGCCGAGACCCCTCGGGCAGCCGCCCAAGAAGAGCCCACCTTCCTAGTGGAATGGGCCTTAACCGATTTAGGCAATGGCAATCCTGCAGTAGAATGCGCCTGCTGAATCGTGTTACAGATCCAGCGAGCAATTGTCTGCTTAGAAGCAGGAGCGCCAACTTTGTTGGCCGCATACAGAACAAACAGAGTTTCAGTCTTCCTGATCCTAGCTGTTCTGGTCACGTAAATCTTCAAAGCCCTGAACACATCCAGGGACTCTGAGTCCTCCAAGTCCCGTGTAGCCACAGGCACAATAGGTTGGTTCATATGAAAAGAGGAGACCACTTTGGGCAGAAATTGAGGACGAGTCCTCAACTCTGCCCTATCCACGTGAAAAATAAGGTATGGGCTTTTATATGATAAAGCTGCTAATTCCGAAACACGCCTTGCAGAAGCTAAGGCCAACAACATGACCACTTTCCAAGTGAGGTATTTCAACTCCACTGTTTTGAGTGGTTCAAACCAAGGTGACTTGTGGAAACTTAATACCACGTTAAGATCCCAAGGCGCCACCGGAGGTACAAAGGGAGGCTGAATATGCAGCACTCCCTTCACAAAAGTCTGTACTTCAGGAAGAGAAGCCAATTCTTTTTGAAAAAAAATGGATAAGGCCGAAATTTGGACCTTTATGGACCCTAATTTTAGGACCAAATTCACTCCCGTTTGAAGGAAGTGAAGCAGATGGCCCAAATGGAACTCCTCCGTAGGAGCAGCTCTGGCCTCACACCAAGAAACATATTTCCGCCATATACGGTGATAATGTTTCGATGTCACATCCTTCCTAGCCTTGATCAGGGTAGGAATGACCTCCTCTGGAATCCTTTTTTCAGCTAGGATCCGGCGTTCAACCGCCATGCCGTCAAACGCAGCCGCGGTAGGTCTTGGAACAGACAGGGCCCCTGCTGCAGCAGGTCCTGCCTTAGAGGAAGAGGCCACGGATCTTCTGTGAGCAACTCTTGCAGATCCGGATACCAAGTCCTCCTTGGCCAATCTGGAACAATGAGAATTGTTCTGACCCTTCTTAGTCTTATTAATCTCAACAGAGGCAGAGGAGGAAACACATGGACCGATCTGAACACCCATGGTGTCACCAGAGCGTCTACCGCTACCGCCTGAGGGTCTCTTGACCTGGCGCAATACCTCTATAGCTTTTTGTTGAGACGGGACGCCATCATGTCTATTTGTGGCAGTCCCCACCGATCCACGATCTGTGTGAAGACTTCTTGATGAAGCCCCCACTCTCCTGGATGCAGGTCGTGCCTGCTGAGGAAGTCCGCCTCCCAGTTGTCCACCCCCGGGATGAACACTGCTGATAGTGCGCTTGCATGGCCTTCCGCCCAGCGCAGAATCCTGGTCGCCTCTGCCATGGCCACACTGCTCCTTGTGCCGCCTTCGCGGTTTACATGAGCCACTGCCGTGATATCGTCCGACTGAAATCAGAACCGGTTTGTTCTGAAGCCACTCCTCCGCCTGGCGTAGGGCGTTGTAAATGGCCTTTAACTCCAGGACATTGATGTGGAGACAAGTCTCTAGGCTTGACCAGAGACCTTGGAAATTTCTTCCCAGTGCGACAGCCCCCCAACCTCGGAGGCTCGCGTCCGTGGTCACCAGGATCCAGTCCTGAATGCCGAACCTGCGACCCTCTAGGAGGTGAGCACTGTGCAGCCACCACAGGAGAGATACCCTGGCCCTGGGAGACAGGGTGATCCGTTTCTGCATCTGTAGATGGGACCCGGCCCATTTGTCCAATAGGTCCCATTGGAAAGTCCTCGCATGGAACCTGCCGAAGGGGATGGCCTCGTATGAAGCCACCATCTTCCCCAGAACCTTTGTGCAATGATGCACCGAAACCTTTTTTGGCTTTAAAAGGTTCCTGACCAGGGCTATGTGCTCCTGAGCCTTCTCCACCGGAAGAAAAACTCTTTTTTGGTCTGTGTCTAGAATCAGGCCCAAAAAGGTCAGACGCTTTGCAGGTACTAGCTGGGATTTCGGTAAATTGAGAATCCAGCCGTGCATCTGCAACGTCTTCACGGACAGAGACACGCTGTCCAGCAACTTCTCCCGAGATCTCGCCTTTATAAGGAGATCGTCCAAGTACGGGATAATTGTGACTGCCTGCTTGCGCAGGAGCACCATCATTTCCGCCATTACCTTGGTGAAAATTCTCGGGGCCGTGCATCCTTTATGTCCACCCCCTCCCTCCAGGCTGGCGATGACCATTCTGAGCGATTCCATTTTGAACTTGAACCTCTTCAAGTACAGGTTCAGGGATTTTAGATTTAGAATGGGTCTGACCGAACCGTCCGGTTTCTGTACCACAAACAGGGATGAATAATAACCCTCTCCTTGCTGGAGATGAGGAACCTTGATTATCACCTGTTGAATGTACAATTTGTGAATTGCCGCTAACACTAGCTCCCTCTCTGACGGGGAAGCCGGCAGAGCCGATTTGAAAAACCGGCGAGGGGGCATGTCTTCGAATTCCAGTCTGTATCCCTGGGAAACAATCTCTATTGCTCAGGGATCCACCTGTGATTGAACCCAGACGTGGCTGAAAAGACAAAGACGTGCCCCCACTTGATCTGACCCCCCCCACCCCCACCCCCGGAAAGCCCCAGCGTCATGCTGTGGACTTTGCGGAAGTAGGGGAGGACTTCTGCTCCCGGGAACTAGCCGAGTGCAGCTTTTTTCCCTTGCCTTTACCTCTGGCAACGAAGGACGATCCTCGTACCTTCTTGTTTTTATTGGAACGAAAGGACTGCATTTGATAATGTGGTACCTTCTTAGAATGCTGCGGGGGAACATAAGGTAAAAAATTCTATTTACCGGCCGTAGCAGTAGAGACTAGGTCCGAGAGGCCTTCTCCAAACAACTCCTCCCCCTTGTAAGGCAATGACTCCATATGCCGCTTTGAGTCGGCGTCTCCCGTCCACTGTCGGGTCCACAAGAGCCGCCTAGCAGAAATAGACATAGCGTTTATTCTAGAGCTTAGTAAACAAATGTCTCTCTGAGCATCCCTCATATACAAGGCAGCATCTCTGATATGCTCCATGGTCATTAGAATGGTATCCCTATGGAGGTGTCCATCTCCGTAGATAAGGAGTCTGCCCATGCCACGACAGCACTACAAACCCAGGCCGACGTCATGGCCGGCCTAACTATAGTTCCTAAATGTGTGTAAAATGTGCTTCATGGTAATTTCCTGCTTGCGATCAGCAGGATCCTTGAGGGAAGCAGTATCCGGAGAAGGCAGTGCCACCTTTTTGTTTAAGCGTGTCAGCGCCTTGTCTACTTTAGGCGCAGATTCAGATCGTATCCGATCCTTCTGTGGAAAAGGATACGCCATGAGAATCCCTTTGGGAACATGGAGTCTCCTATCCGGAGATTCCCAAGCCTTTTCGCATAGTTCGCTTAGCTCATATGAGGACGGAAACGTGACCTCAGGCTTTTTCCCTTTATACATGTGAACCCTCGTGTCAGGGACAGGGGGTTCCTCCGTGATATGCAAAATATCTTTTATGGCAATAATCATGTACCTAATACCTTTTGCCACCTTCGGCTGTAATTTTGCATTCTCATAGTCGACACTAGAGTCAGTATCTGTGTCGGTATCTGTGTCAGCGACCTGGGATATGGGGAGCTTTTGAGACCCTGAAGGTCCTGGCACCACAGGGACAGGCACAGACTGGCTACCTGACTGATCCCTAGCTTCAGCTTTGTCTAATCTTTTATGCAGGAGATTTACATTTGCATTCAAGACATTCAGCATATCCACCCAGTCCGGTGTGGGCGTTGCCGACGGCGACCTGACATTCAAGCACTCCCCCTCCACATTAAGCGAGCCTTCCTCATCAAACATGTCGACACACACGTACCGACACACTGCACACACCTAGGGAAACATTATGAAGACCAACACAGAATGCTTTTCCCCAGCAGCGCTGTATAATTTATACTTTATCCGCCAATTATGTGCCCCCCCCTCTCTTTTTAAACTCCCTTCACCGTGTGTAAGCAGGGGAGAGTCCGGGGAGCTTCCTCTCAGCGTTCTGTGGAGAGAGAAATGGCGCTGGTGAGTGCTGAGGGAGAAGCCCCGCCACCTCGGCAGTGGGCTTCTGTCCCGCTCAAAATCGTGTAAAATGGTGGGGGCTCAATTATATACATGTACAGTGCCCAGCTGTACATGTGTATACCTATTTGCCATCTAAGAGGTGTTATTATTGCTGCCCAGGGCGCCCCCCCCTGCGCCCTGCACCCATACAGTGACCGGAGTGTGTGAGGTGATGTGGAGCAATGACGCACAGCTGCAGTGCTGTGCGTTACCTCTGTGAAGCTGAAGGCTTCTGCCGCCCGAGACGTCTTCTTGCTTCTGTTCTTCTGGCTCTGTGAGGAGAACGGCGGCGTGGCTCCGGGGGTGGATGCCCAGGACGAACCTGTGTTCAACCCCCTCTGAAGCTAATGGTGTCCAGTAGCCGAGGAAGCAGATCCTATCAGTTAAGTAGGTCTGCCCCTCTCTCCTCAGTCCCTCGATGCAGGGAGCCTGTTGCCAGCAGTGCTCCCTGTGAAAAAAAGTAAAAATCCAAACAAAAATGCTTTCTGTAGCAAAGAACTCAAGAGAGCTCCCTGCAGTGCGCCCTTCATCCTCTGGGCACAGTGTAAAACTAACTGAGGTCTGGAGGAGGGACATAGAGGGAGGAGCCAGTGCACAACCAGAATCCAAAGCTTTCTTAAAGTGCCCTATCTCCTGCGGAGCCCGTCTATTCCCCATGGTCCTTACGGAGTCCCCAGTATCCTCTAGGACGTTAGAGAAATCCTATTTTTAGGCATCTAAAAACACGGTCTAAACAGTTGTCACAATTTAATTATGTTTGGTTGCCCATGCACATCGTGCATGTAGCGCCCAAAAAGACAGGGTTTGGCAGTTGGGAACCCAAAGTGCCCAGTTACAACACATTTTTACTTGCACCTGAATGTGAAAATGTGTGTCACGATACTGTAAAAAGGACTGCAGATAAACGCACAACTTAATGTTTTACTAGAAAGCAACATATAGGTAGATAAAAATCTTCAAACCTGTGTAGAGACAAGGAGGGGGTGTGAGGCAGTTTCATATAGTGCACTTCAGTCAAACTATGTATGGGTAATCAGTGTGTGAGAAGATAATGTGGTCAAGAACATACAAGATTTTAACCAACGCCCTTGTTTACTGGAGCTGAACACTAATCACTAGGCACAAACGCCTCATATTGGCATTACACCTGAAGCCCCAGGACAAGTAGAAATACCTATTAAATGAAATTTGATTTCAGAAAAAAAAAAAAAAAAAAGAGAAGAGTTCTCACTTATCAATGGCAAGGTTTTTTTTTAATGTTATGGTAAAGCCAAAGTTAAAACGGCACGTGATTCTCAAATGTGCGTGTGTTAAATGAATATTAGAAAATCAAAAAGGTAAGAACCAAAAGTTAGCATAACATGCAAATTTAATTAGGCACAGAATTACAGGACAATGCTCTGTGTGAGTCCATGGCAAGGAGTCTTTCCCAATAACTCCGATCTGCTAACGTTTAAGCAGGCCACAGAAGGGCCCATCCTGCTGCTGCACAGCCCAAGCTCTCAAATATCAGTCCAAATACAGTATGTAGATGCCTATGCACTACAGTTCTGCTGGAGCAGCCACATACAGGCCAATAATAAGAATTTACTCACCGGTAATTCTATTTCTCGTAGCCCGTAGTGGATGCTGGGAACTCCGTAAGGACCATGGGGAATAGCGGCTCCGCAGGAGACTGGGCACAACTAAGAAAGATTTAGGATTACCTGGTGTGCACTGGCTCCTCCCTCTATGCCCCTCCTCCAGACCTCAGTTAGGATACTGTGCCCGGAAGAGCTGACACAATAAGGAAAGGATTTTGGAATCCCGGGTAAGACTCATACCAGCCACACCGTATAACTCGTGATACTATACCCAGTTAATAGTATGAAAAATAACTGAGCCTCTCAACAGATGGCTCTAAACAATAACCCTTTAGTTAGGCAATAACTATATACAAGTATTGCAGACAATCGCACTTGGGATGGGCGCCCAGCATCCACTACGGACTACGAGAAATAGAATTACCGGTGAGTAAATTCTTATTTTCTCTGACGTCCTAGTGGATGCTGGGAACTCCGTAAGGACCATGGGGATTATACCAAAGCTCCCAAATGGGCGGGAGAGTGCGGATGACTCTGCAGCACCGAATGAGCAAAAGCAAGGTCCTCCTCAGCCAGGGTATCAAACTTGTAGAACTTAGCAAACGTGTTTGAACCCGACCAAGTAGCAGCTCGGCAAAGTTGTAAAGCCGAGACCCCTCGGGCAGCCGCCCAAGAAGAGCCCACTTTCCTCGTGGAATGGGCTTTTACAGATTTAGGATGCGGCAGTTTAGCCGCAGAATGTGCAAGTTGAATCGTACTACAGATCCAGCGAGCAATAGACTGCTTTGAAGCAGGAGCACCCAGCTTGTTGGGCGCATACAGGATAAATAGCGAGTCAGTTTTCCTGACTCCAGCCGTCCTGGAACAGATTTTCAGGGCCCTGACTATGTCCAGCAACTTGGAATCCTCCAAGTCCTTAGAAGCCGCAGGCACCACAATAGGTTGGTTCAAATGAAAAGCAGATACCACCTTAGGAAGAAATTGGGGACGAGTCCTCAATTCTGCCCTATCCATATGGAAAATCAGATAAGGGCTTTTACAGGACAAAGCCGCCAATTCTGATACACGCCTGGCCGAAGCCAAGGCCAACAGCATGACCACTTTCCACGTGAGATATTTCAGTTCCACGGTTTTAAGTGGCTCAAACCAATGTGACTTAAGGAAATCCAACACCATGTTGAGATCCCAAGGTGCCACTGGAGGCACAAAAGGGGGCTGAATATGCAGCACTCCTTTAACAAACGTCTGAACTTCAGGCAGTGAAGCCAGTTCTTTTTGGAAGAAAATCGACAGAGCCGAAATCTGGACCTTAATGGAACCTAATTTGAGGCCCATAGTCACCCCTGACTGTAGGAAGTGCAGAAATCGACCCAGCTGAAATTCCTCCGTTGGGGCCCTTCTGGCCTCACACCACGCAACATATTTTCGCCATATGCGGTGATAATGGTTTGCGGTCACCTCTTTCCTAGCTTTAATCAGCGTAGGGATGACTTCCTCCGGAATGCCCTTTTCCTTCAGGATCCGGCGTTCAACCGCCATGCAGTCAAACGCAGTCGCGGTAAGTCTTGGAACAGACAGGGTCCCTGCTGCAGCAGGTCCTGTCTGAGCGGCAGAGGCCATGGGTCCTCTGAGATCATTTCTTGAAGTTCTGGGTACCAAGCTCTTCTTGGCCAATCCGGAACAATGAGTATAGTTCTTACTCCTCTCCTTCTTATTAATCTCAGTACCTTGGGTATGAGAGGCAGAGGAGGGAACACATAAACCGACTGGTACACCCACGGTGTCACTAGAGCGTCCACAGCTATCGCCTGATGGTCCCTTGACCTGGCGCAATATCTTTTTAGCTTTTTGTTAAGGCGGGACGCCATCATGTCCACCTGTGGCCTTTCCCAACGGTGTACAATCATTTGGAAGACTTCTGGATGAAGTCCCCACTCTCCCGGGTGGAGGTCGTGCCTGCTGAGGAAGTCTGCTTCCCAGTTGTCCACTCCCGGAATGAACACTGCTGACCGTGCTAACACATGATTTTCCGCCCATCGGAGAATCCTTGTGGCTTCTGCCATCGCCATCCTGCTTCTTGTGCCGCCCTGACGATTTACATGGGCGACCGCCGTGATGTTGTCTGACTGTATCAGCACCGGCTGGTGTTGAAGCAGGGGTCTTGCCTGACTTAGGGCATTGTAAATGGCCCTTAGTTCCAGAATATTTATGTGTAGGGAAGTCTCCTGACTTGTCCATAGTCCTTGGAAGTTTCTTCCCTGTGTGACTGCCCCCCAACCTCGAAGGCTGGCATCCGTGGTCACCAGGATCCAGTCCTGTATGCCGAATCTGCGGCCCTCTAGAAGATGAGCACTCTGCAGCCACCACAGTAGCGACACCCTGGCCCTTGGAGACGGGGTTATCAGCCGATGCATCTGAAGATGCGACCCGGACCACTTGTCCAACAGATCCCACTGAAAGATCCTTGCATGGAACCTTCCGAATGGAATTGCTTCGTAAGAAGCCACCATCTTTCCCAGGACTCGCGTGCAGTGGTGCACCGACACCTGTTTTGGTTTTAGGAGGTCTCTGACTAGAGACGATAACTCCTTGGCCTTCTCCTCCGGGAGAAACACTTTTTTCTGTTCTGTGTCCAGAACCATCCCCAGGAACAGTAGACGCGTTGTAGGAACCAGCTGCGACTTTGGAATATTCAGGATCCAGCCGTGCTGTTGTAGCACTTCCCGAGCTAGTGCTACTCCGATCAACAACTGTTCCCTGGACCTCGCCTTTATAAGGAGATCGTCCAAGTACGGGATAATTAAAACTCCCTTTTTACGAAGGAGTATCATCATTTCGGCCATTACCTTGGTAAATACCCTCGGTGCCGTGGACAGACCAAACGGTAAAACGTCTGGAATTGGTAATGACAGTCCTGTACCACAAATCTGAGGTACTCCTGGTGAGGAGGGTAAATGGGGACATGCAGGTAAGCATCCTTGATGTCCAGTGACACCATGTAATCCCCCTCGTCCAGGCTTGCAATCACCGCTCTGAGCGATTCCATCTTGAACTTGAACCTTCTGATATAAGTGTTCAAAGATTTTAAATTTAAAATGGGTCTCACCGAACCGTCCGGTTTCGGTACCACAAACATTGTGGAATAGTAACCCCGTCCTTGTTGAAGGAGGGGTACCTTGATTATCACCTGCTGAGAATACAGCTTGTGAATCGCCTCCAGCACTGCCTCCCTGTCCGGGGGAGCTGTCGGCAAGGCAGATTTGAGGAAACGGCGAGGGGGAGACGTCTCGAATTCCAGCTTGTACCCCTGAGATACTACCTGTAGAATCCAGGGATCCACCCGTGAACGAGCCCACTGGTTGCTGACGTTCTTCAGACGGGCCCCCACCGTACCTGGCTCTGCCTGTGGAGCCCCAGCGTCATGCGGTGGACTTAGAGGAAGCGGGGGAGGACTTTTGTTCCTGGGAACTGGCTGTATGTTGCAGCTTTTTCCCTCTACCTCTGCCTCTGGGCAGAAAGGACGCGCCTCTAACCCGCTTGCCTTTCTGGGGCCGAAAGGACTGTACCTGATAATACGGTGCTTTCTTTGGCTGTGAGGGAACATGGGGTAAAAATGCTGACTTCCCAGCTGTTGCTGTGGAAACGAGGTCCGAGAGACCATCCCCAAACAACTCCTCACCCTTGTAAGGCAAAACTTCCATGTGCCTTTTAGAATCTGCATCTCCTGTCCACTGCCGAGTCCACAATCCTCTCCTGGCAGAAATGGACATTGCGTTTATTTTAGATGCCAGCCGGCAAATATCCCTCTGTGCATCTCTCATGTATAAGACAGCGTCTTTAATATGCTCTACGGTTTGCAATATAGTGTCCCTGTCTAGGGTATCAATGTTTTCAGACAGGGAATCTGACCACGCAGCTGCAGCACTGCACATCCATGCTGAAGCAATAGCCGGTCTCAGTATAATTCCTGAGTGTGTATATACAGACTTCAGGATAGCCTCCTGCTTCATATCAGCAGGTTCCTTTAGGGCGGCCGTGTCTGGAGACGGTAGTGCCAACTTCTTTGACAGGCGTGTGAGCGCTTTATCCACCCTAGGGGATGTCTCCCAACGTGACCTATCCTCTGGCGGGAAAGGGTACGCCATTAGTAACTTTTTAGAAATTACCAGTTTCTTATCGGGGGAAGCCCACGCTTCTTCACATACTTCATTTAATTCATCAGAAGAGGGAAAAACCACTGGTAGTTTTTTCTCCCCAAACATAATACCCTTTTTTGTGGTACCTGGGGTAATATCAGAAATGTGCAACACATTCTTCATTGCCGTAATCATGTAACGGGTGGCTCTATTGGAATGTACACTAGTCTCATCATCGTTGACACTGGAGTCAGTATCCGTGTCGACATCTGTGTCTGCCATCTGAGGTAGCGGGCGTTTTAGAGCCCCTGATGGCTTTTGAGACGCCTGGGCAGGCACGAGCTGAGAAGCCGGCTGTCCCACATCTGCTATGTCGTCAAACCTTTTATGTAAGGAGTTGACACGGTCACGTAATTCCTTCCACATGTCCATCCATTCAGGTGTCGACCCCGCAGGGGGTGACATCACATTTACCGGCCCCTGCTCCGCCTCCACATAAGCCTCCTCATCAAACATGTCGACACAGCCGTACCGACACACCGCATACACACAGGGAATGCTCAGAACGAGGACAGGACCCCACAAAGTCCTTTGGGGAGACAGAGAGAGAGAGTATGCCAGCACACACCAGAGCGCTATATAATGCAGGGATACACACTACACAAGTGATTTTTCCCTATAGCAGCTATATATATATATATATATATATATATATATATATATATATATATATATATATATTATATGCGCCTAAATTTAGTGCCCCCCCTCTCTTTTTTACCCTATGTAGTCTGGAAACTGCAGGGGAGAGCCTTGGGAGCGTCCTTCCAGCGGAGCTGTGAGGGAAAATGGTGCCAGTGTGCTGAGGGAGATAGCCCCGCCCCTTTTCCAGCGGACTTCTCCCGCTTTTTTAAATGTATATTTGGCAGGGGTATTTTACACATATATAGTCTTTATGACTATATTATGTGGTATTTGCCAGCATGGTATTCATATTGCAGCCCAGGGCGCCCCCCCCCCCTGCACCCATCAGTGACCGGAGTATGTGGTGTGCATGGGGAGCAATGGCGCACAGCTGCAGTGCTGTGCGCTACCTTGATGAAGACCGAAGTCTTCTGCCGCCGATTTCCAGGAACGTCTTCTTGCTTCTGGCTCTGTAAGGGGGACGGCGGCGCGGCTCCGGGACTTGACGACCGAGGCTGGGCCTGTGTTCGATCCCTCTGGAGCTAATGGTGTCCAGTAGCCTAGAAGCCTAAGCTAGCTGCAAGCAGGTAGGTCCGCTTCTCTCCCCTTAGTCCCACGTAGCAGTGAGTCTGTTGCCAGCAGATCTCACTGAAAATAAAAAACCTAAAATATACTTTTCTAGCTCAGGAGAGCCCCTAGTGTGCAACCAGCTCGGCCGGGCACAAAATTCTAACTGAGGTCTGGAGGAGGGGCATAGAGGGAGGAGCCAGTGCACACCAGGTAGTCCTAAATCTTTCTTAGTTGTGCCCAGTCTCCTGCGGAGCCGCTATTCCCCATGGTCCTTACGGAGTACCCAGCATCCACTAGGACGTCAGAGAAAAGGGGAATGCACTGATTTCCAGGCATTATTATCACAGAACAGTGTGGCCATAGTTGTCTCCACCTGCTCATCAGATTTAAAAAAAAAAAAAAAAAAAAGGATGGGATAGAAGAAATGTAAGAGTATAAATTAACATTGTAAAAGACTTCTGATAAAGTTCAAGTTCACATGGAGTTAGTTATGGGCATTGTACAAATAGTAAGTATAGAACAGGTCCCGTAAATTCATCATTTCAAAGATGTGGACAGAAAAAAACAAATACTGCATCATAATATAAAAATAAAATATAAAAAAAAAGTAAAGAGTTAATATATAGTGGGGGGAGGGGGGACGGGACAGATTTCACAAACATAACAGAAACGTCTTATACAGATTTTCTTGAGCACACTGAAGTCTTAAGGCCCGTACACACCAGGCGATATAGTAAGCAATATTGCTCATTTTAACCCTCCTGAGAAATATTGCTTACTATATCGCCCAGTGTGTATGCTGCTGACGACGGCCCTTTTTCGGCCCCGCGGATTGGTAATGACCAGGGTGTCCGCCGCGCACACAGTTCAATTTGGACTCATCGTCCAAAGCTGTATACATTCATGCACGGCATGACGTCACTGAGCGATATCGCTAATGATATTGCACAGTGTGTCATCGCTCATGGAGCACATCGCCTACTGTGTACGTAGCCTTTACATGCCTGTAACAGCCAGATAAACTAAAACATTTATAAAGTTCATAACACCCTAGGTCACGCTCGCCCCATAGCTCAGGTACAAGCAGCTTCTTTAATGAATAAAAAAACCCTCAGAAGCTTGTAGAATGGTGATGGCAGGTGTCCTGGTGGACACAATAAAACAGCAGTTTATCAGGAGCAGCTTTACCCAGTATTCTACAGTGCTAGCTGTACAGACGTGGGCAGAGGTTGAGTTATTTATATAGAAAGCGCCAAGATTAAGCAGTGCTCCTACCCAGCATTTCCCCAGGTACTGACAGCTTTTCAGGGAGGCGTAATCACCATGTTTCTGATAACCTGCAAGTTCTCTTTTTATCACGCTATAACCCGTATGATCTGGAAGATGTCAATCTTTCCTACACAAAAGGTTATGATTTCAAGCAGCAACATAATGAAATGGAAAAGTAGGAATCTGTGATGTGTACAGTAGGCACTATATTATATTATAGCATTGCACTTCTCTCGCAAGGATGCCGTTAAATATAGAGAATCTCACCTTCCCACATAAGTAAATGATATTCGTGTCCGGGTCATAAAAAGGTAGCAATACTCCATTGCTAGTATCCATTTCATGTAGTGCTATAGGCTCATCCATACTTTTCTTGGAAAGGAAGAAAAAACAAAAATTTATTTAAAACGATATTTGGGGCAGTATGGATGGTGTAATGGTTAGCACTGCTGCCTCACTGCACTGATGTCATAGGTTCAATTTCCACCATGGCTCTAACTGTTTGGAGTTTGTATGTTCTCCTGTACATGCACGGGTTAACTCCCAGTGTCTAAAAATATACTGGAAAGGTTAATTGGCTCCCGACAAATATTAACCCTAGTGTTTTAGTATGTGCATGTAGATGGGCCAAATGGTTCTCTGCCATCAAATTTGTGATTCTTTGATTCTGTAATATTACCAGCGCTATGGAAAACTTTCCGCATATGGCCGTGAGGGCATTACATGTCCTACCATCATCATAATATCATGCATAATTGTACTCTTATTTAAAAGAAGGGCATCACCTCTTTCAAATGATGTGACCCATTAGCAGCTACTGTATGGTGATCAGACAATGGGCCTGATTCTGAGTTAAGCAAAAAAAAAAAAAGGGGTAAGTAACTCTGCACCAAAAAACAAATTGCACTGCAGGTTTAGCAGGCTTACAATGGGGTCGATTCTATTCGGCAACTTAAGAATAGCGCCGGGAATTAGCTCCCGACGCTATTCAATTCAGCTGCTAGTGACCCGCAATTGTCGGGAATTCTTCTCTCATCCCCGGGGGATGAGAGAAGAAACCCGACAAAAGTGCTGCCTTGCGGCCGGCGTGAGGCTGATTCTGTCGGGAATCAGCATCGCCGCGGGTAGTTAAGTCGGAGAATGCCCGTTCTCCCGACAAAACTACCTGTTAAGTCGGCGAGAACGGGACATCGCCGACTTAACTGGAGCTGAATTGAATAGCGTCGGGAGCTAATTCCCGGCGCTATTCTTAAGTTGCCGAATAGAATCGACCCAAATGTGCAGAAATATTTAGATTTGGTAAGGCATGTCCTAGATCACCCAGCACTATGGAAAAAATTATGTGGGAAGGTCCCGAGGACTCTCCACTGTATAGCAATGTTTATGATAATAGAGCACCAAGATTCTAACTCCTTAGTAAAAGCCAATTCCTCACAGGAACATAAAAAAAAAATGCATAAAAGTTCTATTTCAAACAGCATAAAAATAATGGTCATGCTATATGCATATCATAGACACAACAGATAAGCATATCACACAGTGGTCTCCAGACCAAGAATGCAGTGGTGAAGCTATACAGCTAAGCTTTCCTTTTCCTGGGACAAAGACTCAAAGACCCACTCAGCATTTATTCGGTGATTCTGGGGTGAGCATCAGTGGCTACCATATATCACAAAGGCTGCTGCAATACACGTTGCACAAACCTCCCCAACATCTTTGGAGACCACTATTTCATAGACTTCTCCTCAGTTTAATCTAGCGTGGATAGAAGCGAAGACTCTTTAGGTCCTTAAAAATAAAGTGTCGTTGAGAAAACATGGCCAGGAATGGGAGCAGTGTAGTTTTGGAGGTGACATGATGATTTCCAGGATAAAGGAGGCAGGTCCGAGAGTCAGTGACAGCCAGCATCCCTCCCTAGTCGCCATATACATGCTATGTAAGGGACTGCAGCCTTCTACTGAGATCTTTATGGTAGAACCAAGCCAGTGCTCAGAGTTCACACCATACTGTCCAAGTCTAAACGGTGCCATGAATAGCGGGTGAGACCCTTGAGCAGTGGGGTCCATATGAAGATCAGATCTCCACGGTGGGCATTCCTGAGGTTCAGTGTTCAGTCTTCTATAGATCAAAGAAACTTCAAAGTAGAATTTATCATTCATGTATTATCCAGAATGTTTTATATGTAAACCCTTGCATAAAGTCCATTTGATATTAGTTTGGACAAGAAAAGAAACCTGAAATTGTTCTTTACAATTATGTTTATATAGTGTCAGCATATTACGCAGAGTTGTAGAGAATATTTGTCATTCCTATCAGATGGATGTCAGTAGCCAATTAACCTTTCTTGGGATGATCAGTGTTAACATGTCAACATACTTTTAAAATGTGTTTAATACATGATCATAAGGACCAGATACATACTAAGTGATTGATTCATTCTGTAAGTATGAGATTTTCTTAACTCTACATGCATCCCCTCTGCAAACCAATATAGATAAATGAAGTGCGCACAATTAAAGCCATTGGTCATAACATACCGGGTTCCACAGAGCTAACTGGCGCTCACTCATACGACTGAACCCTGTTGTAAAGATGCTGCCATCAGACAAAAAAATTGCTCTCATTGGTCGGGCACCTTCATGAGCTTTATCCTTCTCCTAGAATAAAGGGGACAAAAAACACTGCAACACCACTGACCGTCTCATGACACAGAACATGCGAGCATTCTGCAGATAGCACTACACAGTATCCGATCTCTAGGTCTACACATTCTAGGTCGACATGTCAAAAGGGCGACACGAGTTTCACATTTTGGGAATAGTAACCTGAAAATGACACCTTTCGCTCGCCATGCGAGGAGACACTGTGCACTAAATGGGGTTCCCGGTCACTGTATGGAGAAAACGACACCAACCCCCCCCCACACACACAAAAAACTCATGTCGACCTACAGACCCCGTTGACCTAGACACTGTCGACCCTCCATACCACACCCGCACTACACATTGTAAGGTGCTTTAACTATTTTAACTTTTGCTTCCTCCTACTTAGCCCCCAACTGGATGATTTTTTAGGAAACACCACAAAATGGTCTCATTTGGCAGCTTCTCACAATTACTAAAATCAGAGGAACTGTACTTTGTTAACTCTTTATTAGGTTTCAATCTAGAATGCATAAAGATACCTTAAACCATCCCAGCCAATAACGCCTGAAAATACAGACCAATTATTAACATTCTACCCCCCCCCCAAAAAAAAAACCCAAAAAAACAAACCTCCACATCTCCACTTGCCACTAGATGTATCTCTACAAACGTGAAGTAACATGTTTTATTGGTTTCACTTACCACCAGCACTAGAATGCCAGTTTTGGCCTGTATTTTGAGTTGGCTACATAAAAACGAACACTATAAAACAGGCAGTCACTACCTACAGGGGACAGATCTTCCCTGCAAAATCAATTACAAATAA
This sequence comes from Pseudophryne corroboree, assembly GCF_028390025.1. NCBI lineage: Eukaryota > Metazoa > Chordata > Amphibia > Anura > Myobatrachidae > Pseudophryne > Pseudophryne corroboree. Next base: position 408,138,443 of record NC_086444.1, on the reverse strand, counting down.
GCTACAACAGCCATGACTCTTGAAAACATACCGCTACTAATTCCATCTTGCGTGGGTCAATTACACGCAGCTTCTTGTCTTTGGAGGTAGTACAGATAAGGCTGCCATTACGATTCCAGCTGGCACTGTATACCATATCATTGTGCATGTCCTCTAGGTTGATAAGGGCCTCGCCTGTGCCCACATTCCAGATTATGACAACATTATCACACCCTGTGAACAAAACAAAACTTCATTTACTGCCATTGTTTAAGTGAGCAAATCACCCATCCTTATGACTGTAAATGGCCAAGATGTACAACAGGGATGCAGTTGAGTTGCCGGCAGTCGGGATCCCGTCAGTCAGGATACAGAGGCCGGAATTCAGACCACTGACAATGCCGCCAGCCGGAATCCCGGCTAACGGGCTAGACGCACTCGTGGGTGTTAACGACAACCATATAGAGTGGTAATAGAACCTCCCATAACCAACACGTAGAACACAGTCAGTCACAGTCCATTACAATTAATAAGTAGCATGCATGCCCCAATGGGAGAGACCCCATCTGATCCTAAATATATGGACATATTTTCAAAGTAACAAAAAAAACATTTCCTCAAGCAACAAGTGACTGTTTCCTACATGGTGCTGAAATCCACTGGTCAATGAAGTTATCATTTCATAATTTGTGTAATTCTGACGCCTAGGCTACTATATAAGTTATTGTAATTACCATGTCATCAACCCATGAGCCTCTCCTCACTTCAATCTGTTCTTCATACTGCTGCTCATTTCATTTGCCTCTTTGCGTTGGCCACACCCCTCTACCATTACTTCACTGGCTCCCCACCCTCACACAAAGCCCCCAGTCACGCTTCTCCTATCACCACCCTCATTTCTGTTCACACTCCCCTCTCATCTCACTTTTGATCTCCTCCTCTCACTTACCCATACAAGAATTCTGCTGTGCTGCCCCACTGCTTTGGAATGCACTACTTCACCTTATTATACTCTTCTAGTAAACAAGCCTTGAAATGAGCCCAAAAGACTTATGTTCATAAAAGCCCATCAGCCCCCTTGTCATAACTTACTTTAACACTCTGGCCTTCCACATACTCTTCCAGTTCACCCCCCATGTTACATCCACTCCTCAAGAAAGGGCCCTCCTTTTCAGTGCACCTGAATTCCCGTCTCCCATCAGCAACACTATTAGTTAATACTGCTCTCCCTCTACCCACTTGCTTTTAGTAGTTTTGTAACGAGTTGCTCTACCATAACCCTCACACACTTTACTCTGTAGATGGCTGTTTTGTTACGGTTATCATATGTTATGCTATATATTGATGCAGAATTGAAGAGGCAAAAGAATAAAGGTGTTCTGACCTAGTGTTCATAGTATCAAAGTTATTTTAAAAGTTGGTAGTCTATAGACATTTTGTGGATAAGTGTGCCAGGTCTTATTCTTAAATTTAATAGTTTATCTTTAACTGTAAATATCTCAGATTCTTCTAAACTTAACAGAACACCTTCATCCACTCGCCTGTTCAATTATAGAATACATTTATATAGCACTCTTTCTCCAATAGCAGCAATGGGGGCAGATGTATTATCCCTGCAGAAGTGATAAAGCAGTGATAAGTGGAAGGTGATGCAGCAGCCAATCAGCTCCTGTCATTTTTCAAACCCGTAATGATTGGCTGGTGCATTATCACCTTCCACTTATCACTTCTCCAGGCTTAATGCATCTGCCCCCATGGTGCTTAACAGATAGAAAGAACACAGTAATTTAGGGGTAAATGTATGAAGCAGTGATAAGTGTGGAGAAGTGAGCCAGTGAAGTTGCCCGTTGCAACCAATCAGCAATGAAGTAACATTTATAATTTGCATACTATACAACTATACGGAGTAGCTGATTGGTTGCCATGGTCAACTTCTTCACAGGCTCACTTCCCCATTCTTATCACTGCTTCATACATTTACCCGACAGTACAGAAATTATTAACACAATTGGCTGGATAACAGGAAACAGCGAGTGGTGGTTAATGGGATGTTTTCCAACTGGGCCTCAGTATTCAGGGGAAGCAATTAGCTTCCCGAGGAACAGGATCCCGAAGGAGGACAGAAACCCGGCGTCACTAAACAGACACCAGGATGGGATCCCGGCGTCAAAATACCCACAGCCGGCATCCCGATCGTCCCGAGAGTAGGACGCACTGCCGACCTGCCGCGGTTGACAATACATGGAGCCATCAGGAATATGCTGCAATTGGTTGACCTAACAATAGCATTTAACATGCTCCACCACTGGCAGAGGATTCAATTGCTTTTCCCCGTGGCCGTCAGAAGATTGAGCAATTCAACCATTGCTCTATTTGGGAACGATTAGTTCGGGCGTCAAAACAGTACTTTCGCATTCCGCCCATTACTCTGTTTGGGCACAACATGCATGCTAAGCAAAAAAGAAAAAGAAAAAAAAAAAAAAACACCAAGCAAAAAACAAAAACAAAACAAACACCACATGCGCGCATATACAATGGAGTTGACCCCATGTGTGCAAAATACAGTGGGGGGCATAGAGGTGAGTACAAAAAGTCCAAATCAAACAGCGGGGGCAGATATGGGGGACCTGTGGCCAGAATGGAGAACAAACAACTTAAAAAGGTAAAGAATAAATAGGTTGTGGCCCGAAGAATCCACAGGTCCGACGTTGACATGGATCCTGCCACAGAGCTCACCAGCCAGCACAGGCATGGCCGTTCGCATCCCTATGCAGTAGGGGGCGTCTGACCACAGGTGGAGAGAGGACCCGTCAATGTCCAGGCATATGAAGTGGACCTGGAGCAGGGGAGTGGGCAGAACGATGGCCCCGAAGCAGCAGGGCAGTGTGCAGGCAACAAGATAGCAGCGACACTCTGTTCAGGCGCTTTCCCACCTCACCTGGAGGGGAAGGAGTGCTAGGCACAGATGCTGCAGCCCATGTGGTTCTCATATCCAGCCTCCTGCACAACTAGCCAGAGACACACCTCCTTCTCGATAGGCACTTCCTTCAGAGTTAAAGTCCAACATGCCTCTCCAGTGTCCTTCTCTGGCGCTAGCAGGGGTACCCTGTGGTCAGCATTTCCATGGGGAGTGCAACTCGGGGCTATCAAGGTTCACATCTAAGAGGGTAGGCAGCATGGACTCTGGCAGGAAGCCCATGAAGCGGTCGACGGCGCTGGGGCCGCAGATGAAACGGTGGTCGGCCCAGGAGTAGCAGCTGCGAGGGAGGAACGCAAGCAGGGTGATTTAGAACTGTGGAGCAGAGAACAGAAGCTCTGAGCGTGCAACCATTCCTGGCCCCCACCAGATGCTGTTATTTTCTGTTAAAACCTGGTGGTTGTAATATAAATAAAAACTAGAAAATATTTGGGAGGGTCCCATCCAAAAATGCACTCTTCTCTCTAGTCACTCAACCGGATTGAAACTAGAGGAATAGGTGGTGAAACAGGTCAAGAGATAAGCTAAGTGTGATATTGGACAGTCAAAGCCACTAGAACACAGATTTGTATTTCACAGTAAACTATTTTCTTTGCAACACTTCACTGAATAACTAAATCAAAAATACCTGCACTGAGCAGAACGTTCCGGGCTGTCGGATGCCATGTCACAATGCCTACCCTCTTTGAATGTCCCTCCAACACAACCACAGGTTCTGTGAGTGGCAGGGTTAGGCCATTCTCAGGAATCTGCCATACCTGGATAATAAACAAATCAGAATTACTACCTGGTGCACTAGGGAGAGAAAAGATTCAACCTGAGACCATAGCATAAACACAATTACAAAAAAAAGAGAAAAAGCACAGAGCTTCAGTAGAAACTTTAATAGGAGACTAAGGGGTATATGCAATTGCGGTAGAATTCCGGCTGGAATTCAACAGTTTTTAAATTCGACAGTCGAATTCCGGCCGGGGGGTGCCGGAATTCGACATATTCAATACAAAACGGATTCGACACTCCCGCTGTCGAAAAACGGAGGAATTGACGGATAAGTGCGTCCTGGATTCGACTTTTCCGACGGCACAGAAATGGTTAAAAAACACTGGGGGGAAAATGCGTGGGGTCCCCCCTCCTAAGCATAACCAGCCTCGGGCTCTGCACCTGGTGCAAAAAATACGGGGGACAAAAAGCGTAGGAGTCCCCCGTATTTTTTGTACCAGGACCGGGCTCCACTAGCTGGACAGATAATGCCACAGCCGGGGGACACTTTTATACCGCTCCCTGCGGCCGTGGCAATACCCAACTAGTCACCCCTGGCCGGGGTACCCTGGAGGAGTGGGGACCCCTTAATTCAAAGCCTCCCCCACAAGCTGGTACTTGGAGAACCGCAAGTACCAGCATGCGGGGGGAGGGAGGGAACGGATCCGCTGGTACCTGTAGTTCTTCTGCAAAAAAAATACCCAAATAAAAACAGGACACGCACACCTTGAAAGTACAACTTTATTACATACATGCCGTCACAAACATACTTACCTATGTTGACACGCCGCGGATAACCTCACCGCTGACCGCAAAGTTCCCACCATTGAATATAATGGAGAGGCTTTGCGATGCGCGGTCTGCCAGCTCAGACGCGCATAGGCAATCAGGAGAGTGCCAGGACGTGGCGCTCCCTGATTACCTGAAAGGACCCTCAGTGACAGGAGTCACAGGGGGGGTCACAGCATTCGGGGAAAGGGGTCCCATGTGTAAACATGGGACCCTTTTCAGTCCGTGTGGATCGGGTATGCGTACTTTTTTTTGCCAAGTACGAGGATTACAAATAACAGGACACTGGATTTAGGAGAGTATAATTTTATTTTCAGGTACCCCGGATTCTACTTGGACAAGTGGACAGAGGTCGGCGTGTGAACATAAGTAAGTATGTGTGTGTCGGCATGTGTGTAATAAAGTTGTACTTGTCAAGGTGCGCGTGTCCTGTTTTTATTTGGGTATTTTTTTTGCAGAAGAACTACAGGTACCAGCCCCCCCCCCCCCCCCGCATGCTGGTACTTGTGGTTCTCCAAGTACCAGCTTGCTGGGACTTGTAGTTCTTCAGCAATAAACTATATTCTTTTGTTTTCAACAAGGCAATCAGCCCCCCATCCGCAGCCTTTGGATTGGGGGGGGGGGGGGGGGGGGACGACAGCCTCGGGCTTCACACCTGGCCCTTGGGTGGCTGGAGGGGAACCCCTTGATTTAAGGGGTCCCCACTCCTCCAGGGTACCCCGGCCAGGGGTGACTAGTTGGGGTTTTAATGCCACGGCCGCAGGGACCGGTATAAAAAAAATAAAGTGTCCCCCGGCTGTGGCATTATCTCCCCAGCTAGTGGAGCCCGGTGCTGGTACAAAAAATACGGGGGACCCCTACGCTTTTTGTCCCCCGTATTTTTTGCACCAGGACCGGACGCAGAGCCCGGTGCTGGTTCTAAAAATACGGGGGATCCCCTGTCCGTTTCCCCCCATATTTTTACAACCAGGACCGGCTCGAAGAGCCCGAGGCTGGTTATGCTTAGGAAGTGGGACCCCACGCATTTTTTTTCTCTTGATTTTAACCCATTCCCACTAAAAACCATGTAATCTCTATTTTAGTCAGTTAAAAAAAAAAAAATATTCTTTTAAAAAATATATAAATAATACTTGTGTCCCTCTAATAAACAAACCAAGTACATAATCCCTTCTAATATAAATAGATATGCTATTAGCAATAAAAAAAAAACAAAAAAAAAAACACTTTAATTTTTTTTTATTAGATTCCGCCAGCAAAGTGAGGCGGAAGGAAATTGACGATATTACTGTCAAAAAGCACTAAAGTTGAATAGACATTCTTCAACTGAATATACTTTTGTCGAATTGCCACATTTTTACCACTGCAGACATGTCAAATTTTCAAAATGTCAAATTGCAAAAAGTCGAATCTGAAAAGTCTGTTTTTTTTGTCTAAAAAGTACTGTATTGCATTGTCGATTTTTTTTTGTGTCGAAAATGCCCCGTTTTTCGACATTTTCGGAAATTCGACAGCAATTGCATATACCCCTAAATATTACCTGGGGACAATTTCACCTGGCCAAATAAAGTGAAATACTAACCAAAACGCCCCACCCCCACAAAAAAAATGAAATACTGAGAAATACAAAAACGAATATTGGCCCAAATTTAGCATTTCAATCCGTTAATGACCAATATGTGGTTCATATTATACTACATTAACTTTAACTCTTCAAAGAAAACTAGTGTGGCCAAAAACTGCGAGTCGGTGGGTAGGAGTGATATTATGCAAAATCACCCAATCGCTAGTAAAATGAGTGCCGCATATCCGCATGTTATGCGACATATACAGGTGTACCAACTTGCTAAGTTTGTGACTATTGGTGCATGCACAGAGGGTTTTGTCCTTTTCCTTACCATGACAGTGCAGTCCTCAGAGCCGCTGGCAATAACATTGTCATTATGTGGACACCAGTCAATGTCCAGCACTGGTCCTGTGTGACCACACACGGTAGGGTAGGACTTATCAATCCTTCCAGTCTAGAAAAGGAGGAAGAATGATGGAGAAGTTAAAGCGCACACAGCAGTCAGTAACATGCATGTCGTTTTAACCAATATGGTCAAAATTCCAATTTTGAAAAGGTAATAAAGCTTACGCCAACAAACAAAATATGGACTAAAAAAGGTTTAAAAACATTTTGGAAAGAAAACCAAATCAATAGAACATATTACTTGGCCATATTGAACATATTACATATAATCATAACAAACATGCTTACAGTAGTAGTATGTGGGATAAATAAAATTGTCAAGCACCACCGCTAACGTTAATTTACAGAACATATAAATCAGCATAGGTTTCCTACCAATCACTGCTTAGCAAAGCTGCAATGACCTAGACTTCAGTAACAGAGTCATAGTTGGAAGCCAAGTGTGAGAGAGGCATTAAAACATGAGCTGCTTCTGATGCAGTTGGATGACTGTTTCGGGATAATATTATGTGGGTATCCAAGATACAGTTATGTTTTCCTGAAAGTGTATCCAAAAATGGAAGAATGAGGCTAACTTCTAACACATGCTTTGAAACAGGAACGTAACCAGTTTTGTAGCAGCTGGCAAAAAGTGATAAGCATTTTCATGTACTCTAGTATAAATGTAGATCTTTTACTACATACAACTGAATTGGACCATACAGAGACAAACAAATATTGTTGCTACTGCATAGATCAAATAGAGATGCAATGGGGAACAAAAATATATAAAGTCAATTAAAAGCGAAAGCCTCTATATTTTCAGTCCGAATAACCCTCATTTTTACCTTACACAGGGGCCCCTTCCATATGTTGCTCTGGGACACACAAAGTTCTGGTTATGGCCGTGGTTAGGGTTAGCCGTAGAATTACCAAACAAACATTGCCAGTATTTTTACCATCTGGATCCTGTTGCCAGCATTCTGATGGTCGGGATTTTGTAACCAACACGTCAGCAAAGGCCTGGGCTGATTGTAGCAGACACTACCACTCCCCTGGTGCAATATAACACACACATCTCCCAATTCATCTTTCACAAGCATGGGTCTGAAGGAGACCGCCAACGCTCTCAAAAATACCAGGGCATAAAAGTTATCTTCACCCCAGACTCTGCCTCTGGTGAGGCAGCTGCCATTAATCTGAAGCCCTCCTACTGCATGAGGCATGACCATACAGCAGGTGGATCTTTCACCACATATTTAAAAAGAAGCTGGTGGCATTCACTTCTCTGGGCACCAAATCCATACTAGAGGGCCTTATGTGTAGCTTCTTTAAATCTGAAGTACTGTAAATAATAATAATAATAATAATAATAATAATAATATCAACAGAAGAATAATTGTAGAGCTAATAGTAGGGGGAGCTTAAAGCAGCTGTGGGTCTATATACACACTAAAATACCAAACTATTTACTTCACAAACACATCAAAAACTTTGCCCTTCAAATATATCTAACCTGCCCTCCCGAGTGCTCAACGAGAACCCAATAGAGTCCTAATATTTAGACGTAAGCATGCACAAATGTATTTATATGTTGCACACACAGTATTTATAAAAACAAAACAAAAAAACAAGATACAAAAACAGTTCAAAAAAAAAAAAAAAAAAAAAAAAAAAGCCGTGGCAAGCAGGAAGAAGCTCTCGCCTGTTGTGAATAGAGATTAAATTCCAGGAGAATGGACTCAAGAGTGAACAGCCTCACAAGGAACAGAAGGCAGTGGCAGGAAACGCATGCACCAACTAGGGCCTCAGTAACATTTTTTGTACTGAAGATAGATAAAGGATATACAGTATGACCTCTTGCTTATCTCAACCACTACCCTGGAGAGGAATCTGAAGCCTGTCAGCAAGCTAGAACAGAATGCAATCTCCCCAAGTAGGAAGTTTGTTCACAATGGAAAAATGATACATCAAGCATGACTGTCATTTTCAGATTGGGATCATTGCCCAATGATAGCGAAAGTTTAATTTATATCATCACACATCTTTAGGACAGTGGCTAAAATTACTGCACTCTCCACTTTTTGACATACCAGGACAACAAGTCAACAGGTGGAGAATGCAGTCATTTTAGTTACTGTGACATCGCGGTCCATACCCCTGTGTATATGAGTCATGCAATCTATATTGTTAATTTCAGAAATGGAAGTCTGCCTAGCTGCCACTTCCTATCTAATGTCAGTTATACAAGTTCCCTCCTACCTGGAGTGAAAAAGCATGGTGGACATCTTTAGTTACATAGAAGTTTTAGTTATGTATAGTAGCAACGTACGACTCATCTTTTGATATACACGCGAGGTTTGTAGGTTATTAAAAAAAAAATAGCTTTACTTGGCATTTAAGTACATGCATCACACCAAAGGAAAAATAAGCATCCAAAGCATTACTACAATGAGGATACAAATACAAAAGCATTACAATCGGACAGAACATCCAAGAGGATCAAGTTAACCATTTCATGTCCTCATTTATTAGAGCAAGTGATTATAAAAGACTAAATTAAGGAACAAATTAGATCAGGCCTGTGAGGTTAACCACAACATTAAAAAGATTATCAAGATAATATCCGCCTGTTACCAATATCCTCTAGTGAGGATGTATTTGATGGGCAGTGCTGGGAGAAATACCAGAACTTAAGCCGTAATGTGTTGGCACTGTACCTGATCACTGCAGTGTTCTGCCCAGGATCAATTTTACAGGAGCACAAACCAGCTTTTTTACATGCTGCTCCAGGTGTCTGACAGCCAAAAGCAGTAGTGCTGTGCTTACACTATGGTGATAGGCACAGAAACAGAGCCCTTCCCCGTCGTTCAGCCATGTTGAAACTCTCAAGTTGACCTGATGTTTGTCAAGTCATGCCACACCAGTCTGTGTGTATTGCTGGACACAATTGTATATTTATCCAGCCAACAAGTGGTCAATACCTGCAAGAATCTTCAAAAAAAGATTTTAGCATCCAGTCTGATTACACTGTTCTGTCCTGGCTATTTTGTTATTGCAGCCGGCTGCCAAAACTTTCTTGGGGAAAAACTGCAGTGTGTTATAGCATTATTTATAAAAATCCAGATTTGCTCAATTGTCTCAATAACACGTCCTCCTACCTGGCAAAGGACTAGCACCAATTTTTTGCTGAAATGGATGCCAACTGATTTGTAAATGTCACCGTATACTAGGGGCGGAATTCAATTATCATCACGCCCAATCTCCCCCCTAACGTGATAGTAGATCGCAGGGCGATATGAAATGGATTTTTTTAGCGCGGCAATCGTAGGTCGGGTTTGCTACATAAAGCAGCTAAACCAGACTAAAGCACTGGGTGCGATCGTGAAAAGTGCTATTTGGGTGCAAGCTGAAATGCTATTCGCGCCTGAACAAAGCTACAACTGAAGCTACCATATTGAGGTCAGTCTTCGGGGTAAATTTACTAAGGTAGAATTTTATTTTGAGCTGGTGATGTTACCCATAGCAACCAGATTCTATATATTATCTTCTAGAACAGGCCTGGCTAACCTGTGGCTCTCCAGCTGTTGTAAAACTACAAGTCCCCTCATGCCTTGCCACAGTTTTGCTATTAGGGAATGCTAAAACTGTGGCAGGGCATGCTGGGATGTGTAGTTTCATTACATCTGGAGAGCCACAGGTTGGCCAGGCCTGTTCTAGAAGCAGATAGATAAATGTTAAGTAGAATCTGATTGGTTGCTATGGGCAACATCACCAGTTCTAAAAAATAAATAAAAAAAATTCCACCTTAGTAAACTTACCACTTCATGTGCACCTTACAGATGGGATGACGCCAGAAACCATTTCCCAAGCTGTCGGTTTCTACTTAAAGGCCAGATGTCCTTTCAGCATTGATAGATTCTGAGAAAAAAAAATCCAACATTTGCCAGATAGAGAAAAGAACAGGGCGTGCCACAAACCTAGAATTATGCAGTATTCAGGACAGAAGTACTTTTCCCCTCTATAAATAAAACAATTAATTTTAACCAGCAACTATTGCTAAGAAAATCAAAAGCATAAAATATAAATAAAACGGGCTAAGGTTCCATCCAGCACAGGACCTTCCTGGCAGAAAGGCTGTTTATACCATATCAGCGCTTGCATTTTTTAAGTTCTTGTTCTGGAGACAGTCTCTGTAGCTTGGAGACTTGCCTGGCATGTAACATGTGCTGTGCAGCCTGTCCAGCAATCATCATCAACTCTGTCTCATCATAGCAGATCATGTACTGCAGCCGAGGATGTAAACCTGAGGACATACAGTATGTGGTATGTTCTATTGCAATATGGGAGTGTGGGTTCAGTATTAATTACCGACAGCGGCATCCCACCCACCAGTATGCCAGCAGCGGGCAGAGCGCTAGAAAGCCCCTTGCAGGCACGGTGGCTTGCTACAGGTTACATTTTCCCTCTATGGGTGTTGTGGACACCCACAGAGGGAGAATAGCCTGTAGTGCCAGTATTCTGTCAACAGGATTTCACCACTGGTCGGGACTCCAGCGTTGGCATTTGACCGCCGGGATACAGACTAGCAGTATTTTAACTGCTTCCCGGGTGTGTGTATCTGGGTGGGTAGATATCTCTCTCTCTTTTCTTTTTTTTTTTTTAAACACACACACTGGCAGTCTTTGTTATATATGCTCACTAGTAGCAATGGCTAGGGGGATTGTACAGCCCTGGCCAAGATCATTTTCACTCACTTCTGGTGGTGCTTGGATCTCTGCAGCACAAGACAGATCTGACATACTGCCCGATTCCATTGTTTTTGGTATCTAAAAATACTGTCTAAACAGGCCTTTTTAGACACCCAAACAACTGTCACAATTTAATTGTGTTTGGGCATCCATGCACATCTTGCATGTCGCGCTCAAACAGATAGGGTTTAGCAATCTAAAATTTAAAGGGTCCTCCACGGCCGCTGAGCGCCCAATCGAAAGAAAAATTGAATTGCTGCCATACTGGTTGCCCTCTAGTGGCAGCCGCGGAAAAAAAACATTTGAATCAACCCCATAGGCTCCTGAGCATTCAGAAAGAAAAGCCAGCTCCCATTATGGTTAATTGCACAAAGCAATAAAGGTTAATAGCAGGATCTTAGCTATATACGAGCTCTAAGACCCTTATAATGTTAACAGTGAATAGGGAGATCACAGGGACAATCCCCTCACCCTACAAGTAATATAAAGCAGAGGGAATTTAATAGACTGCAGAAATAAATTGGAAAACTCCTTATTTATAAAAATGTAGCCTATACAAGATTTTGACCGAAATACTAATATTCAGTTGTTTAACAGTCATTAATATAGGAGAATGAGAACCAGATATAAAATCCCTGTATTATATATAAATAAGTTCAGTATGCTTGTGTAAATTGCTCTGATGGGCATCCATTACAACAATTGAATCCCCCCCTCACCAAAAGTGTACCAAATACCACCTCCCTCCCAAAAAAAATTTTAAAAAATGAACGTAAAGTACACAGCTACTACACCTGAATACAGTAATAGAAGCCTGACAAACACGATTTTTAAACTCCTATACGCCAACAGCATACAAAATATGATGCCATTTCTGGATCCAGGCTTTCATAAGCAAATATGGAGAGCGACCAGGAAAAAAAATAAAAATTGTTACATTTCTATATTTATACTCAAAAAAAATAAAAAGAAAGGAATAGAGAAATATGAAACTGTAGTGACTTGACCAAATATATTCTGCCCTCCCAGAAATGACCTATTACGATACCATTCATGAGATTGTCAGCAGAAATACATGGTCAGGAAGTTGCTGAACTTTGTTGTAGTCTTCCTTTGGCCCATTCTTACATACATCCCCTGCTGTGAATGGGAATGAAAGGTTAGAAGGATCGATAGAAAAAAAAAAAAAAAAAATCTGTAACACTTTCCCCCATGTATGCAATCATTCAGGGCTCTCTGAGTTTTCACACTGCCTCCCTCCCTCCGCTCCTGCCCACAGCTCCAGCACTCCCTGAGCCAGACAGTGAATGTTACCATATAAGGCCATGGATGATTTGAACCCTGACAGGCACACAATCACTGTTCCTGTACTGCGTTCTCATTGGCCGCATGGTCTCTTTGCTGTCATGACAAATATGGGTGTGCGCAGCATGGCCAGGTAACCCTTTATCTCCTGTCAGACTCCAGGGAATCATGGTAATGATCGAGCATTTCTATCACAGAGGGGAGTATACATGTGCAGCTGAAGCTTCTGTTCACCACAAAAAAAAAGTTTATTTTGTGTCACGGTCATAAAGGAATTTAAGCCCAGTCACAACAGGGCAGGACAAATACTGTACATGAAAAATAAGAATTTACTCACCGGTAAATTCTATTTCTCGTAGTCCGTAGTGGATGCTGGGTACTCCGTAAGGACCATGGGGAATAGACGGGCTCCGCAGGAGACTGGGCACTCTTAAAAGAAAGATTAGGTACTATATCTGGTGTGCACTGGCTCCTCCCTCTATGCCCCTCCTCCAGACCTCAGTTAGGGAAACTGTGCCCGGAAGAGCTGACATTACTAGGAAAGGATTCGGAATCCAGGGTAAGACTCATACCAGCCACACTGTACAACTTGTGATAACTATACCCAGTTAACAGTATGCACAACAACTGAGCCTCATTCAACAGATGGCTCATAACAATAACCCTATAGTTAAGCAATAACTATATACATGTATTGCAGAAAGTCCGCACTTGGGACGGGCTCCCAGCATCCACTACGGACTACGAGAAATAGAATTACCGGTGAGTAAATTCTTATTTTCTCTGACGTCCTAGTGGATGCTGGGTACTCCGTAAGGACCATGGGGATTATACCAAATCTCCCAAACGGGCGGGAGAGTGCGGATGACTCTGCAGCACCGAATGAGCAAACTCAAGGTCCTCCTCAGCCAGGGAATCAAATTTGTAGAATTTTGCAAAAGTGTTTGATCCCGACCAAGTAGCAGCTCGGCAAAGTTGTAAAGCCGAGACCCCTCGGGCAGCCGCCCAAGAAGAGCCCACCTTCCTCGTGGAATGGGCTTTTACGGATTTAGGATGCGGCAGTCCAGCCGCAGAATGTGCAAGTTGAATCGTGCTACAGATCCATCGAGCAATAGTCTGCTTTGAAGCAGGAGCACCCAGCTTGTTGGGTGCATGCAGGATAAACAGCGAGTCAGTTTTCCGGACTCTAGCCGTCCTGGAAACATAGATTTTCAGGGCCCGGACTACGTCCAGCAACTTGGAATCCTCCAAGTCCCGAGTAGCCGCAGGCACCACAATAGGTTGGTTCAAATGAAACGCTGATACCACCTTTGGGAGAAATTGGGGACGAGTCCTCAATTCTGCCCTATCCATATGGAAAATCAGATATGGGCTTTTACAGGACAAAGCCGCCAATTCTGACACACGCCTAGCTGAGGCCAAGGCCAACAGCATGACTACCTTCCACGTGAGATACTTCAACTCCACGGTCTGAAGTGGCTCAAACCAATGTGATTTTAGGAAATCCAACACAACGTTGAGATCCCAAGGTGCCACTGGAGGCACAAAAGGGGGCTGAATATGCAGCACTCCCTTAACAAACGTCTGAACTTCAGGCAGTGAAGCCAGTTCTTTTTGAAATAAAATAGACAGGGCCGAAATCTGGACTTTAATGGATCCCAATTTTAGGCCCATAGTCACTCCTGACTGTAGGAAGTGCAGAAATCGACCCAGCTGAAATTCCTCTGTTGGGGCCTTCCTGGCCTCACACCAAGCAACATATTTTCGCCATATGCGGTGATAATGTTTTGCGGTCACATCCTTCCTAGCTTTAATCAGCGTAGGAATGACTTCATCTGGAATGCCCTTTTCCATTAGGATCCGGCGTTCAACCGCCATGCCGTCAAACGCAGCCGCGGTAAGTCTTGGAACAGACAGGGCCCCTGCTGTAGCAGGTCCTGTCGGAGCGGCAGAGGCCAAGGGTCCTCTGAGATCATTTCTTGTAGTTCCGGGTACCAAGTTCTTCTTGGCCAGTCCGGAATGATGAGTATAGTTCTTACTCCTCTCTTTCTTATTATCCTCAGTACCTTTGGTATGAGAGGAAGAGGAGGGAACACATAAACCGACTGGTACACCCACGGTGTCACTAGAGCGTCCACAGCTATCGCCTGAGGGTCCTTTGACCGGGCGCAATATCTTTTTAGCTTTTTGTTGAGGCGGGACGCCATCATGTCCACCTGTGGCCTTTCCCAACGATTTACAATCAGCTTGACGACTTCTGGATGAAGTCCCCACTCTCCCGGGTGGAGGTCGTGCCTGCTGAGGAAGTCTGCTTCCCAGTTGTCCACTCCCGGAATGAACACTGCTGACAGTGCTAGCACGTGATTCTCCGCCCATCGGAAAATCCTTGTGGCTTCTGCCATCGCCATCCTGCTTCTTGTGCCGCCCTGTCGGTTTACATGGGCGACCGCCGTGATGTTGTCTGACTGAATCAGCACCGGTTGGTTTTGAAGCAGGGGTTCTGCTTGACTCAGGGCATTGTAAATGGCCCTTAGTTCCAGAATATTTATGTGTAGGAAAGTCTCCTGACTCAACCAATGTCCTTGGAAGTTTCTTCCCTGAGTGACTGCCCCCCAACCTCGGAGGCTTGCATCCGTGGTCACCAGGACCCAGTCCTGAATGCCGAATCTGCGGCCCTTGAGAAGATGAGCACTCTGCAGCCACCACAGCAGAGACACCCTGGCCCTCGGGGACAGGGTGATCAACCGAAGCATCTGAAGATGCGATCCGGACCACTTGTCTAACCGATCCCACTGAAAGATCCTTGCATGGAACGTGCCGAAGGGAATTGCTTCGTAAGAAGCTACCATCTTTCCCAGGACTCGCGTGCAGTGATGCACCGACACCTGTTTTGGTTTCAGGAGGTCCCTGACCAGAGATGACAATTCCTGGGCCTTCTCCTCCGGGAGAAACACCTTCTGTTCTGTGTCCAGAATCATGCCCAAGAACAGCAGACGCGTCGTAGGAATCAGCTGCGACTTTGGGATATTCAGAATCCAGCCGTGCTGTTGTAGCACTTCCCGAGATAGTGCTACTCCGACTAACAACTGCTCCTTGGACCTTGCCTTTATAAGGAGATCGTCCAAGTACGGGATAATTATAACTCCCTTCTTTCGAAGGAGTATCATCATTTCGGCCATTACCTTGGTAAATACTCTCGGTGCCGTGGACAGACCAAACGGCAACGTCTGGAATTGGTAATGACAGTCCTGTACCACAAACCCTAGGTACTCCTTGTCAGGTGGGTAAATGGGGACATGTAGGTAAGCATCCTTGATGTCCAGTGACACCATAAAATCCCCCTCTTCCAGGCTTGCAATAACCGCCCTGAGCGATTCCATTTTGAACTTGAACTTCCTTATATAAGTGTTCAAGGATTTCAAATTTAGAATGGGTCTCACCGAACCGTCTGGTTTCGGTACCACAAACATTGTGGAATAGTAACCCCGTCCCTGTTGAAGGAGGGGAACTTTGATTATCACCTGCTGAAGGTACAGCTTGTGAATTGCCGCCAGTACTACCTCCCTTTCCTTGGGAGCAGCTGGCAAGGCTGATTTGAGGTAATGGCGATGGGGAGACGCCTCGAACTCCAGCTTGTATCCCTGAGATACCACTTGTAGAACCCAGAGATCCACCTGTGAGCGAACCCACTGGTCGCTGAAGTTCCGGAGACGCGCCCCCACCGCACCTGGCTCCACTTGTGGAGCCCCAGCGTCATGCGGTGGACTTAGTGGAAGCAGGGGAGGATTTGGGTGCAGCTTTTTCCCTCTACCCCTGCCTCTGGGCAGAAGGACGCGCCTCTGACCCGCTTGCCTTTCTGAGGCCGAAAGGACTGTACTTGATAATACGGTGCTTTCTTAGGCTGTGAGGGAACCCGAGGTAAAAAAGTCGACTTCCCAGCTGTTGCTGTGGATACGAGGTCCGAGAGACCGCCCCCAAACAATTCCTCACCCTTATAAGGCAAAACCTCCATGTGCCTTTTAGAATCAGCATCACCTGTCCACTGCCGAGTCCATAATACTCTCCTGGCAGAAATGGACATTGCATTAATTCTAGATGCCAGCCGGCAAATGTCCCTCTGTGCATCCCTCATATATAAGACTACGTCTTTAATATGCTCTATGGTTAGCAAAAATAAGAATTTACTTACAGATAATTCTATTTCTCGTAGTCCGTAGTGGATGCTGGGGACTCCGTCAGGACCATGGGGTTTAGCGGCTCCGCAGGAGACAGGGCACAATAATAAAAGCTTTAGGATCAGGTGGTGTGCACTGGCTCCTCCCCCTATGACCCTCCTCCAAGCCTCAGTTAGGATACTGTGCCCGGACGAGCGTACATAATAAGGAAGGATATTGAATCCCGGGTAAGACTCATACCAGCCACACCAATCACACCGTACAACCTGTGATCTGAACCCAGTTAACAGTATGATAACAACGAAGGAGCCTCTGAAAAGATGGCTCACAACAAGAATAACCCGATTTTTGTAACAATAACTATGTACAAGTATTGCAGACAATCCGCACTTGGGATGGGCGCCCAGCATCCACTACGGACTACGAGAAATAGAATTATCGGTAAGTAAATTCTTATTTTCTCTAACGTCCTAAGTGGATGCTGGGGACTCCGTCAGGACCATGGGGATTATACCAAAGCTCCCAAACGGGCGGGAGAGTGCGGATGACTCTGCAGCACCGAATGAGAGAACTCCAGGTCCTCCTCAGTCAGGGTGTGCCCCTGACCAAGTAGCAGCTCGGCAAAGTTGTAAAGCCGAGACCCCTCGGGCAGCCGCCCAAGACGAGCCCACTTCCTTGTGGAATGGGCTTTTACTGATTTTGGCTGTGGCAAGCCTGCCACAGAATGTGCAAGCTGAATTGTACTACAAATCCAGCGAGCAATCGTCTGCTTAGAAGCAGGAACACCCATCTTGTTGGGTGCATACAGGCTAAACAGCGAGTCAGATTTTCTGACTCCAGTCGTCCTGGAAACGTATATTTTCAGGGCCCTGACAACGTCAAGTAACTTGGAGTCCTCCAAGTCCCTAGTAGCCGCAGGTACCA
Source organism: Pseudophryne corroboree (assembly GCF_028390025.1). Classification (NCBI taxonomy): domain Eukaryota; kingdom Metazoa; phylum Chordata; class Amphibia; order Anura; family Myobatrachidae; genus Pseudophryne; species Pseudophryne corroboree. The sequence goes on along the minus strand of NC_086444.1, from coordinate 408,120,836 downwards.
CAATAGGTTGGTTCATGTGAAAAACAGAAAACACCTTAAGGAGAAATTGAGGACGAGTCCTCAATTCTGCCCTGTCAGAATGAAAATTAAGTAAGGGCTTTTATATGATAAAGCCGCCCATTCTGACACACGCCTGGCTGAAGCCAGGGCTAATAGAATCTTCACCTTCCATGTGAAATATTTTAATTCCACAGTGGTGAGTGGATCAAACCAATGTGACTTTAGGAAACTCAAAACAACATTGAGATCCCAAGGTGCCACTGGGGGCACAAAAGGAGGCTGTATATGCAGTACCCCTTTTACAAACGTCTGAACTTCAGGCACTGAAGCCAGTTCTTTCTGGAAGAAATTCGACAGGGTCGAAATTTGAACCTTAATGGACCCTAATTTTAGGGCCATAGACAGTCCTGTTTTCAGGAAATGTAGGAAACGACCCAGTTGGAATTCCTCTGTAGGGACCTTCTTGGCCTCACACAACGCAACATATTTTCGCCAAATGCGGTGAAAATGTTTTGCGGTTACATCCTTCCTGGCTTCGACCAGGGTAGGGATGACTTCATCTGGAATGCCCTTTCAGGATCCGGCGTTCAACTGCCATGCCGTCAAACGCAGCCGCGGTAAGTCCTGGAACAGACAAGGCCCCTGCTGGAGCAGGTCCTTTCTTAAAGGTAGAGGCCACGGTTCTTCCGTGAGCATCTCTTGAAGTTCCGGGTACCAAGTCCTTCTTGACCCATCCGGAACCACGAGTATCGTTCTTACTCATCTCCTTCTTATGATTCTCAGTACTTTTGGTATGAGATGCATAGGAGGGAACACATACCCTGACTGGTACACCCACAGTGTTACCAGAGCGTCCACCGCTATTGCCTGAGGGTCCCTTGACCTGGCGCAATATTGGTCTAGTTTTTTGTTCAGGCGGGACGCCATCATGTCCACCTTTGGTTTTTCCCAACGGTTTACAATCATGTGGAAGACTTCCCGCTGAAGTCCCCACTCTCCCGGGTGGAGGTTATGCCTGCTGAGGAAGTCTGCTTCCCAGTTTTCCACTCCCGGAATTAACACTGCTGAGAGTGTTATCACATGATTTTTCGCCCAGCGAAGAATCCTTGCAGTTTCTGCCATTTCCCTCCTGCTTCATGTGCCGCCCTGTCTGTTTACGTGGGCGACTGCCGTGATGTTGTCCCACTGGATCAATACCGGCTGACCTTGAAGCAGAGGTCTTGCTAAGCTTAGAGCCTTGTAAATTGCCCTTAGCTCCAGTATATTTATGTGGAGAGAAGTCTCCAGACTTGATCACACTCCCTGGAAATTTTTTCCTTGTGTGACTGCTCCCCAGCCACTCAGGCTGGCATCCGTTGTCACCAGGACCCAGTCCTGAATGTCGAATCTGCGGCCCTTTCATAGATGAGCACTCTGCAGCCACCGCAGAAGAAAACACCCTTGTCCTTGGAGACAGGGTTATCCGCTGATGCATCTGAAGATGCGATCCGGACCATTTTCCCAGCAGATTCCACTGAAAGGTTCTTGCGTGAAATCTACCGAATGGGATCGCTTTGTAAGAAACCACCATTTTTCACAGGACCCTTGTGCAATGATGCACTGATACTTTTCCTGGTTTTAGGAGGTTCCTGACTAGCTCGGATAACTCCCTGGCCTTCTTCTCCGGGAGAAAACATCCTTTTCTGGACTGTGTCCAGAATCATTCCTAGGAACATTAGACGTGTCGTCGGAAAAAGCTGCGATTTTGGAATATTTAGAATCCACTCGTGCTGTCGTAGAACTACTTGAGATAGTGCTACTCCGACCGCCAACTGTTCTCTGGACCTTGCCCTTATCAGGAAAGCGTCCATATTTCTTTTAGGAAGAATCATCATTTCGGCCATTACCATGGTAAAGACCCGGGGTGCCGTGGACAATCCAAACGGCAGCGTCTGAACTGATAGTGACAGTTCTGTACCACGAACCTGAGATACCCTTGGTGAGAAGGGCAAAATTTGGACATGTAGGTAAGCGTCCCTGATATCCAGTGACACCATATCGTCCTGGTTCGCTATCACTGCTCTGAGTGACTCCATCTTGATTTGAACCCTTGTATGTAATTGTTCAAATCTTTTAGATCTCACCGAGCCGTTTGGCTTCAGTACCACAATATAGTGTGGAATAATACCCCTTCCCTTGTTGTAGGAGGGGTACTTTGATTATCACCTGCTGGGAATACAGCCTGTGAATTTTTTTTCCCCAATACTGCCTCCCTGTCGGAGGGAGACGTTGGTAAAGCAGACTTCAGGAACTTGTGAGGGGAAGACGTCTCGAATTTCCAATGTACACCTGGGATACTACGTGTAGGATCCAGGAGTCCACTTGCGAGTGAGCCCACTGCGTGCTGAAACTCTTGAGATGACCCCCCACCGCACCTGAGTCCGCTTGTATGGCCCCAGCGTCATGCTGCGGACTTGGCAGAAGCTGTGGAGGACTTCTGTTCCTGGGAATGGGCTGCCTGCTGCAGTCTTCTTCCCTTTCCTCTAACCCTGGGCAGATATGACTGGCCTTTTGCCCGCCTGCCTTTATGGGTACGAAAGGACTGAGACTGAAAAGACTGTGTCCTTTTCTGCTGAGATGTGACTTGGGGTAACAAAAGTGGATTTTCCAGCTGTTGCCATGGCCACCAGGTCCGATGGACCGCCCCATTATACGGCAATACTTCCATGTGCCGTCTGGAATCTGCATCACCTGACCACTGTCGTGTCTATAAACATCGTCTGGCAGATATGGACATCACATCTACTCTTGATGCCAGAATGCAAATATCCCTCTGCGCATCTCGCATATATAGAAATGCATCCTTAAAATGCTCTATAGTCAATAAAATATTGTTCCTGTCAAGGGTATCAATATTTTCAGTCAGGAAATCCGACCAAGCCCCCCCAGCGCTGCACATCCAGGCTGAGGCGATTGCTGGTCGTAGTATAACACCAGTATGTGTGTATATACTTTTTAGGATATTTTTCAGCTTCCTATCAGCTGGCTCTTTGAGGGCGGCCGTATCTGGAGACGGTAACGCCACTTGTTTTTATAAGCGTGTGAGCGCCTTATCCACCCTAAGGTGTGTTTCCCAACTCGCCCTCACTTCTGGCGGGAAAGGGTATACCTCCAATAATTTTCTATCGGAGGAAACCCACGTATCATCACACACTTTAATTTATCCGATTCAGGAAAAACTACAAGTAGATTATTCCCACCCTACATAATACCCTTATTTGTGGTACTTGTAGTATCAGAAATATGTAACACCTCCTTCATTGCCCTTAACATGTAACGTGTGGCCCTAAAGGAAAATACGTTTGTTTCTTCACCGTCGACACTGAAGTCAGTGTCCGTGTCTGTGTCGACCAACTGAGGTAAATGGGCGTTTTTACAAGCCCCTGACTGTGTCTGAGACGCCTGGACAGGTACTAATTTGTTTGCCGGCCGTCTCATGTCGTCAACCGACCTTGCATCGTGTTGACATTATCACGTAATTCCTAAATAAGCCATCCATTCCGGTGTCGACTCCCTAGAGAGTGACATCACCAATACAGGCAATTTGCTCCGCCTCCTCACCAACATCGTCCTCCTACATGTCGACACACACGTACCGACACACAGCACACACACAGGGAATGCTCTGATAGAGGACAGGACCCCACTAGCCCTTTGGGGAGACAGAGGGAGAGTTTGCCAGCACACACCAAAAACGCTATAATTATACAGGGACAACCCCTTATACAAGTGTTTTCCCTTATAGCATTTTCACATATGTAATCATGTCGCCAAATAAGTGCCCCCCCTCTCTGTTTTAACCCTGTTTCTGTAGTGCAGTGCAGGGGAGTGCCTGGGAGCCTTCCTCACAGCAGAGCTGAGCAGGAAAATGGCGCCGTGTGCTGAGGAGAATAGGCCCCGCCCCCTAAAACGGCGGGCTCTTCTCCCGGAGTTTGTGAGATCTGGCAGGGGTTAAATACATCCATATAGCCTCAAGGGCTATATGTGATGTATTTTAGCCATAAAAAAGGTATAATACATTGCTGCCCAGGGCGCCCCCCCCCAGCGCCCTGCACCCTCAGTGACCGCTGGTATGGAGTGTGCTGACAACAATGGCGCACAGCTGCAGTGCTGTGCGCTACCTTATGAAGACTGAAAGTCTTCTGCCGCCTGTTTCTGGACCTCTGGACCTCTTCAACTTCGGCATCTGCAAGGGGGGTCGGCGGCACGGCTCCGGGACGAACCCCAGGGTGAGACCTGTGTTCCGACTCCCTCTGGAGCTAATGGTGTCCAGTAGCCTAAGAAGCAAATCCATCCTGCACGCAGGTGAGTTTACTTCTCTCCCCTAAGTCCCACGATGCAGTGAGCCTGTTGCCAGCAGGACTCACTGAAAATAAAAAACCTAACTTAAACTTTTATTCTAAGCAGCTCAGGAGAGCCACCTAGATTGTACCCTTCTCGGCCGGGCACAAAAATCTAACTGAGGCTTGGAGGAGGGTCATAGGGGGAGGAGCCAGTGCACACCACCTGATCCTAAAGCTTTTATTATTGTGCCCTGTCTCCTGCGGAGCCGCTAAACCCCATGGTCCTGACGGAGTCCCCAGCATCCACTTAGGACGTTAGAGAAATAGTATCCCTGTCAAGGGAATCAATGTTATCTGACAGGGTATCAGACCAAGCAGCTGCAGCACTACACATCCATGCTGAAGCAATTGCAGGTCTCAGTATAGTACCTGAGTGTGTATACACAGACTTCAGGATAGCCTCCTGCTTTCTATCTGCAGGCCCCTTTAAGGCGGCCGTGTCCTGAGACGGCAGTGCCACCTTTTTTGATAAGCGTGTGAGCGCCTTGTCCACCCTAGGGGATGTTTCCCAACGTAACCTGTCCGTTGGCGGGAAAGGGTACGCCATTAGTAACCTCTTAGAAATCACTAGTTTCTTATCTGGGGAACACCACGCTTCTTCACACAATTCATTTAACTCATCAGATGGGGGAAAAGTCACTGGCTGCTTTTTCTCCCCAAACATAATACCTTTTTTAGTGGTAACCGGTTAATGTCAGAAATGTGCAACACATTTTTCATTGCAGTAATCATGCATCGAATGGCCCTTGTGGACTGTACATTTGTCTCATCCTCGTCTACACTGGAGTCAGACTCCGTGTCGACATCTGTGTCTGCCATCTGAGGTAGCCGGCGTTTTTGAGCCCCTGATGGCCTCTGAGACGCCTGGGCAGGCGCGGGCTGAGATGCCGGCTGTCCCAAAGCTATTACATCATCGAACCTTTTATGCAAGGAGTTGACACTGTCGGTTAATACTTTCCACATATCCATCCACTCTGGTGTCGGCCCCGCAGGGGGCGACATCACACTTATCGGCTCCTGCTCCGCATCCACGTAAGCATCCTCAACAAACATGTCGACACAGCCGTACCGACACACCGCACACACACAGGGAATGCTCTGACTGAGGACAGGACCCCACAAAGTCCTTTGGGGAGACAGAGAGAGAGTATGCCAGCACACACCAGAGCGCTATATAACAGAGGGATTTACACTAACATAAAGTGAATTTTCCCCCAATAGCTGCTTATATCACCTTTTGCGCCTAAATTTATGTGCCCCCCCTCTCTTTTTTACCCTTCTTGTAGTGTATACTGCAGGGGAGAGCCTGGGGAGCGTCCTTCCAGCGGAGCCGTGAAGAGAAAATGGCGCCGGTGTGCTGAGGGAGATAGCCCCGCCCCCTCCACGTCGGGCTTCTCCCGCTTTTTTAATAATGTTAATGGCGGGGGATTAGGCACATATACAGTCTATAACTGTATTATGTGCACATTTGCCAAAAAGGTATACTTATTGCAGCCCAGGGCACCCCCCCCCCCCCAGCGCCCTGCACCCACCAGTGACCGGAGCGTGTGGTGTGCTGTGGGAGCAATGGCTGTGCGCTACCTTATTGAAGACCAGAGTCTTCAGCCGCAGATTTTCTCCTGGTTCTTCCGTCTTCTGGCTCTGCAAGGGGGACGGCGGCGCGGCTCCGGGAACGGACGATCGAGGTCGGGCCCTGTGTTCGATCCCTCTGGAGCTAATGGTGTCCAGTAGCCTTAGAAGCACAAGCTGGCTGCAAGCAGGTAGGTTTGCTTCTCTCCCCTCAGTCCCTCGTAGCAGTGAGTCTGTTGCCAGCAGATCTCACTGAAAATAAAAAACCTAACAAATACTTTTTCTAGTAAGCTCAGGAGAGCCCACTAGGTGCATCCAGCTCTGGCCGGGCACAGATTCTAACTGAGGTCTGGAGGAGGGGCATAGAGAGAGGAGCCAGTGCACACCAGATATAGTACCTAATCTTTCTTTTAAGAGTGCATAGTCTCCTGCGGAACCCGTCTATTCCCCATGGTCCTTACGAAGTACCCAGCATCCACTAGGACGTCAGAGAAATTAGTGGTTTGCTGTGCCTAACTTTTTTTTTTTGAGGACAATAATGAAATATTTCAATGTATAGACTGTCAGGATCACAATGACCAAGTAAAGCTGCTGGATGGATTCTGAGGGGCTCCCAAAATGTAATAGTGTACATTCCTTACAAAGAGCAAATCATTCCACAAACCAGGTCTACTGAAAGATCATGGAATTAGAAGGAATATTCTGAACAAGAACCAAACACACACAAATTACATTGGACTCTATTCAATTCAGCTCGAGTTGCCATGTCAGGGAAGGCGTTTAGGCGCAAGTACGGGCATTCTCTGGCTAAAGTGCCCGTTGTGATGCAGTTTTATCCGCTCAAAACAGCAGCGTGGACCTAA